>NW_020861315.1:552257-1199312 GCF_000972845.2 Larimichthys crocea
GGGACAAAATGGTCTGTTCCCCCCACAGTAGTTGACCTTTCCATAGTCTTCTGGGGCCAGAAACCCTCAGCTCAGTAATGGCTCTCTGCCTGAGAGATAATGTCATCTGACACGCACTGATTTAGGAGGTAATTGCACCCCACACTGTTGTAATTTCTCATTCATGCATGTTTGAATGGTGACTTATGCCACTACTTAATTACCCAAACTCACTGACTGCAACTCTGCCTCGTAATAATGTACCTAATGGGCACTTTGTCTATTTCACACTAGGACTATTGAATTAAAGTTTAAAATTTAGTACACTGTGTTTATTATTTGTTCTCTGAGCAGAGTGAAGTCATTCTTGCCTCAGTTCTTTTGACAATAGCACAGGCTTAATATTCTTCAGGGTTTTCATTAAAACTAATGCCAGTGATGGTGACATCATTGTCTACTTGGGCCCCCGAACACTGCAGGCGTTAATGTTATCTGTCCATTGTGTGATATATTGTCCTGGTCTTCTGCTTTTGTTTAAACAGGGAGAGAGACTATAGTGTTTGTTGTAACCTTTGTTGGCTCGAGAGATGGGGGTGTAGGGTGGTCTCTAATTGAGGTAGTGGTGTACCTCACCACACTATCTGGTTCATTTCACTGTTCTGAGTCATTTCACAAATACTTTACTAGATCATTTTGCACGTCATCCAATGCAGCATTACGCAAGAATTACACAAGAATTCCAATAACAACTGCATACACACCAAAGTGCCTGATTACAATAATAAGTAATATTCTCTTACTTGTGTAGTCAAATATGTTTCTATCAACACACTGCTGCAGGCATATAAGATAAAGTAAAGAGAGGAAGTATTTAAAGTAACCCCCAAAGGCAGGGCACTGTGCATCTGTAGGGGGAAATTAAGACCCCAAGGAATGTGGTGAAAGTGACTACCCCCTGTGTCTTGTAAAGACTTTCCAGGGTGTAGTTAAATGGCATGTCTGCTGTGGGGTTCAGACCAAAGTGAAGCACAGTAACAGCTTTGGTTAGGCTATGAAATAACAAAAAATTTCTGTGCCATTTCTCCATTGAATATTTAACAACATGTAAATGGTGGTGTGATAGTTTTAAAAAGGCCAATATTAATTAATTAACTTGATCTTTGACTCTCTTTCACTGTGTGACTAAAGTAGTGTACTTTATATTAAATGTGAGGCACGTGGAAGCATTTTGCCAAGATTAGACCTCCATTGTTCCTTGACCATGAATGCATCGAGCTGCAAATACAAACCACCCCAGCTCTATCCCAACTAATGCCTACAGAAATGGCAAGGGGATTTAAAGCATGTAGTTAAGATCATGTAATGGAATTTAATACCGCAGCATAGCTTTGTAGGGCCATGTTTCTCAATGTAGGTGTAGTTAATCTGAAATTTTATACTTCCAAGGGAAAGTAAGGATATGTTAAGGAAATTATGTCTTCCTTTCATTATAATCATAAAATCTATAATCAATAAATCATAACTTGCCACATTGCTGAACAACTGCAACAAAATACTGTCATAAGTATTCCAATCACACATTCAGCTAGTCCCACCTCCTGTCCCTTTTTTTTACATTTACCTTTAGGCTGTGTGCCTCTCAAATTATTTAAAGCAGTGCTTCTCCAAGACCTATTACAGTTCTGGGTGAAAGCTGAGCCGCCAACTGAGAACATTACTATTGAGTAAGCGTTTAGGTAAGTGCTATAGCTTCTGCACCCACTTGTTTGGACCAATTGCCAAACATGGTGGCCAAGAAAAAGTTCTTGACTTCACACCAGGAAGGATGTGACTCCTAATGCATGCCAGATGAGGAGACACTAAACTTTCTTTCGAAGCAGCTGCAGGCCATTTGTGACATCGGAAAATATTTTATGTGCAACATATGGGTGTTGCTGCATGTTTTTAGTAATAGCAGAGGTGAAATGCTTTGATGGTATCAATGTCAGACACATAAGTGGTAGGCAACATTTCCAAATCTAAAAATAGCTGTAATATATAAAAGTTTTATGTAGTGCTTCAGTAGCTTTTAAAAGTTTGATGTTTAGCTCTTAAAGCACTGCATAAAGTCAACTAAAGACAAAAACATTGAGAATTCCTTTTTTTCATAGGATACACTATGTTTGCGGGCTCTGACTCTAGCTCTAAAAGATTTGAACGAGGAAATCGCATAACATCTATTCAAGGCCCAGAAACAGCTCTACTTAAAAGCACTTTCCTTTTCAATGAGTTCATGTCTGGTGCCTCACTTTGTTGTTAGACATGAGCCTCCATGAGAGTGGATAAAGACAGCGCTTGACATTCAGGTATTGTTTTCCATGTTCTCAGGCATTACATCATTCACTCCTAACATGAATTGTATGAGCACTGGATAGGATGGGTAAAAAAGATGAAACAATTGTAGGACAGAACGCCTACTCAGAGCAGCTTTGTCAAATAAATGAACGGGCTACGTAGCGCACCGAGAGATCCTATCTCAGAGTAAGTGAAGTATACAGTACAATCACGTGCTCATCAAATAGTATAAAAAAAAAACATGGTAGGAAATACAAAGTGAAACTTCAGAATGTGACAGTATACACTGATTGATTATTCACATCGGAAAGAATGATAAGACTTCGACATTTATGCAGAACTTGACCTTACATACGACATATAATCTTGAGGATTGTGCGTTGCAATAATAGTTGTCGCACAGACAAGCATTGAAACACAGCAGTCTGTGATGGGCTTTCATTGCTAATAAACTCTGACTCAACAGTATGTCCTTTGGCACAACAGCATTATGTAAAACACTTCAAAACCAAGTCTGTCTGCTAATCAAGTTGTGCATCTCTGCGTGTCTGGAAACTAGTTGCACAAACCAGGAGAATTTGTGTAAAAGTTCAAGGCAAGTGAGAGGATGGATCAAAAATAATGCCGCCAGTTGAACTGAGACTGTATAATTACCATTCTGTTAACAATTCATGTTTATCACTGGGCCAATTTTAATGCCAGAAAATGATCTCACATACAAACAAACAAAGGAGGTTTAAGTCTTTACACTGTCAAACATGTTGCCATTTATCTCACTGTCAGCCAAAGCCTATTCAATTCATTGTTCTTTTGATAAATATGGTATGGTTGAAGTGAACATTTTCTCTTTTTATGTCATATACTTGTCCTTCACTCCCTGCTGTCACCATGCTTGGGTAGTAATACTATACAGGTAGCTGTCAGTGACACCTAGGGGTGAAAATATGAATTGCATGTTCTTGACAGAACGCTGAAGAACCCAGACAGTCAAACTCTGGGTGCATGCAAAAGATGCAAGAATGACTAGTTGCCCAATTCATGCCTTGTCTGGCTATATAGATTAATTTGTAGTTTATATAAATATAAAACGATACAAAATCAACTTACTGCAAACAAACATTTCTCATGAAGTAAGGCTTATGTTAATTTAAATGGTTTCATTTATTTTCCATAGCCAGAGTACGAGTAGATCACAGTCAGAGAAGTGTGTGTGTGCAACCTTTTTCATTTCCATAATGATGGGGTTTGTATTTAAAGTTTATCCACATCCAGTAAATGAAAAGCACAACATATCAGAAATAACCTCAATATATAACACAACTCTCTAGTATAGAGCCATAAATTCTAGACTAGTTTTAAAAAATGTTTATAGAAAGATGAATGTTCTTCTCTGAGACAGTGCCTAAGCCTCAGGTAGATCGGATGAATTAAGGGTTTGGGATGAGATTGTATATATACCTATAAACTGGTATCAGTTGTATTCCAAAGGGCAGTAAGTGATATTAAAGTTGCTGAAATAGTTGTGCCAAAATAAGGACATAGCTGCTTGACAATAACTGTGTATGACAATGTGTGTATGTATCCGTGTCACCATGTGCAATGTGAGTAGTAAAGCTGCTGTTGGTAACTTTTATAAAAATAACTTTTTGTTATATTTCCAAACTGCACTAGATTTGACTAGTACATGAGTCTGGCTCCTCCTTGTGCCCCTATTACCTTTGGCAAGAATTTAGATCTCATGAGTTCAGGAGGTCATCAGACTGCTGGGAATGAAACCAAAAATCAACTATCTTTTCCATCTTACATTTGTAAAAGTTATTCCCACCTTGGAATTACAGGGTTTTAATGTAAATTAACTAACAAACTTAACGTGAAGCAAGTAATAAGATTGATGTAATAATACAATAAACTTAAAATGACATTCATTTTATCTGCGGGTTTGGGCAAGCAAATTGGCTTATTAAATTGAATGCATAAACCTGGCTACTACCTACACACTACTGTTAGTTGAAGCACATGGAGTTATTATTACTGTACATAAATCTTATTATTTGCTGCACATTAAGTTAATTTAGATTAAACCTATGCAATATAATGGATGAAAATTGAAATGCAAAGTCTGCATTTTGGCCAAAATAAATAAATAAATTTGAGTGTAAGATTACAAAAAATGGATGGATGAATCAATTCAATTCAATTACTGTTAATATAATCTATTATTTGCTTCACATTAGGTTATTATTATATTAAACCTATGCAATATAAATAGATGAAAATTGAAATGCATAAGTCCGGCATTTGGCCAAAAAAATAAAAAATGAGTGTAAGATTACAAAAAACGGATGGATGAATTAATTCAATTCATCAATTCAATTCAATTCATCAATTCAATTCAATTCAATTCAATTCAATTCAAAAACAAACTGTACCTTTAAGAAAATGCGTCACGACCCTGTTGCCTGTCCTCGTGCATGACGTTTCCCCACTCCCGGCATGCGCGCTGGAAGTCGAATATTGCTAATGGCGGGTATTGTAACGACATATGCGTATTTTAGACTATTGTTTGCTACCTGTACACATTAATATTGATAAATTAGCCATTTCAAAAATAATACTCGGTGTGTTCAAAGCTTCTCGAGGATAAACCAAAGGAAGGAGCAGATAGAAAGCTGGCGCACGCTGTAACTGTATCATGTGGCCGTTAAGTACTGACACAAACGAAAGTGAGCAGGAAGGCAGCGTGTGTTTGAGTTGAGAGGTAGCTGTAATGTTAGCTCACTTAAACGTCTGTCTCAGAGACACAACTCCAAAGCTACTGCACAAACAGCTAAGTTAATGGGACGGAGGAAGTTTGGCTTTCATTCATTCATTTGACCTTATAAATTTCCACAAGCGGAAATGATGTCCTCTAAGTTGTCAGTGTCGGTGTTGCGTAATAATTACTGTGATTCAAGTCGACGGTACCTCGAGACTAAATATACCCAAAGTGTTGCTACGCTTGCAGAAGTACAAAGATTAACTTCACGTTGGAAACTACTGAAGGTTGCTACAGATGGTGAGTAGACAAACCCACCAGTGTCGTGTTACATATGAGGACACATGGCCAAATATACTGTATGCAATGTTGACAGTTTTTTTAGCATGTGGTGTTGCTGGAAACCATGTTAAGTATACATAATTTATTAGCTTTTTACACTAAAGCTGCAGCTCCACCAACTTAAAAAAAAATGTTATTCCACTTCAGATCTTTTTCTGCGACGAAGATCAGCATTGTTATTGTGATAAATGAAGAACTATATGGCTATTCTGCTCATAATCCTCCAGGTCGTCCACCAGACCAGAGGTAGCAAGCACCAGGCTGTGGATGAAGACAGTAGCAGAGGCTGCTCCCGGAGAGCCGTCCCCAGGCTCTTTACACCCAGCCCTCCAGACTGACCAGTATCATTCTGGCTGAGGATGTTGGTAAATACACAAGATACATTGATTAATGAACAAGTGGCTCATTCAAGAATTGTTCCTGGTGTGAGCAAGGAAATGAAACGTGCATAAAAGAAGAACTACAATGGGGAAATTCAATTTTGTCGCCAGGTTGTTACTTTCTTTCATTTACATGCACAAAGAGGACGTATAGAGGTGGGTAGATGTCATAGGGAAAGGCTAATTAGATGATTTTAGGGTTTCAGTGCCTTGCCAAAGGCACCTCGTCTTTGCCACTTTATAGGGTATATGTAACACAGTCTGTAGTCAAAAATGTGCTGCATGGTTTCTCCTGAACAGAATGAAAACAAAAAATGTGCGCTGTAATTCAAAAAGCTTGAGCAAGTCAAAGTACAGTCTGTCATCTGTTGCACAACATTTTTTTAAAAAAAGTCTTCCTTCCTTGCTTTGCTGTTGTGAAATATTATGTATCATCTGTTGCCTGTGGCATGGTTGGCCAATCATGGATGACAGACAGTTGTGAGCATTTGCTTTGTAATCAGAAAAACACACACACACACACACACACACACACACACACACACACACAGTGCATCTTATACTTATTTATCAAAAAATAGATAAATAAACACCAAGTATGACTATCAGCCACTGAATTTGAATGTGGCTTAAATCGCGGCAGCTGTCCAACCAAACCATAATTTGATATAATCTATTGCTCATGTAAAAGCCCACTTAACAGATTAGAAAAGCCACATTATTTAAATGTGGAGCACTTTTCCAGGAATCAAGTCCTGCATTTGCATACATATATGATAAGGGTGTGTTTAGTGAGTGGAGGTAGACAACAAGGATGGCTGCTGTGCCTTTTTAAAATGACTGTTCCTTTATGCAGCATGTACTGTGTATAGAGTGTTTATCCCCACTTCCATTGCAGTTACCGGACAGGTATTGCGCTGTGACGCTATCGTTGACATCAATCAGTGAGATCCAGATTGTGTCGACCACCAGAGAGCTACATCTCGAAGATTCGCCACTGGCACTCAAAATTCACGCACTGGACTCTGAAGTGACATACTGGCTCATCACAGGATGAAGTGATTCTCGTTATAGGCTGCTGGTGATGTCGCTAATAAATATCCCCTTAAAACTATTACAAACAATTTGCATAAATACTACTCCAATCCATATTACTCCACTCTCCTATTGTAATGAGTCATACCATATTGTTTATTTGCTCCTTTCAAGACTTCCAGAGTAATGACTGAGCAGGCTTGAGACAGAGATTTCTTTCCCTCAGGCTGCTGCTGTTCGGTGGCTGTTTGTTCTGTTCGACTGGTTCCATTTAGGGCTGACACTCTTAGTTTAATGAGCTGTGGCTACAGCCTGATTCTTTTTGATGATGACTCTAGGGCCTGATGTTTTGCTTTTGTTTTCTTTGGTTTAAAAGTGTTTTTTAGATTCCCAGATGGAGTAGATTGCAAAAGGACGTCAAGTGTCCTGTAATTAGAAGCCTATTGGGTTTTGTTTTTAGCTAATTTAACCGCAAACTCCGCTCAGCATTCCAATATTTAAAATATCACATACCCATAGTGTTGTAACTTAAAGGAATGGGGTCTAATCTCTTTTATGTTACAGGAAACACCTCAGACCCTTTCAGGTCTAGTCTTGACTGGACCTTAGTGAAAGATGTAGATGTGAATGGATCTCTGACTCTTACAATTCATTACGGTAGGCTTTGCTTTGTTAATATTCCCTGTTTGTCGTTTGTTAGTAAGTCTGAGACCAGAGACAAAATGATCAACCCAAATTAATTTGCACCTTTATCAAAACCACTGATGGCATTACCCAGATGTTGTTTGGCTAGAATAGTTTAATGTTTCAGTTTTACTAATTTCTCTAAAAATTAATCATCTTTAGTAGCATTTAATTTGTATAGTCCACCTGCTGATAGTCATAGAGTATTTGTAACATTTAAACAGATTATAATTGAGATTCAACAATTCAGCTATGTCACAAATAAAACTGTTTTTTTGATTTTTACACCACCCTGGTTAAGGTTTGGTTAGTTTAAGGCACAGACAATGTTTTGGTCAGGATAGTTCATGAGTCGTCACATATCCTCTGTAGATAACCTGATAAACATCTCGACAGAGCAAAACAGCTAAAATGTTATCTAGATAAAGTGTTCTTGAGGGTGAAGAGCAGGGGCCCATATAGTAATATATAGATATATATATATATATATATATATAGATAGTATATATAGTATATTATATATATATAAAATATAATATATATATATATATATATATATTATATATATATATATAGTATATAAGTATGAACTTGTGTAATGAGAGAGGTGATGTAATATATATATAATAATATATAGAGTTGATTAAGGTGGTTGTGTGTTATATATGTAGATTATGTATATAATCCATAGAATAAGATATTATAATATATATATATAAATGTATGTGTGTGTATATATGTATTAGTGTATATATATAACATTATATATATATATATATACTAATGTCATATATTTATATATATAGATGTAATATAGATATCTATATAGATAATAATATATATATATATATATATATATAATTTCTATATAATCTAATATATCTAATCTGTCTCTTTTCCCCTCTCTCCTCAAGGGTACTTAAATTCTCTGAGTCCACATACACACCCCCTGGGTACATATCTGAAATGGAGCGTGTTGGGAAACAAGGTGATATTATTTTGGTGTCAGGACTGAAAACAGGACATGCAAAGTTGAAGGCCAAAATACAAGAGCCATTGTATAAGGTAAGCTGTTTAGAAAGTACAAAAGTTTTTTTTTTTTTTTTCTTGCCCGTCAACATTCCACTTAATTTAATAAGTTACATGGACATCCTCAAAGTTTTTCTGGTCTATTTTTTAACTGAAAAGGGGAAATCAGAAGAGAAGCTCTGGTTAACTTGTGCACTCTATGCAATGCATCATAAAAATAGCAAACGCCTACTTGGAAGTAATGACTACTTCCTGTCTTATAAATAATGTCACAGCAGTAGTGACTGTTGAGTTGCATTTCTGTTTGCGTTTATATATTTTTGAACACTGCAACCAGTTTGTTTTAGTTTGTTAAGGCGCGAAGCTGAAGCTTTGTTGTTCTGTAACCATGGTATCTGTACCACAGGATGTGGGCGCAGCAGAGGTGAGACTGCTGATTTTGGAGAACATCATGCTGAGTCCTGCACATGATGTCTACTTACTGGCGGGAACTTCTATACGATACAGAGTTCTGAAGATAAGACAGGGCACGATCACAGGTCTGACTTTGTTTAGTGAAGAGTAAAATAAATTTTTACTTTTACTGTAGTTACTGATTATAACACTGTATTTATTCCCAGCTGTTCAAGCTGTACTCTAGTATAGTAAAGCTAATTTGTGTTTGTGTTGTGTTTGTCCAGAGCTCTCTATGCCCTGTGATCAGTATGAGCTGCACCTTCAGAACAGTGTGGTTGGCCCTAATGGAAACCCACGGGTTGCTGTGGCCAGTCTGGATCAAAGCACCTCCAGAGTTACAGCAATGCAACTAGGACACATCAACGTGGTGCTGGATCATAAGAGTATCCTTGTAACAAATCATACACTCTGCAGTTGCCTGTTATTGTAAGGGTATAATGTCATGTACTTTACTTTAACATGTTCAAAGGAGAATATAAAGTCTGGGTATTTGTGTTTTTTCTCTGTGAGCAGAGACTAACTAACCAGGAGTAGCAAGTTTAGAGCTGTTATTGCCAATGAGTGTGTCTGGCTTAATTTCCCTTAATAGCATCTACTCAGGCCTTCGTATGCAAGGAGTGTCTCGCCTCCCCAACAGCACCCTGTATGTGGTGGAACCAGGATACCTAGGTCTGTTTCTTGCTCTTACCATTGAAAACACAATGAAGTGTCTCAGTGTTTATAAGATGCAGCTAACCTCTGTTCTCTATGTAATCTGTTTAGCTTTTAAAATCCGTCCAGGAGAAAGCTGGGTTCTTGAAACAGGCAGAGTATACAATATCCAAATAGAAGTCTTTGATAAATCCGGCAACAAGATTTACCTCTCTGATGTAAGTATGCTGGAGTAAAATCATTACGTTTTTAAAGCATTTAATTGTGTATCTGTGTGGATGTATCACTTGAGGATGTGATGGTAGTTGTGAAAGTCAGATGGGTATTATTGTAAAATAAATTCTGGATGCATCCCATGGATAAAATCAAATATTTCAGAGAGCACAACCTCTGCTTTAGTTATATAAGCAGTCAAAACTGTTTTTCTTGCTTGTTTTTCACAGCAATAATTTCTTCATTTGCTCTGTTTTACACATTTGCTTCTATTATTAGTGGTAACAGGCCTACATTCCAGTCATTCGTAGATGATTTTCCAAGTTGATATATAACGGAAAACTGGAAAAAGAACAGACCAAACAAAAACAGGTTTAATCAGATGCCGACTGAAACACGTGACACATTAGAGAGGAGAGATTTAGTGCACGTTGATTCTTCCTTCGCTAGCCGATGAGTTTTATTAGCCAATATTTTAGAGCAGTTATGGGGAAAAGGTCACCTTTTTAAGTAAATCAAAATCCACACAAAACATTCAATTTGGTAATAGTTTGAAACCAGACTTCTATCTAGAGTCAAACAAATACACTAGTTTGAAAGTCTGTGTGGGTTATTTGGATTTTTCAGAATGTCCGTATTGACACTGGTTTCCCCTCGGAGTACTTCGAAGTCCAGGAGTCTTCTGTGAATGGATCATATCATCGTGTCAAAGCACTCAAGGAAGGCCTGACTCTCATTGATGCTACCCTAAGTGCTATTGTGGATGAAGTGAGTTTAATTGCAACTCTGAGTCTTCTGAGTCTGTATTTCAGCTGGAGTATCATTATGGCATTAACCTTCTGTTCCTCTCCTCCACTTCAGCAGAGAGGGCTTGATCATTTCCTGTGTTCTCTGTTTTGTTTCAGACTGGAAAAGTCCATGCACTCGCCAACCCAGTCCACAATGAACAAGATGTAGAAATCTATAACCCTATAGTTCTTAGTCCCAGTATTCTCACATTTCCATGGCAGCCCAAGGTTGGGGCTTATCAGTACACAATAAAGGTAATTATTTCTCTTTAGAATACATGCAAACCTGAATGCCTTTTTAATTGGTTGTAGAGCAGAAGTGTTGAGTATAGGTCACCTTTGTATGAGACAACATTTGTAGCGAATACTCTTTGCCATAAAACTATAAGTTACATTTTTTTTGTCCTTTTACCGCCAAGAGGTTCCTTTCCTGTGCTCATTATGACTCTCTCTCTGGTGCTTGTGACAGGCGACGGGAGGGAGTGGAAATTTCAGCTGGTCTTCCTCCAATACAGCTGTCGCCACCGTGACCGTGAAAGGAGTGATGACAACAGTCAGTGACATTGGCGTCAGCGTAATTTATGCTCACGATCTACGCAATCCATTACACTTTGGCCAGATGAAGGTAAGTTGACCTTTTTAAAAGCTGTCATGTTGTGAAGTCGCACACCCATCAGTTCTCCATATGGAGCACAAATGATAATCCTGATTAACGCTACAGTATTTACTATTTCGTTATTTTTCTTTGACTAAAGTGTGAAAGTGTTACACCATATTGTCGTTGTTAATACACAGTCTGTGAAGAAATAATTAAAAATTTCACTAGACAATGATAGATTATACATTTCTGCCTAAACTATGATATTAATTTGCATATTAGGCAACTTTTATCAGGTGGTTTGGAGTTTTATTTATTTTCGAAGCCATGCAAACAATTGTCTCAATCAGCTTTTTACAGCATTTACAACGTGGACCCTCTTCTCTCATGTTTTGTCCATCACTTTTTCAAACTGCTCCGGCTGACTGTGCATCTGCTGCAGTCAGCAGATGCAAAGCGGGATGTAGTGTTTAATTCAATTGTGCACCTTCATTGTACATCCACTGAAAGTGTTTATTTTTGCCCTTGGCAGACTCCGATTGTTGTTATTGTTCTTATTGGTGTCTGACACTATGATGGAAAAAAAAACCCTACAGAGATAGACGTTTGTGTTAAAGTGTAAGATCCCTTTTGATTAATCGGAAACAGACGTTATAGCACTCAGCTCAGAATGCCAGACCTCAAGTAGTTAGTTTGTTGGTGTATGTGTGATTTTTGATGTATGTTAAAGCACTAGTTACACCAGAAACTTCCATGTACTGTGACATAAAATTTTACATGAGCATTGTACATATGTAAAAACATCCTGTTTCCCTTCAGGTGTATGTTGTTGAGCCCGTGGCCATGGACTTTGCTCCCTGCACAGTAGAGGCCAGGGTGGGCCTGGTTCTGGATCTGCCCCTTAGGATTTTCGGCCTGCTGGAGGAGGAAAATGAACGGGTCATATTGAGTGACTGCTCCCATTTCGACCTGCAGGTTGAGGAGGAGAACTATGGCATCTTTGAACTACAAAATGGTGAGTCCTGCTGATCAGACTGGGTCCTATTATGATGAAACAAATATAATGAACATAGTATCCTGTTATATAATTGCTGAGTTACTGTCATCACATATTGTGGGTGTTTTCTCTAACGAATATATTGAGGTCACTAACTAATGATGCTCAATGGGACTCATCCATCTGTTTAGTGTTAATCAATGTGAGTTATTACCAATCATGACACTGTGTGACCAGTTAATGGTCATGGAGTGAGCATTCACGTGGGGCTTATCTTATATGAGGAGGAAGATGTGTAGTAACTACTGTGTAACTGTGTTGAGTCCAGGGGGTCATATAGTCAGGCACACAGACTGCTTGTGTTCATAGTTACAGTAATAACTGTAATAAAAACTAAAGTTATTACAGTAATTTTTCCTATATCCTATGAAAGCACTGGTGCCGAAAACTTTTTTAATGAATTCAAAACTTGGAACAATTGCAGTTTCACATTATGAGAGAAGGAATCAAATAGTGAATGCAAAAATATGTTTTTCAGCAGACACAAATCCGTATTAGTCAGCCACCCAAAGATATTCAAAACAAAACACTGGCGATGGTCTGTGCTTATATGGGTACAACTCTCTAATGAATTTAAATTTTTTATAGCTTGTCATTACAACATTAGTCTCTTTGAAAGTTCCCATGTTAGCAAGATCTACAGCTTTTCATTTTAGAATCGTGTATTATTAATCAGAACAGTGGCCTGGGACAAATAATAAGACCTCTCTGCACTCCCATGTGGTTTAAGAGAGGATGAAAAATGAGTTCACCTGTGTGAACCATTGTGATTATTTGTACATTGTCATATTGCATTCCTCTTTTACATTTTTGCTTTCCTCTAAACCACTTTGTCCTGATCTCCAGAGAGGCTGGCTCCAGGCCAGCACCACTGCAGCGGGGTGAGAGCCAAGGCCTTGGCTTCTGGGTACACCATGCTTACTGTCAGCTACACCCACGGCAACGTTCACCTCAGTGCCAAGATCACCATTGCTGCCTATCTTCCCCTTAAAGTAAGTCCAAAGTCCAATTTTGTGCTTTTAGGACCTTGATCACCATTAGCAGAATTCATATCCAACTGCCTTGAGGGTAATTTTTAGTTGTTGTTGTTTTACTCTCACTCATGCACGTTCATGCACACGGTCCTCTTGTTTCAATCGAGGCAGAAATGTGATGATGTGATGAGTGTTAAAATGTTCTCCTCCTGGGTTTCTTTTGTGCTCTGTGTATTTTAATTATGCATCATACACTTGCTACACTGATTTGTTTTCTATGCCCGGGCTCCACTACTGCACCAGAATCAAATTTACGTCAACTGTTGTGGTAGACTACCTAATTTAACGGTATGACACATATTATGATGAGGTGACCAAATCTCCTGTCACAAAACAAACAGTTTTGTCAGTCCTGAATCACTGATAGCTGTGGGGTTTTCTGCATACTACACTCCGGTTCAGTCAGTACAGTAACATGCTGTTTTCTACTTTTAAGGCTTTGTATTTTCTATCATGGGATTGAGTAGTAGTTGTCAAAAATATTGCAGACATTCTTTGTGATGTTTCTTCACTTGTTTTGCCCTAGTAGCTAAAGATTGACCCACTTACCCAGTTTTTGCTTTTTTCCCTCTGAAACACTGCTCAACATTTCTCCAGCTAAGTTCCTCTTAACACTAGAATGACCAAGCAGAGAGATGAATACTTGCTTTTGAATTGAGATATCTCTAATTTTCTTATTACATTTTGGTCTCCCGAATCTGTTCACATATGTATAAAGCATTTCTTTGTTAACTTGTATGTTTCATGATAAAATAATGTTACTTGGCAGGCGATTGATCCTGTATCCGTGGCCGTGGTGACTCTGGGATCATCTAAAGACATGTTGTTTGAGGGTGGGCCACGGCCTTGGGTTTTGGAGCCCTCAAAGTTCTTCTGCAACTTGAGAGCTGAGGATGAGAGCAGTGTGAGCCTTACTCTGACCAGCCCTTCATCTCACACCTACAATCAGCATTGGGTCAGAGCTACCTGCAAGGCCCTGGGAGAGCAGGTAGGATCGACTAAAAACATATTATTTGCCGCAAACTGAATTGTACAGTTAAATTTCATAACTTTTTTTCCCCTGTGCCTTGAAAACAAATTTTAAAAATTCTAGCTTTATAATCTTGTAGTACTTTGCTATCAGTGTTCAAGAGTTATCATGATGTTATTCTTCAGGTGCTGGAAGTGACAGTGGGAAATGAGGCCAGTCTGACCAATCCTTATCCTGCTGTGGAGCTGGCAGTGGTCAAGTTTGTATGCGCCCCCCCATCTCGCCTCACCCTGGTCCCAGTGTATACCAGCCCACAGCTGGACTTGACCTGCCCGCTGCTGCAGCAGAACAAACAAGTGGTATGTATGGGGTCCCTTTTCACAGAAGTCAACAGTTTTTTTTTTTTTTACATTGATTCCTTTCCTTTGTCCATCCAAACATTTGGCTGTTTACACAGCTGCCTTACAAAAGAAAATATCAACACATTATATGTTGCCTTCCAGAATCTTGAGTTATATATTTTTCTTTCCATAATTGAAACATGGTGTTTGGAAAATGAATTGATCAAGAATACCTTCTTATAGGTACCTGTTTCAAATTACCGTAACCCCATTTTGGACTTGGCTGCTTTTGATCAACAAGGACGGAAGTTTGATAACTTTAGCTCTCTGAGCATTTTGTGGGAATCAACCAAGGTGCCAGTGGCCAGTATTGAACCTACTTTGCCGATGGAGCTGCTGTTGTTCAAGGATGCCAACAAACAGATGAAACTTCACGGTAACACGCTGCGACTTGCCTTAAACCTTTCTTGTCAGTTTGTGTTTGATTGTGTCTTTAGGAAAGAGTGAGCTGTTGGCTTAACTTCATTTTTTTGTTCAGACATTTGGAAAGTAATAAAAGCTAAAGAGAAACCTCTGACAGGATTTAATTCTAAGACAGCTGAGGCAGACAGGGAAATATCCGTTTACTTATCACTGGGACTACATTTTGTGGTTTCTGTTTCTGCAGATTTGTTATAAATAGTTTGGATAGATGTTTGTGCAATCACTGCTTTTGTTTCTGTGTTTTTGTTCTCATCTTGTGACAGGACGCCGGACAGTGCTTGTCCATCATCAGACGGGCATTGCTGCTATCACAGTGACCACTCTGGGTTACCAGGTTTCACATCTGGCAGCAGCCAAAGTTCCCAGTCCAGTAAGTGATAACAGTGACATGTCAGAAAGATTTCTTTACTTCCTCTTAAAAAGCAGAAGTATTCGAACTTTAAAATATATCAGTGAATTGAACTTTTACAAAACATCAGTATAATGTTAATCTTTTGATCTGTGAACATTTTGTTTCCATTCACCGTGACACTAATTGTTTGTCAACTTTCTTCTGGACAGTATGACCCCCTGAGCCCTGTCTCAGCCACTCTGGAGCTCCTGTTGGTTGAAGATGTGAAGATTTCTCCAGCCACAGTGACCATATACAACCACCCAGATGTGCAGGTAAGGGTCAGATTATCAGTATTGTGGCCTGACATACGTATCACTTCTTATCTCTTTGCTCTCACAAAGGGTGAACAATCACAGACTGCCTTTTTATGGCTTGTCTTACTAAAAAAGCCAAATTGCGTTTGATATACCATCATAAAAGAATCCTATGTAGTCTTTTCACCATGCAGAACAAAATTGGAAATTTCATCACACTGGTAACAACTCAAGGAACTCAAATGTTAATAATGAGCGCTAGACACAGTGGAAACGTATATATCCCACATTATATCCCCTGTCCTCATCCCTCAGTGGGCCTCCCTCTCTAATCCTGTGTGGTATAGGAACTTATAGGATAGGATTGCCAGGTGTGGAGGTTAAGTAAAGTCTAGTGACCTGTGAACGAGAATCTTAAAGAGTCAGTGTGGTCCCCTTTGATGTCACATGCAAGGCAAGCTGGCTGTCAGAAAAACATGACAGTGAACTAGGATGGATTCCTGAATTCTCTCACAATGTATAATCACATAATCATTTTTAGTACTTTCACCAGGCATTATTGATTTGGATTCTGTTTTGCAGGCAAACCTGGCCCTGCAAGAAGGTTCGGGTTATTTTTTTGTCAATACCAGTGTCAAAGGATTAGTGGATGTGGTATTCCAAGAGGCCAAACGAACAGTTCAGGTAAGAAGTAACATCTGTATTTGTGAGAGGATGAGTTCATGGCAGTACATACTATATAATTTTCAAGAAATCCATACTGTTACTGAAAACATCACTTTGATTTGATGTGTGTGTGCCCAGGTTTCTCCTGTCCACCCAGGGGAGGTGAAGTTGATGGTTCATGACCTTTGTCTGGCATTCCAAGCACCTGCCACAGCCACAGTGCATGTTTCTGACATACTGGAGGTTTATGTGCGAGTGGTTGACAAGGTCAGTTTCCACCCACAGACACAGCTTGACTTGTTGATCCATTTTATCAGCGCCACACATTCCTGAAATACCTCATTGACGTCTTAGCACTACATATCATTTTCCTGTTTGAGCACTTTCCTTCCCAATTTCCAGTTCGCCTGTCTTGAATTAGCATCATTAGGTTTGTCCTGTCTGTGAACCAAAATGATGATTTCCCTGATGATGTGTCATTCATCCGTATTACAGGTCGAGATTGGCAAGTCTGTGAGAGCTTATGTCAGAGTCCTGGATTCTAATAAGAAGCCCTTCCCTGCCAGCAATTTCCAGTTCATGAATCTTAAGCTAAAGGCAGCTTCTGCAATAGTTTCTCTAAAGTAAGTAATTGTAGTAGTAAGTAGTATTTGTTGTTTATGTTGAGGCTCGCAAGCCTTTATGTAAATTTCTGAATGCTTTTTTGCAGACCCTTAGCAGAGGCAGCAGAAGATGATACAGCTGTTTTCCTGGTGAAAGGTGCCTCTATTGGTCAGACTACTCTGTCAGCTGTTGTTGTGGATAAAGATGGGAGAAAAATTACATCTGCACCTCAGCAAATTGAGGTATAGTTTTTATGCAAATTTCTAAAATGTCAGTTCAGATTTTGCCCCCTTGCATATTGTGTAAGTTTTAACTTTTCTTTTGGCTTCTAGGTATTTCCACCGTTCAAACTCATCCCAAGGAAAATGACTTTGTTAATTGGAGCCATGATGCAGGTACTGTATGTATATATAATCTATTATATTGATTCTTAAGCTTTGTCTGGAAACAGCTGGCCTTAGTTTATCTTGCCAGAAGAGTCCATCTCGCCCTCAGTTTATCTTCCAAAAGAGCCCTCTGCCAGGACTCTACTGAAAGATGACGTTAGACTAATTGCTTTTGGTTTAAACATCCAGCTCACCTTTCATTTGCCTCAACTCCTGCTTTAATTAGAAAGCATTTAACATCCATCCAAGAGTCTTCCTAATTGCCTAACATTAAACTCAATAATACACATGCTCTGCACATTATTTGTTTTGGATCTACTTTTCTAAGTAGTTTAATACACAAAGGACAATGGCTTTCAGCAAATTATGATTGGACCTTGCATTGATGAAAACTATTGACTAAACCGTAAGTGTTGTCAAGATCATATTTCATGTGATTCATGTTCTTTTCCTGTTTTCCTCTTTTGCTCCACCCCTCCCCTTTTCATTCCTGCTGTCATTTATAGATCACATCTGAGGGTGGTCCTCAGCCTCAGTCTAATATCCTTTTCTCTATTGCTAACGAGAAAATAGCTTCTGTCAATGGCATGGGCCACGTCAGAGGTGTTACCATCGGTAATGTCACTGTGACTGGCCTGGTCCAAGCTGTTGATGCCGAGACTGGCAAGCTAGTCGTTGTGTCTCAGGTAAATATATACAGGTGATCTTAATTCACATATGGCTCACTTAGATTTTTACAGATGACAAGCTCGTCCCTCTTGTGTCTTCAGGATCAAGTAGAAGTTGAGGTTGTGCAATTGACGGCCATCCGGATCAGAGCACCTATCACAAGAATGAAGACAGGAGCACAGGTATTATTACAACATATACACATTACTGCCTACAGTAGGAGAAAAAAATGAAATCAGTACTCTCTACGGGTAATATTGTACTCACTGATCTCCTTTCCTTTCCTTTTCTAGATGCCTGTATATGTAATGGGTCTGACCAATAGTCAAACACCCTTCTCCTTTGGAAATGCTATACCTTATCTCACTTTCCACTGGTCCACCACCAAGAGAGATATTCTGGATCTTGAGCCAAGACACACTGAGGTACACTTCAATCAGGATGTTTGTTTTTGCACTTGATATCACATGCAGTTTCTTTCTAAAAAACATTACTATTTTTTGGATCCTGTTGTCCCTTCTTCATATTTTTTCAGACTAGCTTAAAAGGTTGTCCCTGTATTACAGTATGATTTAAAAAAAACAAAACAAAAAAAAAACAGCATCTGCCTTTTCTCTGTTTCCTTGTCAGCCTCTGCCCTGTCTCTGCTTCCTCATCACTGTCGTCTTTTTATTTGATTAGCTGCTGCTGCTATTTTTGCTGTTCTCATAATGGTGCCTGTCTCCTTCAGGGTAATGTGGAGCTCCAGTCAGAGAACAACTTTGGCATGAGGGTGACTGGAAAAACGAGAGGGCGGACAGGGCTGAAGGTGGTGCTCAAAGTTACTGACCCTAATGCCGGGCAGCTAGTGGGGAATCTGCAGGAACTCACAGATGAGATCCAGATCCAGGTACTGCACTGTGGCTGGAGCAATGCCATCAACATCATATCTGAGTACTTGTAAATACTTATATATTTTATAAGACCACTTTTATAGGCTAATTTGCTTATCATTGCCAAGTCTCGGTGCTGCTTATTCATAAAAGCTGGCATTTAACACAGCAGAGCAATGAAGTTTCTGAGTCTTGGAATATCTGAAGTTGTTAACTTTGTAAAGTGATAAGACTGCTGATTAGTCAGAGCTGAATGTATTCAGCCTCAAACTATTACATGTCACTAGTGCTGAAACATCAAAGAATGATTAAAGCCTTCTTATAATAATAATAATAATAATAATAATTGGAGTTTCAACATTTTTTTTCTTTGATCAAGGTCTATGACAAGCTGCACATGCTTAATCCTGAAGTACAGGCTGAGGAGTTACTGATGGCTCCGAATTCAGCCCTCAAACTCCAAACAAACAGGTGAGTCACAAGTGCTTGCACGCTGCAAACGTGTGGATTTCTCCCAACAACTTTCACTGCACAATACAAAATGACAGAAACGTGTACAGAGCATCAGATAAAACCCGATGTGATTGTGTTTCTCTCTTTCTAATAGGGATGGTGTGGGTGCACTCTCTTACCGGATGCTGGATTGCCCTGACCAGGTCGTTATCGCTCAAGTGGATGATAAGGGCTTCCTCTTCTCTGGCTCCCTCACTGGCATCTCCTCTCTGCTGATCACCTCGCAGGAGACCTTTGGTGTCAATCAAACTCTCATCCTTGCTGTGAAGGTCAGTTCGAGAGCTACTGCATGGAAATTGTTTCACATCATTGGTTTTAAACGCAGTATCCTCTGGATATTAACAGTGAAAAACATCTCATCTGACCTCTTTCCTGGAGTGATTATATAAGATCAGCTTATGTTTGAAATTACCAAATGATCCAGTGTAATTAGAATAAATTAAACACTAAATTATGATACAGTGGTTTGTGATCAGAAAATACAACATGCACTACAGAGCTAAATAATTGTGCCTCCCAGAGGGCAGATTTTTGTTACCTTAAGCTGCTTGTCTTAATAGGAGGTTTTGGCATCTACTGCACAACTAGACAATGTTTTGTTTGTTGTTACTGATAATAATATTTTTTGATCATTTTAGTTCTCTATAGAAAAAGCATGGCTATAAAGCTTTAAAAAGCTGATGTTTTTCTGTTTGCATCTAGAAAGTAGTACTTAAATGTCACACTGCAGTTTTTTCTATATGTTGGGCCCAAGCAAGAAGACACAAAAGCATGTTCTGACATAAAAAGTCATTATATTAAATAGTACTTACGAATCACATTGTCCTTGGAGTTACTGAGCGCGACGTTGCTTCTTTCCTTCGTTCCTCAGGTGGTGCCTGTTTCCTACGTGCGCTTCAGTACCAGTCCGGTCCTCTACACCCACAACAGAGAGAGCCTAAAAGCATTCCCCCTGGGCACAGTGCTCACCTTTAATGTCCACTTCCATGCCAGCACTGGAGAGCCCCTTCACAGCTCCAACTCCCATGTTACATTTTCCACAAACAGGTCTGTCACCACACAATCTATAGGCTCTTTAACACAGTATGTTTCACTCTCAGTAAGTGACATAATTCACAAACTTTATGAGTGAAACATGACTTCTAGACAGGCAGAGGAGGGATGAGGGTATGTTTTATAGTTAATTTAACAGTATTTTCTATACTTTGCCAGATTATACATTATACCATTCCTCTTTGTTCAGACTGTGTCCATTAATAACTGTACAGCACAACCAGAGTAGTTGAGGTCATGGCAGAGTTTAGTGGCAGGCTGCGGCTGGAGTTCACAACATTAATTTACAGGGCTGTTCCTTCAGCCTCATTTCAGATGGAGTTGTTTCCACCTGAGTGAGTGAGCTAAATTAATGGGAGTGTTGGGCAGGGAGGAGCACCACTGCCCTCCCAATGAGGGACTCCCTCATCTGTCTGCACAATAAATTGATTCTATTACCTTGTTCTCCAGGTGCTGACAGACAATTCTATGGGAAAAGTATCAAAATCAGAGTGGTAAAGGACTGATAGTCTTGGGATTAAGGGAGCTGGTCTGTGATTACATTCCATTGAGTCTCCAGAGAGCCAATTGGATTTTACTGGTGTCTGAGCCCTCTTACAGAACATACGCTGTGGAGAGATGGAGGCAAAAAGGAAGACATTTTTTCAGGCAAAAATGAGAAATAAAATTGGATGTAGAACTACTATAGAAGAAAGTACAATCAAACCACTCAATAGTTTTGCCAAGAGTGTTACATAGTTTTGGGCGAAGTTTGCCAAGTCCCCTAGTAACAAAGACAATGGCAGTGTTGTACAATTTAGTTAGTGATGGGGGGGTATTAAAGTAATATGGTACGTTGATTGTACGTTGAAACATTTTTCAATTGTAATTGTCCCTACTCTAACTAACTTGATTTAAATATAAGTGATGGGGACAGAATTTGCAGTTCAGTTGAAGCTAATGAGCCTGTAGCAGTCTAAAACAAATGAAGCAGCTTCCAAAGTTACAGTGTTTAAGTCCAAAGTTATTGTTTCCCCAGATAATGTCTCTATGCTGAGCTGTGATGGAAGATGCATAGAAAACCGTTGATTCAGGGTGCACTAGAAAGTGTTTTGTAATAGCTGTTTTTAAGTTTTTGTCTTCCTACATAGATTTCTTGTTTAAAATAAATGTGCTTCTTTTGATAGAATAGTACCTCCTTATTATTCATAAAATCTAAATAAATAAATAAAGTAGTAATAGAAAAAGACAAAGAATGAAATTCCAAGGTTCTTTTTGGTAGCAGCAATTAGAAATGTGTTATGTTTAGTTTAGTTTAGTAATTAATAGTGATGAATCCACAATTGAGCCTGTACCTCTGTGTTCTGTCCTGCAGGGATGACCTGGTGCAGGTGGGGGTCGGGCCCAGTAATCACACTCTGACCGTGAGGACCATCAACGTAGGCCTCACTCTGCTTGCAGTGTGGGACAATGAAAACGCGGGTGTGGCCGACTATGTTCCAATACCTGTAGAGCGTGCCATCCACCCACATGAAGCCCACAGACTGGTGGTGGGAGATGTGGTCTGTTTCAGTGCCCACTTAACCAGCCCAGATGGTGAGAGATCTAGATGTTCACATGTACTGTATTGTGTATATGTATAACTGATCAGAAACAGGAAGAACATTTTGGAAAATTAATTAAAAAGATGGTACTCTAATGATGACATAATATGGTTATGTATTGTCTGCTCTGGTGCTTTCTAATTCTATTCAGTTAAATTTTTATTGTGTTCGTTCTCTGGGATTTAAGTGAAATTAGAATCATCTTTCTGGCTCTGCGTTTTATTAAATGTACTTAAGCCATAAAGTAAACTATTTATCTTAAGACCTTTTGAATTATAGTCCTTCTCTTGGCTGAGGATATCCCCATATCTTTACCTTGCATATTATCAGCTGTTTTACTTTAAAGTGTAAATGTATATTATTTTTTTGAAGTTGGACATTATTTTCCCTTCTCTGCAGGCATTCATGGTACTTGGAGCTCCTCTACTAATGGCGTCCTTCAGGTGGACCCTAAAAGTGGTGCAGCAGTGGCCAGAGACTCTGGGACTGTTACTGTATACTACGAGATACCTGGTGTTTTAAAAACGTACACAGAGGTATGTTATCAGTAGGCTGGTAGCTACTATCCTAGCTGCAATGCTTCACTGACAGTGTGTACGCTGATATATCGTTTCCCTTGTAGTCATCACTGTGATGAATGAGCTACAAGAATCCAGTTCCTGAGTGTTGTAATTATGCAAACAGCACGCCTCTCTGGTCTCTTCATTTCTACTCTTGACATCTATATTCTCCAGAGGTTTTGATCTTCTCTACCTGTGCATCATAGTGTATCAGTCCTTCAGCAATATATCATCACGAGAATAAGAGCACAACAGGTGTATAGTGTCCATCATCACCTTTTAGTACCCAACAGTGGTATTGTCATGCACACACATACCTCATGTGTGTGCATGACAATACCACTGTTGACATTCTCATACATGGTAGCGGGTGGCAAGGATTAATTGGCTGTGTCTCTGAGTGTCACTATACTCCATCTAGTCATGCTCGTGAGCTGAATGTAACCTGCAATTTTCTATGAACATTTCCTATTAGAACAAGAATTGATGACATTTGGTGTGAGGCATTTATCTTTAAACAGAAAGATGCTCAAAACTAAATGAACAGAATGAAGACGTTGACAGGAGGTAGCAGTAATGTTGTATTAATTAGTTTTGTTTCACTGACAGTCCAGTCTGATCGATGTGAACAATTAGTTGTGGATGTAAATTATAATGTGATTATTCCAAGCACACACCCGAATCTCCTGAGGATTTATTAGCTGTTTTCTTTCTCTGTGGTTCTTGTAGGTAGTTGTAGAAGCGTCTATGAGGACAGCAGCGATGGCGCAGGCTACACCTGTCAGGAACGGCAAGGAAACAAAGGTCCTACTCACCACCAGAGAGAGAGGAACCAACCTCATTGGTACTGAACTGACACGGTTTTAGTAAAGCATTAGTTAAAAGGATAGTTAAGCAATTTGGGAAATGAACTTCATTCCCTTTCTTGCTAAGAATGTATGGTAAATATGAGGTTACAGGAAAAAAAAGAAAATCCACCTGCCACCTAAAGCTCACTAGTTAACGTGTATCTTCCTTGTTTAATCTGTACAAGAACCATAGTGTAATATCATCATTTCATAATGATGGTTATGTGCTGGACTGTTTCAACCATGATCTGTAATTTTCTCGTGTGCGCTGGTTGACTGGCAACTGCTCAGAGCCAAGGACGAGTCTTGACACACTAATCCTTTAAAAGCAGTGAAACTTTTTTTTTGTTTTTGTACATATTAAACAGACATGATACCAAGTTATGATTGGTGAGCTTTAGAGGATTTTGTCACTTTTGGACAGAGCCGAGTGTGTCTCATCTAGTTACACTACCCAGCTGCTGGCTGTAGCTGTCTATTTTACAGCCAGATATGAGAGAGGTATCAGTCCTCTCTAACTCTCCACCACAAAACAATTAAGTGCATTTCCCACATTTTCATTTGTAACTGCCCTACCGAAAAATGAAAGGCTTATTAAAAAAATCATTGAGTTAATGGTTATATAATTTATTTTATTTAATAACAAAGTCTATTTCAAGTTTGTGTAATGAAGCTCAAAGATGTTGTATCTGATGCCAGTGTGCTCTACCCTGCAGGAACTTGTTCCTCAGCTCAGACTGAAGCTATTTCTCAGCTGCAGCCTGAAACCTCTGTCAGTTGCCATCTCAGCTTCACCAGTGATGCTATTGACTTCCCCGCTAATGATGTCTTCAAAGCACACACCGGTTTTGACTCCAGCATTGGTAAGGATGATCTGAGTTCAGACCATCGCCTTTATGTCAAAGAAGCAGCATATGCAGGCTGTGACAGCGTTGAATCATATCAGTTCATTTAATTTGAATTATTTGACTAGATCAGTCAATTAATTTGGGCGTCGTTGTAATCAATCCAGAGTTTATTTTTTTCTTTTGGTGTTCTCTCAAACCAATAACTAAGGGAAGGGCTAATTAAGACTGAATCAGGTTCTGCAGTGAAGGTTTCTCTTTCGTTTGAGTGGTGGTACTCAGGTCAAACTGCTCCACAGTCAGCCTGAAATGTCACTGAAAGCAGGGCCATTCAGGTCGAGCTCATGGACTAAACTACACAACTCTCTGTCCTCGCTTGGTTTATTTCCTGTACCTGGCTTCTACATTTGTGTCTGGCATGCAGTCTATGCTGCAAAATAGTGATACAAAGATACTTGATTTGCAAAACATTTTGTTTTTTGAGAGAGGCATGGAGACATCATAGACGGTGAATAGAGAAAGCAAGGGCGCTGATAGCTGCTTGTTTAATGGCTATGGTTACGTCCATCACAAATAAACACACTCCCACACGGTCCTTTAGCTGAGGCCTGATGTGGTCTGAATACGGCCAGTCCATACTTCACTTAGAAGCATTCCAGATTTCCTTAAACCCAACCCAGGGACACTAATATGCGTATGCTCTGCACGACTGGTGGGAAAATACTGTTGACATGGGCATAATCAATACCTCCTTTTGCTCCTGGACTGAATTTAGCAGGGACTATAAAAGGTGTCCAGGTGATGTATTGAACTGTGGAGAATCCCTGTTGCTTGAAAGCACTGGGTCTAATTATGTTTGGGGTTTGGGACTTCACCCCAGTTGTTTGCTTATCTCGGAGGGGATCCACTGTATGTGTACAAGGCTGTAACCACTCAGCTGAATCCCACTGAGGTCGTAATGATTGTGAAATGACCCTCCCTGACAAATTCACAGATTAAAACTGAGTGAGGACATATTTTGCTTTTACGTACGGATCGTGTTACTGTGACTACGTTGATGCTAGAGATCACACACTGTGACAGCCATAGTAATTTATCGTCCCAAATGCACACATCAATAATTTAATCTTTATCTCATCTCATTTTTACCTCTGAATTCTTGCCACAGGCCTCTACACATGTTCCATGACCTTGCAGCCAATGACTGACCAACAGACCCGTGTGCTCAGCATGTCCATGACCAACCTGCTGGTGAGGGCAGTCCTGGAGGGCAGCGCCTTCTCTGGGGAACAAGTCAGCGCAATGCTGCCCATAGAGCCAGGCCTCTACTCTGACCAGACTGAACTGCTGCTCTCAAATCTGCACCCATCAGCTGAGCTCACCATTTATGGCCCGACAGCAGCCCTGTCCAACATGGAGGTCAGACAAAACAAAACCTCTGTTGAAAATGTGCCATTGTTACATTTTTACAGTCAGTAGGACCCTTTGTTTAAATGAACTAAACAAAGCATACGTGTACTGTGTGTGACATGTTTCTATGTCTTTCAGGTGGTGTCTACTTCTTCCAGCATTGCTGTCCAAGAGAAGGAAGTACACCATGGCTTCCCTGGTTTTTCAAAGTACACTGTTAGCGCAGTGGACCCTCATGTGGCGGTCTCTGCTTCTATTTCCATAAGCAGCACTTCCTGCAGCCAGGCTCTCGTCATCCCAGTCACTTTGATTCACGTGGCTGATCCTAGTGCAGCCATGCAAGGTCAGTGCAAATGACGTGTCAGTGTGCCTCAAGCCTCAAGGTCATGTTGCTTAAAGTGAACTGTATGTGCAAGGCCACAGGAAAGCAGGCATGTCCTTTCAAAACATCAAGTTTGAGCAAAATTGAACACGCAATGAATTTCAATCAATTGAAATGCATTTCACTCAGTCCTCTCCCCCCCCCACCCCACAGGTTTGAACCACCATGTTATGACAGTAGCCCAGAATTATCCCTCATAACTAATATTTGTTAGCGTGTTGTATGCGCTCAGCATTTTGAAGACGTTTTGACTAACCCACCGCTCGCTCTCCCAGCAGCTGCTGCTCCAGTTGATATTCAGGGGGGGCACTCCCTGCACAGCTTCATAAACTGCTACCAGATGATGTTCTTCACCCTGTTTGCTCTGCTGGCTGGTACAGCTATCGTCATCATCGGTGGGTCATCTCATTTCTATTCTTGTTTCTAGCTTTGTCTTGTCATTTGTTTAATGGAATTACAAAATTTGATTCTGGCTGATGGGAAGCAGTTTTTTTTACTTACATAGTTTTTACTAATATGACAGATTATATAATAGCCAGGACGTGTTAATACAGAGCTTTTTAAACATTGTGATGATGTCTTTAAATTGTTTTTATCCTGCAGTCCTCCACAATGTGTTCTCGCCGAGGGAACCAGCCTATCGAATCTCAAAGTTACAGCCACTGAATTTTGGTAGGACACAATCACTGAATTATTAAGTAAATAAAGCATACATTCAAAGGGCTCTAACACTAAATGTCAGTCCTCAACCTCCATCTTGCTTTTGTTTTTAAATGAGTAAAGAGCACTGTGTTCACCCTAAATCTGTGATGCCGCTAGGCTGTAAAGCTCCGCTGAGAATTAATTAGAAAGATAGAAGAGGTTCTGACAGCATCCAGGACAATTTTCTGGCGTCAGTAATATGGATTTTTCAGAAGAAATGCCACCTCACCCATTCTAAATTGAAGCTTATTTAGTTTTAGTTTATTGTGGATGACACTGAAAGAGGTGTTTGATGTCACAATTTATAACCCATGCCCTGGCTACTACAGGATGTTTAGCAGTGATTTATACAAACACAAATTAGGCTGTTCATTTTTGATTTTGAAGTCAAGTAGCATCTCCTTTTTAGGTTTTGCTATATTTTGTTTAACTTAAAGTTCTAACAACTGATTTGCTGTAATATTTTCTGTCCAGAGGTCTTTAGAAGCCTTATTTTCTCATTGTATTTGGCTCTTTTTCATTTTCAGAGTCTCCAGACAGGAATTCCTTTAACTCTGGTATACATGGGTCAGACCTAAAGATCAAGCACAGTCCCAGTCCCAGGTCACGTCTCTATTCTCCAGGCTACACGTCCTGATAAAGCTCTCTGTCTGCTCTCTATTCTTTAAAAGAAGAACGCCACAGGTCATTAATGCATATTGAATGTGCCTCTGTCCCTCAGTATGAATGATGGGAGGATGTAACTGTAAAATCTCAGTTTCCTTCAGTTGTCTTTACATGTTGGTACAGATGAAAAAAGTTTTGCGGATACAGATTGGTTAAAGAGCTGCTCGCTGATAACAGGGCTATTTTTCTTCGTGTGTATGTTTTTGCGTGTGGAAACAGTTTATATATCTATATATACAGTATATGTCTTCTTTTGCCATGGTAATCGTTTTTATACAAAACCACTCTGTTATCGACTGACATCTTTTGAAGTGTGCTTAAAGAAACAGATCACTAGTTTGTGCTTAATACAGTATGTTTTTTGTGTGTTTATTTACTCTTTACTTGTGTGCTACTTATCATATTCAGCTTGTGAAATTAAATAACTCAGGATGAACCATTTTCTTGTATGAAAAAAGGCAAACATTAACTTATGAGTGGGACATGTCGTTTTGTTATGTTGTAGCATATGCATTTTGTGAAAATACCGTCCACTGAAACCGTCCGTAGGTGAAAAACCCTTCAAATGTGCAGAATCTTAATGAGGAAAAAAAAGTCGGTTCATTTCCGTTTTGGGGCATTTTTGGAACTTTATTTAACATGACGTTTTTGAGCCATAATACATGCAGCTCCTTTTTATTCATTAATGTGAAACCGTTAACTAATGTGAACCACCATTCAGTTTTCATCCAGGTGTTATTTAGTACAAAAGCAAATCAAATGTGACCTGTTGTTCTAGTTTCTGAAAATGTACTGATCAGTTTTTCTGACCACATTACCGGGTTGAGGTTGCTGTAACACTGTTTGAATTTCCCGGGGGTTTAAGAGTGTGACTTTGTTTTAAATGAGATATTTTTGTATTTGAAATGACAAAATGTTGACAAGGAATCCTATTTATGTTAGCTAGTGAAATCCAGTTTTACTGTATAAGTATGTGACGATCGGATGACTCCAGCGATGTTTTTTTCCGTTTAAGATTCATAGTCATGCCTTACAATCGTATCTGAACAGCTTTCGGCACATAATACACACAACTTTGTTTGCGTATGTGAATATGCTTTTGCCTTTGCTAATTAAAATTTTTATTTTTCACGTTCACGTTTGGCCTAGTGATTATTCATCGAAATCTACTTTGCAGTGTTTGTAGTTTACTTTTGAAAAGAATCACAGACACACAACAAGCATCTACTCACACAGAACAGTCACACAGAAAGCATCTTTTCTTCTACACCTGTATTTCTTCTTAGAAATACAGGTGTAGATCCAGTCTGAACTAAAGACTGCTTCTCTTCCACCTGCAACAGATTCTGTCACTCACACCCACTCAACCCATCCTATGAATTCATTTTCTGCATCAGTGCTGTTTTATTTATCTGCTCTTTTATAGATATTGTTTCCCTCCATCTTGCATTTTGCTGACATCTGCCTTGCCCTAATAAATATTCTTAAAGTTTGCCCATATTTGTTGGTTTTCACAGATTAAATTGTTCGTTGTCTTAAGCACTAGCTCTTTACCTGCTTTGTTGTGTATATTTAGAACTCATTGATTTGCAGCACAATAAATAGAATTACTAATGCAAGGAAAGTACTGAATATTAATATTAAGTTCCTCGTTATAGAAACTGGATTTGTGAGTGGGCAGAAGATAAATTTGTATTTATCCCAAAGCTTGTGCACTGACTCACCACACTCTTTGTTCTATTGTGCACACAAACTGCAGGGATTAGGAGTGCATCTTTCTCTCTGCCTCCCCGAGGATGTATAAAGGTCTGCAACCGCTGTTCAAATACCTCCCATCTGTTTGTGACACTGCTCTGGACTGCTGTAGTGGGTCCTAGTCAGCTGGCTCATTTGTACGTCGACCGCATGTCAACAACTGCCACACAATCTCAAGTAGGTGAGCTAGACTAGAATGTGCACCACAGAATGATTTGTGAAACAGCAGCAGCATCGGTTGTGATAAACTTTAGGGCTGCAGCCACCTGATGATTGTTTTTATTATTGATTAATGCGTGGATTATTTCATTTTTTATTTATCGATAAATTGCTTGGTCTATAAAGAGTCCATAAATGTTAAAAAATGCCCACCACAGTGTCTCAGGGCTCAAAACTATGGGTTAAAATAGCTTGTTTTGTTTCAGCAAAAGTAAAAAAACAAATAGATACAGATATGTGATGTAATTGATATATGGTAAAGAAAAGCAGAACATTTTGCACAATTAAGAAGCCAAAACTCGAGAGTATTTGGCATTTGTAAACATTTCACCTCTGGTGTTTTTGCAACTTGAGGCTAATTAGAGGAGTCTGAGGAAATTATGTTTCCAGACACATAAAACCCATAAACAAGCAATGCTGCATATGAAATATAATCCAGAGTGGGACATATACGGCACTGAGTATAGTTTTTGCATTATTTCCCACATGCTCCTTATTTCTCCGAGGAGGTGTTAGGCAGACAGAACCTCAACTCATGCCTGAGAGGTGTTTATGAGGCAGCTCAGGAAGAGCAGCTGTGTAGCTCAGACTGTGGCCACAACAGGAGCTCAAGGGGATTCTTAAGACGTTGGTGTCCTTAGGAGAAGAAAACATGTTAACCGGTGTGTTATGTTGTGTAAGGAAACACACACCAACTGATTGGGTATCCACTTCAGCAGCTGCTTTTTAGGAGACAGCGCAGCAACGACGACAGCGGCACTAGTTTTGATTTACTGTCTGCTTTAGTTAGAATGTGATGAAGTTCAAAATTGGAAATGACCGTTTTTAAATTACTCCCCATCAAACGATAGCAGCATGTGGGTTTAAGACGTGACCGTACAGTATATCTATAGCTCATTTAGGCAGTCATCCATGTTAAGCTAAAATGACACTCAATTTATTCTCACTATTAAGACACACGGCCTGCATAAACCCCACCTGTCAGCCTGTCAAGCTGTGAACCATCTTGCTGTGTCCTGGGCAAAAAAGAAAAACCACCACTGTTCCAGCTGGCTTACTGTGCTGTCAGTGGAGGGGATCAATGAAGTGGGCATTGAATGAGGCCTGACAAGAATGGTAAGGTTGCTCCCACAAGGATGACCAGGACAGTGTGTTAAAGGTCTGCCTCGGAAAGCAGTCTTTACATGAGGGAAGTGAAAGATTGCTGTTTCGTGCCCAGTGAAAATTTGTACAGTTTTGGACATTTCTAACTCAGTTGGACCGGATTTTATAGCAGATATTTAAGCATTTCCCTTGCTTGTGTAAGTTTAAGCGGTTGATTGAAAGAAAAGTGGCAGTATGAAGGAGGGGCTGGATTTTATGTTGCAGAATTCACATAAAAATGACAGAATTGTCAATGCAAATCCAATCAAGCAACCTTTATGTTCTCGCTGTTTTGATTTGTTGCAGGAGCACCACCGAATAAACTCCCTAACCCATTTGGTTTTGGTATTTATGACTTTAATTATATATAAAATGTATATCAGAAAACTGAGCAAATTACTTTATTGCCTACAATGTTCCCTCCTATGTGCCAGCTGAGATCCATCACACAGATGCACATCTATACAATATGAGGTGGATGCGGGGCTCAGCAAAGAGTATTTGGTGTCCTCTGAAAAAAAAAAAAGATATTTTCCACTCTGCTGGCTAAATGATTGGGGCCTTTCCTCCATCACAGCTGGCAAATGTTTTGTAGGGTTAAAGTAAGAGGGCTTCCGAGAGGATTTGCCTCAGTGCAAATAACATGAGTGATTTCACAATATAAATCTGTCCGGCTGGCACCCGCACTGGCAACCGACATATGACTGGTCAGCCAAAGGAAGAAAGCAGGGAGTCCATGAGCATAATAAGGACAAGCGGTATGTTTTGAAGTGGTCAGTATCCAGTGGTTGCTGGCATTCTTTATCCACAAGTCATGACTTCCAGTACTTCCAAAATCCCCCAAGAGCTGCTATAAGTTGTATGACGGATGGAGTCACACGGTTTGATAGTGTAATTGTGGATAATGAAATATGAATGTATCAGATTTAGGTTTAGAGGAATATGGTTTTATGGTGTGATTTTTCTTTTTTTTTTAGATTTTTAGCTTTCAAACACAGGGTCATCTGAGGAACAACAGCACCAGAGCTGAAAAGAGATTCAACGTCTCACTTTAACCAGTCTAATACTGTATGTGCTGTAACACACTGATATGAATGTAAACCTTCTAGCTGCATGATGGTCTGCTTTCCCTTCTGGACACTGCTTGTAGCACGTGGCAGTTTTGTTGTGTGAAGGTCCCACGACAGTCATATCTACCTGATTATGGTATTTGCTGTTTCCGTGAGGGTATATCTAATTAGAATTGAAATGTGTGTTGGCATTTGGCATTTTTCATGCAACACTACCCTGTGGCTGATGCTGGCTGTGAACTGTACATCCTTCTGGGTGGCATGTCGAGGTTCTTGTAGGCCTTTTTGGCCTCGAGCCATGTGGATTATGGGAGCCACAGAGAAAAAAAAAAAAACTAATGCACTCCATCTGTGTTCTGTGTCCTTAAACTGCCACCCACTGTCACTGGTTTTCTGCAGCGTTGCCTTCATATTAAAACAAGTTGCCTCACATGGTCCGAGCACAGCCTTCAGGTTGTGTGACATAAAGGTAAAACCTTCAATTACATGGACAAAGAATTCAGCTTCTCTATTTGCACTGTAACTGCATCCAGGAATACAAAACTTCAAGTGAACTTTGAAAAAAAAAAGTTTCTGATAACTACTCTAAAGTGTGAGTCTGTGTTGCTTTTATAACAAAGTCAGCCATGGGGGAGCGATCACAAGACACAGGGAGCACAGCGAATAATGCAAGCTGCCATCGCTCAGTCTCAGTCACTGATTCGCCTCTCGGTTCTTATACAGATGTCTGTAATATCCTGGAAGGCATGTTTTTTAAATGGCAAACTGGCAAATGGCAAAGACTTTCTTTCTCCTGCAGAGGCTGTGTTTGCTTTAAAACTTTTCTCTCTCTCTCTTTTTTTTTTTTTTTTTTAGTTGCTCATTTAAAATGTCCTACAATCATCTCTACAATCAGTCAAACAGACTCAGGTTTCATGGCAACATCTTAAAGCCTCAGTGTCAGGTAAGGGCAAGGCAGATGGGAACGAAAGATGGTCATCCATGAAACTTAAGCATTGGCCTCTTTTATGTATCACAGAAGAGTGCTGCAGTTTGCTCTCATACACCCATGGGATACCAAGCCTGTGCAAATCTGCAGCCTCCCTGACACACATACAGATGTGCTGCAAGTCATTTTTTCAACACTAACACACGCTGCTCCTATCTATCATCATCATTTCACTAGAGGGGGGTACGAGCCTGCTGGTGAAATGGCAATACACACACAGCATAGTAAACAACTCTGCAGGCAAGACGCAGCACCAGCACTCAGACTGTGATACGGCATTACACACACACACACACACACACACACACACACACACACACATATGCACAGAGGGAGACTACAATGCAACAAAGTTATGCTTGCAACATGAGGACTCGTGCATACGTGCACACCTGCAGAGCACACACACACACACACACACGTTGCGAATGACTGAAGATATTCTGACTTGACACTATACGGACAAACTCTAAATCCCACCCTCCCCTCCTTTTCTCTCTCTCTCTCTCTCTCTCCATCCTCCAGCTGCTGCAAAGCCTTTATTGCGCTCAATGCGACCTGCAGATTCATAAAACTTGAAACCCCGCCTACTTGACACCCAGCGTCTGTTTACGAAAAGTCACGGGGACAGCATGGAGCACCAAGGTACAGAAAATGTCATACCGTGCTGCCAACAGGGGGAACAACCAGACTCCAACAACAGACAGAGAGAGAGAGCGGGAGAGAGAGAGAGAGCCAAGTATGATCCACACCATGTCACATTTGTTTGATTGATATTTTGATGCTGCAGCTTCATGCGTGATTGGATAGCTTCTAGTTTGGTGTGCAGTGGAGACTTGGAAGACGCGCGTACAGACACCGGTGAGTTTCACATTGGGAATTATCACCCACATCGACTTAAAACAATGGCGAGGCGTAAAAGGCGCAACCCAGTGAAGTGTTGCGCCTAAAAAAACACCCTGGACTACATATCTCTCCAGGCTTATGCGATACAACACAGCGCAGCAACAACCACAAAAATAAAATTACAAAAGAGAGGCACTCGGAGCGGACATGGAAATCCCGATCGAGAACCCTACAAGGGCTGTGGAATATTTGAAGGAGCTTAACAAGATCATCGAGACCCAGCAGGAGTTGCTGGAGAGGCAGAGGGGGAGGATAGAGGAGCTGGAGCAGCAAGTGTCCGACTTGTGCACGGAGAACGCCTGTCTGAAGGAGCAGTACCAGCGGCACCTGGCAACCTGCAGGCTGCTGCAGGGCAGCAACAGCCTGGTTACTCTGGGAGCCATAAACGAGCACGTCACACAGGAAAAGTAAGATTTGACATCCAGTCAGATAATCTCTGTTTAAACACATTTCCTTTAGAAGTATTTAAAGTTGCACATTGTTCTTGATTTAAAGGTGATTATTGCTATATCTGTAGTTCATGTCCAACACTGCCACACACTGATCTACAGTTGCAACTAGACTACTTTGGCATCAGATGCTTTTTTCTGTTACTGAGGTTTGCTGATGGAAAATGGGTCTGTGCATTACCCAAAAGCGCAATTGCAGAAAATGGGAGTTGTTGGGACAGCAGAGAGCTTTTCTGACCATCTCTGGAAATATGCAAGAGAGAATTTAACCGTGTCCCCCTCCATCATTTTAGAGCGATGATGGACAAACCAGTTGTTCCCACAACCAACAGATCAATTTCCAGACCAGTTGTCATTTCTTGTTTTGCCTTTCAGAGTGTATAACTGGTGTGCTTACAGTTAGATCAAGTTCACGTTGAGGTATGCTGTAAACTGCACACTTACACAAACATGGCTCTATACATTTATGGAAATTCAAAACCTCTTTGTAAAATGACTTTCAGATTGCAGCTGCTTTGTCATCTCTGCTTTGTCATCTCCGTTTGTATGAGATCGATATTTGTCAGGTTCTGAAACTTCAGCCGGCTGAAATGATTCCTATGCTATAGCCCTCAGAGGTCTTAAAAAAAGGGTTTCATGTGCATGGACAGGCACATTAATCCGTGATATATGGAATGCGATAGCTACAACCCCTGGGATAAAAGCACATACTTTGGATGGATCCATTATGCAATTATGTTTTAGGGCTGGCCCCATCTGCAGGCAGTGGGTTAAGCTCCAGGCAGAGCAGAGCAGGTAGAGCAGATGTAGTGGAGCATTATATCAGGAGTACTGGTAAAACCCTTGATAGTCAGACACGCTGTTGGGATTAGCCTCCCTGCACCACTTCTCTGTTAAAGTTCACACTTTGTTGGCTATATCTCCAAAATGCCACAGCATGCAGACATTTAGACTCAGCTTTTGACAGTCTGTAGGATCATGTGATCAGGCGTGACCTTTTAGTTCAGGGCCGTGTTACTGTCATGAAGATCAGTGGCAGCAAATCAATACTGATGACTCATGGACTGTATGCCTTTGCTGACTGATAAAAACCAGGCCCATGAGATTAGGACATACTGTAACACTGCCCTTTTGCGTGCCCCTTTCATAAATCGCTCTCGGGCACTATGGAGTATTCTGTCTGATTTCCCTGTTCAAGTTCAGTCAGTGAACATCTCTCATTTTGTGCCGTCACAGTGTCTGAACACTATTTCAGTCCAGCTCTGGTGGACTGGCACTGAGATTGTTGAGGAGCCTGTGATTACCTCAGTGAACGTGATGAACTATGACAGCTGTTAATAATGTAAAGTGTGGTTTATGGAGGATACAGGATTTAAAATGTCATTTAAGTGCAGTGAGCAATTTAAAGAACGCAGTGTTAACGCAGTTCTTAAGAAAGACAGATTCTCAGACACGCAAAGGTCGTTTTTGGAACAGTGAAAATGGGATTTAAATAGTGCGTACTTGGACTGTATTACTGTCCGTTTTTTTGCCACTTGCCAAGGTCAGGGACACAGTGGGAACAGCCAACCAGAGCAGCATAGATCTTTCTCAGCTATATTAGATTTACACTTCCTTGAAGGTTTCCCAGGAATTGAAGTCCTCACCCAATATGCTTTTGACTGCATACTTCCAAACAGAGCTGTGAGCATTTGTAGACGTCATCTTGAGACCTGGTAGACATTAATTGTTTTTAGCCATGCTAGCGACATGAATGCAATGTCTGTTTGCTTGTTGGTTGATTAATTCACCACTTGGCTGAAAGCAACGTCACGTAGAAATTGGTATTACTTGTGAACTGGTGCTCCCAGTTTCAGAGTGCAACAACACTGTCTTAAATATGGACAGCACACGTGTATTTGTCATGATTACATTACTTATGATCAAAACTAGTAAGTCAGCAACTTTGCAAACAGCCAAACAATCAGCAAATTCAACAACACAAGACAGTCCAACAGCAGGAAGCCCAGTTCGTCTTCCTTTCAGCTTTTTATTTCACAAAGCTTTTGGCAACGACTGAATACCATCAGACATTTACTCTTTGTCTGGTGGCCTCTCGCTCTTTATTTCTTACTTACTCTTCTTAGCCTCCTATGTCAGTGTCCTCTTTGGTCTCTTTCTCCCTCTGCCGTGTTCTGCCTCTGCTCATCCTGGGTTATGTTGCCAGCTCACCTGGCTCTGGTTCTGGTTCCCATTCTGGCATTGTTCTGCATTCTCCCTCACCCTCAGCCTCCTCTTCCCATTTGTCCAAAGCACCCGTGTTGCCATTGTGAACACCGGCACTCCACGGCGCTCTGAGCTCACAGTCTGGACAGCATGGCTAACTAAGTGAGCTAACTTTCTAACAGCAGCTACATTTCGCAGCAGTGTTGGATGGAGCAGCCTGAGGACATCAGATAGAAAACCAAAAAAACATTTTCTCTATTCCAAGTCAGTGTGGCATTAAGACGATTTAAAATCTGGTATTTTTTGGTAGAACGTTACATAATGTCACTTTAAATATGTAAAATATGTATCAGATACTTTGTTTGATGACTAAACACTTGCATGGCATTCCTGTCAGCCTTCGCGTCGAGTGCTCATTAGCAAATGTTGGCACACTAATCTAAGATGGTGAACATGATATTCATTAGATGTTTGCATGCTGACATTTAGCAAAGCACTGCTGTGCCTAGGCGCTGCCTCACAGAGTTGTTAGTGTGACACCAGACTCTTTGTCTTGTTTATATTTGATAGGACAAAGTATTCACCATAAAACAAATTTGCAGTTGAGAATAAAATGATCACCAATGTTGACAATGTCAGTCACCTGAAATCACCCCTCGGTACAGAAAAGCAGCAGCTCAGACACAGCAGGCTTCGACGTCCTCCTGGATTCATGAGCACAGAAAGTTTTCTTTGGTTTTTTTTTGCAAAAATAACAACATCAATAACATCCCTACATGACTTCTTTACTTACCACAATATGAATGTTGACACTCACTTTGAATACAAAACTAAACTGAAAAACACCTTAATGCAAATCGGGAGATCACATGCCTGAATCAACATCATCTGCAAACAGCACATGCTAATGTTGTTTGAACAGACACAGTCATATCATTAACATTAGTGGAGATGGGAACATCCGGCTTCCAGTGACAGTGACTAACTTTTCTTTGACATTATGCCAAGAATGACGACACATGTTTTTGTCGAGCCTGTCCTATTCCCATCTTAGCATGGTGGTTGTCATTCTAGCTATGCAGCTGCTGCAGAATCGTTACTAATTCCATAATTAAACAATATATTACAATATTTAAATTACATGCAAAGTGCTGTAGAACACATTTTAATGAACTGAAGTAGGATGAAAAGTTTTTCATCAGCACCTAACAGTTACATAAAATGTAAAATGTAATAACAACACATTCTGGGACTCAAAGACAGTCAGTTGAGTTCATCTGCTTAGAGAAGTCCCTGCAGCCCTCAGTAATGTGTGCAGGGAAAGTGAAGTCGGACTTCAAATGAATACTTCAGCATTTTGGGAAAATATACTTTCTTGCTCTCTAGTTAGATGAGAAATTGGATATATCATATCCTTATGCTAAATATGAAGCCACAGCTGGGAGACAGTTAGCTTAGCTTAGCATAAAGACTAAACAGACAGCCTGGCTCTTCACAGCTGTCCAGTTCAATCTTGTTTTGTTGTAATCTGTGTAAAACAAGCCTTTATGCCAAATCGCTAAACTCTGAACAAAAGAGTGAATAAGGCTAATGCCAAACTATCCCTTAAAGACTGGAAGGTGTTGTTTAATAGAGTATTATGTTTCAGCGTTGGAAGGAGTGCCCTGTTTACTACACTGGGGTTTCTGGGAAAGGCAGTGCCTATATTCTCAGTTCGTTGGAACAGATCCTCTTTTTTGTTTTTTGTTTTTACAAGATTATGATCACCTTAGGAATCCCCACCGAACTGAAGAGGCATGTAGCATTTTCCATATCCCTGATTAAAGGGACAGGTTCTATTTTTACTGAACCCAGTGGTGGGATTAGAGAGCATGTAAGCTCCACACTGGAGGTAACCAGTCAGGTTTGAACCCTGGATGATCTTGCTTTGGCAAGAGCTAACTGCTGAGCTCATGCTGCGTGTTAAACCTTTTATTAGGAGGAAAAATAAACATGGCAGGGGATGAAGGAGAGAGGACACAAGCCAAAAAATGTATACATTTACTTGGCGTGTCTTGCAGCCTTAAGTGAACCTGATCCAAGAAGTTATTTTGCTGATATGTTTTCTGTGTTTTGAACCCATCACATGCACACAGCTCTTGTTAAATGCATGCAGGTTATCATGTAATTGTTAATTTATAGTCGTGATCTATTTTGCTCTAAATAAGGATGTTAATATAACCCAGACGTGTCAGTTCGATGCTTTTGAAGCACTTCTCTTTTCTTCTCAGTTCCTGTGTTTGTCAGCTGTACTATTTGCTTGTATTATAGTCATCTTGTTGTTTGTTCATACTGTATGCTAATAGTTGTGAGCTGTGCTGTCAGTTCTCAGATGTATTAAAAATGACATCAGAATGGGGAAAAAAAGGAAGGAGGGAAGAAAGAAAACAGTGTCTGTGCCAAAGTAAGTGACAGATAAAGAATTTGCCGCTACTGAATGATGCATAAGTTTGTATGCTACTATATTTGGTTGGCTGTAAATGGAAGGCTTCTCCCTTCTCCCTGCATGTTGTTTGTACGTTCATTCACTCCACCATCTCTTAGGAACAAAATGCAGAGCGCAGGAAATGTGATGCACCACTGATAGTGGAACCTGTGGTGCCAAGTCAACAGATTTCTCTGTGGGTTCTGCGGTGTGGGCTCCGGGGTTAACATTGTCGGTCAGGGTCTCAGGATGTGCGACTGCTACACAGGTATTGGAAATCACTCTTCACAATTCACTGACCCTGATAAGGATACATAAACCCTCTACAGCTAGGTGGCTGTAACCCCCATGAGCTGGTTGAGCAGAATCAGCAGAGGGGGAGTCGCTCTCAGTTGAACACTTTCTGTAAATCCTCAGCGTAAACTCCTGTTTAACAGTTTACTCACAGTTTCTCAAGTTCAGATTAAACTTCATTGCAAAGAGATGGGGTCCGGCAAGAATTAGCTATCACACACATATCAGGTTTCTTTTGTTCATGGCTCCTGAGTTACTTGCCTTGTCAGCTCTTTAGTCCAACGGCATTTATGCTGACCCTATGCAGTTTCTTTCCTAATGGTGTTTGTTTTTAACAGCGCTCTACAGTTACTTGTATCCCTTGTGCTCACTTAGGAATTAAATGACAGGTAATACAAGATTGCAAATTTTGCAGCACGCATAAGTGATACATGAGCAGTTTAAGTCCCTTGACTTAAATGTTTTAGCAGACTTTCAAGCACGCACACTTGTTCTGTTTGATTGGTGAATATAGTGTGTTGTATAGTGAAACAAAAAGGCACAAGTGGTGTGATGAATGTTCTTTTTGCGCATTTTATGCAGGAGAGGCTGGCGGTTTCATCAGACTTGATACACCGTGATATGGACCCGTCCTGTGGGGTTTAGAGTGGAATAGCGTCCGCAAGTGCTTTCATTACTTATCTTTGTGCTGGTGGATGCATCTGCCAGGCCACATTTAGCTTTGTCCCTGCCAGCCCTGGATAGCCAACCGAGTGTAAATAAATTTTAGGATGCTGAAGTGATCACTGGAGAGATAACTGCTTCAGCTGTAGATGACAGAAGCTCTAATGTGTCAGCTCTAACAGCCTTGTTTTAGGTTTTTCTAAATGTACTGAAATAGTTTTAAGGCTTACTGTAGATCCCAAAACTCAAAGCCCTTTTTTCATGGTTGACCTTTTACACCATACAAGACAGTGCTATATCTCAAATATAGCACTGGTGTTAGATTTAAGAGATGATGTGTTTGTGGAGGTTGTGGAGATATTTTTTTCTCAGGCAGTCATTTAAATTCAGTATGAATCTCAGTCACTGAAGAAGCATAAATAATCTTTAATGATCAAATATTGATGAATAACGTGACAAATCATTTCTAACTCAAACTCTCTCCCTGTTAATGCTCTAATGGAGCTAATCTGAATGTTCCACTGCTGATAAATGAGCAGCAAGGCTCTCGAGTTGTTGATTCTGTGCCAGATCTCGGCCAGGATGAGTGCCAAAATGTCACCTGGTTATGATATCTAAGGTTGTAAGAAGAAAAAAAAAAAAACATATGATAAGTTATTAAGGTATCAGCAGGCAATGCATACAGTACAGTATATCCATATTTTTGTGGTTAACATTAATTTCACATATTCAGCTGCTACTTAACTGTAATTGCTTTAATGCTCAAGACCTGTAGTTGAATGTGTTTGCAAAGTTAAAGCAGCTTCAGGATTATGCAAATAACAGTTTTTGATGGCAGATTAATGTTTAGCTGTAAACTAAACAGCGATCTGATAATGTATAGTCTATTTAGTCTATTCATACCTGTTTTACACATAGACAGTATGAATGGACAAACAGACTTAACGGAGATCAGAACGTGGTGGCTCTGGGTGCTGCCCCCTCCCAGCTAATCTAAAAATGGGCAAAGATGTGGATTGTCGGTGAAGCTGAGACAAGCTGGTTGGGTGCTAAAACAAGCAACCTGTAGTGGCACCCACCTTTCAATCAAAGCAGTCACGCTATTATTTATATGTATTATTGTATCTTTATACCTTAATATAATTTGAACGGATGAGTTCCATAGAAATAAGGCCTCAGTACAGTTCTCATGAATGGGGAAGTTATCTAGAGAGACCAAAACCATTTCTTGTTCCAGACTGTAAACATGTTTATTACTACTGTGACGTTGTGCATTTTAATATAGGACTTTAAGGAGCAGCCTGAAGTGGTTGTGGCAGTTTTTTTCACTTTGCATTGGCTTCACTTCATAGCCATGGAGATTGCTGTTGGGTTTGGTTTACTTTTGTCTCGACAAAGATCAGAATAGGTTGTGTTGTAGAGATAGTGAGTTAGTTTTAAAGTTACACCGCAAATTCTGCTGTAGGGTTAAGGCATCATGAATAAATTGCTATGCTGGATTTCATTCCTTTAACTCTTTACTGTAGAGCTAAATGATTTGACCCTTAATCGATCAACAAACAAAGGAACTGGCATCTAAGATTTGATTTTTCAAGAAAAAAAAAGGCAAATATTTGATGCTTTCAGCTCCTCAAATGTGACATTTTGTTGCTTTTCTCACATTCTTTCTTCTTTGTCTTAGAATGTATTAAACTGAAAATATTTGGGTTTTGGATAGTTGATCAGAAAGAAACTTGAGAATGTCATCTTGGTCCCAAGGGACTTGTGGTGGACTTTTTTTTGTATGACATTTAATAAATCAGCAGATTAATCAACAATGAAAATAATTGTTAGTTCCTTAAACTTAATAGTTTAGAAATTCTGTATGCAATTAATTAATAATTTACTGGATATCCAACCTCAAACCTAATTGTGTATAGTACTTTAGACAGAGGAGCTGCAGATTTAATGTCATTGTGTTCTTCAATTTTTTTTAACTTTTTTTTTTCAATATAAAAGGTATTCCAGTATATTTCATTACAACATTGATTGTCTCTTACACAGTACATTTCTGATGGGTTTGGAATCAAGCCAGAGAAGTTAATGGTCGGAGGAGTTAATCAATAGATATTGAAGTATTTGATAAAGGTTCTCTTAGGTTGTCGATTTTGTCCTATAGTGAATTACCTCTCTAAAGTCACTGGTGGTTTTATATTGCCTTCTGTCTGAGTTATAGTGACTGTGTCCTGGCCTCTTTACTGTAATTTGCTGCCTAAGAAAACCTCAACTGCCCTTTCTCGGTCCCCTGGATGGAGCCTGTAGACTGGAGATTGTCAAGTTCATAAATAGTTCACCCCAAGTCAGCGTAACAGCTTTAGCATGTGTTTTGGGACCCCTCGGCAGGGAATAATAGCATGATGGAGAAAGCTGTTTCTTGTGGCTGCCGGCGTCCACTCATTTACCCAGCGATCTGCTGAACAATCAGTGTGCCAAACCAAATTTACGAGCACATGAACTCCATCTCTCCAGCAAAGCCCCCTCTAATGAAATACCCCTGCTAGATTAATGTCTGCGCAGGGATGATTTGCATTCAGACCCACCTATAAATCTCAAGCAATGGCCAAAGACAATTTGCAACTTGCACTCAAAATCAACTGCAGGCTGCCTTCATCTGTAATGGACTATCCCTCCTTGCATCTCGGTGTGACCACAGTCCTGCTGGAAGAAAGCCAGGCACCGTTGACCTCTGGTTCCCTCAATCAGGCCTAATAAGACAGACTTAAAGTTGGTTTGTGTCCTTTGATGTAGCTGGTTGTCCCACGAGAAAGGATAATGATGGCTTTAATGAGTACTGTTAACTCTATCAGATGGTGTTACTGGTAAAGGCCACACCGAGGGGGGTCGGATGGTTACAGCTCAGTGTGAGCCAGGCAGCTATATTATTTTTAAATCACCAAACTCAACTCAGCACCTCTGCTTCAGTTTGGTTTTAACTTTTAATGAGCAAAAGAGCCAAAAAAAGAGTCCTGCTATTAATTCCTGCGATATTCAATAATACTGTGTTCAAATTACATTGCAGGTGTGCATGTGCAGGATAATGTGGCTTCATTTCAGGCGTCTATTCACAAAAAACATTGGACTTTAGGTTATGATCATTTTGAAATTCCTAATTCTTAACATGAAAGAAATCAAGATGGTGAAGGCGCAGAGTATGTGTCTCATTTGTATCTTGTCTGAATGATCTGCACGTAGGAACTTTACGGATTAACAAGCACATATTGTCTAACTGAGGTGTTCATCTTACTAAAGCCCCAGTGTACGATCACTGTTAGGTCATTCTGGATTTAGGTGAATCTACATTGTTTTTATTTCATTAAATTGGTTCCGGTGAAATGAGACTTAGGGCCATGTGGAGGATTTGACCATTATTCCAACTGCTGTAAAACTAGTAGTAGCACACCACGATATGCTGAAATGCACCAGCAAAGGCAGGGAGGAAGATGCTTAAAAGTTCAGTGTGGGCTCTATTTACAGAATATGGAAAAAATTAATATAATATACATAACTACTGTAACTGTTTTCATTTGTGTATAATCCAGTGTTGTAGTACTCAACATCGGACTTAGTCTCAAGTTAGTCTTGAGACCACGTTTTGAAGGTCTTGTCTCGTAATCGACTGTATTTTTACTCCTGTCTCTTGTCTTTATTTCAAGACCAGTTAAGACCACAACTGCATGGTTATCACCATTATTACCATTAATCACCTAATAATGTCTAGATTGTCCCACCACAGTTTCATAACGTGCTGAATATACTTTTACATTTGAGAAAGTTTCAATTTCACTTTCCAGCAGAGAGATGTTGGAGTAGAACAAATGATGGTGAAAGTGACTGAGACACAGTTTAAAAAGTTGCTCTTTAAGTTGTGTTTCTATGAGAGACCGTTGACAGTTGCCTGCTGATAAATAAATAATGCTATACAACAAATAGTAAGGACTTCAAATAGACTGTGACTGTGTTGGCCGATGCGGCTGCCAGCGATCGGTCCCAAAAATCCTGATCATAGCACCTTTTTTATTAATCATCAAGTATTCAGCCAAGCCATAGTGTACATAGTATTTTATATTTGAAAATGTATGAAAGGGAACCTGGGGAAACGTTTTGCTGTGTCATAACCATTCATACCTTTACAACCAGGATCTATGATGAAAATGTTCTGTTCAAATAATCTCTGATACATGGGATGGGGTGATTGCCAATAAAATTGGAATTAAATGTTTTTACCTCTTCTCATAAAATGATTGTGACAATGTGATTTATTCTTGATAGATGAAGTATATCTTCTCAACCCTTTTCTATAACATATCACATTGAACATTAGACCGCAATTAACATGTTGTGTATAACTTGCATAGAACTTTATGGGCTACAGTGTATATATGTATACTGTATACATATACTGTATATATTGATTCAGGAATTAAATCACAGAAGTACTCATGTTACTTAGGTAAATACAGCAGTAGCACAGAACTCTTTTTATCATTATAAATTGTGATTAACACTAAAGCAACAAGGCCGAGGTACGGTCGCCTGTTCATTCTTTATTTCTTCACAGTTGAACCAATTATCCGTTTCGCAGCTGTCAAAACCAGCTGATGCAGCAGCTGAATCGAAGGCAATTTGTAGCATAGTACCTGTGGAGAGCTGTTTGAAAGGCTGCCACTAGTTTTTCTGCCAAGTGGGAATGTGTGCGTGTGTGCGTGCGTGCATGCGTGTGTGTGTGTGTGTGTGTGTGTGTGTGTGTGTGTGTGTATTGCTGACGAGGTGGAGGCTGAGTCAACAACTCAACGCAGATGAGGAGCTACTGCTCACACATCTTCTTAGTCATCACGGGTCGATGTCAGACACGGACTTCCTCACAGCTGCCTTTAACAACCAATATTTGGGCTGAAAAATTTAGTAGGAAGTAGTTCCGGGAGTCATATAAACAATTCTCATGACGTTACTACTGCAGTTCTTGTGCTGATTCATGTGCCTTGTTTGTGCGGTTTCTAATATAACTGACACGTCAAGGCTTAGATGTGAGTAGCTCCCAGGTTCAACAGTTTCCATTGCTTCCACTCAGAGGTGTCGGGGCTATATAATCTGTGTGTTTCCACTCTGGCTGCCGGTGTGCACTGCTGTTTGTGTTTGTTTAACCCTGGAGCTTCTGAGGGCTGATCTAAAACCAAGCAATATGTTCAGGAATGCAGCCAGAGTGAAAGTGAGATTTCATGTTATCCAGCTCACCCCGTTAGATCGGGTGCTTAGCAGTTCCAAGGTCGGGTAGAAGAAGTCAGACTTAAAAACTTACATTTTTATGGGTTAGGGTTATTCCCATGAGGGTTTATGGCCATACATAACAGAATAATGTTGCCACATTTTAGCCCAAATAAACAATCATTTTTCAGATTTCACCTTGCCATGCATAACCTCGGCGCAGCCAAGACAGATGTCTTCTAAAGGCTCATCAATAAAGGTATCACTCCCAGCTTACAACAATACTGATGAGTGACAGTCAGTATATCAATTCTGCTTAAAGGTTCAGTTCCTCTGTCTGCGTATTTCACGCTCTTTGGCTTTTGCCTAAATAATATATTGACTATTACAGCGACGTCAGATGGATAGATGATGAGAAATTGATGTGAAAGGAAACAGGTGAGCGGTTTTAAGCAATATGAACAAGTGTGTATCTGTTTGCACTAGTGTGTGTGTGTGTGTGTGTGTGTGTGTGTGTGTGTGTGTGTGTGTGTGTGTGTGTGTGCCAATAGCTCCCTTTATGCAGGGGCAGACAGCCAGCAGGGGTCACACACCAGTAACTCCTTAGAGATGCATAATTTGATGGCACCGTGAGAAGCAAACCACTACAGAGGACTGGACTGACTCATTAGATCTGCTTAGCCGGACACATTTCTGCCTGTAATTAGTTGTTGATTAATACAGCTCATTTAGGTCTCCGTAATATGAATGCCACAAGTATGTAGAGCACATTGGAGCACTTATGATGCATGCCCTTCATTTATGTACTGAACTGAGAAAAAGGCTGTAACCAAGGGAAGCTGACACATGGAAGGCACACATGCTTGCACCTCAAGAGTAAAAGTCTACTACATCAGATGTTGAAACGCTGCACGCTTTATCTTGACTGCAGTGTTCTTTTTGAGAAAAATGGATCTTATAAAATACTGACAATAACTATGAAATACCGTACAAGAGCGTCAAGCTTCACAGTGTGCCTCTGAGGAAGCTGTCGGTGTGAATGAGCTGTTATAGCCGACCGCAGGTTGAACTCATTGATCATTCTGTGACATTGTTATGAATGGAGGGCCAGAGCCACAAAATTGCAAGAATTGCTGTTGTGTTTTTTTGTAAATTCAGTTTTACTTCAGATGTGATTTATTCTTTTTCATCACAGCTCGAAGGGGTTCGTTCGCTTAAAGCTTGAAGCGTTTCATGGCTGTCACGGTTGCCACCGAATGACACAGTATATTCAGTAAACCCCAAATAACTTTGGAAATAACTCTGTTCTAAACAGTTCAGTTAAGGACTCGGCTTTTTCAGGCATAGCCAAATGAAGTTAGTACTGCGTGTCCTGATTTTGAAGATGGATGATTAAACAAATAAAAGTAAACACAATTACTTAGAGTCATCAATCACACACCTTGGACAAACTGTAATTACCTCTGATTTTCTTCTGAATTCAGGAAAGGAAAATGCCTTTTTCTTTATTGCCTTCACACTCCTTTGCCTTTTTTTTCTTATTGCCATATTAAGGACCAGTAATTTAAGTCCTAGAAGCCATTTCTTCAAGGCCTAACCCTACTCAATATTTTACAGTGAAAAACAAATTATGGGTTCATAATTACATTGGAGCGCATCTTTTCTGAGAAAAAGTCGAGAAAAGTAAAACAGCTTTAGGGAAAAGTGTCCAAACCTTCGTAAAACATAGTGCTGTATTTGAAACGATTATACTAAAAATAGAATACAAACACATTCGATTGCACTGCAGGCGAGATGTACATGTTTGAATCATTGCAGCTGTGTGGCCCCACTGTATATGATGTTCCAGTTCATTTGAAGTCAGGCAAGGAAGCTATGATTAAATGAGCGGACTAGCGCATTTCTGCAGTCGTGTCCAGTTGCACTTACTGTTGCAGAAAGGCAGATTGATAAATTCTGAGTCAGCATTTTTTGCACTGGGTGTGCCCTCTGTCCGTTTCCTCCCTCACAAAAGGAAACAGGCTGTCCTTATTGCAACAGAGAGTCTGAGCTACAGGAAAAGAGGGAACAAACGTATACCATACCACACACACAGATGCACTGAGGCAAAGGGCACGATGATAAAGACAGCGGTGTAAGTGATTTGGTTTAAGGAAGCAGCTGAGGTTTCAAGTCTTAATTCTGCCACCAGAGATTTGGCTACTCTCTAGGCCACCGTGGGAGAAACCAATCTCACAGTTGGTGGTGGCCTTTCTGTGGAATGATATCTCTAATGGGATTTGGCATTTCATGCATTATTTAAAAGTCTTTGGGAGTGCACCTGAATGTGCCTCAGTCGCCGGTGTTTCTGCACAGTGCAGAAAAAAAACAGTTTAACTTGCATTCTGACTCCCGTTCACATATTCATCTTCATAAGGGTGATAGATTCTGCTTAGATAAGGCAGTAAAATATGAGATGCACTTATTTCATGACTAGATAAATGTGCTTTGTCTAGACTGCAAGCGGAATTAATTAATACTTCATAAATGTGCCTGTCTCATAAACCCATACATTCTGAGAGAGCTGGCTTAAAGTTCTACTTCAGATCCAAACAGTACAACTCCGAGCGGTTCAGACTGAGCTCTGTTTATTCTGTTTTACTCAAAGAAGCAACTCGTGCAAATTGCAGTTCTGCAGGCGTCACAGATTCCATGGAAAGGAGACGTTGTGGTGGTAGTAGTAGTAGTTTGTTGCGGTCTTTCTGCAGGACAGAGGAGCTGTCCAGGGTTCTGACCACTTCTTTCTTGCTCTGGTTTTCTCTGAGGATGTTCAGTCTGCATGGATGCATCATTCAGCAAAAAGATTTGTGAAAAACGGTCTTGGTGCGATCATTTATTTCAGTGATGCATTGTATACACAGCAGTCGATAGCTTCTGTAATTGCCATTGGATCTGGACTGCAGCATGTATGTCAATGAATCTCATCCTACGACTGCACTATATTGACCCAGCTCCAGTTTTCACCTCAACCTAATTCACATCACAGTCATAATAGGCTTTGCTCTAACAGAAACATCAGTGGTATTATGTTTGTTCTTACGAGACAACTGGAAGCAAATGTTTAAGTAATAAAAGAACAAAGAGAAAGGTGCACGGCTAAGGAAAAAGAAATCAAACAAGTAAACTAACTAAGAATGATGAGAAAGGAGAAAAGGAATCAGTCAGCCGACAGAGAATAGGCCACAGCATTATACAACAGAGAGGATCATTATGCCTTCAAGCCGATCCAACAAAAAACTGAACAGCACACCCCTTCTAGGATGAACCTTTGCAGCTACAGTGCTTAATGGTATAGTCGGTCACTGTGCTATCTCTCCACTATGAATTCTTCATTGTTTTCACCATATGAAAAGTGAAAAGAGGCAACAAGGGAACTCATAAATTTGCCCTGATACAGCCATGCAGAGGCTTTATTGCCCCTTAGTGCCATGGTTCACGGAACGGGCTACATTTTATTTCTATGGTGTAAAGAGTACTTCCCTTGCTGTTGGAATGCCATTTACTGCAGTCCATTTCTAAAAGTGCCTATGAAATTTCATGACCGAAATGGAGAACACAGGGTGGATGAGAGCAAACGCATGATAACATACAAAGGGCCAAAGTAAATTGTGTTTTTTACTACAGGAGGTAAAGGCTTTTAAAGAAGTTTGATGAAATATGTCTCCAAAATATCCATATATACCCAATTCACTCTATTAAATAACACTTTCCAGAGATGTTGTTTTTTTTTCCAATTTGTTTTAATGATATCCTCAACGTCACTTATATATATATATATATAGACGCATAAACATGAGAGTCTCCTGGATAATGTAACAGTCCCGTCCATTCATTTGTATTATTCTTTCTGAGAAATTATGTTTGGTCTGTTGTGGCAAATGGCTCCAATGAACCTCAGGTGCCTTAGCTGTGAAGGAAAAAAATATATAGTCGATGCATTCATCCGAAATTGACCAAGAATTTAAAAGTGAATTGATGTAAGCTGTGTAATCTTTAGTTTGCAGACACTGTTAGCGGTGCATTTAACTTGAACAGATAGTTGTTTGTTATTTTGTTGAAATGCACCTTTGGAGTTGTAGTTGATTTCCTCCCTTGTGTTTTTATGTTCACAGATTTGTATCTACAACTTTTTATTAGGTCTAACGCAGTATTTTACCCCTGATACAACTGGGAGAGTTTCAAGCCATGGAAATGCTCCAACTATGAGTCTGCCATGAAAATAAAAAAAGGGTTTTTACTTCCAGAACAAGGGCCACACCAAAATAGTTTACCACTCCCAGTTCACAACTCTAAACCTGGACCGTGAGGCACAAGGAGCTAATGATTGAGCCATGATTAATTTTGTAATTTACACTTGTGATTTTCCATTTGTGGCATGTCTTCTATGAAAAAAGTCACTTAAATCTGTTTATATCTGCAATTGCAAGATGCTGTATTTATGATAAGCACTGCATTGGTAGAGAAGACATTTTGATTCAGTGGATCAACACTTAACTTTGTGAACATCACATGTAAATTGTACCTGCAGTCTAAAGTGTGGCCATTTCTTAGGATTGATCTGTTTGAAGTGGAGCGTTGCACCCGTTCGTACCAGATAGCTAACCTCGCTGTAATGTAACGCCTGCTGTAATGTAGATGCTGAATCAAGTGATGGTGGTCAGTGAGGCGTTTTGTTACTGTTTTGTCTTAAGCTGCATTACTAGCACAATGCAGCATTCTTGTTTCCATCTGCTCAACAAAATCAATGAACCGGTATTTCTCTGTCTTCCAGGTCTGAATGTGACTCATCCAGAATGGTCAGGTATGTCAAATAATGCATCCTGTCTTCATATGCCTCAATGTCCTGTCATATATCTGACTGAAATCCTGTGCCTTTTGGTGGGAAAATAATCTTGCTTGGGAAAATGCTTCGGCGTTATATAAATCTTTTTATTTTGAATGTGTGAAGCTGAATATCCTCCCATCACGGTGCTCGAGTATGTGGTTTTCCCTCTGTCTGAAGGATTGAGGCCGGCCTGATATGGTGCCCGTTATTGGTGTTTGTGGATATTACAGTATGGAGGACATGATGAGATTTTATGTCAAGTGTGGACCAAGGTCACATTGCTCTGTTGTTAGCTTATTCGCTCTGTGAACTTTCATTGCTGGAGATTTGTAGAGGTCCCCAGCTGACTGATTTAAAACCGTAATCGTGAATCAATCACTACTGTGGACACAGCTAATAAAATGTGGTTAGTATGTAGCGTGTAACTAGACCACTCTGAGTGGTAAATGCACTCTTTATATACAGTTTCTCTCTTTAGGGATGCCTCACTGTGGGATCCAAACAGTCTCTTCCCCATGCCTCTGGTGCACGGTGTATTAAGGGTCGACCATGTCTAGACAATTTGAACAGAGTGTAGCAGAGCCTGTGTTTTAGTGTAAATTTTCCAGGCCATGTCTGTTCGTCCCTTAGGTGCACTCCCCATGCTGCTATCCACAAATGTAAAGCAATTCCAGAGGGCCACAGCTTAGAGATGTGTGCCAGTCTTTGTCTTTATATCCTCACGGAAAATGTGTGTGTGTGTTTGCAAGTATGAGAGATGTGAGGTTTATCTGCTACTCTGTGGCATCCCCATTAATAGTAGTGCATCAAAGAAAAAGAAAAAAAAAACCCTAGTAGAAAATAGGTTACATCAAAATTGTATATGTACTGTATGAAATCAGTGGAATAAAAATATCTCATTAATCTTTATTTTTTTGTTTTACTTAAGTTGCCAAATCTTAATCTTGCACAAAATATTGTAATTTAACATATAATATAACATTTTGAGATTTAGAAGTTATTCTGGAGTACAAAACCTTTCCTCAGGTGAAATTGCTTGTACACAAAACAGGGATTTTCTGAAATATCAAGTCAGTGTTCAATAATGTATAGCATTAAGTGTTGTTTCACACTGGAGAATTTTCTTCTTTAAGCACACACATCTTTGTAAACAGTACTAACATTCAGTCTCACTCCTCAGCTCACAGTACTGATATTTCCAAACTGGCAAAAAAATATTTTTTCTGGCATCATGATGATATGCCTGACACCAGTACAGTGTACAGTATCATACAATACATACAGTATGTTTGCAGTCATTATAATGACCCAGTTCCAGTTTACTGGGGCATTATTATATTATTATAATGTACTGTCTATATACAATATTAATATCAGAAGAAGGAAGAAAGAAATGTATGTTTTTCCCAAATACTGCAGCCTGAGTTTGTGCAGCTTGTGCCGCTTGTGCTGGATGAATCTAAAAGCATAACGGTGGAAATGGAGGACAAGGCTTCAGAGGCAAACAATCCCATCTCACCAAATTGATGCTTTGATGTGGTTGGAAACCTCCCAAATGGCGGCAGCCTCCTGCATGCCGTACTTGGTTGTGAATTTGGCTGCAGTTGCCAGAATCTTCCCCTCATTAATAAGAAGCTGTTGTGCCAAGGACTGTTGTTGTGCTGCTGCATAAGCTGAGGTTTGATCTACACATGCACATCTCTTGCAGCACATTTTGCATCATGTGGGCTCGTTGGCATGTGCACACTTGGGTTGGATGTAAAAGCCATGACATTTCTGAATTACAGTGATCGCTGACTTCTGCTCAGCACTGAGCAATAGACATGATGGCAGTGATCCTGCAAATCAATGAAAAGCTTCAAGAGCAGCTCATCGCGCTATGTCAGGTGCAGTTGGTGGTACTGTAGTAATGTCAAGCTGCTCAACGCATCTGTATCAAATTGGCAAGCCTGGACATACGAATTGGACAAGATGTAAAATGTGGTTTATGCAGGACTGACGGTGGCTGTAAAACAGTTTATATCAGTAAATGAGGGAACAATAAAAGACTTTACAAGTGAACGACAAATCCATCAATAAACACACCAAATTTAAAAGCAGTTAATAAAAAAAAACATTACCTAATTGGACAATACAAAGAGTAGAGAATAAAAGACCCAGTAATTACGTAAAAAGGGAAATCCGACTACTCTCAACAATTAAAGCAATATTGTGTAGACATTGTTATTTCTGCTCCCAGTTTAATGCAATACTGCTGTCATAAATACTGAAAGTTGTAGATGTGTATTTGATTACTTATCATCAGAAACTCTATTAAAATATTATCCAGTTTCTACCAAAGTAAGCAAAATAGTTTGTGGTGTGTAACTTAGAGCCAGAAAATGTAACGTACTTCTTGTGTGAGATCTGGAGCAGAAAGTCGGATCAACATGCATCAAAATGATTTAAAATGTGGTTATGGTAGCAAAGTTACATAATATCACTTTAAAGTAGACACATTAAAATCCAGCAAACACTTGAAGAAATGGTGAATAAAGTAATCTCAAAATAAAATAACACTACAGCTTTCACACATGGAAATAAAGTGGTATTTTTAATTAAGTAAGGCTTTGAATTCAAATTGTCATTTGCTTTTCTTTTTTCTGAATTATTATTAACATGAACAATCTGGGGCTTTGTTTTGACCAACTTTGCTGCTTACCTGGGGACAGTTCAAGAGCTCTCACTGGTTATCAAACTTCATATTTACAACTGCACACGCATAAGACCAGACATATCATAAGACCAGATGGCATGGTAAGTGAGAGCCGTTGTTTATGTCTCAGTGCATGTCTGCAAAGTGGTTCCACTGCATCGCTTCGTTCATTCATCATCTGCATTCAGGAATAATTCATTAATAATCAGATATGTACGTCTTGTCCTACATACATGAATGAATTTTCTCCCACACTGTGTTATGTAGTTGATTATGGAAGCAAAGAAAGGTCATACGGGTATAAGCAACTGAATGCCTAATTGTGAAATATAATCACTACTCAGTACTTAAGTTATGTGGTTTATTATTTTTGTGTCCACTATTCAAGATCCTATATGTAAAATGCCACATTGTGCTTTTAAATCTAGCAACTCACTTTTCTAATTGAGCAAGTGGAAAAAAAAAAAATTAATTAAACTGCGATGCCAGTGACTAAACCATCTCAACGGTCGGGCACTTGTTGGTGGCACTGACTTTGTACGGTGCAGTTTGCTGCAAGTTTGAGAGCTACACAGATGAATAATTAATAAATCTATAGGCACAAATAAGAAAATCAAACTTGAACATCTGGCGCTATTAACAACAAGAAACCAAGCCTGAATGGAGTCAGTCAGATGTTTGTCCTATTACGTTACATCGGTCATATGATTCAAGAAAGATAAATAAAATGACAAAACTGGAAATAATCTCAATGAAATTTCGAAGGAGGGAAGTCAAATCTTATGAAATCAGAGGGATGGTTTTCAGAGTGTATATTATTTCAGTGCTATACATGTATTTTTTTATAAGTATTGGTAAAATGTTTATAAAATAAAAATTACTTGGGCTTTTCTTGGCTTCCATACAGCAGAGCTCCACTATGCTGCTCCCTATAGATAACGGATCAGTTAGCCTCAGTGAAAACCTAATGTATGCTACCATCTAATGCTTTCCCTATGGATACAGTATAAGTATCTCAATGTAATTATTCAGTGGCGTGTCTTTTAAAGTGTAGCAGCAGTCAGTTTCATATTGCTGTGACTGTTTCTGGGAATATCTCATATCTCATATCAGTCACATGTTTTATCTTGGCTCCGTGTTCCCTTTTTGTATCAGAGCTCGACGCTGTTTAACATCAACAGCAACCGCCAATACAGCATTCAGCTGACAGCACACTGCAGACGTAGAGTCACTTACATCTCTCATCTCATTCGTATGCCACACCATGACACACAAGCGAGCCTGGCTGTTTTAAAAAATGTGTGTGTTAACATTGCTTGGTAAGTTTCATTATCATTAATAATAGAAAAGCCACTGAACTTGGCACAGATGCTATAAATAAATAAGCCCTGCTCCCGCAGGATTGGTTTGCATTGGTTTGATAGAAGTTTAAGTGTGTGTGTGTATTTGTATGTGTGGAAAGAGAGAGAGAGAGACTGACCCTGTCAGTGATGGGGGAGGATTATTCTAATACATACTCCATGGCTAATGAGAGAGGAATAATAACATGCTGGTGTTTAATTGCTCTGCTGTTCTGTAATCAGAATGGATCGTTTCATTCAGATGTGATTAGAACCTGAGTGAGATAGGCATGCAGGCACTAAACAGCCTCAGTGACCTGCTTTTATTGGATCGTTCTTCAGTGAACATATGATTATAAGATGTTCTCTTGCTCCCTGATGCACTTTTGTACAGCACTTATTCATAAACACACACTAGAACATAACAAAAAACCTACAGCGGAGGAGTGGATTGACACTTTATCGCGCCAATTGCAATAAGAGACCAGAATGAAAGCGCTGTCGTCTGACATTGAACAGTTTCTTAAAGTCCATTTGTGCTCTTTTTGTTTGCTTGTGCCTGGCTTGTGTATTGTGACGAATGGATGCTGTTTTTATTTGGAGTGAGGCTAATTGAAATTTCATATTGTTTGGGATGCTGTGTATCCGTGACTGTGGGAAGTCTGTTCTTTTGTTTCTTTTTGTTGTCGGTACATGTTGTTGGTCGGTCGCCTTCCAAGGCCAGAGCAGCTTGTCAGAGAACTGCAGCACTGTGAGTAGGTTTTCTGAAAAGCCTCGGCGGGGTCCGCAGCTTTTATTTTCCTGTAATTCTCCGCAGAGAGTTGGGGAAACAGAGAGGCAGGGATTATAAAGCCCTCCACATTATTGTAGAGATGACAATGAAGAGAATAAAGCTTTGCTGGGCTCTTGTTATGGAGGTCAAAACCTCTCTCTCAAAGTGTGTCTCAGGACAACAACAGTAAGCAATGTGCTTCCAATCAATTTAAACAATGATTCAGGCCAGCTTGTTGCATTTGCAAAACAGAATGACAATCCAGGTGTCTTTGCATACAATTTTAAATGGGAGCAAAGATGCTGCACAATTTCTTTGGCTTCTAACTCATTATGTATTTGCTGAAATAGCTATAGAGCTGCACTTTTTTCTATCTGCAGGCAGGAAATTTCTCTAAAACAGCATAAAGGGTGGATTGGACTGTGCTTAATTCACACAGAAATGTAACCTAAAAAGAGCTGGCCGATCCTCGGGTGCACTGACAGTACGCGTCAGAGCAGTTGAACTGATATTTGTCCGCAGGGACGAGTGGTGACAGTGCCGTGTTTCAGGGCCGCTGCTAGTGCTGCTTCTCACCCTCAGCCGGTGCTCTCCACAGGGATCACACAAACCTATCGTCTTCTCTTGTCTCCTTCGCCATCTCCCGTTGCCATGGAGAGCGATGCTCGACTTCGATGGGTAGGACAACACGCCTGCTGTCTTTGTCCTTGAGCAAACTGGATTCCAGGTCTTGATCAGACATTGTTCTGAAAACAGTTCCCTTTACAGAAATTAAACAAAACGTAGCATGTGTGTGCAGTACATGGTGACAGAAGACAAAGACAGTGAAGGAGGTGGTTTTCTTATAACATCTCTCCTCAGTGAAGGGTTAGTGTTTGTGCATTAGTCATTGAAGTGACAGGTCTGAAACAAGATCTGAGTGTTGCAGCACTATCAGAGGAACTAATGGAAGACAGAAAGAAAATTCAGACTAATTCAAGGTTCACAGCTCTCAACCCAGCCATGGCAGAGACATTAGCATTTTTTAAATTAATAATTCATTATGCCGAAACAGCAGCAAATGGCAACAGCCATGACACAGTTAGCCATTAATATAACTCAGGGCCTCGGAGCAGGATTTTTCATACGTGTTAAGGAATGAAGGGTGCTTACACTTGTTTTGCTTTTACGAAATGCATGACAGTGAATTAAAGGAGTCGAGTCTTTAGGATTGTTATTTGCAGTGTGGTTTTATTTGAACAATTATTCCTTCACCATATGCACATGCAGAGTTTGCCTAAATCAAATTGGCAGCTATGACTTTCATCAGAGGCTTGATGGCTTTTCTGTAGCGAGCCAGCTGTGGCGTAATGATTTGCATGAAGACCTCATACCCCAAGAGAGATGGGTAGGCTGTTGGTGTTTGACTTCAAGTTGACAGCCTGAGAAATGTACATGGCCTGTCTGAGACATCCAGCCCAAAGGTGGCACAGCTCAGTGAAAACCTTAACAAACAATAGACGAGAGAGAAATGACTCAGTGGAAATGGCATCCAGTGGACGGAGATGAGAAATGTCTTTGCTCGGTGTTCTGCAGTTAAAGCAGTTCTGTCCTCGATTGATCATTGCTCAGACTATGTATGTAGTCGCACAGACACTACAAATAATCTGACCCTGAGTTAACCTCTTTTCTTTGATTTAACATTTCGCCATCGTTTGTATTTCTATGAGCTCATTTTACTGATGGTCTATTTTTTTTTTACATTTCTATCTTTTGGTCGGCCATAAATAGATAATAAGGTATTTTTGGAGACAAAAATATGACAATTTAAGGTGTATGGTACTATCTTAAGTGCATATCAACTATTGTCAAAAAGATATTAGGTAAGATAATTTAAGTATACACAAAACACATGGTAAAATGTCCACCAACAGTACAATAATGTACTTAAATACACTCAATTACAACTTAATAGCATTGTTAAGTGTACTGAGATGTAATGAATTATACAGTATGTAGGTTGTAGTTATTATGTCAGCAGTTGTAAATACTTCAAGTACAATGTCAGCACATCAAAACTAGCACACCTCCATGGCTGGGAAGAGAAGCCAATGCAGAAGTGCCAAACACTGCAGTTCATCAAACGTCCACTTGAGGCTGGTTACAGACCGAGTTATACTCCATAAGCTCCCATATCAAAATGCCAGAACTCACAGCAGAAATAAACATGTTTACAGCCTGGTACAAAAAACTGTTTTGGTAGCTAGCTTCCTCGTTTATGACAACTGTACCAAGTCTAAATTTATTTTAACTCACCTGTTCAAATCATATTAAGGCTTAAAGTTATACATACTTAACAGTGTGGATGCTTTGTTTGGAACTTAGGTGCCGTTACAGGTGGCTCATTTGAGCACCGAGGCATCATTCAGGCCGCCTCAGGTGCACCAACAATCCACATCTTTGTCAATTTTTAGATTAGCGAGAGGTGGCAGAGACACGACTGCCAGAGCCACCACACTCTGAGCTTCACAACAGCTCTTCAGAGACCTACGGGTGACATCACAGATACGATGTCCATATTTTATAATGTCTGTGCTTTAAAAAGTAGAATTTAATGTCGAGAAGGAATTAAACTTTGCGTTGTTAACCTGCAAGTAAAGATGTTATGTTTTTTTTTATGATCTATAGGATTTCATCTTATTGCTCCAAGCTTTTTAAACCATTCTTTTATCCGTAGGTACAATATCAAACATTCTCAGTTATATAAACTGCATATGAGTTGCAGTTAATGGGCCGAAGCATGCAAACACTGATCTGATCTATTAAATGGGATATTTTACTACTTCATAAACTCAACTCTGCTTTGTTTTCATGTGACATTGGTAATAGTGTGGGGTTAGTAGTTTGGAACAAATCACCTTTAGGATCCTTCTGGTGTATTTTATTCCTGCAAAGACTGCACTGTTACTCAGAGTTGCAATACTGTTTCATATTACCTGGTTTTTGTATATGATATGACAGTAACACAATGCAGTACTGTTCTAAATTTGTCTGTGAGAAGTACACAGAGGTGAAGACATCCCAAACACCCAGAGGAAAACCACTGAGGAAAGATGGATGATTTAAATGCAAAGCGCTCACATCACATTTAAATGTTTCTTTCTGTTTTTCACACCTGCCCTTCTGTGTCTGTTGTTTTATTGTCATGTGGTTTGTCCTTCCATAGGAGACATGCCTCCCTACCTGTCGAGGTCACAGAGAATCCTGGGAGGTTAGTGTCTGCAGGCCGCAGAAGAGTCGCCCCCTGCCGCAAATGGAAGTCTGCTTCCTTTGGGTACAGTAAGATGTTATTTTTATGATGATGTACTTAATGTGTGTCACTGCAATGCCACATCCTTTCCAACACTGTGACACAACAGTGTTTTTCATGTCTTACTCATGCCTTGTTAATGTCTTAGAGTTATCGCAGCTCATATCGAAGCTCTGGCAATTAGCCCTTGTGTGGCGGATATATCAGTCATGACAGCTTGATGGCTGCACACTTTGCTGCGTCTTTGCAGCTGTTCTCCAGTTATTTTCCTTGTATGACACAGCAGTTTCAGTGCTGTTGTTTTCCTGACGTGTACAATGAACTACAGTGGCCAAATGCTCTGTAGGAGGAAATCATTAGGCTTAATGAAATATGATCTCTACGTGTATGAGCCTTCCTCGCTGCTCAACCATTAGCATATGCTGAGCTCGGAGCTTGAGAGAGCCTCTAGAAGAAAAAAAAAGGAGAGATGAGCACAGACAGTCGCATCGGTGGGACAGACTTCGGGGGCTTCAAAAGGCTGGAGAGAATTTCAAAGACGCCTCCTAGTGCTGTGTGCTTCATCATCAAAAAGCAATGCAAGCCTAATCCATAGCCCACTTTTGGCTCATGTGCAACCCAAAAATAAATCCCACTGCATGTGAACATGTTCTATTTTTAAAGAGAGGTGTTCAGGAGTTTCTGATGGTAGAAACATCTGTGGGTTGTTTTTAAACTTTGGTGATGTTGGAGAAATGAGGAATTTTCTAGTTGCTTGCTGATCACTCATGTGTGCTATCTGCGATTGTCCCCGTGTGATTGTTGCTCTGTAAGTAATTTTTTAAGAACAGCCGAAAGCTAATAGGTTAAATGGATCATGACTGTAAACAAGATGATGGCTGTGATCGGAGGTTGATTGTTTTCCTCTCCCGCTCAGCAGCACTGTTTTGCTTCTGTTTAGACTCACCCAGCTCACGCAGACACACTATAATCAACCACTAATTAGCAAATAATGATAGTGCAAGGGAACATGCCCCCGTTGAATACCTGATTATTTTGACTTTGCATTCATTTCATGTCTTATTCCTGTTCCCCAGAGTTAATAATTAGTTTCTACATTTTGTTGCAAACTCTAGTCCTCATCTTGGTCTTGGTCTACATTTCTGATCAGTTTTACTGTGTGTATGTGTATGTGTGTGTGTGGCTGTGGATGTAGGTGAAAGCATGCCCTCAACACATTTGTCCAGAGACAGAACAAACACACACACATACCTGCTCACACTCACAAGTGACTGGACTAAAAAGGTGCCTCATAAATCAAACAGAAAGCAAACATTTATCATAGAGGGCAGCTGTTTTTTTTGTTTTTTTTTGTTTTGTCTTGCTCAACTTGTTTTTAGAATTATTTCCTTTAGAAAGACAGGAAAGTACCTCTGCAGGAAGTGAAGGTGCTGGGCCACATTTGAACCCAGGATGTTGCAGTTATGTGGTATGTGCTGTAGACCAATGATTCACTTGAAAACAACATTTTTCACATTGCATCTAAAAGGAAATGTGGAGAGAGAAAAAAAAGCGATTGGGTAATCACCCTCTATTGAAGCAGTGGGCTGTGTGAGGCTCTTAGTGAGTGATTGATCTTTGTGACTGTTTTTTCTGACTGTGTCAGTAAGTGAAATATTAATTATAATGCCATTTGTGAAGTGCTGTACCATATCCTGCAGTATGCTGAATCACTCCACTTGTTTTAGACCGAGCATATCGTGGGGGGAAAAACAAAAAACCTTAATTATAGCAAGTGTTTGTAGTTCTAGTGTTAGCCAGAAGAAATGTCTGTTTCAAAGAAACAACTTGCATTTAGTTGCTGCAGCCCAGCTAATTTAAACCTTTGTTAGTTTCACACATCTGTTAGATGCTGTCATTATCTAAAAAGTTTCAGTAATTCCTGCAGACTTTGGAAACAAGAAGTAATGAGACTTACTAAGGCAACTTCACAGAGCTTAACACTCGCTCAACATACTTAATGCGAACAATGGTGTAATCTCCTGGGATGACCATTCAACACAAGCCAGAGCTGTTACTGGACTCTAATGGCAGAAACGTACCCAAGGGATTGAATTGAATCGTTGCTCCTGCTGTGTATTTTTTCTTCACCTCTATTTCCTTGTTTGCACTCCTCTCATATTACTCTGTACCTGTTCTTTCTTGCCGTGTACCTCTCTTTTCTCTGCCTCTTGCCCCAGCAACAAAGCAGTCGCATGCTGTAGAAGCATTTGATAAGCTATAGAGCTACACAGGTAATAGTGTAGATATGATATAAGTATTGTGCATATTTGAGTCAAATGTAGTTAACTAATGATGTAGTTGTTGGAACACTTTATGATAATTCTGCCACTGAGTTGGCTAAGATATCAGCCGAGGTGTATCGAGTAAATAAGCTCAACAAAACTGTTCAAATTGTGTTAACTTCATGACCACCTGAGTGTAATAGCCAGCTCATCCAAATGCTTGTAGTGCAAAGGGAAACAGAAGATAAGGACAAACCATAGAAATTGTAGTTTTTCTTGAAATGATTCTGCTGAAAACATATTGTATTGGAGAAAAGAGATAGTGAGATCAAGTTTTGGCAGGGTTTTTTTTAGAGCAGACTCCACTGACCTGATGAGTTTACCACTTTTACTTTTTATCCAACACACGTTTAATTAGATCTGGAGAAGTAGACACTTAATTTAGGGTTTCAACTAATGATTTCATTACCTGTTAATCTCCTGTTTACTTTTTGATTGATCATTTTTTTAATTGCTTTATCTATAAAATGTCAAATAGTGAAAAATGTTTATCACAAGTTTTGATTTGTCCGACCAACAGTCCAAAAATCGAAAGATATTTGATTTTAAATGCACAGAAAAGCAACAAACTTTGTTTGATTAAACATCTGTAACAATTAATCAATTATCATAATATTACTGATTAATTTTAACTTTTGATGGACTAATTTTCCAACTAATTGTTTTAGCCCTTTCCCTGTTGCGATTTTAACCCTGCTCCAGATGATAACTTTGGAACAATATAATGTCGGCCGTGTGATTCAGGACCTTGGACAGGGAAATGTTTCTATTAATGTGATTCTAAGGTTTCACACATGAGTACACACTGTTATCACTGCCCAGTAGAATTACTGTGAGCTTATGTGTTGATGCCTCCAATGCAATAGAATATCTGAACCTGAACAAAGGTGCTAGATTACCTGACCTCTGTCAGAATAGCCCACGTCAAATCAAGAAACGCGTTCCTCAAGGTGTTTAATATCTTTCCATTCTTGACCTGCCCGCGCTGCCAGTAAGACTTGGCCTGTACGCCTCAGAGCAGAGGCAGAGGATTCTTCATATATCAAAGTGATCTGTATAAAGGAGCTAAATGTTCAAACACAGAAGTGAATTAATAAACTGAAAAAGGTGAATTACTTTTAAGAGCTGCATTATAAATTGAATACTTTAATATTTACAGCTACAAAAATGGCTCTACTGTCACTATAAGTAAAACAGGTTAAAGTGGTTTCTTTCCGTTACACTCCCGCGGGCAGGAGGATGTTCTTGAATCCAGGTTGCAGATGCTCTCACTGGGTTTGCTGTGACTGTCAAACACAAAGCTTTTGTGCTACCCAGTTCCCTCCTTTAGTGGCTGTATGGTCTTTCAGTCACAATTATTTCTCCATACTGCTGTGTAGGAGTCCATTGTAAAAGGAGACCCATTGTGAAAAATATCTAGCTTTGTTTCTATTGTAATGACTGTTTCATTTCTGCTGCTCTCCAGCTCGACTGCTGTGTGCAGAGCGCTGTGCAGCAGCGAGAGGTGAAAGCAGGAAGTGTGTTCGTGTCAGGTTGAGAAAGTGAAAGTGGAGCAGCCAGCCCGGCCAATGGGAATGCGGGATTGCAGCTTATTGTAAGACAGGATAATTGCTCTATACGGTCTATGAGTGGAAAAGAATCTGAATTTATCTGAAGGCATGTGGCTGCAACTTGAAAGGAAATGTGCTGTGAACTGATCTGATGCATGAATATGGATGATCTCACCGGTAAGGGGAAAACAACAATAACTTCCCTTAATCACTTCCACAGTGCTATTAAACCACACGAAGAAAAAAGCATGTTTTAACTGACTGTGGCTTTGCCTGTGCAGTAGCTGCTGTATTCATCGCCTGCAGCTGCCTTCTAGTTCAGTCCTGTCCAGAGTTAAGACCTCTTTGCACCCATCAAGCCCAGCTCAAGGCTGAATGAACGCTTTTAAATACCCAGTGCTCTCCTGTTCCCTTTTCCTCACTTCACTCTGCTTCCTTGCTTCCCCAGATATTCCCTTTTTTCTTCTACTCAATCAAAAAAAACAAAACAAACCCATCTGTTTCTCTGTATACTTCACCATATCTGACTGCCTGTCTATCAGTACCTTTCTTTTTCTGTCTCCTCAATGAAGGGGCTTTACAGTAGTAAAGGTTGGACAGCCGCGATGATGTGTAAATCATCCTGAAAGCATTTATATACCTCTCTTAAAGCTCCCACAGTATTACCAAAAGGTCGTAAAGCTGCTAATATTGTACCTCTCCATTTATTTGTGTCCTGGGTTCTGATATGGCATCTGACCATTAGAACAGAGCTCCATTTCACGTCTAAATAATTCAGGTGCTTAATGATATTCATTATGGTGAATGACTATTTCAGAGCAGAACCTATGATTATCTCCAGGGCAGGCCCTCTAATAATACCACTGCAGAGCCTATTGATTCCTGGGAATGGCCTGTCTTTGTGGGGATCACAGACCCCCAGCCTGCCTGCTACAAACAACCGGGTGTTATTTGCTGACGCTGGAGGCAGGAAGGCACCTCATGAGGCTGTGGTCTACCCGCAGGGGGGAATATGGTGGACAACTGACACGTGCAGTAAAAATGGAGTATTACCATGTGTAGATTTATGGACCCTGCATCATATCTGATATTGTTTGTATTCCATGGCTGCATTACTTCTATGTAAGGCCTTGACAATATCTGAGGTCATCTGGAAATGAGCTTAACGACATAGTAAACATTTATTGTATGCGGCAGCAGTCCTCGGTAACTAAAGAAGCTGCTGTGTGTGTGTGTGTGTGTGTCGGTTTAAAATAAAACCCCCAAAAATGTCTTCCTGTAAATTTCAGCGAGTTGTGTGGATTCTTTCTTTATTGGGCGTTTTTATTTACTGCTGTTACTATTGTAAAGTTTTGATTTCACCAGATGGGAAATCACAACGGCACAATGATTTAATGGGCCAATGAAACAGGGGGCCCACTTCCATAATGTGTTTGAACTCTTGGGAAATCTCTCGCTTGTCTTTGAAGTTCACAACTTTTGTTTCATCATCACATTCTCTAAGAGTTAATTACAGGCACCATGCTGCGCTATGAAGCCCCGATCACTAGAAAACAGAGTTTTGATTTTGGAGTGCATGCGACCATGTGGCCTTGAGTCTAAGTAACAGAGGAGTATGTGAGCCACTTTGTGCCATGTGCCTTTCACTTCACAGTGAGTTCTGCTGATAATCACTTTGGCCAAAGGACAAATGCTGTGTGTGTGTGTGTGTGTGTGTGTGTGTGTGTGTGTGTGTGTGTGTGTGTGTGTGTGTGTGTGTGTGTGTGTGTGCCTTAATTTCTTTGCAGTAAGACAGCCACAGCTTGATTCTACAGCAAAACGTTTTACTGCTTTCAAGTGTCAAAATATTCAACTTTAGAAGTAAAATTAAGTTAGAAAAATTTGCTTTGTCACGCAAACAAAATTAAGAAGGGCTGAAATGATAAATCAATTATTTAAATGATTCATTGAGAGAATATTAAATAATCAATCCATCAATATAGTAATTTATCAAAATAAATCACCAAATGTCTGTTCTAGCTGCTCAAATGTGCCCAGCTCTTCCGTTTCTGGATCAGCCTCAATGTACGAAAATTTGTACATTTTCATTTTTGTGTATTTTGGGTCACTTGTTTTCACTGCTGTAAGGGTTGAAGACTGAAATTTATTCGCCATTGCAAACCCACACACAAGAGAACACCCCATTTAGTAATATAACTCAAGGACGTATTAGCTATGTGTAAAAGAATATTCTGTACACTGCATTTTCGTGCATTTATACCTAAAAAATACACATGATGAAATGTTACGATCATGTGACATTGTTCAAGGTCTTCTAAGTGTAAAGACTTTTTTTCTCTATTCAGTTTGTTCCGTGCACTTATTCAGAGGCAAGAGCTGTGAATCAATGTGTCAGTATTACTATCATCGCATCCGCAACACACATCCAACTAGTAGCTTCAACCTTCAACCTTTAAATCACATATCAGCCAGGAGACCCTCTCAGTAGATGGCCAGGACATAATCTATGACGGCGACAGCTAATGACATAGCACACAATTTTAGTTACTATTCTTTTACCCTTGACTAGAAAGGCGGGTGTTTGTGTAATGCCTGAAGTAAATGCATCCCTTCAGCAGTAATAAAAAGACATCCAGGTGCCTGTAGCGACAAAATCATGTGTGACAGTGTGATTTTGAAAACCTTTTAGGTAATACAAGTGCAACTGATGCACCTTGAGCTCAGTGAAAACATGCTGGAGCATCCTTTTTTTTCCCAACCAGTGGTTTGCTTTCACTCTATTATGATTGTCACTTTCCCTGGTAAAGTGGATATAGTGAGAGATTAGTGATACTATGCGACTCTCTCACATAGCTTATCCTTTCATCAGCTCCATGCCACGGTAATATCATGCAAAGGGCTACTCAGCTCTTCAGATCTCGTCTCCCAGTCTGATAGGCATTTGCAATTCCATCGTTCTGTATCTCCACTCAGCTCGAGCAGAGGGAGGGCTCGCAGGGGATGAGGTGAGGGAGCAAAGAGTAGCGAGAGTGGAGCGTGATCGCTTTTTCTCAGCTGCTTTTTCAGCTCTGCTACTCAGAAAAAAAGGGATTTTTGTCTGTGTATGTGCAATGAGATATTAACAAGATTCTGCTGCTGCTGAATGTATGATCTGTTTGTGTGTCGCGGTGAAAAGCTCCTCTGAGTGAAGAGGCAGAAAGTGCAGATGACAGAGGGATTAGATTGTGAGAATGGTTGATGAGCATGAATGAGGCATGCAAAAGGAGCACAACCTGGTCAAGGAGCTCTGGACTAACTTTTCATTGTGTAATATTGCATATTGATTGCATACTAAATGCTAAATCACATTCTCATTGGCATTTGAATTAAAGGTCCAGTATGTCTATTGTGGGGCTCTATTTACAGAATATGTCAGAAATGGAATATAATATGCATATCTATGTTTTCATTAGTGGATAATCACCTGAAAATAAGAAGCATTATGTTTTTATTACCTCAGAATGAGCCTTTTATATTTACAGACACGGCAGATCACCTTCTACTTAGTCTGCCATGTTTCTAGAGTAACCTAAAATCGACAAACTAAACATGGGCTCTAGATGCTTTCCACACATTTTGCAGGACTTTTATTTTCAAGTATCTTTCAATGGTAGTATGGTACTGTGACTTAAGTAAAGGATGTGAGTGCTGCTTCCACTATTGGAAGTATCAAGTGTGTCTGAGGAGTCCTTGCACTGCCATAGTTCCACATCAGTATTACTGACACCAGCTTATCGAGAAGTCTAAACTTCTGCCATGGCAGCAAAGAGCCTCAGCACAGGCCCGATGGGTCAAGAAACGACTCTGTCAGTACTCCACAGTCAGAGGCAGAGAGACAGCTCTTTGTTTGGCCTGCTATGAAAAGCTCGTCTGTCTCCTGTCTCTGATGTTCTCAGGCTTGAGGCCAAATCAGTGACAGAAGGAGGCTTTGCACAGCGCTGTGCCCTCTGCCAGGGAGCTACAGAGAGAGGCTGTAATGCGTTGTTACATGGAAAAAACAGCAGGGAAGCTAAACCACTCACCCCTCATCTACAGCAAAGGGTGGAGAGGTCACCGTCTCAGGGGAGTTCAGTTTTTCCAACTGTTGACATTAATTGGAGTGGTTAGAAAAATGTTTTTGTGGAACAAAAAAAAGTTTTAATCAGAGCAGGTTTTCTAAAAACTGAACAAAACAGTGCTGAATAAACTGTAAACGGTAACATGGACTGTTATGTTTTTCATTTGAACTATGATTAGTTGTGATAAAGCACATAAGCAGTACATATTTATGTGAGTTTCTGAGACTTGCACTTCTTTTTCATATAAAAATAGTTGATGTTAAATGTTGTCTAATGCTTATCTTTGATTAATTTAGCTAAATTATGTATGCTTTTCCTCACTTAGTCTCGCTCATGTGGCTTAACAATGACATTCCTCGGGGAAAAGGAATGATATTGATCATATCAGGCAGCTGTTGTTCATGGAGATGAGGTGATGCACTGCCATCTTGTGGTTTGCAGCTTTTAGTGCTGTTGTGAATGTCAGTTCTCTCACCCCTCTCTCTCTCTCGCTCTCTTTGTCACTCTCTCTCACTCTTTCTGATGTGTTTGAAGTGGGCTGGAGTCTCCAGAGAGGAGATGGGACCCCTGCAGAGCAGCTCAGCTGAGAACAAAATATTGCTTCCTACTGTTAGGCACAGACAGTTCCAACAGTACTGTTGTTCCTACATATGGTGCAGACACACAAAAACACTGCACAAAGAACATACAGTTTCTCTTGTTAAGGCTTGATAAGATCCAAGCGAGCTAGCTACACTCAGAAGAGGAAAAACAAAATGCACTTTGATGTGAATAATAAAAAGTGCTGCATATGTTTTAAGTTCAAGTTCAAGTGTGCAGAACTTGCTGTTTTGTGACCTCCAGCAGTTGTATATCTCTGTTATCTATCTTTATATCTGCTAAAACAACTCAGCAGAGACTGACAGCCAATTCTGCCAGAAAAAAAAGCTATGTCAGGAAATTCTTTTAAAAGTCTCTTCTTGTTTTCACACTGAGACATTCATATAGCAACAACAAAGAACAATTAGTGTACCAATTCATTACTTTATGGACTGATTACTTGTCTAAAATGTCAGAAAATACTTAACATTATCATCAATCATTAATTATCAAGCATCAGAGTATGTTTTTTTTCTGTTGGACTAAAACACAAAGATCATCAATTTACTAACATGACAAAAAAAAATTTTTAAAAGCTGGAAGCAGTGAGTTTTTGGCCTTTTTGCTAAAAAGAAAACCAAACTATGATCAATCCATTGTCAGAACTATTGGTGATTAATTAGTTGACCCCATCTCTGTCCTTTTAAAGGGTTTGTTTTTTCTAAATAATTCAGCACACGTTGGAGATAAGTAGCTGCATATGCATGGAGAGTCTGGAAGCATCCTGCTTTCCTTTTGTGGAAGTAGTATTGACCAGTCATGTTTGTGCAGGCTTTGGTTGCAGCAGTCTGTGTGGAGAGCAAAAGAGACCAAATGCATTGGCTGAAATACAATCTTCGAGCCCAGTGGCTATTGTCTGATGATGATTTAGCTTCTTTTTTTTGTAGTTGTCTGCATTCAGAGATGCATAGCAGAAATGTGTCGTCATTCTCATGTTTCAAATTACTAATGGGACTGTGGACGTAGTCTTGAGTCGGATATCCGTTTTCTGTATATCCACTAGTTACACCGCAGCCTTAGAAACACTGTCCATCGCCTCCAAAAGAGAAATCATCATCAGACGAGAGCCAGTGGGTTCCAAGATTGTATGTGGGATGATGGAGCATTAGTGGAACATCACCCAAACTAAATATACTCTATTTGGTAAAAGCATAATTGGTGTTATATTTAGACTGATCAGAATGATTACAATGCATTTGTTCAGTCTCTATGACTGACATTGTTCTGTTGTCACTCGGCCCACTCATTTGGTCAAGTGCTGTAGAGAAACATCTAAAAAATAAAAACCTTGAATTTTTTACAGTCACCATTTGTGAAAGCTAGTGGGAATCCAAATCGAGAATAAAAAGACAGATTACACCATCAGACTGGTTTCCATACATTTAGTGTGAGCTCTCTATGTAAGGAGCCAGAAAGTTGGCTCTTTCTTCAGGAAAGACATGCAGCAATCAGTTTGTATTTCCTATAACAGTAAAAGCTTCTACAGTGTGTGTGACATACATGTATGTGTGTGCTGCTAGACTGGAAAGCTTTCTGCACACATTGCTGCACACGATTCTACCGCCATCCAGCAGCCCACATCAAGCACGAAGGGCCAGCTGGATTAAAAGGGGCCATATGGTGACAGTGGAGAGCGGGGCAGTTTGGCACAAAAAAGCCAATGTATGCAATATTTGTACATTGAAAAGGCCGCACAGCAAGATGCCTTGATGCGTGCAGAGCCACACTGGGCGAGAAAATTAAATGTGTTTTTAAACATTAATCTCAGCCCCTTGTAATTATGTGTGCGATTGTTCTGAATGTGTGTGTGTGCGTTTATGTGTGGAGGAATCAAAGCCTGATCTTTTGGTTTGAAAAGCGTTTTGCTGAAACCAAGAATATAAGGTTATTTGTCAATTTGAAAGAGCATCTTGCTCATGGCTCTGCTCCTCTGTCTGTGTGTGTGTGTGTGTGTGTGTGTGTGTGTGTGTGTGTGTGTGTGTGTGTGTGTGCCCGGACTACTAACGCTCTGCTCGGGGGTTTGCAGATACACGCTCACAGTGTTGAACAGAATGGAGCTCACCGTTACCTCTGTCTGAGCCCTTCCCCCCACAACCTTTTGCCATGCATGCATGCACACACACACACAGTGGACAGAGCTGAGTTTTACTGGAACACCTCACTAATGAACTGACTCTGTGCTGTACGCAGTAGGTGACATTACAAGTCCGACCAAAGAATGAGGAGTTTAACAGGTCTCATAGTCTAAAGGGCGGCAAGTTAGACGCTGCAATCTCTGCTGCCTTCCACAGTTGAAAATGTTGAATAGAAATGTCAACTGTGTTCACCTCAGAGCTTTGTGGTAAAGGTTTTTCTTAGAAGAACGGTATTGGGGGTCATTAAAATGAGTGTGTATCTCCCTATGACTGTGAACGGGCTCAGCAATATTCATATTTGGTAACAGAAAAATCCTGCTCTGGATATGTGGCTGTAAGGTATGTGACAATGTTGCAGTTAGAAGTGATACAGGGTTTCCATTCTGCACTCATAGGTGTACACAAATAAGTGTGTCAAAGCAGGCACACACACACACAATCACAAATGGCTCAGTGAAGACAGGCGCATGCCAGAGCTGGAGGGATCTGCACTTGATAATTACAACGTACACAGCCAATGTAATTGCAGTGAGATGATGCACATATACAGTTAGTTAGCCACAACACAAGTTAATTAACCAAAAGACAAAGGTCTGACAGTACTAGTCACCTTGGCGTTAACACTCGATACATCGACAGTGCTGTGTGCCATCAAGTCTGCCCAGGATGTAACGTATCCTTCCCTAGAGACTGTGAGCCGTCAGCCCAGGGTCTCTCCACTGTGTGTGTGTGTATCTGTGTGTGTGTGTGTGGCTTCACAAAGTCCTGACGAGTGCTTGTCTCCATAGACACTCTCCTGCCTGCCTACCGTCCCACTTTGGATGCTGTTACCTGGTGAAGGTGTCAACAACAGTGGCTTCTTTTAGCCGATGTACTGTGTTCATTTTGACCCATTTTTCAGCCCAAACTCCCCCCTCCCCCTAAATAAAGAGGGAATCTTCAGTAATGTTGCCATATTTGTGTCTAATATTTCACACTTCCTTTCTCATTTTGACATCACTTGTACATGATGCAACGTGTGTGCAAGCCACATAGTTTATATATTCACTAACTTTATGTTTCTGAGAATATAAAGTCCAGAACTGTAGAAACAGTTTGTAACTTCTTAACCAAATAACTTGTTTTCCTGCTGATTGTCTCTGAAAATGTTATTTCCGACCATTATCTCATCTCTGTCTTAATTATGTAGTGTTTCTTATTCATGCAGACCTAATTAACCAGAGCCATGCGGCATCTTTACCTGTTTGCACCATTCCTCGTTTGACTGACTGGAAAGCCATGTCTGTTTTGACAGACACTACAGAGGAAAGTGCATTGATTCCAGAGGAGAGAGAGAGATGGAAAGGGAGGGTAGAGGAGTGAGTATGTGAGAAGAAGAGAAATGGGAAAAGAGAGAGGGGGGGGTGAAAACAAAATGGGAGGGAGGGGAGAGAAGGCATGATAATGAGCCCTACCTCTGACACATCCTCCTGTTTCTATGGAGACCAAGGAGCCAATCCTGTGGCCCTGCTGAGGACTGTACTACTCAGAGCAGATAAGAGGGTGGAGAGAGGCGTACGCAGATGCTTCTGTGTTTATGAGAGGCAGTTAAATCTCCCCATAGCTCTCCTACAGGTTGTGTCCTTTTGCCTTTTATTGAGAAGTGGCAGCCTCCCAGGCACTCGAACCAGTGAAGAGTTACAAATCATCCAACAGAGGCTTCTCATCAGTGCTCAATATACAGCTCCTTTTAGCTTCTGAGCTCTAAGACTTCCCCTCAGTCCCTCCACCTCCTGCTCTTCCTCATCCATCACCATCACCAGCACCCCCCCACTGGACGCCAGCCTCTTGGACGCTCCTCGTTACATCACACACACTGCTCTCTGGCAGCCCGTGTTTGTGACTGGGAGGGAGAGGGAGAGTGAATGTGAGTGAGCCCGTGTGCGCACGCCATCCCACCATCGAGTCCCATTGACCAGCATACAGGATGGACAAACCAAGTGTGTGGCGCGCCGTGGTGAGCAGCACGGACCCCAGGCGAACGCGAGACCCCGGGTCCCACTCGAGCAGACCTGGATCTGCCATGGGTTACCGGCTGTATGACATGTGAGTAGCATGTTTAGTGTGAATGCTGTCAGGTAGGCAGACAGGAGGGCTCGCCAGCCCTGGGCGGCACTGGTGTAGAGCCCATTCATGGAGATGCGGTTGTGTGGGTGGTGGAGGAAAACACGGTGTCTACCTCTCTCCACTGTCTATGCTGAGTCACCTATGGCATCCAGACCTTGCTCTGTCCTCTCATGTTCCCTTCCTGTGCTCTTAGTAAACAACGTCTCTCTGCTGGGGAGGGGTGGCGAACTGGAACATATGTTTGTTTGTGTGAATGAGAAGATTTCACCCAGAACAAATGAATAACGTGTCTTTTCATACAAAGTGATGAAACCTGAGTGTTGTTCTGTATTTGTAAGCCCACCATTCTGACTAAAATCACAACAGAGTCATGTGAGTGGTGCTTTTTAGAGCCTCGGTGGCTGGCAAAAATGACTCATTCCTGGAGGATGCTATGACAGCTCTTACTGGGCACATGAGTTCCTCGCAGCTTCCTCCATATATTTGTGGGTGTGAGTGTGTTCTCGTGTGTGATAGGTACGGTGTGTATGTGTGTGCGGTGTGTGCGCGTGCGTGCGTGTGTGTGTGTGTAAAATGCGGCTGGTTCTGAGCTGTTATTTTGGGGGATGGTAATGAGTCCTACAGTCTGTGTGTGGAAAGCTTGCGTCTCTACTTCAGTAAATCATGTGTCAGTTCTGCTCAGATGAAAGGTGGACAAAATAAAATCGTGTTGGTTTTTTATGGAGTATTTTTAGGTTTGGCGCTGTACAAGAATATTCTGCACACGTTCTACCCTTGCCTAGTACTCAACACCTTCAGTATTAGGCTGAATAAGCATTCTGTTGCCTTGTTTCTCCGCAGAGGCACATTTTAGTTTGTTTTCTTTGCTTTAGTGTGTGTAGTCTGCATCACTCTGGACCCTCTGATGCCTTTTACAACCCTGTAAATGTAACCATGTATGTGAACAATTGAATTTTTCACACATGTACTTACCAGCTGGTGCATAACATTGAGTTGAATTACCCTGTCATGTCATGATCTAATACCATACGTGGGGATCAGTCACCCTAATGATTATGAGACCTTCATGGGTCTCCACTGAATCCTTCACAGGCAATCTGCCCTTGCCATTCACTGGCTTAAATCTCTGTCTTGTTTCCATGTGTACAGCACACATTAATGCATGAATGCATGAATGCATTCCTCAGATTCTCACGTTCCCTTAGTGTGCCAGTAATTATAATTTTATTACATGCTCTATTCTCTGTCTGTCTGTGGTTTGGAGAAAGTGGCTGATCTCTCTCTCCTCCCAGTTTTCTCCAAATAAGGCTTCAACCACAGAAAGTCACGTGACCAGGCCGAGGGGCAGAGCTCAGGAAGGTGAAAGTGTGGGGCAAATCGATGACTTTGTGAAACATTCGGTGTGGTTGTTAGGGGACAGAGGAGATGTGCCGCAGATTGACACTAATGTGTCGGTTTGACTGTCTGTCAAACAGACCGAGGCTTACTGTCTTTGGCCAATACTCCTGTAATGAGGAGCTGGACTTGGATGAGTTGGTTCTGCTGTAAATGTCATTTCATCATTGCTGGCAGGCCCCCGGTCCCTCTGGAATTCTAATTCTGTGCCTACAACACTGGAAGACCAAAACAAGGAGATCCTGGGCTAAGCCAAAGGCTTTCTTAGCCTTTAAGGCTACTACACTTAACTGCTCTGGCCTGAAGTGATGCAAAGGTTGCCTTGGGTAGAACACTGTAAAATAAAACGAGAAGTGTATTGTGTTCAGTTTCACAGTCGAACAAAACGTGTATGCCCTGAAAATGCAAACTCTGCATTCCCAGGAGAGCTTGAAAAAAGAACCACTGAGATATTTACAATTAGTAATCAAACCAGGTCTGTTAGTCTGCTGCCACGTGTTCTGCCATTTGGCGAAGAATTTAGGTAACTGGCTGTCACACAGCTTACTGGTTGCAGAGCAGTGTACAGCTGGACCACACAGCGGGGAGAGCTGTGTGTTCACACTGCCCATGTTGCATGGGAAATAGTACAAATAAGCAAACCCAGCAGCCCCAGGGCTGTATATCTGAGGGAATATGACATTGATGTATAGATACTTTGCACCAGTACAGCTGCCCAGCTTCTTTCCTCGGTAGTTGTTAACCTTGCTCGTGCATGAAAAAATTAATAATCACTTTATAATAACGTGTTTTTATAATCCAAATATAATATCCAGGAGGTTTGATCTTTGTGCATTTGCTGGGTTTCATAATCGCCTTTCTGCACTCAGATATATATGATATAACATTGCATGGACAATGTTGCTAATAAACATCAATGGGCCTTACCCTTCACAGAGATAATGCCATGCATTCTCAGAGGGCATTGGTGCCATAAAGCCGTTACAGCAGGAATGCCCATTTCCCATTATTGGCTGAGAGATTCTTAATGCGAAGCTCCTATTTAAGTGACGGCAGCACTGATGAAAAGTAGAGTGCGTCACTGGAGCTGTAAAGCACTGACAGCACATTCCTCCACTTTCAGCCTGAGCCTTTGACAGCATAGTGTGCTAGGTCTGCAGACTGAGAGAGTACACAAAGACAACTGCCAGCGTAGCTTTGAATATACCTCCACTGGAGACAGCAACCGTAGGATACATGCTGCTTTTTGCATGAGACTACAACTGCATACAATGCATCGCATTGCCAGCGCATAGGCTGGTACCGAGCATGCTGTCAGTTCATATAGCATCACTTAATGGGGGCATAACAGTACAGAGCTGGAAATGAGCCACTTGTTAAAGCAAGCTTACATGCTGTACTGTATGTATGTACAGGCCTGCCTTCATAATAACTCTTTTTTTTTTTCAATTTTTCACTTGTCTGATAGCTGCAGTGACTGTCCACTGCCATAAATGACTACAGTAATTCTGTAAAGTGGACATGAGTATAGCCTTTAAAGGACAGTCATTATTACTTCAGTCATTATACCAAGGATTGTATAGCTTATCCATTGATCAACTATCTTTTCTTAATGGTTTTGACAGATAGTAGGACATCCACTCCTTAAGATTTCCCCTCTTTCTGCGTCCATAATTTTCTCACAGGCCACGCCGGAATAGACCAGAATCGAAACACAGTAGAGCATAATATATCATGAATAGATGAGAGTGGATCATAGAGGGGTCAAGAATCACCTCACTGGTGTGTTCTGACAGTGCAGATGCAAAGAAAGCTCCAAGACTACATCAGCGAAGCAACCTACTATACAATTTTCTACCCGGTGTTGCCATAGTATTCCGGCTTTTGCCAAAATACCACAAACTTGGCGCAGGCCGAGCTCGGTCAGCTCAAAGACTCTCATTTGCACACTCAAACGTCAGCAGCTGGGCATCTGCAGGCTGGCACTGAGTTGTCAGTGGCTGAATTCGCAGCTGGAGCTGTGTCAGCCATGTGTAAGGATTATCAAACCAATGGGAGCCACTTGGGTCTCACGGGCACATCTCAGTGAGTTAAAGTTTCCTCGGGGGAGTATAGCTCGTCCTGATGCATCCGTGGTTTAAAACAGCCCATAATAAGCCCCTGCCTTTGCCAATAGCAACGTCAGAAGCGACAGCACAGAGGAGAGTTGGGATGCACCAGAAAATGATGCATCTTCAGAACATTTTGTTCCTCTTGCGAAAATAAAAAACAGATAAGAGGATATGTTTATCAGCTACAATGTTATATAATAGCAACCACACCACGATATCCCTGAGCGTGTTATCTAGCATATTGATTCGTATTTCCACGGTTTTCTGTTTACGGTTTCATAATTGAAAAAATAGCTTTAGGCCATTTCTGCATAGTGCACATCGGCTGACTCATGCTTATACAATATATTCTTTCTATACATGTTTTTCACGATTCATGACTGTGCAGCCTGTGCTTACTTCATACAAGACATGCTAATCCTATCAAGGATTTAAAACGGTGAATCATAGTGACGTGTTAAAACTGGCTCAGTTATAAGCCTTGCACATAATTCAGCAAACCGTATCATTATATATAATAATATATGATTATTAAAGAAAACTGTCTCTTCTCTTTCATACTAGACTTGAGTGTTGTATTTTTGTCAAACACAGCCTGCTGTGATGGACATGTGCGCTCTGCTGGTGGTCCTGCATCTAAGTGTCCCTTCTTTGACAGTGCTCTTCATCAGTTCTTGTTGCCCGGCCTCAGGTTACAAAAGGCCTTTATGATAGCTGGCAGAGACTGATAAATATGGCGTCCACCTCCAACCAGCCACAGAGGATTTTTTCCCACATTTCTTTCTCTTTTTTTCTCTCTCTCTTCATTTTGCTGTTTGCGCCTGTGCTTTCTGCTTTAATACAAAGCCAAAACTGGAGGAGTGACTTTGTCGTTATTATGAATAACTCATCCTCTTTGTGGCTTTCTCTCTCTCACACACACACCCTCATCCTGGTTTTGTCTTCACACCCTCTCTCTCCTTAATTTATATTCTGTCAGTTTTTTCCTCTTCCTCTATCTCCTGCATGGCTGCTTGCAGACTGTGGGCTAAACAGCTGTACTGTACAATCTGTGTGATGCAAGAGCTTTTGCTCATGCAAACTGTGCTGTAACTTTCATGTAAGATTTGCTCCCCACAGCGTCACTGTAAAATGATATGGTGATATCATCTACCCTGTAGCGTAAACTAACATGTTAGACAGATACAGCTTTTGTGCCTCTCTCTTTGTCAGTAATGGTATCTTGCTGCTGACTGCAGGAAAAGTGTTTTTTTTTATTTTTTATCTCAATTGGAAGAGGAAGCATAACTGTGTGACACATCAGTGAGTCACATATGCAAGAGTTCAGGTTTTATGATATAAACCACCGTTGTAAATCATCCAGATGTTTTAAACTGTTTTCTCCATGCAGCCATCCATAAACTATTTGTAGCGATCTAAAAATGAATGTTGTGTAGAGATATTCAAGTTGGCCACAAGAGATCTGCCATTTATTGAACGCTTCCATGAATAAGAAATATGAATTTCCATGATTTATTGTGTTGGCGTACTCTGAGTCAATCAGTATGCCTGTCAGACTGCTCATTCCCCAGATCACATCAGCACATTGGCTCACAGGCTTTGCAAAGGATGGAAGCTGCAACAGTCTGCCACCAGGGGGTGAACTTTTCTAACACATCCTTTCAGACAACCTGTCCTTTACACAGACATCAATATGAGCTTGGGTTCCTCTGTATACATTAAATCCTAGTTATCCTGATGTCTTGGACCTTTAATTCAACATACATTTTACCTTATGCTAGCTTTAACACTTACGCTCTGTTGGCAGGGAGGCCTAATAAGAAAGGTTAGAGAAAGGGTTATGGCTATTGTCCAATCAGGCTCTCCACCCTGCAGAAAAGTCCATTTGTAATGTCCATTTTTGTCTTCTTGCATGTTTCTACAATCCTTTCCACCCTTTGCTCCAGGTTCTTACCCCATGCATTGTTTCCCCAGTATTACAGAACCTAAATAGGACTCCCTGTCCACTACTTTTCATTCACCTCCCTGTTTTCAGCCCTTCTCACATACTGTGGAGGAGGATTTTCCGCAGCAGGCCATTTTCTTTTGAATTGCTTATTGACTGCACATCTCTCGTCCAGAGCAGATCGTGGCAAACAAGTTTATCAGTGACTGACTGGGTCAGCCCGCAGGGAAAAGTGAGGTCCTTGCGCCGTAATGCTCAATATCAGCCACCATCAGTGTCTTACAGTGCGATGCACCAGCAGCAGCAGTGTGGAGACAATAAGAGCTTGTCACAAGGCTTTTCACATGAGGTCATTTATTCAGATTGATGGCTGAGGGGATATGATGGTCTGTCCTTTACAGCCTTTTGATGTGTGAAACAGTGCAGATTTATATTGATCCATGTGTGGTGTAATGGGTATTCTAGTCAGGAAGGAAATACCTGATGTAGTTTTACATCTCCAATATACTTTTTGCACAAATATTAACTTCAAAACATATGCTTTTGTTAGCTTTATGTGACCCACTTCACAGTTGACCTTGACTCTGTCCTCTGCAGAAATGCACTGATGTTGATGGTTTACACTGACATGACAAAGGTGGAAAAAGCATCAAAATGAATCATGACTGTCCTGGTGGCTCAGCAGTCTGAGGTCTGAGTAACCATGTAGCTATAAGGACTGCATGTCATCCTCCTCCCTTCCCATATTTTCTGTTGCTTTCCACTCTTACCTTTTTAAAATGGTAGTGAGTAATATGTTACTGGATGCACCCACACCCCTGTTGAAGTCTGGAAAATTCTGACATGTTAAGTCAAAGCTAGCAAAAGTTGAGTAGATGGAGGCATGCATTGTGATGAGTGGAAAGAAAGGCACCCAAAGCATACCACCACACATATGGACATGCCAATGCATGCCATGGTGAGCAGTCTATCCATCTACTGTATAAATAATACCCTGCTGTACTTGTAGAAACGCTTGCTAAGCCTTTCATACTACAAAAAACAAATAACAGCCTGTCATATGTGATTGAATCACTGCCGTCTGTGTTTTATACCAGTTGTGCTGCAATAATTGCTCTTCTTTGCCTTTGACAGACTCTAGTATGTTCTGTTCACAGAAACAGTGGGGCTTCCACCCACACTCACCACTGGTAGGCAACATCACATGAATCAGAAACAGGGAACTAAAAGGGTTCTCCGAGCAGCATGACCCGCAAGAGTAAATCACTGCGATGAACAACACCCATAATGTGCTTTTGGAAATAGTGAGAAAATTATTAAGTGTAGTCTCTTACCTTTTAACTGCGGCCTAAATTGCGCTTAGTCGGTTTTATCTCCAGTATTAGTTTATATCGCTACATATTATCTGATAATCTCCTCTAAATGCGTCTTTACCTCCCAACAAATGATGTTTAAACTACTGAAATTGAGAATACAGGAACTGAAACAGGGAGGTAACATCATTTGTTATGTAGGGAGGACGTGAAAACAATTTTTCATCAAGGCAAATTGAGATAAAGAGCACAGATAAAGGGACAGTCGGTCAGTGTGTAGTCATCTTCTCTAATCAGGGGGCCTGATTTTGTGTATCAAAAGGCTGATGAATTGTGCGTGGATTAGTGAATTCCTTAGTATCCCTGCTGTTCACACAAGGCTCTCTCAGTATAGCCTTTGTGCTGCCCTGGCCTTTCTATATCTTGGCTTGGGAAAACAGAGAAAGCCCATATTGTGCCAGGAGGTGTGTGAAAAGAGTCATGCGGAGATCACTTGTAAGGGGAAACAGACCTAACTATACCAATTAGTGTGTTTAATGTGTAAATTTACACACACACCAATTTGTGTTTGTTTATTTGTGCGTTTGTATTTGAATATGCGGCTCTACTTGTTTGTGTAAATATGTGGTATTTTTCAGTGTTTGTGTGTGTGTGTGTGTGTGTGTGTGTGTGTGTGTGTGGACACTGACAGTGGCTGAATATTGATGAGAGGCCCTTCCACACCCCTTTCCCATGACTTCTGGGACTGAGTGGCACTGCAGCGTGGCATTGCATCTCAGGCAGAGAAAGAACAGCACAGTGCTTGTGTTCGAATGCAACAACCCCTCTGGCAAGAAAAGAGAGCAACATTTTATCTGTCTAAGTCTTATTGCTCTTCTGTGAGCACTGCAGTACGTTTGCATGGGCTGCTAATGAAGTCACACACTTCTCTCATCCAGGCTTAACATGTTGGGAATTCAATTTGACCACGTTCTCTCCATTCCTCTCTCAGACTTGCAGTTTAATTCAGGTCATGAATCACTCTATTGACAATAACTCAGCATTTGCTCAAATAATCTAGGTGAAATTGTGTTTTCTGTCAGGCTTCTATGACCTTGATGAGTCTAAAAATTCCCTTTCATTTACTAGACACATGACAAAATATGAGATGACTTGAAGCTCATATTTATTTGAACAAAGCATGTGTATAAACTCATGTGGTCATACAACATTGCAGCAGCCCCTCCCCGCTGAAAAGCCGACCAATCGCAGGCTGCTCTGCTAGGCTTCCATTTGAAGCTTCAGTAGTACGGTAGTGTTGCCCAGCAACCAGAATCGGCACATTTCTGGGAGGTCCTGTGTGGATGGCAGCAGCTGTAAGAGGCAGAGGGAGACAGAGAGAGCAAGAGGGAGAGGATCAGGAGGAAGGGGGGACAGAGATAGGAGGAGAGAAGGTTCAGGATTTTCACTGGATGAAGGAGAGAAAAGGAGGAGAAGGATGGCGCTGGAGCTGAAGAAGGAGCCGCACCGGGGGTGAGAGAAAAGGGACCCAGTCTCTCGCCTCGTTAGAAAGTTTGTTCTTCCAGCGGAGGAGGAGACTGAAGAGGAGGCCATTGATGTTCCTTGTGGAGTCTGTGCCTGTTCAAACAGGGATGAGTGAGTTTTGGAGGGTTCCTCTTCGTATCTGCACTCCTTCACATTCCAGTACCTGTGCCTGCTGGAGCGGCACAGAGCTTCGACTGTAGCCATGATGTCTCAGAGGATCCTAGGCTGACGCACTGTGTTTAGGGACCAAGCACAGAGGACAGACTGACTGACCTGGATAGGAGCTAAAACAGCGGCATCCAAAATAGAGCTTATTTTGGGAGGTGGCTCCCATGCATTAATACTGGGTCCAAATCGATTGAATAGAGGGATCCTACAGGGACTGGCTTTCTGGGTTGGTGATGACTGAGACAGGTCCAGGAGTGATGTGGTTGTTCTGGGCGGGTTAAAAACCACTCAGGCTGTCATCCGGTAGCAGTGGCGAGGCTGGAGCTCCACTGGAGGACAGATCCGACCATCAACGCCATGGGATTCACTGGCTGAAGAAATGAGCAGGATCCTGTGCTTCTGGTGCCATGGTGCCTGTTAATGTTGTTGGATCTCGCTGCTATTGTGCCCTGTTAATTGTCTGAGCTGAGGATGTGGAAGTTTAAAGCGTTTTGCCTGGATTACTGGCATGTGCTGTGTCTGCACCCTCACAACAACTTTTATAAGAGGTATGTTTAAAGATGGCTGCGTTCTGCAGTCATGTTTGGCTTGGATCATTTCTTGTACTTCTTCTGTTTTGGACAACTCATACTGTAATTATCCGTGTGTTGGCAGCTTGTTGATGTTGCTGTCTGCGCTGAAGTACTCTCAACATTAAGCAAATCAATATGTTTTAAGACAGACTCTAGCTCGGCTGATTGAGAGAAAAACTGTTGTGGTGCTCTCTGCACTCTGACATACTGGCTGACTGAGAGAGACATTACTCAGGGGCGTGCGAGCTGGCTGAACCATTATCGATTTCTCTGAACCAGGTTACGGCTGTTATTTTGTAGAAGCACTTGGTTAAGTAACTTGGCACTTTGAATGATCTTGTTTGCGTCGGTTGTCTGTTTAGCGTTGGCATCGCTCAAAAGACCGAGATGAGCTGGCTCTGACTGATTTCATTCATTGCTGTCCCACTGGGACCTCTCCTCATTCACCTTTCACCTACTGCATCAGCCCATGCCTGATTACTGAGGCTAGCTTTGCAGCTTGCATCAAGGGGTAGCAAAGAAATCCATTTTTTATGAATCTTTAATGTGTTTTGGCACGTATTCTTCTTTCAGCATGACATCTCGGTCATGTCATTTGATTTAATGTCTTTTGGTTACTACAGTGATTCTGAGGATGCAAGATAACAGTTAAATGTGACATATTGATGTTTGATGTTTTTTGGTATGTTAATAAGGTACACACCCCCCTCTCACACCTCTCTGTGTAAATTACCCACCCCATCCCCCTGCTGCTGTGTTGAGACCACTAAAAAAAAAAACCCTCTCATGTGTTTTACTGCCTGTCACGACACAAATATCTGATGCTCCACTTACCTACACTCCAGCTCCTGTGCACATGATGCACATTGATGTAGTATGCATGCAGCATCATCAGACATCTATGGATTTTCCTTGATGATAAAGACGCTTTTAATGTATGGGTGGTAACAACCTTACTCAACATAATTTAGATGCCAGGTTTTGCAGGAGAGTTACAATATTTCAGGTCCAGTTTCCTCCTGCTACACCAGTAAGATCTAATGTGGCTGTGTTTGTAGAGGTTTTCCTTCGTGTGCTTCCCGCCATGCAGATGTTTGATGTCTGAATCAGAATCACTGCTGTGTGAAAACACAGATCCAGAATCTGTGAAATTCAGGGGCACCTGCCGCCTTCTGTCACATCTCTATATGCTAATGCATTCACACGTATATAAAAACACAGTTTGTCATTTGTATTCTGAAGGTGAGGATGCAGTATGTCCATGATTCATTAATAATGCATCACCGATTGAGCTGGCAACTCTTCTTTGAACGTAGGCTTCAGGGAACACCCCTCAGCTGGTGGTGCTACACCAATGCTTCTGGCATTATAGTCATGTTTCTGAATCTGTAATGTTAAGTACGGCATTGCAAATCAGACAGGTATGTGATCTGCTTAGTAGCTAATTATTATGAACTAAATCTTTTGATAACTGCTACAAATGGCTGATTTCAGTCGGTGACTCACTGGGCTTTGGTATTATTTATAACGACTGTTGATTTTTTTTTCCACACGCTGTGAATAACTCATTATGTGTCTAATCCTGCAGAGTTACTGGAATATGCTGGTCATTGGGTGTAACTCATTACATTGCTTGGACTTCAGTGTAACATAATCAGATTGTATCCCAGGACTGAGACCTGAAACTCAAAACAACCTCTTCCAGCTGCTGAACTGGGGTTCACCCTCCCTCCTGCGAGGCCTTCCTATTGAGAGCAGTGTGATTGTTGGACACGGGCCCAAGTATTACCATACACAGGGACTGAGAGCTCTCTCAGGCTCTTTCTATCTCTCCATCTATCTATCACTGTCTCTCTCCCTCCCTCTCTCTCTCTCTGACACTGACTAACACATAAACACAAGTACACATCAAACACACAACATAGGCCCTGCCCATCACCACTGGGGAGAACCAGATGAGTGAAAGATTGCATTGGACGGCACAAAAAAAAATGAACAAAAAGGAAGGGGTGTCTGCAGAAAGGAGAAAGAGGCCTGGTGCGTGGGTCGTTGTGGGTGGAGAGCTTTTGTTAAGAAGAGGGATGATTTTCTCCTGCTATATGAACTGGGCCTTTACCTTACTTGGTCATCAGGCAGCTTGCTAGAGCAGCAACTCTGAGCCCAACATAAACTGGGGCTGGGACAACTTCGAAAAAAAGGCACAGACGAAGTAACTTTAGCAGCGAAAGAATGAATTTCTCTGTGGGTTCTCGATGGAAAGTGAAGGATGTGGGGTGTAATTTGTGGTCGAGAAGGGAGTGAGCACAGACTGTACTTTTTGTGGCTCTTTTAAAAGGGGGGAGTTGCTGCAGTTTTGTGTTTTTAAAAACTTTGTTGAAACTTCCTCCCGGTGCCATGTGCTTTTTTTTCGGGCATGTCTGATGCCTCCGGTGATGTCACTGCCATATGGAATGCGATGTGGAAGTACTGCATTTCCAGCCGAACTATAAGGTAGGAGACCATCTGGCATGGACCAGTGTGGAAGGCAGCGGCCTGCAGTATAAGTGGTGGTTGTCTTTCTGACTGACCGCAGCAGTCTGTGCAGATATTTCTGACGTCTGACTGATCAAATAACATTCCTGTCTATATGCTCAAGCTTTGCTGGTTTCCTTTCCATAACCATGGAAATATATTATCACTGGCACACAGCTGGAAAAAAGGCAGAACAGTAAAGACAGATTCAAGGTCTTTAAGGGCATTCTAGCTAGAACAAGGACATGTCTTTGATAATAAAGGCTTAAGAATAATCTGGTCATTCTTTTTCTTTTTTCCTCTCTTTAAGCCTTATTATCACTTTACTTAGTCCTAGCATTGAAGTGTACAGCAGGAATGTCCTCTGACAGGATTCAAACCTGAACACCAGCGCAAAGATTATCATTATTCTGAAATACATGGAAAAGATTTTCTTTCTTCCTCCACAGTGATGGAATTATGTGATTAATTGAGCCATTTTGTGTTATCCATTGTACCTTTCTGTTACATTCAACCTGTGATTATAATCATGTAGCCAGTGGGGAACCTCAAAAGTGCGTATAATTATTATACTTCACACAATGTTGCCTTCTCCAAACATATAATCAGTCGCCTATTTTTCTTTTTTTATTGTTGTAACTGTTTTTTTTTTGTTTCTCATTTTTTTTTTTTTTTTTTTTTTTGGTTTGTTGTTCTTGGATCGGATTGTTATTACTACTTACTGAAGAGAAAATACAGAAAGGTCATCCAATCAAACATGGAGCATACTGAACATACAGTATTCATACATAAACATTAAAAACACCAATATAGGTATTTAGGAGTTATATGATAACAGTAAAGTAGCCGATAAGAATTTAACATACTAAACATACAAACTAAACATAAATAAATACCATTATCACTGATCTGATCATTTTGCGCTCAATACTGAATACAGATCAAATCAATGTTGCCAGATTGGACAACTGTTTGTTTAATTTGGCGAGTGTAAATAGTTTTGGGCTGGTTTCCATGGACAATACGTCAAACTATATTCCAGTAAATCCGGCCCTCCTTTCATCTGATTAGTATGATTGAGATATACAGAGCACTGCAGTGTTCAACATGCTCAGCTTGACACAGAATGACTGATAACCGTATAAACAAAACGTCATTTGAGTTCATTAAAACTAAGCTGTAGCTTTTTTTCCACTTTCCAGTTATTATTCTGTCATAGATTTGTGATAAAATACGTTTAAAAGCTTACATCTGTTCATAGAAGTGGAATTTTAAATAAAACATTATTTAAAAGACTTTTATTTTATAACTTATGTTACAAATGTTTGTTAATTGTAACCAGTGTTGTAGTACTCGAGATTGGTCTTGGTCTTGAGACCACTTTTTCAAGGTCTCAGTCTCGTCTTGGACCGAGAGGACTTGGGACTTTATTTCAAGACAGTCAAGACCACAGCTGTGGGGATATCACCAGTGTTTCCATATTATTCACGTAATAATGACTAGTTTGTCCCGCTACAGTTTCATAATTAACTGAAAATACATTTTACACTTTTTACACAAGTTGTTCCACAGTCTGTAGTTACAGAGCAAACACCTGTGTGGCACAGAAAAAGAAGAGGGGACAGGAAACAGGTCGTTCAAGTCAGGTTGAGGTTTAACCACAAGCCAATGGCTGCAAAGTTCTTCCGACAAGTTAAACTCAGTAATGAATATGAACTATGAAAACGTCCTGCTTCAAATGACACCAGTAACTTCAATTTGTGTCTGTTAATGGCTGCTAGCCTTCACTGCCCTCCTTCACACGCATGGCTAGAAAGTGACTGACAGCCAAACCTCCTGTAATAAAATTCGACTTCCTAAACGTCAAAGAGGACATCTGCAAAACAGCGTCCGAAAGAAAACACACAGCAGTCTGTAAATCCTGCAGTACGCTTACTGAGAAGGCTGCGAGATGTGTGGCTCACCCAAAGAGATATGGCAAATATTAGCCACATGTCAGCTACCTAAGTACACTATGTACTGTCTGGTCCTGGTCTTAACTCGGTCTCGCCCTGTCTTGGTATTGTCTTGACTTGGTCTAAACCCCTTAAAGTCTTGTCTTGTCTTAGTCTTTATACTCTCTGGTCTTGGTCTTGTCTTGGTCTCGTTTTAGCTAGTCTTGACTACAACACTGAATGGCGAATAGGACTGAAAATACCCTTTCCTAAATTAAAATTAAAAATGACTAGTACTTATTTATAGCTCCCTTCTTTCCCATGAACATGGAGAAAAGAAAAGAAAACAAACAAACCATTCCAAAGCAATGGAGCCTTAATGCTAATGCTAAGCTGCTAAATGTCTGAGAGATTAAAGTAACGAGGTGATTCATCACTGAGATGAGAATCCTTGCAGCGGTGACACCGTAGACACCAGCATACATCTGATCTGTCTGTGGTCCTGTGTCAGAGAGTACGACGCCAGAATTACTTATTTAATACGTGTGGATCTGCTGCTTGTCACACGTGCCTCCTCATCCCATAATGGATATCCTTAGGACGGAGGAGAGGAGGAGGTTCTGTAGACTGTCATCTGAATGAACTGGGATGTTTTAACACCTCCTGCGAGAACTACACTGCTTCATAACAGGTAAACGGCTCCAACAGGATTTAACTCTGGGGACTCTGGCACAAACCAGTGTTGGCCTCGAATGGACCTGTAACACTTTAGAGTAGGTGATTCATTTTCATAGATCAAATAAGAGGACACACTGACCTTTTGTTGGTTCCCTGCTTTGGTTGTTTTCTTTATGACACGTGAGGCCTCTTATTAAGGGGGGGGGACTGAGTTGTGAGGAATTGCTTGTAATGGAAAAGTAGCAACCTGCCAAAGCGAGCTTGCAGTTCCACTGTGGTGAGTGAAAAAATACTCTCCGGGGTGGAAAAGCTTAGACGTGTCTAGGATGGAAGCAGTATTTCTGGTTAGAAATGTCAGGACGATGGAGACGTGAAGAGGCTGTTACAGTGGTTTCAATTTGCAGTTAGCCATAACAGAAAAGTCCACTGGCCTTGCAGATTCGATGGTGAATAGATTAGATTCATAGTAATGTTCATAGCGATTATAGTATTCATCTACAGAGGTAGACCACAGTCACCCAAACCGGTACCAAGCCCAGATGTAGGTGTTTCTGCTCATCTGTACATCATGTTTTTGCACTCATGCTTGTCCAAATGCTTATCCAGTGGAAAATAGGTTTTCACTGCAATAATCTGTACCAGGGTTTTGCCATAGGCTGACTTACACATTGGGGTGCATCATTATGGATGTTGACCAGACCAGAAAAAGAGTTGTGTGTGCTTTAGTTTACGTGACTTCACTTTATATGCACAGGCCTTTTCTGATCTATGCTTAAATTGCAGTCAGTGTCCACACCACTAAATAATTTACACGTGCATCTCACAGTGTTTGTGTGGGAGGATCGTTTTTTTTCTCTTGAGAATAATAGTTTTTTGTAATAGCTCGGCTACATTTTTGGCTGAACGGACATGTGATCATGACAGTAATACATGAGCTAATGTGGTTTGGCCGTAAGGGAAAGGTTTGAGAATAAACTACAGTCTCACTGTCTCTTCAACCTCCCATTCTGCTGCTGCAGGGTTGTAATATTATGGGAGTATATATTTGAGAACACTCTGCTGCAGTATCTACACTGCTCGTGTTAAGCTGTGCAGCTTTTGAAATGCTAATCATCTGAAGAAGCCTGTTTGTTTACTCTAATGCTCAAGAATGCCACTCTCTAGAGAGCGCACTTCTACTGAGGTGTCTGCCGAGGACGATGCATAGAGTACAAGTAATGATACAGTCATTTTTTTTACACGTTTACATGTATGATTAAAGCAGGGCCAAAATGTGTGTTGCCTTGCTCTGCTCTATTTGTGATCAGTGGGGGGGGATCTGAAAGCTCAGAGGGGAACACAGCCGCTGTCTCTTTCTGTGTCTTTTTCACTGTTATTCTACTTTTGATGGTATATTCCTTTGCATCTCTTCACAGTGCCTGCCTAGAGAATAATGAGGGTGTGTGCTGCATTAACTTATGTAATGGCGAGCGTGAGGAGGGGTGGGTTGGGGGGGGGGGGGGGCAGTGAAAGAGGAGGGGGAGGAGGGTAGGAAGGAGGAAGGAAGGGGAGGGGAGGAAAGAGGAGAGGGGACAAGGGTGGGGGAGGCAGGGGGGTGGGGGGAGTGAGGGGGGAGGTGAGGGAGGAGGGGGGGAGAGAGGGGGGGGGGGGGGTGGAAGGGGAGGGGATGGGGGGAGGGGAGGGGGGGAGGGCTGGGGCGAAGGGTGGGGGGCGAGGGGGGGGGGGAGACGGGGAAGTGGGGAGGGGGGGAAGGGGGGGGGGTGGGGGGGGCAGGGGGAGAGGGGGGGGAAGGAGGGGAAGCGGAGGGGAGGGGGGGGGGGGGGGGAGGGGGGGGGGGGGGAGGGAGGGGAGGGAGGGGGAGAGGGGGGGGGGAAGCGCGGGGGAGGGGGAGGGAGAGGAAGAAGAGAGAGAAGAGGAGAAGGAGGGAGCGGTCGGGGGGAGAGGGTGACGAGGGGTGGAGGTGTTGGAGAGGTGGGGGAGGTGGGGGGTGGTGAGGGGAGGGCGGGGGGGGGGGGGGGGGGGGGGGGGGCAGTGAAAGAGGAGGGGGAGAAGAGTGATGAGCTCATGCTGCTGCACTGCAGCTCTTCTACACACACTCTGCACCTTGTGGTCATTAAGCCATGTGCACACTCTTGCACATGCACACATGCAGTCTCAGTTCGTGTCCAATATTCCATTTATTGATTGTTTCATATACCAAATATGTATGTAAACGCAACACAAGTCAGTGTTCTGCTGCCAAGTCTGAAGGCTTGCTTGCTTGCGTGGTCTTCAGATCTTTATCGCTAATCTTTCTCTCTGTGCTTTTGCTTGTGAATGGGAGTTGGTGTCTGTGTGTGTGTGTGTGTGTGTGTGTGTGTGTGTGCACTCTCCTACCTGCACCGCTGCAGGTACAGTGAGACGATGCTCAGCTGTGAACAAGCTGAGCCTCCACAGCTCAGGTTGGTAATTGCTGCTAATTTGCCAAGCCTTTTCTGTGACAAAGCAGACCCTCATTATCCAGAGTGTGTTTAGATTCATGTCATAAACGAGCGAGGTGGGGTAGGGTCAGGGGATGGGCAGGGGGGGAGTTGATAATGGCACGATGGTGCATTTACTCCATAAAACCGAGTGGACCCTTTGGGAGCATTCAGCTCTGTCTCATCCTGCAATGAATATGTGAGTAAATGGATAAAATACTGCTCTTGGCAGACGACTAAACATTAGAACATCATTGTCCAAGAGTCTCAACACTAATATCGTAAGCATATGAATCATTTTTAACACAGCTGGGATAGTGAACATACAATATGCTCTATTGATTAAAGCTAAATTGAACAGTTTTCATCAATGAATAGAATTATTTGTGTGGGCCCATGACTTGTGAAACTAGCACATGTCCCTGCATGAGAGTGAAATAAGCATGCTGTCAGGGGGGCTGGGAATGTGGCTGGTAAACAGTCATTAAAGTTAAATGTTTATCCTGATTGGACTAATTGCTTTGAGTGTGTGTAAATGCAGGCCTGAGTTGTTGCACGTACAGATGTCTATATCTTCTATGGACAGTGTTTTTTTCTTTTTCTTTTAACAGCCTTTAGCTGTTGCCTTGACAACTGCACTAGGTGATCCATACATGTGCATGCAATTGTGATAAATCTTGCTTCTATGAATCTATGAGGCACCGTCCACAGAGACGCATCTAATGCGTGTATCACTTAGGTTCCCATAGTCACATGACTTCTTTTTTCCCTTCTCTGTGACATCATTCACCAAGGTGCATTCAATCCATGCAGATATCGTTGGTCTGTATTGATCTTTTTTTTGCAATTAATGTGACCGCAGACACTGAATCAGTGGCGCACAGGTGTTGAATTATTGATCATTTCGAGCATCATTATTTTTTGTATTTGTATTATTTCAACATACTGTAGGTGTCAGGGCTTTTTACCAAGACTGGAGACAGTTCCTTTCAAAATAAGGGCCACTCGAGCCTGGAACTGATCATTTTTGACAAATTAATCTAAGAGATCAAGCTTGTCTCCTCGTACAGACCTGAACATGTCTGCCTGCAGCTTAAATGAGCTCCCTTGGGAACTATAGACTAAAGTTCCTCTTCCTCAGTATCTGTCACCTCGACTCTAACTCCTTTCTCCATGCACATTTTCTCCCCTTTTTAAAACAGTAACCCTCCCACCGCTGCTCTGCTTTACATCAACTTGTTTCCTTACCCCCTCTTGATGAAGATGAGTGGGAGTCTTTTGATCAGTCATATATCCCTAAACCCTACATCAGTCTCAGTATGGAGTTGACTGTACACTAGCACCATCTGTTGGTAGAGATATTTCAGGACAGAAATCAGCCTTGAGGTCTGAGAAAATCCTCACGATATTGTTCTTATGTTAATCTCCCACTGTGGAAATCCCACGGCTTTGATTGCACTTTTCGTAAAGTTACCTGTCAAAGTTGTCTCCCTGTTAATGGCCACTCATTCATTTGATTCAAGCATTCTGCTGTGAGTAAGTCAAGGGCAGAGAGCTAAGTAATTAAAGAATGGGAGATATTTTAAGTCAAATAAACGAGCAGTCCTTAATTCAACCGTGAGCCATCAGTGAGTGGAGAGAAGACAAATGAAGGCAGATGGGGGCTCTTGCTCGTCTGGAGCCCCACAGAGGCTGCTGCAGCCTTGTAGCCTGTTTCTCTGGCTCTTCTCCCAGATAGATGCTACAGACATTCACTGCCAAGGATTACTTAACTGTCTGATGTGATAATGCTTTTACTGGGAAGCAAACGTATTATTCTTAAGTAGAATGACAAAACTGTGCTTTTCCTCTTAAATGATTCTTGTGAAATACGTAGAGCAACAAAAAGAGTATCACAACAGTTTTATTTTAGGACAGTCAGATGACTAAATGCGTGCTCATGTTTATGAGAATCGCTGCTCTTTTTTGCTGCTCTCTGAGGGCAACTGGACAGAACAGGCTCTGAGCAGGACCAAAACACAGAGGGAGGTGGATGTTAGACAGTGTTACTTACAGACACAGTCTCACACTTTACTGAATTAAAAGAATATGACCACTGAAAATAATTTGGTCATCTGTTTCTGATTATCTTCTGACAAACTCAAATCTTTATGTTTAAATAATGTAACTAAATGTGCATTGTATACTGATTTCTCCGCAGATACAAAGAGGTTGTTAGAATGACCCTGTTATTTGACTACACTTTAGATTGTGCTCTGGCTTTCTGAGGATGTGTTCTGGTTGAGAGCTCAGATTTCCCCTTCGGCAACACCATGTGTCCTGAAGAGGAAGGGGGGGGGGGTAAAAAACAAAAAAAACAATCAGTGACCTTGCAGAGCTGCAACACACAGTCTCCGGACATGTCCCCACTGAACCACAAGCATCAACACAGCAGCTGAATAAATGACCAAAGACCAGGGTAGAGGAGGTATGTTAAAGGGGGGGTGAGATCGAAAGGATGGCTGATGGTGAAAAGAGAGAGAGAGCGATGGACTAATGAAACAAAAAGAGCGAGATTCAAAGAAAGAGAGACACAGCTGAGTGAGGCTGATAAGTGAGGCAGGGGGAGGTTACTCTGTGTGAGGAGAGCCTCCTCTTTTCATTGACGTTTAGGACAATGTGCTGATTAGTCGAGAGTAAATCAGTCAGATGGAGTTTTCCAGTCTCCTGTGCCTGACAGAGCTTGCTGCTCAAGCAACCACGGTCACCTTACCTCTCTGTAAAGAGCCGTAGCAATTTGTCATCAAAGCCTGGATCTTGTTTCATACTGTACGGGGCCAACCCGGGAAACAGATGTGTGGAGGTAGGTGGGCTCTGCTCTCAAGGTGTGTGTGTGTGCATGTGTGTGATCTCTCCGGCTGTGAAGTGCAGGTTCATATAGGTTCTGTAGCGGAGACAGCAGCTGTATGCATTGTCAGACACTGCAGGTGTGTGGTAAGCTTTGCGTGCATGCATGACAGTGGTGCTGCAGAAAATAAATTAGCAGCAATTTTGATAATTGTTTGTCATTAATCAAGCAGAAATTCCAAACAATCTTCCTTTCCAGCTCCTCAAATGTGATGGACCTTCTGCTTTTCTTTGTTTTATATCACTGTAGATTGAATTCATCTTAGTTTTTAGACATCTGGTGGGATATAACAAGCCATGTAAGGACATCACCTTGAGCTCTGGGGGAATTGTGATTAAAGACTTGCTCAATCTTAGATATAAATAATAATCAGTTGCAGCCCTGTGTGAGAGATGAATAGAAATAAAGGATAGATGAGCGTGTGAGTGTATTTGTATGGAAAGTATGGACCTGTTCTGCGTTGGGTCGGCCAACGCTGCTGCTCTGTAGTCTGATCTCTCATTCAAGCACAGTGCCAGGAGGGAGAGAGAGTAGTTCATTGTTCATTTGTGTCTCTTGTTTAGATTCATAATGCATTTTTTATGTGTGATTCGCCAGCTGCTGTACACACCGCAGAACTCCGACAGGTTGCTTATTGTCCCCGTAGCCCTCTCTCATTTATGTGCCGCCAAACTGCCCAACATCTCTCTGACACACGGCACATTCTCGCTAATTGTCCTGCTCACGACAAGTATCCTGTTGACATCTTTTCAATGAAGCCTATAGCAGGACCTGATGATCTGTTCTCCCCAATCATTCGTACAGTCCACCCGGACTCACTCTCATTAGACCTGCTAACAGAATGGATGGCTTAGCGAGGACATCATTAAAGCCTATTAGATGCACAGAGCGTGAGACGGCTTCTCCTTCATCAGTCATGCTGTACGTGAGAACAGTGGTTCGAGAATACAGAGCTGCACTGTACTCAATGCATGCATGCTGCTTTTTATCACCCACCCCCCTTTTGCACTATTCTTCTCTGTATCACGTGCAGCTCACCCCTTCCTCTCTGTCCTCCCCTCAGTCCATTTTTATCACCCCCATGTCACCTCTTTCTCTGCCGTTTGTTTACACTCCATCAAGTCGCATGTATTGTTATCTCGCTGTCCTGGTGCAGGACGCTTATTGTGGCACAGCAAATAAAAGGTAGAATTCCCCTCTGGGATCATTAGACACAGTGCAGCAGTATGAATCTCAATTGTTTTTTTATTGCACAGAATTCCTCTGTGTTTCATCATTTAATGCAAAGTAATTGTAAAAAACGGTGAACTGGCTTTTTTTTCTGTCAGTGCTGCTCATTATTCTGTAGTGTCCACATAGGAAATGGTTAAAATAAAAGTCTCAAAGCTGCTTAAACGTGACGCTGACAAGAAAGCATCTCCCACAAAGCATCTTAACCTTATGCTGTGCAGATGTTTGCAGCCTTGAACAGAAGGTCCAGCAGACAATAAAGTGAACCTGTCACACTCGCGCCCGCCCTTCTGTGTAACCCAAAGTGCTAATGATGTCCGGGCACTCTGTGCTCAGTTCCAAACATGTGAACAGAATGTACAAAGAAAAGGATTTCGTCCTGTTGTCGAGGTTGGTTTAAGGATGTTACCGCGTTGCTGACTCACCGTGTCCCTCCCTCTGAAACTGCTCCTTCCAGCTGTCACTGCAATATATTTGTAGGATGCTGCACAATCTACTGGTTCAAGGTTTAAGTGAGACAATTGACCTTACTTACACAGTGGACTTGTTGAACAGCTGGGATGGGAACATATCTGAAAGGCTGACTGGCTTATGTCCCTTCTAAATACTGCAAACCAAAACAGTGTCTGCTTTTTTTTGGGTAGCTAACTAATAGCTAAAAGGTAATCTGGATCCAATATGGAATAAGCCAATCAAGTCTATCTAGGTAACTAAATAACAAAAGTGATAAATAACTTAACGCTGCAACATCTGTGTGATGAACCCACAGATAATTATCACCTCACTCTGCAGTTCCCTTCAGATCTACAGAGCTTTTCAGCATCTATCAGCTCACCATTTTACGGCCTACAACTTTACTGTTTTGGCTCGCTCGCAGCTGCAGTAGGCAGCTCTTTCCAGCGAAAAAGCTCTTAAAACTATCTTCACGATACCTCTGCAGCAAGAAATGTCAGACAAATTTGGTGATATAGTGGATTTAGTAGTTGGTAGAGACCAAAAACAGAGCTGAAAGGAGAGTGAACATTGAACTTACATTCATCCGAAACACTCAGAGACACAGCTCTGTATCTGCTTGATGTAAAACTGCATTTTGTTACCACTTAATGCACATCCGATATCTAAGACATAAAACTCTTAGATTATAACTAACTCATTGCATTCTAAGAGATAAGTGAAATATATTACACAGAGAAGAGCTTAAATGAAACTATGTGGCTGCAGATTCTTTCCATTCATTTATCTAGTACTTTGTTTGCTTGTCTCCTTGTATATTGTATCTTATTAACTACACCCTTTTCATACTTGAGGTAAAACTGCAGACGTGGGAATATCAGCAGCTTGTAATGGTTGGTAGGTATGTAGACAAGATGTAAAACAGTGTCTGACTACTCTTTCCCATAGACCAAATATTCCTTTTTCCACAAAGGAAATTATGCCTGGCCAATATATATATAATAAAGTGCCAAGTAAACTCCCAGATTTCAAACTGTAACTGTACTGAAGGAGCAGCTTGAGGAAACAGACTCCACCAAAAGAGAAAACATTCTCATATGGCCCATGTTGATTTTTACGTCAATCATAGATTACCATGTGGGTGTGAGAATGGCTCTCTGCTGATACAGCCTCCTGCTTTTGATAGACACCTGAGGCTGTTCGGAAGTTCAGTCGATTAAAATGAAAGAATTAGGCTTGTCCTCATTCAATCAAAAGAACCCCAAACCAACAAGTTAAAACACATTGGTCTCCTGGCTGCACCCTCCGCTTCTCAGAAGTGTTTGTATGATCCCAGAAAATGGTAAAGAAACATCCTCTCTGCCCTCTGATGTTTCCACATGCTAGTCCAAGCCCCAGTTTCACGGAAAACCAAGAATAATTCACCCTGTAGGGAAAAAGTATCAGTATTAAGTACTCTTTGTATTTCTCACTCTGACATCAGCTTAATCACATTTGACAAAACCAAAGTATTTTCACATGATTATGATTTGTGATATGATGAATCAACTGCACAAAGAAACAGTTTTTTATTTTAATTTTATTTTACCTGAGGGCTTAGAGAGCTGGGACGGGGGCCTCTAATAAGTAATTGAGGGGCTGCAGATCGATGTGCCCTGCAGCCTGCAGAGACGTGGCTGTGCTTTTAGCCAATAAAACAGTAAGCTTTATGGAGCATACATCAAACCTCTGAGGATACAGCCAAGGTAGCAGACAGATTTGCACTGCATTTGAAATCCATTCCTTCGTAATGACAAGAATTTGTCTCTTCTTTTTATTCCGAGACTCCTGTGATCCGGGTGGGTATGTTGCAGGCTTTGTGTTAATGTTGATGTATGACACGGGTGGCCGGCTCTTATTTGACTCGCCCCTGTAGAACTTGTGTCGTTATTGACTTCCAATGTGCTCTGGAAACTATCCAATAAGCTTTGGTTGTGTGTGAATTAAATGGAAGGCAAACAACATTAGCCGCTGTCAGGTATTTTGTCATAGAGACGGTGAATTAATCCACGTGCCCCTTGTGCAACTCACTTTTCTTGTAAATGTCTTTGCATTGTCTCAACTGGAGGTTATGGTAGAGGATTGAAACATTTAGAGAAATTAAACAATAAACATGGTGCTGTGTAACTCCTCCTCAAGGGGTTGTTATCATGAATTTGAGTCTGCTTGTTATTCTCAGAATGTCTCTATCGCTCTCCAGGCCTTATGTCCTATCCAGCCTGGGGCATATGTTGAAATATAAGATCTGCTGACTTGCACCCACTGGGTCTTGTGGAAATGTGGTATGAATGGAACTTGCGCACTCAGGATATCTTGTTCCACTGGAATATGTCAACATGAATCCATTTCTCAGCACAAAAAGGTTTCCTCGGCTTCCTTTCACATTCCTGAGCAAAAGGAACGTAGATCGAGGATGACTGCTTTATCTCAGTGCTTTTGTTGTGATTGATTGCTTCCCGGTTGTCTGTGGTACTTTGAAAAAATGGTTCACTGACCAGTTAGCTTTCCTTCTTCTTTTAAAAAAAAAAAATTCTTAACACTGCTTTTGTCTTATTTTCAAACCCCCAATACCTTGATATGCATGTCTGATGAAGACATAACCATAAGGGACGGGAATCATTCATTATTTCTTTTTCAATCTGCTCTTATTGTTGAGGTGCTTTCAACTGTGGCTTTCAATTAATATTTAAATACAACTGATCAAGTTTTCATTGCGGTTGGGAGTTCTTATCACATGTAAACTGATCTGTGTTTTCTCATCTTTATTATTTGATGACTTCGTCTGGGATGGAGGTTGTGTACGTGGAGAGTTTAAGGGAGGGGAAACAAAAACAAAAAATCTTTCCAAATCCTGACGCAGCAGTTTGGCTCTTTTACTTGACCTGACTTTCATTATTGGTTAACGATACCGTCTCTCAGGGACTGAAAGCCTGTGAAAAAAAAAGTTGCTTACTTGATGAACATATAAGAGCACATCCGTTTTTTCAAGATTCAAGATTTGTGCTGTAAGAAATGTTACTTAGTTGTTTAGCATATGTAGTCAGGTTTCACCTAAAATTACAGCTAAATGACTTGAATCACAACAGAACTGAGCTTGGTATAAACTTTGGGGCTCCACCGTAGAATGGTATTGCTATGTTAAAATGTATCATGTGAATATTATGTATTCGGGTGAATTTTTGCACTCTATGTGATACTCATAGCTGCCTTCACTTACTCACATCTGTATTCAGTCTTCCAGTTTTGGGCACTTTCTCCTAAAATAACATTATGTTTCCTGAATGATTCTATCACTGTCAGCCTAATGAGGGCTGTTAAAATGAAATATGTTTTGTGCTTTCACTTCCAAGTGGAGCAAAATCTGAAAGAAAATCCTTCACTTGGTCTGTGGTTGTGTTTGTGGTCTGCTGGTCCCGACAAGAAAACAGTAAATATTTTTGTGGCAGAATCAGACACATTGACACATCTCATGGCTACAGGGTAGCCCCTGTTGTTCAGTGACTGTCTTTTCCCAAATCAAAGACTGGAAAGACGTGATGGAGCAGACACGAGAAAGGCTTTCTTTATGCGCAGCGCCAACACAAACAATGGCCTGTGCCAGCATAGACGGTCGAGCCGGGAGGCGCTCCTTAGGGCTCAATAGCCGTAGTGTTTCTGCCGTGGGCTTCGGATGCCACAGAGGCACAGTTGGCTTTGCCAGGGAAGGGCGGCAGAGCACAGCAACAAGTAACTTGAGTTCAAGGCTGAGGGAAAGCAAGACAAACTAAAGTGATTAGACAGCTGTGTGTGGAGAGGTGAGTAGTGATGGAATGTAAGCCATCGTTTTCAAAGTGTTTTAGGTATGCAGAGGTTTTGATCTGTGTTTTCTCCCTGTATCTGTTTCTCCTCAATGTTAATCCCTCATGTTTAAGCATATTATGTAGCAGGATGTGCTTCTATTGTATGGACAAGTGTGCATCCCTAGCTGATGCTGAATCACTAATACAGGAGCATACGTCAGTTCAAAACCCTCTGTGCAATTATCACGCCTAGTTTGTCTACTAGAAACTTATTTATACTGCAGTCAGCTCTCTGAACCATAACACTATTTTATGTTTGGCTGCTAACGAAATCTTGTGAGTGATTTGAATGATTGAGTAGCATGACACCATCAGGATCACCAGCTATTTATCAGATCACTGATGTAGTCGGCAATGAATGGAATCTGATTGAAACAGCAATAATTATTATTGTAAGCCTTCCAGTCAATTTACCCAGTTCAATGATGTCATTTAGCTCATGGCTGCAAATTGATTGCATTTCCAGGCGCACAAGCCGATAATTATTTTAGAAACATGTCTGGTTTATATCGAGGGAATAGATATGTTTTTTTTATTCATCTCTTGGATTATCCTGATGGATGGTTCCTGGAAATCGGTCCTGGAATCAGCACAGCAGAGAGACGTGATTTTAAAAATGTTTGGCTGATGTTACACAAATCGGGAGGCTGTGTGATGATTGATTGGCCACCATGGTGCCATTAAGCAGGGAGGCAGATGCTTTAGGATGCTTTAAGGTTGTGGGGCTTTACAATGTTTGAAAGCAGACTGAGACACAGAGATCAACTCTAATCTTTAAAAGTGGTCGCCAGGCTAGCAACCAAATATGGCTATATTTAATCACCTTATACTTTAAGTAATTAACATACCAACATACTTGGCTGTGAAGGCAATATTTAAATATCAGTAATGCAACAAACATTAAAAATGTATTTATTTTGGGGTTTGCTGTTAAAAAGTGGTTGCTACTAATTGCAACCTGGCATCCATTACAGAGAAGATGATTTGTAGTACTTTTATAGTCTATAACATTTCCTTTATTAAAAAAAAACTACATTTAGTAGTTCCTTGGACTGTTACAGTATCATGTATATATTGGTATTAAAATGAAATGTGTTGAATAAAAGGAGCGAAACTTTATGATTGGGAATGAGGATTGATGATCATCTGTTGCTATGCCATATTTTCCTGACACAGTGCGTGTAAACCACAGGACTTTGTGTGACTTGAGACAGGTGTGAGTCTGCCACTGCCTCAAATAGATTATTGCACCAAACCCCCCCCACACACACACACACACACATGTCCCCATCAACATCTCCCAACCAGAAAAAGCTGGTCTTTTTACATCCCGGTGCCTTTGAATAACCCTTCCCGACTTGAAACCATGACAAACATGTCTGACCTCATTCGTCCTGAATGACATCACTGCCACATGTCTTCCCCCAGGCCTAGAGTGCATCTTCAAGGGAGCATGTAGTTTTATTTCTAACCAGTGGGTGACACTGTCACTCTGAGAGCCCACTGTGGAATGGGTCTCATCTTGTAAGGGCTGTATCAGGCCTGTTTTGTCTGTCTGGCTGTGGTGCCACGCTCCCGCATCCATCATGACCACCATGTGTATTTATACCCACTGCGGCCTTTGTTACATTTACAGTCAGGGCTGCTCTGAGCAATAACCACTGGAGAAACTAGTCTAAGTCTTGCACTGTTTTCCAATTGACCTGTCACAAAGGAACAGATAATGAGATGAAATCAGCAGGGCATTCAGTGGCCATTCTCTTGCGTTAATCTGTATTCTTCCTCTTGTTCTTCACAGCATTGTTCGTCTCCCTCGCAGAGTGTTTACCAGAGTGTGTCACCTCACATTGGTCTATTTTTAGCAGTGGAGAATTGTGCTGTAGTGTGTTTCTGTGCTGGGGTGGGGCCATGGTGAAGAGTTTCAGAGAAATATGGTATCTGGTAATTGAGCGAATGAACTGAAATAAAATATTGTAAATAGACGAACAGGGCTCGCTTCTAATAATGGTAACAGTACACAATACATGACCTCTATCTGCCTTTCATACAGAGTGAGAAAGCATAGGAGCTCTTTATTTGGAGAAGAAATATATATATATATTTTTTTTTTTTTTTACAGAACTGCATACACACAAATGAGTACATAAACATGCGGTTGAGTTGTAAAGTAAAGGTTTGTTTGGTTTCCATCCTAAGGGTGTCATTTTATTCGTGCCTTTTCTCTGCCCACTCAGTCATTATAAGGATGGCAGCGAAATGCCCAGGACAGGTCACCAAATGCCCACATTCATATTTTAGGGCAATTTAGAGTCTCCACCACACCTGACTGGCATATGTCTTTGGAATGTGAGAGGAAACCCACGCAAACACTAAGAGAACAAGGAAAAAACTCCACCCAGAAAAGACTCAAAACCTGGATCCTTCTTTGCTGTGTAAAAGCTCCCATTTTAATACCAGTTTTTGGTCAGGCTGAGTATCTTTCAGTAATTGTTCTATACTAATGGGAATGTGCCGCCTTGCTTTATAGATACATAAATATTCATTTTGAGGGATAAATGTGTTTTATTGTTCTTTGAACAAGCCAAATGTTGATGTTAACTTTTGGTATTGGACTTGTCTTTGATACTTGGTGCTGCATTGACTTTTCAGTCAATGCTAAAAATGTATTGAGGTTCAATGCGTAATCGTAGTTGTGTGGAGAAGATATATCTGCTGCAACAAACCTTTAGCTGATTTAAAATAATGTTCTGATGGAACAAAACTAATCTCAGAAGTTACCTCCTCCAGTTCAGCCTCCAGTTTTTTCGTGTGTCTGGACAAATGGATTGTTTCTGTAATGATTGGAATCACAAAGTGATGTATGAACAGGAGACATCACTTGCCACTGATGATCTTTGATCATTCCCATAGGATCCCACAGGCAACACATCTGCTCCAGCTTTGAGCCAGGATGTGATGAGCAGAGGCAGCATATCCTTTAATTACTCTCATTTCAGCTCTATTTATACATCTGCTGCCAGATCCTTCCTATGCACAACATTTCTTTGTTCCTGAGAATTTACAGGGAAAATTAGTTTCTTTTTTAAGTTTCTTTTTTTCCCTCTACTATACAAAGTCCTCTGTGTTCCCACAACTATCCCGGGCCACTACATCTCATTTACTATGCTGTTGTATCAAACTATGACATCAGCCCGTTCTAATTGTTTCCAGACCAGGCGAGGGCTGAGTTTTCATTTTATTTTCCGTTTCTTAGCGCAGGTCTCAGTTGCTCAGCATCCAGCAAAAGCAGATAATGAGAAACGGTGCATGATGTCATGTAGACAGAGCATTCAGCGCCAAAATCTTGTGACCAAGTTTCCAGGAAGCTTTCCTTTCCCTTTGCCGTTTCCTTTGCTGTCGTTTCCTCTGCTCTGTCTTCTTTCATTCTCTTTGCAATTGGAAAATCTCTTTTGTCTTTCTGATAATATTCAGGTACTGTATCTATGGGAATGCACCTGATAAAGGCGTTTGTGTGTAGCTGACCTGCGGATGCCTCTTTGGCCTTGTCCCATGTGTAATGTATCTAACTTTCCTTACACTGAAACAAGAAGGAAGAGGAAAAGAAGGGAAGGGAGTAAGGCTAAAGTAGGGGTGGGGGGGAGTGATAGAGTAGGAGCTGAAATGCAGAGAGACCATATGTATTGAGTTGAAGAAATGCCGTTTTATGAGCAGAAAGTGGGCCTCTGCTTGGAATTCTCAATGACATCATTCTGGAGAAAAGTGCTATGCAGCCAGGACTCGGGAGATGGAGTGGGCCTTCACCAGACGGGACGACTAGACTGAATCGTAACACTAGAGGAGGAAGAAAGAGACGCATGGGAGGGCAGACAGAGAGAATTACACAGGCTGACTAAGTATCCTGAAGTTTGTGCAAACTTTTACAGCTCAGTTTTACCTGGAATCCGTTGAATTAAATCATCTCAGCAGAGATGCTTAAACTGATGCTTGTCCTTGAGCCTCATGCTGAAACAATCATGTCACGCTTGTGGTTTATAAGCATCGCATGCCTGCCATCAAAATGAGACCACGATATTGCTTCATATCTCATTCCAAAACAAATAAAGTCTAGTTAGTCACTCCCTGTGGGCCGCCCGCAAAACAAAAGGCTGCACAGGGGCTAATATCTAATATGATGCACACATTTCAAAATCGAAATGCCTCCCTCTGTCTGCCCCTCTTGGATGATAAGATAAAACAAAATGATAATGAGGATAATAATGACAACGACAAGGGACAACCTAAATGGGTTTTTCTATCATTTTTGTTTGTTTTTGTTTACAGGTGCTCAGGAATAAATTGATTCCAATATGAGCGATGAGATTGTGAGATCTGTAAGTCGAGTCTCGGCAGCTCCACAAGGCATTAGCAGCTGTAGTCGCCTGAGTGCAGGGCCCAAGGTCTCAAACTGAAATAGATCAGTTGGCCAGTTACTGTCTGTCTGCCTTTCTGCACATAATCATTCTGCCTGAGTCACACGCTGCAAGTAAGTCTTTGCATATTCGCCTGCTGTGATCCGTAACACATGGTAAGATAAGCTAGATAACTTTTTTTTTCCTCCTTTGTCTCTTGTTCTGCTTGTTCTTTTGTTTGAAGTCTCAGATGAAAACAGTCCAGAGAAGGTGATCATTTTAGAGTTTCAGGCCTGTAATTAGACGACATCAACATCTCCCTACAGAGACTGGGGTGTGTGTGTGTGGATGATTGGTGTCCCTGTAAACTGGCTCCATGTGGGAGCCATTCTCCTCTGTTTCCTGTGCCTGTTGTCATTATATAGAAAATACCTTTGACTTGGGGGCAGTTTACCCCAACCCCCTTCCCTCAGAGGGGTGATTAGTCTTTGGCCTGTCTTAACAACTCTGTGCAATCCAGAGACAAGGCTCCGTCAGTTTGGGGTCTGCTACGAGTGTGAAGCTGGACTGGAAGTCCTGATGAGCTTTGCAGTGATAGTACAATATGAATGGCATTTTAGCCGTATGGCATTGTCTATAAGATTAAACACTGCTGATAGAAAGGAGGTTGAAAATAAAAGGACAGGAGGTGGTCAACTACTCTACTGCGATTTTGCAGCAGCAGAAAGACGCAGAATCCTCTCTTCTTTTCTTAGTGCACATCTTAACCATCACTTCTCAACCCTGAAAGGCTCTATTAATAGAGGTGCTCTCTTGTATTTTCCATCTCTACCCGCAAAGTCCTTTTTCTTTCGTGCAAAAAGGAGGCTACCTCTGACATTCAAACACTCCCAAACCCTGTTTCCTCCGAGACTATCTTCTTTCTTTATGTCACTGTCTCCTCCTACTTTGTCCTTTTGCCCGCTTTCTCCATTTCATCCCCTTGCCCACTTATCTGCTATACCTTTATGCACCTAACTGGATCATGTGGTCACTCTGTCCTCCAGCCTCCCCATGCTTTTTACATTCTCTGATAACACTGCTGAAAAACGTGATTGTCTTTTTTCCTCGTCCCCTGCTCCAGGGTCATTTGTGTGTCCCTTCCTTGCATGATTAGTGTTGTGCAGGAGGTATTTCATGCCCTTCTCTCTTCTTTCTACCCAGCTACAGAGCCACCACTCTCTCACACACCCCGCTTCCTTGCACCCCGCCCCCTTCCATACTGCTCAGGGCCTGGCAGAAACCCACACTCCCCTGTCTCCCAGCCTCCGCCCCCCTTATACTCCTACCAGCCCGGCGCACAGAGGACAGAGAGGAAGAAAGAGAAAAAGAAAGAGCTTCATTTGTCAGTCAGAGATTACAGACTGCCACTTACTGAGTAATGTACCATCCGTAAGGCAAAGCAATGGGACCTTCTACAAGGAGAAGAGAGCTACAAGCTGTGGAAGATGGCAGTTTTGGGATGTGTCTGTCTGTTAGAGAAACCTTTTAGGCAGTAATGGGGACTAGTGAGGGGGACTGCTAATGTTTGGAGTACATCGTCTTGTGAGTGCCGGCCAGCATGTGGTGTTTGCAGTGTAATTCAGAGAAGACCCAGTCGCTGCTGGAACTAGAGCTGAATGGCTGGTAAGAGTAATAGGAGAGTGTAAAATGTGAGTTTATTTTGTGTGCGTGTGTGTGTCCTGTCATTGGATGAGGTTACAGAGCTCATAAGGCTTTGTTTAATAAACAGCAGAGAGATGTGTTGTGTGTGTGTGTGTGTGTGTATATATGCGTGTGTGTGTGTTTGCGGAAAAGAGCTCAGATCCTGCGCTGAAATGAACTGCTTCTTTTTTGCGCTTTCACGTAACACGCACACACACACACACACACACACACACACTAGAAGATGACAGGAGTAATGTGGAGCTTCGAGCTAAGTCACGAAGACCATGAATTTTCAAACTGGGGTCTGCCATTTCAATTGTGACTCCCTCACAATGGAAAACAGATCGTGTCGCTCTCTCTGAGTCACTGTATGTGTGTGCTATCACGGCATGTTTAGTCTCACTGTACAGAATCCATCTGTGAGTTGGATTGTAACCCCCCCCCCCTCTCTCTCTCTCCTCGGCTGAAGGGCATTCCTGTGGTGTGTTGTGGCCCTCCCGCTCACTGCCCGTGACTGTGTGCTTTTTCATAGCTGGATCTTGAAGGGCAGGTGCTGAGTGAAGTGTGGAAGAGTTTAATTATTCATTACTGTAAGATAATGACAGCGGCCCTGTTGTTGTTGTTTTTGTTGTAGTCTCGACAGGAGGGAGGAGGAGTGATGCCTTGATTCAAACAGAATGAGGCCTGGCACTTAACGGGGGAATAGTATTGATTCCTGATGACTTAAACAAGTATGGGGATGGCATCAACAAAACCTCAAACCTCTCATCACACTTGCAGTGGAGTATATGTCTCAATTTGCTGCATCTGTTCTTGCTAATTAAGCTTTTATTTCGAATCATCTTGAGAAACCTGAAGCTCAACGTGAAGTGCAACGTGATGAATGCTACTAAAAATCATATGAATCAATAATCAGGGGGCTTTGTGTAGCAAAAACCTGCGCCTTTCATTTATTCATCAAAATGTTATGACTGCTAATTATCCTCAATAGGTTGTGATTAGGGCTCTCACAGCAAACTAAAACAACTCAGTACCTTTGTGCACATCACTTTCCGATTTAAATTGTAAGCCATTCAAACATCAATTGTACACGTAAATACATTCAAGACTGTTGGTGTCGGATTGGATTAGATGCCACATGACAGTTTCTGATTTGTAGAGACCCCAGGTCCTAAAGCTCTCAAACTGAAGTATACAACTTCCAGCAGTTATCAACCACGTGTCTTATGAGGCTCCAGTCGACTATATGCTGCCTGCTGCAAACCCTCAAGAGTGATACTGTCAGTCTGCTGGCTAGTGCAGCTGCGTCTTACTAGAAATCCCCAACTTGCTTTCTCGCTGTCTTTTTATAGCTGTTTCAAAAATCATCCATTAGTCGGCATATTGATGCTGAAATGACGTGTAAACCTGAGGGTTAACTGGCAGGTTCTCTTAACCTCTTACCTAAAAAGTTTATTTCCTCACGTATGTGTTGTGAGGGCTGGTGCGTGCATCTGTATTTATGAGCTCTCTGAGTTACTATAAAGAGAGAGAAAACATCTGTTTTTGTTGGGCATGTTGTCAGTGGATGCTTGGGATGAAAAAAAAAGTGATATGGAAGTTTCTGAAATCAGTTTGAGTTTGATTTTTTTATATAAAAAAATAAGGCAACAGGTGTAAAATAGACTAAACACCATAAACCGGGAATAAATAAGGACATAAGGAGGAAAAATCACATTACGCTGCATGTGGAAACTTATGCTCATTTTAGAGGCTTTTACATTCACTATTAAATCTTGGATTCGGTTATACCTTCTGAAAAAAAACATGCAAAAAAATGTATCTTGAAACACAAATTAGAGGTTTATTGAAAAAACATGCAAGCACATAGAAGTTTGGAGACCTCTCTGTCTTCTCTGTGACTTCGTTTGGCAGTCATGTTAGTTCCACACTGCGGCTCTCTCATCCTCCGGTGCTTCGGCCTGCACTTCATTAGCCTTCTTCTATTCCCAGAACTCCTGTAGATGTGACTCCTCTTTTCCGGGATGGAGGAATGTTTCTCCCTCAGGTCCGACTGATGGAATGGGTTGAGGCCTGGGTAGGGGTCTGGGCCTGTATGTTCAGGATGTGTTGAGAGGGAAGGAGGGGAGAAAGAGAGATGGTCGAAAACCCCCCAACCCACTCCCCAAATCCCTGGATCCCATGGCTGAAAATCACTGCCAGCTGAGCTGACATGCTTATCCATACCTACATCAGAGCTAACAGTTGCTGCTGGTGAATAAAACGCCAGACAGACACCATTTAGCAGTCATTGTTAGTAGTGAGATCATATTTGTATTGTAGTTGTACAATCCTCGTAAATTTCCTTGACATGACATCCAGAGTTCTGTCTGAAACATGTGGAGGGACTTCTGCCTCTTTTCTGGAATGACATCATACAGCTTCCTGCTCTACCGTAGTTCCCCTTCAACATCCACTACAGCTTCAACATCAGCTCGTTCCTTTTTCTCCCCTTTTTTTTCCCGCCATCATGAGCAACTGACCTCACTCTGTACAGGATTCAATTACCTCAGGGCAAAAAAAGGACTGCAGCAGTTCCTCTTTTTCTCTGTGCAGCACCAGTCACACACAGTCTGGAAGTCTTGGTTGGTAGAAAGTGAAGTTGAAAGAACAAAATGGAAGGAAAGATGGTCGACACAGGTCCCATTTGGGAAAAGGCAAAGCTAGTACTGTGGAGAATGTCTTGAATGTTTTTGGAGGTGAAAGGGTGAGAGAGCAAACCCCGGAGGAGCACTACAGTTGCTATTAAAAGAAACTATTTTTTGTGTTATTTAATGTAAACTCGACCCTCATTCCCACAGTTATATTGTCCGATTGCATAAATTGAAGTGGAAATCTATTTTGGTTCATAAATAATAATATAGGCAGTTACTCCCAACTAAAAAGTACAGCAGCAAAACAACCTAACAAATTACGCCTGCTGTCATGCTAGCACAATGACAATACTAACATGTGATCTGTGAGCCGTGTCTCTACCATGCTCTGATTGCTAATTATCCCTAACCGCAAAAATGAGACTGATGGGATTATCATATTGCACCATCATCAATCTTTTCATGTCAGAGGATCACCAAAGTGATTAGAGTTCATCCTGAAGGGAACACAACTATTCATCCAATAGCTGAGATACTGTGGTGGACCAACAGACTGACTGAAAAGATGTTGTTCAACTGAACACACACAACCTATTTAGCATCAAAAGTTACAAGATCTCTTCTAAACAGTACAAATAGCAAAATCCATAATTCTAGATTTGTTTCTCAAGTCCTTTTATATCCAGGTCAGTAATCACACTTATGGAGAAATCAATAAACCAATGTATTCTTGTGAGGTGACCGCATGCAAAGAGGTGTGACTTTTAACCCCATGGGTGACAGCTTCACAGTTTGCCACAACACATGGTTGGGGAGAATCATCCCAGTAGCGGTTATGCAAGGAAGTCTGATGTTTTATGTTCTGGTCCTGCAGTATAAAAAGCCTTTCCCTTTGCTGCGTGCCAGTCCGCACTTTTTTGTGTACCTATTGCCACGAGGGAGTCAGTTAGCATTTATTTACCATGAAGTTCAACTTTGTCACGGTAGCCTTGGCTGACCCTGAATGGGTCATCTTCACTCTGACAGAGGGGAATGAGCCCACTTAATGTGACACTCAAGAATTCACTCTGCTGGAGCATTTGTGGAAGTAAACATCTGTGCTACTTCAGCACGTAATAGTTTCAGTTGCTTCCAAACCTTAGCAGTTGCATGCTGCCTTATAAAAATAGGTGGTAGTTTGGCAGCCAGCCATTTCACACTCGCACCAGTTGAAAAGCAGAAATGCCTTTTTTTGTAACAGAGATGCAAAATGGCTCAGTTGTATGAGTTGTAATCACTTACAGGAAGCTTTGTATTTACTTTGTATTACATTGCACCATATGCATTGCAGCAGACGGTGGCAATGTGCCTGAGCTTGAAATTTTTACTCAGCTTTAAGTAATCACAGGCTATAGTGATCCATGAATGACGATAAACATCCATTTTTGTTGGAGTGCTGAGTGGGGTTGGAAATCAGCAAATATGTACTGAGTTTAGAGTAAAACTTGAGTAATGCAGTCACAAAAGGGGCAAAGAAACACATCTGCTGTTTGAACTCTTGACCATATTCAGTTTCTCTTTTTCACTCAGCGTTGGTTGCTGTTTGCTGTCTAATGAAGGAAGTGGATTGTGTACACTGTGGGTGTGTCGAGTCACAGTTCAAACACACTAGGCTGCAAGTGACAGTGAATTCACTGTACCACAGAGGAGACTAAATGTTAGTTAGTGTGATGTTAGTTATTGAGCAGGTGGGCACAACATACACCCACATTTCAGGTACTTCTAAGGGACCGCTGAAGTTGTATTTGCTCTGTCATTCAACTCTACACTGGACTTTGTCACACGTATTGGAACAGCATGTCGTCGCTCTGGCAAACATGATGTAACTCCCATTGGTAACTGATTGGCCTTTAAGGTGGCATAAAGTTGAGTTTCCTGGAGGAGCCTGTGTACTCTGGACTTCACTTGACTGAAAGAATGGTGGACAAGATATGGAGGAAGAGTTGGCATTTCATAGAAAATAGACGGTCTTTTCGCAATAAGCTGTCCTCTAGTAATACGGAAGAATGTAAGAGTGAGTGAGTAACCTCTTGTTTTTTTCACATTATTTGTATAAGAGGTAACCTGTCAAGGAGAACGCGTGACTGGATGTGTTAATATTTGGAGAGTGTCTATGTGGCATTTGTTGTTTTTGAATGTAGCGCAGTAAAATCTATGACAGACTGTGTATTTTCAGTAGTAATTATTACAGACATACGTGTCAGTATTAGGTAGCTTACACTTGAATGAAAGGTACGTTTTATAGTGTATCATAAATCTGTAGTACCGGCATGTTCCAGAAATAGCTACGCTCATTTACACACACTCTGCAGTTCACTTCAATAATGCCATACTTGTTTGTATATTCCATAACAGAGACTAGATTAATCTTAATCTTACCGATTACTTATTTTCATAAAAGCTAAGGCTGTGGTCCCAGAAGTTAAGCTACTCTTTGCTTACGTTGCATAACATGGATCATAAAGACAATCTGACAATACTTTAATCATGCTCTGACTCCAAAATGTAATCTTTGTTGTGAAAAGATGAAATCTTTAACCATCCCTTTGCTTTATTATTACAGTGTGGAAGGGGATGGACGGCCCAATGAAAGTGGCCCTTCCCTGGATGGTGGAGCCAGCTATGGCCAGGGTCCGGTGACACACGGCTCTGCCATCAGCCCTGACCGATTTGACAGCCCGCTTTACAGCCACGGGGTCCAGCCTGGACCTCAGAGACCCCGTCGGCCCAAGCTCCAGCACTCGCAGTCCATCCTCCGTAAGCAGGCTGAAGAGGAGGCCATCAAGCGGTCCCGCTCGCTCTCTGAGAGCTATGAGCTCTCTGCTGACCTACAGGACAAACAGGTATTTTAAAGTAGCCCGGTTGAATTGTTTACTTTGGAGTTGGTTCAAATTTACGTATTGCAAGAACTGTTACATGCAATTTATATGTAAATTACTTATAGAGAAACCCAGTTGTCTATTGTTAGATTGTCACTATCAACTGAGAGGAGCAAATTATCAGTGACACCCAGGAGGATAAATGTATAAACCATCCACAGCTAAGAAAACTGATTAAATATTCCATGGGTGGCACAGTTTAATAATTTATTTACTCCGTCTTCTCTTTTAGGTGGAGATGCTGGAGCGTAAATATGGTGGACGTTTCATAACCCGGCATGCGGCCCGCACCATCCAGACAGCCTTCCGCCAGTATCAGATGAACAAGAACTTTGAACGTCTTAGGAGCTCTATGTCTGAAAACCGTATGTCCAGACGCATTGTTCTCTCCAATATGAGGATGCAGCTCTCATTTGAGGGCCCTGAAAAAGTGCACAGCTCTTACTTTGAAGGGAGGCAGGTGTCTATGACGGAGGATGGTACCCCGCTGTCCATGGTGCAATCTGAATGTGGAGATATAGAAGTCCACCAACAGGCTAACATGGCATCTCACCCACCCCCACAGGGTGACCTCACTGATGCCATCACAGAGCTAGAGGATGCCTTTTCCAGGCAGGTCAAATCTCTGGCCGAGTCGATAGACGATGCACTGAACTGTCGCAGCCTTCAGGGCGATGAAGGTCCTGACCCAGAGGCCATGGGCTGCTCTAAGGTGGAGAGGGAAGTGCCCTATCAGGTGAAGTCCCACCGCAGGGCAGCTGGACGCTTGCATGATGAAACGATGGCATCCTATAGTGATGTTACTCTGTTCATCGATGAGGAGGACATGTCCCCCTCTATTGGTATGTCGAGGTCAGGGGACCAGCCCTCCAGCACAGAATCAGACTTGAGGTTGCGGTCAGTCAACTCCTCCCAGGAGTACTGGCCAATTGACCCCAAAGATGAGGGTCGTGACACAGACACGAGCTGCCGCAGCACTCCTTCCCTGGAGTGCCAAGAGCAGCGACTTAGAATGGACCACCTTCCTTTGTTGACCATCGAACCTCCTAGTGACAGCTCTGCAGAGCTTAGTGACCGGTCTGAACGCAGCTCTGTCAAACGGCCGCCTGTGTACGAACCACACGGCCACATCGTAACATCATCCCAGGCGAGCCCTAAACACATTTCCCATGGACCACCACCACGAGCTTCCTCCCGTGACGATGACGCACCTCTGCGCCACCGCCACCGCCAGCTGGAAAGCCACTTAGCCATCAACGGCTCAGCCAACAGACAGAGTAAGTCGGAATCTGACTTCTCTGATGGGGACAACGACAGCATCAATAGCACATCCAACTCAAACGACACCATCAACTGCAGCTCTGAGTCTTCCTCGAGGGACAGTCTACGAGAGCAGACACTCAGCAAGCAGACTTACCACAAAGAGACTCGCAACAGCTGGGACTCCCCCATCTTCAGTAATGATGTTATCCGCAAGAGACACTACCGCATCGGCCTGAATCTCTTCAACAAGTAGGTACTCAGCTCTGATGGAGCAGGTGCTTGACCAGTGTTTGCAGTAGTCAAGGACCTAGCAAAAGGATGTGATGTTAGAGAAGCCTCTTGGAACATCATTAACTCGTTGTGGGTTGCTCTGTAAACTGTAATCAGCTGCATTAATACCAAATGCAAATTTTTTGGATTGTAAAAACATCTCTGTGTGATTCTTGACTGATATCGTGTCCCATTTGTTCAACACTTGTCAGAGAAATGTCTCTTCTAAAGATGAATGTTTGGTGAGAGAATCAAACATGCCTTAAAGAGAACACTTTAATACAAATTGTACAAGACACAACTACATAAGCGTTGTCTGTCATTTATGGGTGACATTGCAATTGTGTCTGTGTTCACGTCTCTGCTCACACCTCTAACTCACCTCAGGAAGCTGCTGATGTGTATTTCAGAATTTAATATTAGGCAGAGGCAGATTTTTTCTCACCTGTATTTAAATTGACCTGTATCTGAATGTTGGATTTTTTTCAGGAAGCCAGAAAAGGGCATCCAGTACCTGACTGAGAGGGGATTCATCCCTGACACACCGGTTGGTGTGGCTCACTTCCTGCTGCAGAGGAAGGGGCTGAGCAGGCAGATGATCGGAGAATTTCTCGGCAATCGACAGAAGCAGTTCAACAGAGATGTCTTGGAGTGAGTTTGATTTATTTTCTTTTTTTGCAAAGGAAAGATTAAAATGTGTAAAATAAAGTTTGAATAAATATATTGAAGTCCAGGATCATTAAAGACCGCATGTCACAAAACCTCAGGGGCCATATAGATAAAAGAAAGAAATAATAAAAGAAACAGAGAATAGAGTGGCACACACAGGCTGAGATATTCTCCGTGATAGTATCTTGAAATACAAAAACTGTTGTACACCATGTAGATGTTTAATTTTTCTGTCTTTTTCCTCCTCATGTATCAGCTGTGTGGTAGACGAAATGGACTTCCAAGGCATGGAGCTGGACGAGGCTCTCAGGAAATTTCAGAACCACATTCGTGTTCAGGGTGAAGCCCAGAAGGTGGAGCGGCTCATCGAAGCCTTCAGGTTAGATCACACACTGTCACATAGCAATGAAGCGTATCAAAGACAGACCAATAACTGCATAGAGGGAAAAAACAATCCCAAGCCACTGATTATCCTAATGAATGTTTGTGTTTTAGGAGAAACAAGCGCTGATGCTATACTCGTACTTACACATCCATAAAATACAACATGTCTCTTGCCAGTTAGTGTAGAAAGGTTGCAATGTGCAATGAACCTGCCCAAGGAGTGCAACCTGTCACTAAACCACACTGGTCTTGCTAATGGGCTTCCTCACAGCCATGTTGTCTGCAGAACTATTGGGATATGAGGAGAACTAGTTCAACTTCTGTTTTTTTCTGGAAGTGAAGAAAACATTTCCTCATTAGCTTGGTTTGGCTGCAACATGAGATGGGTCATATTGTTCTCCTCTCTCGTTTTTTTTTAGCCAGCGCTACTGCATCTGCAACCCCACAGTGGTGCGACAGTTTAGAAACCCTGACACCATTTTCATCTTGGCATTTGCCATCATCCTCCTCAACACTGACATGTACAGCCCCAACGTCAAGCCCGAGAGGAAGATGAAGCTGGAGGATTTTATCAAGAATTTGAGAGGTAGCAAAAGCAAAACAGTTATGCAAGGATACACTATTTGTGAACAAAATGTGCTGAATGCATAACACACCCTAGTGCATGTGGAAGTAGGAGACAGTTTACAGTTTATATTACGTTCTTGTAATATGATGTAATATGACCTGTAACCAAGATTACCTTATTTTCTTTACCTCCCCTATTTTTACAATGATGTTCTGACACAGTGAATTTTAATAAAACACATGACCTTTACTGTCCATTGTATCGTAACTCAGTTCTTCCCTATATGTCAGGTGTGGATGATGGGGAGGATATCCCCAGAGAGACTCTAGTCGGCATCTATGAGAGGATCCGTAAACGAGAGCTTAAGACCAATGAAGACCACGTCTCACAAGTGCAGAAGGTTGAGAAGCTCATTGTGGGAAAGAAACCAGTGAGTACTGTTTATTTTATACTAAAGCTCGCTAAAAATGTATTCTTATTTTCAAGGCGTGACATCAATCTCTGAGGCATCTTTGGCCAATAAAATGTAGAGGAATGTTGATTTTTCATTGACGCTCACAGAGCTGTATCTGCCTAGAATTATTTTCTATAAATAAAAATACTGATTTACTGATCCCAAAACTTACAAAGATGAAGTCATAGCAGGAACAGAGTGGTTTAGAAAATCTAAGTCCTGTGTACCTTTGGGTATTGTTGTGTCCAAGGACACATGCTTGGGCTTAGACCTTCATGCTGGTGATTTTAATACACCCAAAGCCCTTGAGAGATGTCACCCAGTGCTGCAGTCTAATAAAAATTGAGCACATTCTGCCCCCTTAGCAAATTATAGTTCATGGAGGGAGAAGAGCCTGAAACAAACATTTGATCAGCTGGCACACGTTATGTCGCAATAATCTGTTGATTCACTAATTGTTAGTCAGTTTATTTCTGTGTATGAATACTTAACAAGAGCAATTATCCAATTTAGTTCTGAGTGCAGAGCAGTATTTCTGCATCATTCTGCACGCAATGACGTCTTTGTCATGTGTGAAGGTTAAAAGTGTGATTAACCTATGCAGCCTTGGGGAGAGGCATGTCTTGCATGGAGGACTTTATTTCAGTTGTTTTCCAGTGGGATGGATGGGTTACTCTGCTAGTAATAATTTAATGTATTGAAAAGTGATCCCATGTCACCATTTAGCTGCAAAATTAAAAGCCCAGGAGGACTCTCTGTACAACACTAGTGAAAAAAACACATTTGAATTCCTCTCTATATTAATCAGGTCCACTAGTGCTGCTCAGAGTGGGCTTCTAGGCGAGGATCTGTTTTCATTCCAACATCATTACAGACTCCCTCGAGTCTGACAGCAGAGACAGACCACCACACTATATAAAGAACTCAAGAGGTGCATGTGTCTTAATGGCCACTTTGGCTCTAGATGCACAGGACAAATCTTTACATGGGCTCATTAATAAGCAAGAGACATTACATTTTTATCCGAGGCAATAGTGTAAATAACCCTAGCAGCTGCATGTAACATCTTTTGTCTTTCCTTTTTAGATTGGATCTCTCCACCACGGCCTGGGATGTGTAAGTAGACTAAATATTTGATGTTTCTTCATTCATTATTTCACTGTATGTGCACAGCTTCCTGTCTTTGAACACTGAGGAGTTTATGCGCATCTTACAGGTAGCTTTAGAGTCAGATCACATAAAGAGGCAGGAACTTTTGCCCCCTAAAGCCTCACATCTGTTACTGAGAGATGAGCAGTCATTGCTGAACCCTGGAGGCAGAATCGACAGACATAAATTGTTGGGTGGCATTGAGCTGCAGTGTTTACAGATCTGTGCTCAGTAGGGTGTACATCACTGCTGTCTGCATGTCGTGCCATTCACAGAATACAGCAGTTAGCATAATCTTAGCACTTGTAGTAATAATTATTTTTGGATTTTGTTGATCATACAGTACCATTGAGATGGCAAATACAGGTAACATCAGTGCATGAGTTAACCTAATGTACATATTAAATAGATAGGTAACTATAGCAACAGTACTCACTGCCGAAACAAACCTAATATGTGTTAATATGATGACAAACAAATCTAACAAATATTCATAGCGTTTAATATTTTATCGGGAGCCCCATTAGTTGTTACCTTAGCAACAACTGATCTTCCTGGGTTCCATTTTGAAATATACAGTGCACAGAACAATGATCTTAACAGGCTTTTGTTTCTGCCATAAGTTGTCATGTTGGTGTGATAACACATGCACAAGTGTCCTGATACTAAAAAAGGTAAAGAACTCATTGGAGGAAACACCATTCTGCTTCACTTTCTTGCCGACAATTTTCATACAGTACGAGAACGTCTGATCATGTATTATCGCTTACATATTAAACTATATGCAGTAAGGCATTATCTACTTTGTGTTACAAGTCTTGATTTTAATATTATTAGGTTGATTTTCAAATATAAATATCCCTAATCTCAGGATTATGGATTATGTATTAATAGTCTGTTTAAAGAATAGAGGATAAGACTTGTGAAATTTTATATTCTGAGGCAGGAGTAAATAATGCATTTGTTTGGGACTATTTTCAGCTACAGGCCTGGTGCATTAGAAAGTATTTACAGCAGCAGGATGGCAGGATTGGATATGTGGGTATATATGTGGGAATGTAAACTACAGTGTCCAAAATTCATAGTATTCATATGAACAAGCCAGCCAGTGCAACGATGTGGCTCATTTATGGTGTTTTAATAGTTTTTGGACAACAGTGGAGGTGCAGTAATGAACTATGTCAGACTTTGGAACACAGTGAATGATCCTTCATTGTCCCTTTTTGTCTTTTCATGGAATTTGTTGACAATAAGAAAATTATAAAATAGCGCCAGATTCCTGAAAATGAAACCAATTAATTGAATCATTTTTGACTTAATCATTTTTCAATCAAAAATATCAAACATTCAGAGCAAATAAAAGGATTTTCTGCTTTTCTTTGTCATTTTTGAGTACTGCTTTTAGGACAAAATCATGTTTAATTACATTAACTTTGGCTTTAGATGACTGGAACAGGCATAATTCACTATTTCTGATGTTTTATTATCCGAACAGTTCATAAATAACAGTACAGTATTGAATAATAAATCATCACAAGATCAGTCAAGTCAAGATGAAAATAAGTGTTAGCTGCAGCCATAAATTACAGTATCCAGAATGTCACCACATCTCCTCATACATCACTGTGATTGCTGTGAAGAATGCAGAACACATAAGAGGAGTAAATCATTCAGCCTTTGGCTACACCTTCTGATCAGAGGAAGAGTTGACTTCTGTTCCTTATTACCTTCTGCACTGACGGCATAATGACCTCTGAAGTGTTGGTATCTGTGCTCCTTTTTTTTCTGCCTTGTAGGTGTTGTCACTGCCCCATCGCCGGCTGGTGTGTTACTGCCGTCTGTTTGAAGTGCCAGATCCCAACAAGCTTCAGAAGCTGGGCCTGCATCAGCGGGAGATCTTCCTGTTCAATGACCTCCTAGTGGTAAAAAGCCCTGTCCTCTCCTCTTCTCTCCTCTCCTCTTCTCTTTAGATCAACCGCTAAAATATTCTCTTTGCATGATTTCAGGTAACCAAGATTTTCCAGAAAAAGAAGAATTCAGTGACATACAGCTTCAGACAGTCTTTCTCTCTGTACGGGATGCAAGTCATGCTGTTTGAAAATCAGTGTAAGTGGCATTTGCCTTTATTCCTGGTGTGTGTTAGCTGACGGTGTTTACATCTCACGGGTTGATTTAGCACAGTAACACATCCAGTGGGAATGGGAAGTCAAACTAGTGGGCTGTGACATTGTTTACACTCCAAACTTCAGACAGATTCGCCCCAATGTGTTTTAACTTGGTTTTGATCAATGGCCCTTGTATAAATGTCTTTCCCCCTCTGTTTGCCATTGCTCCAGATTACCCAAATGGAATCCGACTTACATCAGCGATACCAGGTGCGGACATCAAAGTCCTCATCAACTTTAACGCGCCAAACCCCCAGGACCGCAAGAAGTTCACAGATGACCTACGAGAGTCCATTGCTGAGGTTCAGGAAATGGAGAAATACAGGATAGAGTGTGAGCTGCCTTTTTTTCCCCCACTCCCATCCCCCTCTTACTGTGTCTACCTCCGGCTGTGTAAAGTAGAAACAGGGCATGGTCCTCATTATTCAACTGCAGCACTATGACTGAGATTGTTTTGTACAGAGTTCACAGGATGGCTGCACATTCAAAAGGCAACGCTGTTATGACACACAAAAACAGGATGTTGTGGTCAACGTGAACGTTCAGACAGTTTCAGACAGTGAAACTTTACCGAATACACTGCAGACAAGTTATGAAGTCAGTCCCTGGCCGGAGTGAGATTTTAAACCACTGCCACTTACCTCAGTCTTTCCTTGGCTCCTTTCCACAGCCGAGCTGGAGAAGCAGAAGGGGGTGGTGAGGCCCAGCATGTCGCAGAGCTCCGGCCTGAAGAAGGAAGCTGGCAACGGGAACATGAACCGTGCCAGTCTGGATGACACCTATGCCATGGGAGAGGGCCTGAAGAGGAGCGCCCTCAGCAGTTCCCTGAGAGACCTCTCCGAAGCAGGTATAGCCAAAACGTCTTTGTTTTTACCAGACGCTTCTTTGATGGAACCTTCTGTCATCCTCCTCTTTGTGATGATACAAAGGGGTTAAAAATAGCAAAATAATAGCAAAATGTTGTTTCACTGCTCCATACATTGATTTTAGAGTTCTCCCCTTTAAATCCACTATGTAACTCACTCATGTTTGGATAGTCTGGTCTGGACGGCGTGTCCTTCAATGTTTACCTTCTTTGTTTTAGAGAGACCCAAGGTGTGCTCCACATTTTTATAATTCAAAGACTGAATATGGACCTATTTGAGAAGTTTTGTTTAGAAATGTAGTTTTTCTTAATGTCTCTCCAGTGATGAATGAAATTGACAGGCAGTTCTCACCCCGATCATTTGGATGAATTTATTTCTGAACATTTTCATTCATGTTTTTATCTTCACTTTTTTTTTTTGCCAAAGCACTTTTACACTCCTAAGTTTGTTTTATACAAAGACATTTAATGATAATCTTATGTTTTATTCAAACATCATGTATCATTTCCTCTCACATGTATATATATATTTGTGAACCAAACAAATCGGTGCCGATGTGTACGACCAAGCAGCAACAAGATCAAAATTTAGTCTTAGTCTTGGTGTTAACAGTCATTTTTCATCCATGAATCCAGCGTTTAACACAGCCACTCTGTCTCTGAAGCAAGAATACATTTCATTCATTACAGATAACAGCTATGTGAAGTTATCGGGTGATTAACTTGATAACAAAATGAAATCCAGTCAGGGGGTCTGCCTCATTGTTGGTAATATGATATGCTTTGTTCTTATGATCACTACCTCAATGGGAAATGATAGGTCAGTCAGCGAAGAAGTCTGTAGAAGTCCCTCCGCCCTCCTGTCTCCTATGTTTTTCTATGCAGGAGGATGTGGCATGTTAGTGGGGTCATTTTTGTTAAGTGTTTTCTTTTTTCCTTTCCTGCCATACTCCATTTCATGTGTATTTACTGTGTTATTTCCATACACATCAGGTATTTTCCTGTATATGTGTGATTATTGGTCATGTATCATTGGCTGAGTGTGCCTAACAAAGGCAAGAGTGCTCTGTTCGCCCTCAGACCTGTATATGCCTGTACATCCCATGTGCAACAACCACTGTATTGCTTTTGATGTGTCTCCTCCTTTGTGACTGTCACTGAGACTGGCTTTTTTTTTTTTTTGGCCAATCTTGAGCCTTTTGCAAATCTACATCTTGTGACAACATTAAGAACGAGTTGTCATATTTTATTAACTCCTAAATTTGGGAAAACATTTGCTATGGCATCAACCCTGTTCAGAGTTTTTAGAAATACCCCCCAGTCTTTTAGTAAAACTTTACTGTGGACATTTCCTTGGTCTATCTGACTTGATGTTCATGGAGCCCATATTTGTTGAGATTTATAGAATACATTAAAAACATTAGAATAACCGAGCCTCCAGTTCGAAGTGCGTTTCAAAACTCAAATCACTGAAATTCCAATGCAGCTTTAGTTCTCAACCTGAGTGAAGATGTGACTTCACTATACAGTTAGCCACAGTTCCACCTGTCACCCACCACCCTCCCAGACCTGAACGCGCTCTCCCCTTCCCGCCCATATTTGGAACTTACTCACAGTCACAATCCACTGCACTGCCCCCTACGGGACTGGTGGGTGGCCTAAACGTCTGTAGTCGATCCAGGAGTGCTGTCGATCTCTAATCTGTGGTATTGCATGTCTCGGGCAGGCAAGCGGGGGCGTCGCAGCAGTGCAGGATCACTAGACAGCAATATGGAAGTAAGTTGGAAGCAGCTGGTATCCAAGCTACTCTCTATGTGATGATGTGCACTGTGAAAACACACCATTTATTTTTGGTCTTACACCTTCTTTGCTTCATAGACTCAATCCATTTGTTTGGATCATTTATTTTTCTTCCTGGGATGCCTTCCTGCTTGCCTCAGTTAGTGTGCATGCATGGGTTGCCTGCCTCTGATCCTAGCCCCTTTGTGGAAGCCAGAGATCTCCTGTTTTGGTCATGTTATATGACCAATATACACTTTATATTCAAACAAGCATGACTTTACTAATCCCTCTTCTGATCCCTCCCCTTGTCGCCTGTCTCTGTCTTTCATTCAATCACATCCAAGCGGTTTTCATTTGGTTCTTCTCCTCTGTGGCAGAGTGATAGCTCTGTGAAACACTAGGAAACTTTATATCCCCTGCAGCCCCTCTCCCCATCCGGGTCTTTCTTTTTCCCTTATCCACAAGTTCTCTTAAATGCTGTAAGGTTCAGGGAGGAACGTAGCCTTCTTAGTGTGAGGTCTACTGATGGGCTTCACGCTGACTTCTAAAGATGTGGATTTCATTCATTCATCTTTCCCTCATTTCATCTCTCCATGAGTTCATGTGTTGGGTTGAAGTCTGGGACCCTGAAAATTTCATTCTGCTTTTCAAAGACGTTGTATGGTCTTTCTCCAGTCTTAGATGAAGTATGTGCTAAAGGAAACACTTTATTAGGAGAATTCATACCTGGATAGTGAGACGTTTTGGACCCAGAAAAGGGGGGGGGGGTGTCCAGGCCTGTTGTGAAGTCTGCACAAAAGAGCTTAGTTCCTCCTGCCTTCTGAATTCTAGTTGAATGCCAATGTCTGGATGACGAGTTTGCCTGTCACATCCTCTGCATGTGGAAACTATGCCTCCATTGATTATAACAAGTTGCATGTGTGACTCTTAGAGGGTTTGGCACACTGACTGCAATAAAGATGAAATGTTGTCTTTTCTACCCCTGTTAATGTCATTATTTATGCTCCTTATTGTGTTTTTGTAATCACTCTTGTTACAGATTTACTGTTTCAAGCCAGTTAGCTCCACAACAGCAGAGCCCCTTTGAATATAGCCTCCATTCATCTTGAAGCTGAAATATTCCTAGTGTTGCTGCTGCCTACCATGAAAACATTTTTAGTTTCTCATTTGCATGCCCTGTAACATTTTGCTACTTGTTTATCTGAAATAATAAAAGTGTGAATTCATCCTCCCAGTGCCTTGTAGCTGTAGTTTAGTAGCTGTTGTGCAGCAGCTCTTCCACAGTGTCTGACGGACATACTGTTACCTTTTTTTTCCTGCCTGCAGGGGTCCATCATTAGCAGTCCACACACACGCCGGAGAGCCACCACACCACGTGAGGGCGCACCCCGCGGCCACCCCGCAGCCATCCCTAACTCAGCATCGACTTCCATCCTTGGGTCGCTCTTTGGCAGCAAGCGAGGCAAACCGTCATCCCAGAGCCACTCTTCTTTCCCTCCACCCGGTCACCCCACTCTCATATCACACAAGCCCCATCCGACCAACCTGCACCACACAGCACAGGTAGGACATACAGTGCAGGCCCAACTCCACGGTCACCATTCCCAGTACTGCCAGGTCCCGCAGAACCCGCCACCTTACCACCACCACCACCATTACCACCCCCCTCCCCACACGCAGTACCACCAGCACCCAGCCTACGCCTCACATGCACACCAACACGCCCATTCACAGCACAGTCATTACAGCCAGCATTCCCATCACGCCTCACACTCCCAGCATGCTCCTCACCACCACAGTCAGCAAGCGGGTCCGGCACCTGGCGGACCCAAACCCAAACACAGTGGCATCAGCACCGTAGTGTGATGCTCCTAATGCAGAGAGGAGGAGCGAGGAGGGAACTTAATGAAGGAGGGACATTTGCTTACACCAAAGGACTGACAGCATAACTCTATGGCCTGTCCACTGTGTTTTACTGCTGCTGTGATGGAAACTGATCACATGCAGTCACCTTTTTCACCTCCAGGTCCAACTAATATGCAGGATGGAAATCGGACTCAAATCTTCCACCAGGGGCCTTTTACTAGTTTGCCTGAACATGGGTGTGGCCCCATCAGGGTTTTGTGGGGGGGGGGGAGTTCTGTACAGGAAGATGCTCTACGTTTTCCACTTACACCGCCCGGCCGTGATGGCTGTGTGAAAGTGTGTTTTCTCACCGAGCCGCTCTCTACTGCTTCATTCCCTCAATAGCCTGTCTCACCTTCACATAATCAGGAGGAAAGACAACCTGGGACGAGTACATGGTTGACTGTTTTCTCTGTCACAATGATGGCATAATTTCTTGTGCACAGCCTTTTCGGAGGTCAACTTTCAACTCTTTGGTTTGCAGATCCTACCATCATATGAATGCAATTTCTCGTTGCCTCCCGTAGAGCTCATATGTAGTGTAGAACCTAGATATAATCATTTCACACTAACTTAAATCAAAGGACAGGTTAAACAACTGAGTCGACCGTCTCAGTCATTGTAGTTCTAGTGCTGTATTTACTGTAGATGACAGCTATATGTGTTGTCTCCTAGCTCTCATAAATAAATGTGCCAATTATTAATGCATAATCTATTTAGTCAAGACTTCATGTACAGTATATTGTGCGTAAAGTAATTTGTAAGATTATACTTACAATTATTATTATCAGCAAAAATGAATTCTATCAGTATTATACTGACTCTGTGGTAACAGGATGTGGTGAGTGGAGTGGAGTGAACTCCCATTTAGTCCGGCCTATAATCTATTCTGGAAACTTTTTGCCTTTCAAATGGATCAGAAGGAGACTCTGGATGGCAGCTGTTGCATATGGGCCTCAAAAACACTGTGCTGTCACAGATGAAGCCTCAAAGTAGACTTTTCCTGTCAACTCTCACCACGGTTGATAAACCAGGCTGGTTGGTTGTTTTAATCTCAGTTTACTACTCATACTGAGGCTGTTTAAACTGTAAAACAAATAAATAAATAAATAAATAAATAATGAAGATTAGGAGTGAAAAGACGTTTTAAATCAACTCGGAGGCTTAGTTCACGTTACGCATGGACCCGCGTTGAACACGTTAAGTCTGTTGCCTTTAGCGTATGCGACGGCTGCCCCTCATGACTCCTCAAATCAAAAATAAAAACACCTTTTTGAAATCTTCTTTCGCCTTGTTTAGCTATGTTTTTTTATTCACTGACAGGTCTGGTGAGTGAATAAAATCAATTCTTTCATAGTAAAGTATTTTTTTCATCTTTTTTCTATCACATGTGCAATATCTTTGTACTGATTTTGTACATTAAGAACAAGGTGTCCCTCCAATTAGTGCGTTTTTTCTTTCTTCTTTTTTTTTTTTTGTTCATGTTGCGTCATTATTTATTTTTATTTTTTTTGTTTCTGACCCCTGTCGTACTCTTTCTCGGTAAATTAATGTGTGGCTGTCCTCGTGGTCGTATGAGAGGTTCAGACTTGGAGTTCAGCGGAATGTCTAGTAAGTGATTTTTTGCATGTAATGTTATTAATGTGAGGCTATCCTCTGCACATTGTATAACAAATCAGTGTTACCATAGCAAGTTTAAGTGCAATCATGTTCAGAAACATGCAGACTTGTACTAAGAGTGGAAGTCTGTTATCTTGTCCACGACGAGATTCAGGTGAACAAAAATCTTTTTTTTTCATTTAAGAATATATAAATACTTACTTACACAGTTCACAATGGAAAGAGGAATGTGTGTATATATTTTAATAAAAGGAATATGCTTCTCTTTGGGCTGAACAGAAATATTTTGCTGGATAAGCACATATGGAAGAACACTTTCATTTTTTTCAGGAAATGCAATTATAATATACAAAATGCAAACTGAACAAAGGAACTGGGTATATGTAAAGAATAACTTTCTACATTCTACAAATAAGAGTCTATTCTAGTGTGTAAATTAGTGACAGTAAACTGTTTGTCCCAATATTCAGGTTGTAAATGTATTTTAACATTCACAAATAAAACCATTGCCATAAGTCAGGCTTATTCTCACACATTTCTCTTCATATGAATTTAACAAGGAAAGTTCAGATGACAGACATATCACATACGGGACATTAATGATCAGTTGAATGTGTCTTTCCATTGATTTCATATCTTTGCTATAATTCTGAAATCTTGGGATGATGTAAAAACCGATGACTCTGTTTATTTTGTGTGTGTGTTGTAGTGCTTTAAAAATGTCTACGGTCATTTCTTTGTGAGAACATACCCCAACGATGCACTGCATGGATCATCATGTGTCCTATTCACTGTGAGCTGATGGGGAAAAAAATATATATATCAGCCTATAAATTTTGACTTCTCTTTTGGTTTTGATTTCATTTGGAATTTCCTGATGTTGACGTTGTTCTTGTTGTTCCATGTTTGGCTGGTAATTATTGGAACTCCGCATGCATTTCATCGACAAAGCCATTGTGTAAATTACAAACATAAAGAACATTGCACTTCTGTTGCTGAGGGCTTTCATCGTGTAAATATGGGACTTTGATGTGCAAACTGATGAACTGCTTGGAAGGAGGGTTTATCTTTATGAAACTGTAAAGGGACCAAGACGGGGGTTAAAAGAAGTGTACATAATGTGTATATGAGCAGTACTCTACTCGGATACCTGCAGTAAAGATCAGGATGTATGCACATCACCTCATAGATGGATTAGAGGGGTGATATATGAACATATCGATTGTCTCTGCCTCCAGCTGTCGTGAACTGACATTTGCTGTAGAAATCAAAAAACAGACTGTTAGAAAGTTCGCCGCCATTCACACCCAGCTCTCTTTTCATACATGACCCTCCTCGACCCCACCTCCACCCTCTGCACACACACACACATTCTCACACACACACACACACACACACAGACAAAAGCATACACACATCCTGCTGCAAGCTGTTCGGGTTTGGCACGAGACACATTTTAAAAAAGGAAAAGACAAGAATGGCCTCATTTATATGTGCATTCTGTTTGTACAGTGAGTAGTGAGTCAGTAAGACCCCAGTTATTGTAAAACTTCAACTGTGACAATGTTGAGAACGCAAAATAAACAAATATATGACTTATGGTAATCATGTGTTGCTTTTGCTTTTTGGTGTGTACAAAGCACTTTACCATTGTGTATAAAGTTGTGTATAAAGCACTGAGTCAGCTGTCAGTGTGAATGAAAGGAAACTTTCTTTTCCTTTTAATTCTATTAGTGCTTTAGGCTCTTCCACATCCAGGCTCAAACAATACTTTCCACTAGTGTTGCAGCATTTCCACTAGAGGGCAGGCATTAAAAGTGCTGTGAAATGAAAAGGAAAATCTGTGCCATTACGCCACCTATGGGTGAAAAAGCTACCTGCTACAGTCCCTCATAGGCTCAGCCAGTGCAAATGATTAAATACATTGCAAATAATACTCTTACCTCTCCGCTTTGAACCATTTCTCTGAAGCGCTGGAAGTGTGACCTCAATTGTAGACTTTCTTGGATCATTTAGCCACATTTTTAGCTCAGAATTTCCATTAAGAACTTTCTCTCATTCAGTATTTGGCTTTTAAAATATCTCCCAGGTAAATTCATATTCACATAAAGTTGTACGTGCTCCCAGCTGTATGTTAAAGTGCCCCTTGTGCTCTCAGCACTGCAGTGGATGTCAGTAACACATAGCTGTGTATGTGTGGGAGAGTGTCAGATAGCTCCCTGCCACTGTTTTTAATAGATTAACTCTTATCTCCTCAAAGCAGATGGGTTTCTTTCATGTTAAATGCACCATAACCCTGCAGTACCATTGGTTTGCGCTGACAGTGACGTTGCTCTGTACTGGGTGTGTGATTATTTCAACTAATAACACGTCAGTTACAAAACCGGGACACCTCGAGTTCAGGAGAACTTGTGAAATACTCTCAAGCTTGAATGCAACAGTAGACGAAGACAATGGATATATAATGATCTGTATAAGGATGAGTGGCATCACAAGAAGGAACTTCCAAGTTGGCTTGACTCTAAAAGGTTTGTATTCCTTTTTGATTCACAGAAAGGAGGTTTCCACATTGACATTTGGCTATATCTGAATAATTTACTGACTTTCTTTATCTGATGATAGACCATTTTTGTTTGTTACTTCTTGGTAAACATGTCCTAGCTCACAGCATTATTGGTGTTAGTCCCACATAAAAACTTGCTGATTACTGCACTGTAAGCATCTTCTAAAGCAGCTTCACTGTTTCTATTATTATTATTATTATTATTATTATACAAGCTGGAAATTAATTGTGCAAATAGAAAATAACCTTTTTCTGATTCTGCAGGATGCTCTCTGGTTTGAGCTTAGCTGTCCTCCTCTTGGCCACACGAACTACTGGTCAATCCTGCCTATGTTCAACTCTCCTGCCTGCTGGCCTGAAAGTGAACTGCAGCTCCTTAAACCTCATGCAGCTGCCTCATCTACCTTCAGACATCAAAGAGCTCTATGCGCAGGACAACCGGCTTACCTCAGTGTCTCCGGGCCTGTTTGACAGACTGGTTGGTCTGGAAAAGGTCTCACTGTCTGGGAACCCCTTCCACTGTGACTGTAGGATCCAGTACCTGAGGAACTGGTTGCTGAAGAACAGGGCCATTCTCTCTAAGGAGCCTACCTGTGCCAGTCCGAGCTCTGTGGCTCAGAAAGCCGTCACTGAACTCAGTGATGACTTTTTTTCTTCCTGTGCCCCGGCAGGCTGCACTGGAGGGACTTACAACACCGTGATGGGAGTGATGCTATGCTGCCTTGTTGTTCTGCTTCTGTGGAGTTTAAGACTAGCCAGAATGTCCACCATCACTCTGTACATAAATGAGAGACATTCAGGATTCGAGGCTGACTCGTTGCACTCACTGAAGCCCAAACACAGGAGGAGGCTGCACAATGTGCTGTCAGAAGACAACTCTGATTCTGTCATTTATACAGAGGATGTAGAAAAGCAACTTATAAACATGGAGTTACTGCCACAAGTACTGGATGTGTTGTACAAGAAGCACAATATAAAGATAAAGGCTACCTGAGGGACTTCTAGAAAACACTACAAGTGGCAAATAAAGTTAAGGTCAGTACGAGGCAGTACAGAAGATCTTTTTTTATGATAAACTGCTATAGCCCTGTCACTTGAGACTTCTTCTGGACTGTAACTCCTTTTTTGTTTTCTTCTTACAATGCAATGTAAAAATTTCTACTAGTTTGCGCATGGAAGCTCAAGAAATAATGTGTTAATAATCTGCTCATTACAGACACACTAACATAAGTAAACGTTAACATAGAGATGGTACACGACCTGTTGACACCATGCTGTCGGTTAGAAGCCAGATCTGAAAAGTTGTGGACCATTTTTGATTAGAAAAAAGAGACAGAGTGCAAAACGTATGTAACATTTCCTTATATTTTCTTAAGTTACAGTATTTACAATGAGTGAGTTACTACAAATGGTCAAATATGCTGCGGTAAAAGCTTTGGATTGGCATTGTACTTCTATCTAAATAAATGTCTACTCAGCTTTTGCTTCTGGAGTTAAAATGAAAGCATAAAAAAAACAAATGCAGGATGATATGGTAACATTTAAGGAGGATGAAAGTCTGATGTGTGCAAATACTGGTCAAGACAAAATGCAGACAGACAGCACTATTACAGGACAATATTGCACATCAAACTGTTGCTTTTTTTACAGTACAAGTATTACTCTCATAATCATGCATAGATTTTCCAGGATAAACAGGTAAACAAATGACTAAAAATGCAATAATAAAAAGTTACCTTGAGAATAAAAGTCAAATGTTTTCTGAATATGCTTCTTAAAAACATTTACTTTTTTTGTAATAAATATAAGATGATTTCAGGATTTGTAAAACATTACTATCGTCTAAAAAAATACTTATAAGGATCAAATAAGGCCGTTCTCACACTTTTCCTTAATGAAAACAGGTAATTGAAGACTATCACAAAAACAATATAAAAGAGCTGTTGCCACTTAGTTTACACGATTCAATTTCTCTCAAGTTTGTCTCAATGTTGAGAGTTTAGAAGATTTAGAAGATATTCTGTCAAAGCCCTGTAAGGCGGTTAAACAATGTCCACAGTGTTAGGCTCCTACAGGTTTATGCATTAAGTAGTATACCCAGTTTAACCCCGCACCCCCCTACCACCAACCTCTTTGATAACATAAAACCTGTTGGCTCAAAACTCTACTGAGGCACAAACTTCTCCTGCTCAAAGATGAGGTCAACAGCTTCTGCCACATCCTGCACAATGTGCCCCGGCTCTACCAACGCAGGGTCAAATCTGAAGTCCCGGTGCCCGTGGAACACAGTCTCTTTGATGCAGTGATCTGCATCTGATGGCACCTCCGCTTTGGGGTTGTAGACCCCTGTGCAGACTAGGACAGACTTACAGGAAGTGGCAGATGGCAGCGCTAACTCGCTCTCCCACAAATTGTCGATCTCCTCCTCCTGGGGCACGGCAGTGGTGGACCCTGTGGCAGCCGCCCTCTTAGCAATGGCTTTGGGGTTCTTTCTAGCAACTCTCTCCTCCAGGTAGCGGTTATATAGATTGGCACCATAGATGTCAGTCATAAGGTTGTCCCTGTGGGAGAATGCAAAAGGGGAAGCGATTACTCAAAGCTAGCCTGTATACTGACATGTTCAAGAATGTGTTTTCCTTTCTTCTGCTGCTCTGCCAATGAAGGAGCAATTAAAGCTATTACTAGCGCACAAACACAAAACAGCTGCACCAGCACAACAGCAACACCCGTGATAAAAAAAAACTTGAAGTGAAACATGCAAGCTCATGCAAAGAATGTGTTATATGTTCGCCAACACCCGCGGGGAAAAGGGGAGTTATGTACCATTGAGCAACACCCTCAGTTTAAGTTGAAAGTTTTCCTATAAATGGTAAATACAAGCCAGGTGAGGTTAGCTCAGCTTTATGGAGTAATCTGTTCACTTTTTAGTGTCCATATAAACAATGTAACAATGCAATACAGAGATGAAACTTACCCTATAGCATAAAGGGAAGTGATGGGAAGTTTCCATTGCCTCTGCATAGCCTGGCTCCTGATGAGGTATTCTGCAAAGTGGTAGGTCAGCTCACTGGGTTTCCCCATGAGAGCGTCATACTTCAGGTCTTTACCTGTTATCTTCTTAAAGATGTTCTCGAGGCACACAAGAAATGTCCCGTGGCCAAACCTAAGACAACGTGGGGGAAAAAAAGAAGATATGTTTACATGTTTCACCTTTGAGGGAGTGTTCTTTAGCTGCTAACATTAACATATGAGATCCAGCACTGATTTTTAAAGGTTTACCGTGGAGAATGTGCCTCGGCCATCCACATGAGGTCCATGTTGCAGGCCAGCAGGGGGAGGTGAGGCGTCGTTTGGGTTTTGTGAACACTGCTGAGGTTACCATTGGTCAACAAAACATCAACAATAAGCTGAAGGTTGGTCTCCCATCGAATTGGCTCCCCGAAAAGAATCACAGCTGTAAGTGGAGTGAAAATATTTATTAAATCTCTTTGATATCATTATTATCAAAAAAGTCACGAGACTATGAGACTGACAACTTCTTACCTTCGACCTTAGGAAGGTTTCCAACAGGATTGGACTGAAATGAAAGAACAGACAATTACTTAAAAGGTTTGTATAAAAGAACAAATTTCTCCATCAGATTTCAAAGTCTCACCGGCAGTTTAGGTCTCCTGTTGTGGTCCACCATGTCCAGCAATGGGAAAGATTCTCTCAGCATATCAATACTGACAACATTTTTAAAGCCCACACTAAAGACAGAGTGTTAAGGACAAACACAAGAGTATTGTGCAAACCTAATTTAAACAGATTGCAAACACAAAACATAACAAAAGGATACTTTTTAGCTATTTCCAGAACAGGTCCCTGTCCTGACACCAGCACACACTTGTCATGAAACTTCTTAAACATCCTCAGGGGACTATGAGACATGATTACTTGGTCTTGTGTAATCTGAAATAGATCAAATAGATGTTAGGAGTGGTTCATAAAAACAAAAGCAATTTTTTGCCAACAGTTTGTTAACTCACAGGCACTCCCAGGATATGAGAGAGCTGGTCTGCTTTAGTTTGTCGGAGGCAGTTCCCTGCATTTGTGACAAAAACAACCGGCACCACAAATTGTCCCTGAGAGTCGACCAACTTCTCGAACGACTTTTTCGCAGCAGGGATCGGCATCCTTCCGCGGACGAGCACGCCATCGATGTCGAACAACAGCCCGAAGCTTGGCTGCGGCTGCGGGAGAAGAAGAACAAGAAAGGTCCGTCAGCCAAAGTGTGGAAAAGCGAGAACGGTGACTTTGACATGCCATGACAGAACAGACAAATCTGGGTATAAATATTCACTAAATGCACAGAGAGCTTTAATGAGCTTGGCACACAATCAAATAACTCAGATTTGTAATATGATATACTATCTGTGAATATTGGTGTTTTTTATAATAGCATTAGTGACAGGGAGCTTTATTATTTATGTAACATACGGGGCATACACAGAGAAGCCACAGAGAGGGGGAGACCTATGGTGACACAGCAGCACGTTTGGGGTGTTTGGCACCATTGTTCGCATATTACAAACACAGCCATCGCACATATATGTTAAAGATTTTGAAACATTTTTGTTTTCTCCATCTATGGTTTATGTTGTTTGTGTGGCCTGAGAAAAACAAAGTCGACACTCAGGGGATCAGCTGTTGTTTTTCTGATCTACATCTGCCTGTCAGATCCCCTTGCCTGCCAGCTTTCATCCACATCTGAGAAAAGTTGCATGCATTGAATGCAACCTTGCAATTTGAAGAAAACGCAAAAAAATAACTATGAAGTATCGGCTTGTCAACAACTGTATTGTTTGCCAGAGCCGAGGCGCAGTAACAGCTTGAACCGTACCTTGCTATTAGACTGAGTTCCGCAAAACCCGCACCGAGAACCGACAATCCCGGCTTTGCGTCTGGCTTGACGGTTACTCAGGGTGTGCAGGCCCCGGTAAAATGTCAGGAGTCCCCTCATCTCCTTTAATTTATCACCGGGTTAAAAGGAGAAAAAATGTAAATCGAAAACGAGCCCCGCATTGAAAGCCTGTGAAGCCGGCTTGCTCCGGCCGCTTGGCTCGGCTTCTTTTTTTTCTCCTCAGATGTTTTCTCGCCGATGATTTCACTGGGCGAGACCCGATGACGACACACGAGGAGGAGGATCTCCTGCTGCATCTCTGCCGGAAGGAGCTGGAGAGGCTGCATCTGCACTGCAAAAACCCCCGCTGCCATTTTAGGCACCGAGGTGGAGCTTACCACGTCTTTGCGCACTAACACATCCATGGAGTGGAGCTTGCAGACGCATGCATGCTCCCTGATCGACATCAGCCTGATCTTTAGCGTTTCTTCTTTTTATATATACACACATATATTCCATGCTGGATCGTTCATCTGCAATGAGGCACAACATGGATACCGGTTTACCACCTCCATCCATTTTATCTTTAGGACACAAAAACCAGCTTTGGTCGAGCCCCTGGTGTCACATGCAGCGGTGTCCGCCCTCAAATCCTGGATGTGCTTCATGGTGGCTAAATTTGACGAGGAAATCTGACACTCCCGCACCCCTTAAAGACAGCAGCGGTAACCCCCCTAAAACATGCATTACATTAACAAAAGAGTGGCTGCATTGCAGAGCTCTGATGTTGCAGATCAGACGTTTATATTTGACAATGAACAGGAGGGGAAAACGGGAAAAAAAAAAAAAAAAACATGCAAGTAAGACTCCAGACGAAAAACATCCTCCCCGTGCTCCTCCAGCTTTATTGATAGTTTAAAATTACATTTCTATTTTCTAGGACTTCAGTTGCACTTTCCTTCCGACTTAAAAACTGAGTACAAGCAAATGGTATTTATACAGTAGTCTACTAAGTGATATTGTACAAAAATAACATTTTGATTTCTGTGAAAACATTTTTCATTCCCAAATAACTCCTAATTCTGCTGTTCTGACAACTGTTCTTGATGGTAAATTTTTGCCAAGGTAAAAACAAAACAAAAAAATTCCAAAGCCATTTGAAAGGAAAAAGTCTACCTTGGACTACCATGTGATATTTAAATTGTAAACAGATTTTCTATAAAAGAACGTGTTTCTTTTAATACCTCCAAAATGTTTATATCTTAGCAATATAACATGTAGTTTGTTATCGCCCGCTTAGCTGCTTGTAGGGCTGAAATGCATCATGTTATGAACTGTTTCCATGTCATACTCTCTTGGCCAACTCCTATCCCACTAAAACAAACCAAAATAACCATACATGGGAAGTTCGGTTTCCATTTACTCCCTTCTATCTCATTTTACTGAGGCTCACTTCCACAAGCTCAGAGGTCCTATAGATTCCCATATGTTTAGTCCCATTTATTCATCTCTGATAACCAGTGGCTTGGAAAGGGGGGCTCTTTAACAAAGCATTATACATAACACCGCTACCAAACTAAAACATTTTTGTATTGAATGCAGAAAGATATTTTTTTCACCCCTTTCTTTGTATTACATGTCGAGAGGCTCACTGGCCTGGGACTAGCCTCTGTTAGCCAAACTTTGGCCAGTGAAGAGGATTCAGAGAAAATAATACAACCAACCATCAATCTGAAAAAAGGAGGGGCAACAGAGGGCACTGATTATGCGCTGGCTTCAATGGTGCAGTCTTTTGCCAGGTGGCCTGCCTTTCCGCAGTTGTAGCAGTTAGTCTCGTTGGCTTTACCGCATTGCAGAGCAACGTGACCAATCTCACCACACCTAGGAGAGACAAAAGTCATTCATTTTATTAAGTGACAGACAGTAAATTAATTTAAAGTAGACGTAAATAACACCAGAGACCACGGGGCCTTGCGACTAGACGAATGCAAGGGGCGTTATTTCGAGACTCACCTGTAGCACTTCACCTTGTCGCAAAGTTTCTGGATGTGGCCAAACCCACCGCAGGAGTAGCACTTCTGCTCGTTGGCATGATCACAGTCACGGGCCATGTGGCCAGCTTTGCCGCAGGTGTAGCAAAGCTGCTCCCTCTCCTTTTTGGGCTCCTTGCAATCCCGGGAAATGTGGCCACTCCTGTGGCAGTTGTAGCATGCTGAACGGGGGAAAAAAACAAAAAGTATTATTAGTGATCACTTTAAAGAAGAAAACAACGTGAAACCCAATCGTTACTATACTGCGAGGGATACCATGGCTATCAAGATGGAATTTTAAGAAAATAACACTTCATAGCAAGTAAACTGAAAGAAAAGAAATAAAACTGCAATGCACACCATCCTCAGTTTGGTCACAGTCCCTGGCCATGTGTCCTTGGTCTCCACACCGATAACAGAAGAGCTCTGTAATTACAAGGAAAGATTAATGTGCAAAGATGAAAACAAAGAAAATTGTCCAAAATGTTTAAGTGCATGGTGCTCCCCCAAGTATTATCCCACAACTTAATGTGTTCTATATATAAATAATGCTGTGCAAGCCCTATCAGTAACCCAAAACTACAGCTACAAGTGAATTAGATACATAAAGTGAAGTAAAAAAACAACATGCAACATGTGTTATTGTAATAACTGTTTGATTGCGGGTGTGGTGTGTAGTATATCGTACCCTTGCCCCTCCCCCGACCCCTGCCGCCACGTGAACGTGAACTGCTGGCATTGGGGCAATTCTTGATCCAATGCCCAGAGCGACCACATCCAAAGCACTCGCTGTTGCCGCCCAACTCCATTATCTAAACAGGGGAGAAAAAAAAAAAGGAATAAAATAACACATCAATAAACAAAAAACAGTTAAAAATAAATCTCTGCATTCTCTATTGAACTCACGATGTCAACACTGGATGCGTTTCACTTTCAGCCGCCTATCTTACCGGGCTGTCATGCCAAACACACAAAGAATGACGATTTTCTTCAGAGATATCATCTTGGCATGCACCGTCTTGTGATTTCCCACTACGTTTGTGTCAGCTTTGACCCTTTAATAGACTAACTTATTAAAATTCATCCATGCATGGGCAGAGCTCTTCACTTTTTCAAATATATTGGCTTTAATTTAGTTTTGGAAAACGGCCTCTTGAACAATTAAGTGGCTTAAGTCGTTAAAACCTAAAAACGCATCAGCGTGGCACATTAATCTTGTCACCGGTGGCTAAATCTGTTTAGACCACTTTCAAAAACACGCTGACACAATGTGCTTTTCGCTCTACAATGAAGCACATTATGCCATCTATCGTGTGGTATGAAAGCCTGGTGATCAATAAAAAAAATAAAACAGTGGAGCTTTCTACATAGGTGAGAAACAGTTGACGGTGCAGCCAGTGCACACAAAGTACCATGAAATCAAAATCAATACAAAGTCTTCAGATACCAAAACACCCAATGTTTACATTTTAGTACATTTTTATTCCAGATTACAAGTACTGTAACAATTCTTCAGGTCGAGGTCAAATTAAATCACACACCAAAAGTCAGTGTAATGACTACCAGGGGGGGGGGTCTAATCTACTATCAAACAAAGGGGGGTGGGGGGGTTAATTTTTCAGCTGCTGTGTCTACCATAATTGGCCAGACTACAACTATCTACTAAGCTAACTTACACGGTTTCATCAATGGAAACATGCTGCGAGGCCAAACTTCTGTTTGCTGACGGTGATAAAGACATCAAGTCAAGAAGAATGAGTTAATGAGTAATCAAGCTCCTCGTAATTAGCACCCAACAAAAAAAAAAAAAAGAAAAAGAAGACAGCTGCGTTTATATGTATATTACATGTATAGGGTTACAACAGCTAACTTGTTGCTTCTAAATCTTAAAAGCGGTCACCCAAATATACAGCGGGCCTCAATTTAACAGCTTACATAATAGTATTTCACTGAAGTAGTGTGTAGAAATACAGCCAGGTTAAAAAAAAAGAAGCTGCGTTTCCATTTTGGAGCACAGACAGTTTGAGTTTTAGATCCATCTTCAACCAACTTCGGTTCAATTTAGTGCAACACGCCACTCACTAACAGACACACGGCCATGAAAGCATGCCGTGCGTTGTGTGTGCTAGAGGGCAGCCTCACCACGTCGTGTTATGCTAAAACAACAAGCGCCGATAGAAAAATACGGAATATTTTACATAGCTGGACTCGTTTTTAAAATCATCTACGGATCACGTTTCACCAAGTGAGTTAACTAGACGACGTTTAAAAAGAAACAGAAATCAAAAACGTTGAAGCTACGCTAACCGTTGGCCTAGTCACGTTGATTTTACTGCGCACTCGCGAGACACTTAAAGCGCCTGCCGCGTGCTAGCGCGCATGCTAACAGACCGCCTCGCGATCACGATCAAGAAGCACGGTTCAGTCGACGATTGATCTCCTTTCCTCCAGTAAGAAAGTCCCGATCCGACATTTAAGGCGATAAGCGTTCACCTTAGACGAGTTTCGACGGTTATTCGGGCGAATATGGTGTAAAAACAAAATTTCCCGCGCACGCCAAAGTCGTTGTGACGAGCTAAGACGTTAGCAGGCCCGATGCTCCCGTTAGTACGACCAGGCCAAAAGCAGTGCGCTTTTTTTTTTACAAAAGAAAAGCAACCATACGACAAAAAAATACTCAGCTATCATCGGTTTAAACGTGTCGTAGTTTTTAAAAGTTTACACACACACAATATCTCACGGTGAAATCCGTTTAATGTTGTTTTATAGCTTACCTTGCTGGCTACCTAGCTATGTCAGTGTTTACGCCTCCTTCTTTGCGCTACATGCGGTGTGAACAGGAGTTCCTGAATTGTCATTCACAGTATCCAGTAAAAAAAACCTGCGCGCCCATTGGCCACATACTCTGCAGGCGGCCAATCAAACGCGAGAATGTCTGGACACCGCCTCTATGAATCGGCCAATTACAGACACGGAATTGTGCCTTTTCCATAAATCGACTGGCCTCGTTTTTTGTTTTTTTTACCCACTGCATTTTTTTTAACATTAAAAACGTCTTAAAATCACAAACATGAGGCAATATATTAATGCATATGTAGATGTACTACAACTGGTAGCACTATGACTAAAATAATGTTAATATCTTAAATTCATACTAGATGGATAGATATACTTTATTTATCCCAAGCTGGGAAATTACAGTGCAGCAGCAGCATTACACACAGTGACAATAGACAACATAAGAATAAAAATATAAAGAACAAACTATACATAATAAAATATCAAAATAGCAATAGTAAATAAAATATATTGTACAAAAGTATATACAGCAAATTGGCAGTGTTGATTTGGTGTAAAGTAAGAAAGAAGAAATGTGCAGTGACTGTAAATTATGACTGTAAATTTTTTGCTGTTGTTATTATACAGTGTAATGGCATGTGGCAGGAAAGATTTCCTGTATCTGTCCCATGCCATTACACTGTATAATAAGAGTAATACTATAGTTTTAAGAAGAACAATGTGCAAGATAAGAGCCATAAAAAAAGCAGACTATGGGTTATATTTTAACAAGGTACCTGAATTGATTTCATGTAATCATAATTAAATGATAGCTATTATGAATATATTTATCACCAATTTATTATTTATAAAAGTGATTCAAACGCACATGATGGTATAGCCTTTTGTGAGCAGTTTCAAGAGTTTACTCATGATATTGTTTGCCAAGAGTCAGTTCTCCAATCTCCCAAGTAATCCCCTTTTAGCTAACTTTCCTGATACAGTTTTTTTTGATTCATTCAACAGCAGTATGTCTACTACTACTTCTCTATCTGGTTCTCAATAAGTGCTAGCACTCTTCAAAACTAACCAGCCAAATGAACATGACTATACACCAAATGGCCACTTCATTACTTGTACAATCCAGTGTGATCTAATACAGCAACTCTGCCATGAACTGATAAACTTTTACAAAAGCTTATAGCTTGTTGACACCACCAGAGAGGTCATAATTCTACTTATTGTTTATCGTTGAGATCTTAGTGGGTGCTTTTGTGGAACTGGACTGTATTATATGATATGTAACCAATCTATCTAGCTGTAGCTGCTTATCCAAATCATGGTGGTGCTGAAGCCTATCCCAGATATGTAAATAATATGTAAACATAATAGTTACTGTAGATTATGATCTCTCTGACGTGTGTCACCAAAAACTGAAACATCATAAGCTTTGTAAAAGCTTTATGAAAGAGTTGTTGTATTGGATCACATTGGATTGTACAAATATACTTAATGAAGTTTCCAGTCAATATACATTTGAAGTAAAAAGTGAATTTGTAATGTGTGAGAAACATTGGCACATCATTACATCTTCAAGTTTCTTTGAGTCAAAAATATTTACTAATATAAAGCCAAGATCGCTGATAAAAGATTAATCTTCTGAACATTTTTTGCATGTTTAAAAATGTAAAGGTTGTTTGAGAAAGGCCCCAAAGTCAAACTAATAAAAGACAGAACTGAAATGAAAGTGGCCTAAAATAATCTATAAGTAAAACAACCGAACAATGGTGTGCATGTGCTGATTTTACAGACATATTGACCATATGACCATTATGCAGACCCTTCTTGTTTAAAGAGTCCTGATTGCATCATATTTGGAATACAAGAGAACTGAGAGACAGAGAGACAACAATCCATGGGAGCTGCAGGCGTCTCAGCTAACTGGCCTGAGTGCTCAGTCAGATCAATAAGTGGGAAAGATGTATTCATCTCAGTCTTAAGGTGGTTTTGGTTGGAAAGCTCTGAGATAGCAGTTATTATTTCCTTTGGTCGTTCTACATTGGCTCACAACCTTTAATACAAAGCAGAGGGGGATATCTCAAACTGCGGTGCAGCATTTTGAACTGGTTAAGAGGTATATCACCATAGCATGGCACACGGACTGAAACACAGTGATACTGTTGCATGAGGGGTGGAGTACCTTAAAACGCTCCACAATGACAAAGCCCTGCCCTCATCTTCACAGGAACAGTATTAAGGCATTTCTGTTATTTGTTAGCTGGAGTATCAGTTAAAAAAAAAAAAAAAAAAAACTAGACTAGAAATTGTAAAGTCAGATGAGTAGATTAAAAGCACAAAAACAGGGATACCACATGGGTTTGTGATTCAGATTTTCTGCTGGTGCTGCTTGCTTCATAGACAACAATGTATGCTGAACCCATGAAGACATATTGTTATGTTGATGAAGCTTTTTTTATTCTCAGATGGTGTCAACTCCAGCTTGCTGAAAGGACCTAACTATGATTAGGGTACCTCAGGGGACCCAGGCTGGGATGTTACGGAGATGGTGAACACATGGTGAGTGCAAAAGTGTACGGTTTCACGGACTGTACTGTTTCAGGGAGGAGAAGAATAAGAAGAACACACGCTTATGTTTGAGGCTGTTTTCAGTCTTTGCTAACATTTACAACCCGTATAATATAAAGATGATGCCTTCGTTGGAAATATATTCACCCTTATCTTTAGGTGGGACTTTATTTTCTGAGTGTGACCTACATGCTAGAGCATAATTTGACTCTTTATTGTATATTTTTGACCAAATATATATATAAAATGTTATATATCAGGATGCTCCAAAATGATTCCCTAAGGCTTCAGTAATGCACTGTCATCCCATCTCCAGATGATGGCGCACATGAAGTTAATAATGGATTAGTCCTCCTCCTTTAACTCCAAACCGGTAGTGACCGATTTTTTGCTTTTCAAAAGACAAGCTCGCAACTCATATATGAACAAATATGCTTTAAAAAGCTATATTAATGCTTCATGCGCGTTGATATTCTGGGATTTTTGAGTGAATCTGTGCCATTATAAGGCGATCAGCGACGTGTGGTTGCAAAAAATAGCACTTTAAATATAGTGTATATGTAGAACATGCTTATATATTATGAAAGTAACATTTTAAAGAATAAAAGAGATGATCTTTTCTAAACAAAAACAACAGTTTCACCCGAGTGGGAGGGCTTAAATTTGTGCTGTAGTTGCGCAGTGTAAGTGATGCTTGCAACTCTTGTTATGACTGCAAGGTCCTGTTTCAATCACTGGCGTCAGACGGACGCACGACACCAACTCAAACCTTTCCACCTTCTCCTGCTCAACGACGTAAATATTGACTGGGGAAAGAGAGGGAGGAAAAAAACACAACAACAACAAAAAACTTTTAGCGAGCGAAACTTTTTTTTTTGAAGGGAGTTTTAATTTGAAAGTGCTCCACGGGACTTTAAGTATATCCCTCGTCGTGTCACTTTGAGGGTCCGACGGATTTTTTCGCTTTTATAACGACCGGGAGATAAAAACTTTTCCTTTCATTATAATAGGCTGGCTCGTAAAAAAGAGAGCCAGCCTATGACCTTCACGTCTTACATTACTGCTACATTCACCGGATGCAACATTAATTAGATCTCATTTCAAGCCTTCTTCACCGACTTCGACTTTTTTCCTTTTTCTTTGAATGCGTTGCAAATATGATGATGTCACCGACGCCACTTTTTCCTGAAGTTATGGCGGAGCACAACTTTTCTAACTTCTCTTGGTAAGCACACGGGGCTAACTTGGGCTCTTCTCATTTTTTTTATTTTGCTGCTGCTTTTGAATTGATGTTTTGTAATGCTAAATGCTTAAACTGCTTCTCTTTTTTAAGGCGCACGACACGAGACATGCATGTTTTTTGGATAAGTGAAATTTGAATGGAGAGCGGTGCAGTGAAGTTTGAACGATATAGCTCGGGCCTACAGGGAGATTTCACAGTAATAAGTGGATCTACCAGGCCTTAATAAAAAAACACACGGAGCTACTAATAGCTACTATAGTTGTGCAAATCGTACACGCATTTCACCTGAGGGGGGATTTTTACTAGTTTGTTTGAGTTGGATTTAATTGGAAATCTCCAACTAACTCGCCCCAAATACGCTAACCTGCTTCTGACATTGATCTCACCTACATTTATGCCTTTTTCTATGTATGTCTTATGTAGTCAAATTATTCCGGGCTTTCTTTCTTTGTGTTGATACCCTTTTCTGGATGGATCACAGCAATTGTTTTGAACACACATTTCCCACAGCATGGTGGGAAGGGGTGGAAGACCCACACAATTCGTTTCCAAGTTCCTGGTTTTTCTTTCTGTGCTTATTGACATACCGGTATGTCTGCTGTGACAGGCACCTAACCACTAAGTGCAGTAAATCATCCCTTCAGAGTTAATAGTTTTTTTTGGATCAGGTATCATCAGAGATAATTAGGTGTTTTGCAGGGGGTGGAAGTACTGGAAATAAAGAGCAAATAGTTTGGGATGGGTTGGTCCAACTTAACTTGTAACGAGTTTCTTTTTCTGCAGGCTCACAAATGACAAATGTTTTATTTTTCAAGAAGTACATGTTTTATTTAGTTTACCAGCATTCTATTTCTTTCTTTAAAATCCACCCCTGTGTGTATCTTTTACTGTACGTACAAGCTGTTGACTTTTTTCCGTTGTCTGTCGCCTGAGCACGCACAAGAAAGAGTCTGTTGAAAGCATATACTGTAAATAACACGACTGACCTCTGCGGTGGCCTGAGATTCTCCTGGTCTGAGTGGATTAGTTTGTCTACATTGCTCTGCGGCTCTCTCCTCAAATGAAAAGGAAAGGACAATTACTGCCAAAAACAAAAATATCACATGTGGGTTTTTTTCAAACTACTAGTGTAGTTTGATATAGTGCAGGGTTGAGCCCAGAGTTTAATAAGCACATAGGACCACTAAACAGGTCTGGACGTACACATTCTCTTTACTTTTGCGCCGTCACACTTCTGAAAGTCTCTTTAGTGACATACTTAACACGTAACTCTGAAACGGCTCCAGTCACACCCTCATCCAAGATGGTTGGTGGCACCGGGTGCGATGTTTAAAGATGACACCAAACGAGTTCTTGATGCCATAACCCAAACCTATTGTTATTTTGCTTTGTTTGTTCCTGGCTGTGAACACATCTTACAATTGGAATTTGTTGTGACTGACATACATTCAAGTCAACCACAGCATTTTTTTTTAGTGGAAAGAGGAGAAAAACACTTCAGAAGATACTCCAAAGATAGACTTTCTTAGACAACTTCCATTTAAAATGATTTACCCTCGAAAAGTTTGATGGAAATATTTTTTACACATTTTAAGATCCTTACTCACAATGAGAACTAATGTAATATTGATTAAGTAGTCAGTTGTTGATGTCCTCTTCCAAGCATTCAGGCTACTAATACTATTTGTGTGCATGTTTTTCTTTTTTTTCAGACCATTGCGAGCACTTGGCTTTACTAATGGAGCACCTCCAGGGAGCATGGAAGACCCTGAGCAATGGCTTCGGAATGAAGGACTCCGCGTTTGAGGGCCCGTGCCTTTCCCCAACCATGGTCCAGGGCTTTTCCTGCCAGCGTCGCTCCTCAGATGATAGCAAGATGCCCGACTCCAAGACTAGCAGCACAATCCGTGTCTACCTCCCAAACCAGCAGCGCACTGTGGTGAGTTGATGTTTTTTTTTTTCCTGCAGGTAAAAGATGGCATAAAGATTTCCAGACAATCCAGTAAGACTGAAGAAATGCTGCATTGGTATTCATTTTCTTTTGTCCCCCAGGTAAACGTGCGTTCAGGTATGACTCTGCACAGTTGCCTGATTAAAGCATTGAAGGTGCGAGGTCTGCAGCCTCAGTGCTGCGCTGTTTTCAAGCTGCATCCAGGACAGAAGAGGTGAGTTGGACTGTTGTGGGTTTGAAACCTGGGAAATAAGTTCAGAGGTTGTACAAAACACATTCTTACCTGCCGCAGTTATTTCTTCTTGCTCTGATATCCCCTCATTGTCCATTTTTATAACAGTAAAAAATTCCGGATGGATTGGAATACTGACTCCACCTCCCTCATTGGAGAGGAGCTACTGGTAGAGGTTTTAGATCACGTCCCCTTGACGACACATAATTTTGTGAGTACCTGAAGCATTTACGAGAACGTCACACTAAAAAAAAAGCCTTCCTGCTAATGAAATGATTCTTTTTTCCTGTCTTTTTCAGGTTCGGAAAACATATCTGAAACTAGCATTCTGTGATATTTGCCAGAAGTTTCTTTTGAATGGTTTCCGTTGCCAAACGTGCGGCTACAAATTCCATGAGCATTGTAGCACCAAAGTGCCCACGATGTGTGTGGACTGGAGCAATATCAGACAACTCCTGTAAGTGTCTTCACCTTGAAATGAGAGCGTAATGTCAGTAACATGCCCAGTACATTACATGTCATCTTAAACCAAATTTCTGTATGAAAGCTTGAAGTTTAATTAAATTTAATCAAATCTAAGGCAAGATTTATAGTCCATCCTAAATTGTGGTGTTGAGATAAAAAGCAAATTCTGCTACTACAGGTAGAAAGCTCATATGTATGTCTTTGCATACTCGCACTGAGACTAGAGACTTCTTAGTGTACATTTGCATGGATTCTGTACCACTGATAGTAATCATTAAAAGATCTGTATCATTTGCAGTGTTGCGATAAGCCTTCACCTGACAACCATTGTAGCCTTTAGCGGTCAGCTGGTATTTGATTAAGCACTTATACAATCGCTGTACACTATGAGAGATCCACTCCCTATCACTCTGTATCTTCAGGTTGTGTCCAACACCTGGTGATAGCGGTGCCCCGTCTCTGCCCCCGCTGACATCCCGGCGAATGAGGGAATCCTTAACACGGTTTCCAAGGTAAGGCAAAGATTTTATGTTTGTTTGTTAGTTTCTGTCTATATCTACAGTAGTTATTGTCCTCAAGTTGACCTCCCATGCTCAGGTGCAAAAAATACATGTACAAATAAGACTAGATATAGATGCAAACACAAAATACAAGCTATATGAAATCTTTTTTGCTGTATTGAGTGCTTTTTTTTTTCATGCAATCCGTGGAAAGAAAAGTCACATTACTTCTTTTTTTTTAAAGGTGGACTGGAGTGTACTTGAGTTTTCTCACACCAAAAAGCACTTTACGTGTCTTTGAGCACTAACAAATGTGGTGAATGCATTTCCTTCCTCATAAAACGTTGCAACGCTGATTTTTTTTTTTTTTTTTTTTTTTTAAATCTAGCATTGTTTACATGTATGTTTACTTGCCAACAGTCTTCTTCTTCCTCTTCTCTACTAGTGCGTTGCTGCATTTTTTATTTTATTTTTTTCCACCACCTGTATATGAGTGGAATGGTGTGAAACTATTGACAGGAACATGTATCGTGTCGAAAAACTGCTCCACAGTGCAACGAGAAGTTGAAAACTCCAGACAGCAATGCACATGTCCTGTCATTTGAAGCTAAATTTTAACCAGTGATGAAGTACTCGATGCTGTCACCCTCTATAGCAGGGGTCGGCAAGTAAGTTTGGACCCGGGCCAATTTTGTTTCTGACAGACTCACTCCTAGCACCTCGCTCTGAATTCAAGGTGGCGATTTCATTGGCTAGATAGAATCACATGGGTAGTATGACTCTCACACGATTGGTTGGTACCTTCCAATGCTTCCTCAGTGCAGTGCTTGGATAGGGAAAAGTAATGTTACGGCATGAAATAGACTCGCCTGTCAAAAAAAAATAAAAATTTCTACAATTAATCTCGGGTCCGGATGAGATGGCGATCCGATCCGGACCCCGGTCCGCGGGTTGGGAACCCCGGCTCTATAGTGTCTCCACGGGTCGTTTTAGTTTATGGTTGGGTATTGTAAGGAGAGCTAATGATCGGGGCGCTGTTTGATCAGTATATTGTCAATAGGGGCGGCGATACGTTAGCAAGTTTATGACTGTTGTCGTTTTCTGTTATTTGCCATGCTTGCAACACAGTTGTAGTTATGTTCTCATTCGTAAAGAACCTTAATCTGAATTGAATTGAATCCTGTTTTTAATGACGTCCTCAGCTTTATGGGGGCTTACCAGTCCAAGTGCTGATGTAACGAGAGGCGTGAAAAGGGCCTGTTGTTTTAGGGCCACTTAAAATGGTTAAAAAACCAGACTGAGCTGCCAAATTAGCACTCACAAAGTATTAAGTTGTTCCATGCCGAGCAATCTCAAATACTCTTTTGAAACAAAGTTTCGTATTGCCAAAAAAGAGGGGGGGGTCGTTCTCTGGGAGTGTACTTCGTGATCATAAGTGTGATTTAATATGACCTCTGTTTATATACGTCATTCAGCAGGAGTTCCACTGTCCCCATTTTAAGCAGCAGTTACAGTCCAGTACCAGTAACAGGAGGTTTACCAAGAACTTCGACTAAACTCAAAACTGAAGGTTTTAGTCGTGGACATGGGCAATTGTTCTTGTTTGCATGTTTTTGGATATTTTAACTTGATATGGTTCCATTTTGTGCCTGTAAAAACAAACATATTGAGCCTGACTAACATTTGGATCGTTTGCAGATTAACATTTTTGGCTGGTGAGCTTTGTACTCTTCATCTGAGCCAATACTGAGCTTGGCTAACACCAAGGGCAAAATACCTCTACAGTGTCGAGTTAGCCAAAAAAGGGATAAGAGGAAGGCCACAATAAAATTAACCAATAACTACTTCCTCACAGTGCTATTTTTTCAGTTGTACTTGGCTTGCCTCTCATTGATTTTGCTTGTGTGGTAGCAGCTTGTTGACAACAAAAACAGACGATGCTTAAATGGGGAAAGTGAGAGAAAATGACAGAAATGAAACCAGAAAGCTCATGCACCAACCACCACACCCACGGCAGTCCATTTTTAAAGAAGTCATAGTGTTTGCCTTTCTGTCAAATGTCAGCGGTGTGTGACATTTTGAAGCTGTGTCACAAGATATACACGCGCAATAGCTGCCCCATACTAATATTTGATCTTTTTTGTACCCTCGCAGCTCAGCCCATCGATATTCCACCCCTCATGCCTTCAACTACACCACGCCCTACCCACCCACAGGCGGCGGTCTCTCCCAGAGGCAACGCTCCACATCCACACCCAACGTCCACATGGTTAGCACTACCCTGCCTGTAGACAGCAGCATGATTGAGGTAACTACACACCAAATGGGCCCCTTGGGTACTCCTGTAGGTTTCCAGCCACTCCCAAAATATCTCCTGCCTGAGACTGATCTTGCCCTCCTACATACATCTTAGGCATTCCAACTATCTTTGTTTTGTTTGTGTTTTTTTCTGCCTCTTATCTACATCTGCGTTAAGTAATCCACCTGGACAGGGTTGAGCCTGTTTTTGTGTAATTCCCCCGATGGCATCTTATTTGAGAGATTTTAAAATATGTGACTCCTGACTTCCCCCTGTTCAATTCTAGTTTCTGCTTTTTCACTGCTAATGCTCTTGCATAATCAGCTCACTAGTGTTGCATGCTCTGTAGAATATTTTCCTTATGTTGCGTCCAGGTAGAAACCTGGGCATCACTCTTGGTCAATTGCTTTTTCCTCACTTTCCTTTACTGTTTCCATTTCCCCCCCCTTTTCCTCACTGGCCTGTTGTATTGTACCCCGCTGGGGAGTAGCTAGACTGCCTGAATACCTCCACCAGCTCCTGGTGCCATAGATTCTGGCTGAAGAGGAAAGTAGGTATTGTGCACTTCTCCCAGTCTTTTGTTGAGGCCTCATCCGAGAGTCCAGAAAAGGTTAGAAAGCAGAGTGTCTGAGTGGCATGCATTGCAAACAGGCTATCTGCCTGTCAAACCAATAGTGACAGAACATGTGGTCTAATGTTTGAACATAGTGACAGAACTTTGTCTGTGTTTCTCTCTCTCTTTCTCTAGGACGCAATGCGTGATCATGACTCTGGTAAGTTCTCGCTTTGCATTTCATTAGCATCAAGTCTGTGTATTGTTGTATTGCATCACACCTTCTCCCTTCATGTCCCCCTTTTTGATTATGCATTCATCTAAAACAAAAAAAACTCTCCTTGTGAATTTTATGTCAAACCATCCCTCCAAAATGGAAATTTGTCAACATGCAATATGACATTGAGGTGTACTCATAGCACTCAAACAGCTAAGCTTTAGAGCATGGTTGTGCAAAGCTAATCTGCATGTGACAGGTCGTCATCGTCAGTCTTTATACATTTTTTCCATTGTAATGTTTATTTAACTATTGCCCATCATAGCTCTCGTTTTTGGAGGGTAAGCCTGAATGTAGAATTGGGCTAAACAAAGGTTATGTCCCAAATTCTAGTCTACACTTGCCTTTTTATAGTGCTGTGTGAATGTCTAGAGAGAATTCTTGTATCCCATCTCGTGGTATCTTAAAATGTTAAATTTCCCCATCTGGCACACACAATATAGTCTACATAAAATTCCTCGTATAGTGGTGTAGTTTCCTCGAGACTGAATCTTCCGTCTCTTTCTCTCTCTGTATTTCTGAAGCGGGGAGTTCCCCAAGCCAGAGTCCTACAGGCTGGTCCCAGTCCAAAGCCCCTGCACCTGCCCAGCGAGAGAGGGCCACGTCCTTCAACACTCAGGAGAAAAACAAAATTGTAAGTTCTATGTCTGGTTATAAATGCAGAGGTGAAAGTAACAAATGGGATTTTTAGGTATAGATTTAGTATCATACTTCTCTACATTTCCAATCTTGACATGAACTGTCACAACAACCCATGTGAAAATAGAACAAAAGATAGCAGGCCAGATCAGCAGCTCCAGGACGGCAAAGCATGATAAATCTCTATGTGCACTGGCTGAGTGTCGGGGAGGCGAGGGTTGTGGTGTGCGGTCCGGCCCTGGCCTTGCAGTTTGTAGCCTGTGCAAAAAGTAAACAACAATACCACTATCTTAATCTGATCTAATGCAAAACCTAGCAAGTACATGGTGCACCAAGGACCAAGCACCGAACTTCAGCGGCTCTACTTATACTTATACTTTCAGTGGCGTGTGTTGTGTGAGGCCTCTGTGCTGCTTTTTGACAATCGCTGTCACAGCCTAGATTCATTCAATGCAAACGTTTTTTAAAACCTTACGGTGCAGTGTGGCAAGAGAATCAAGTTTAGTCTAGAGCCGATTTAGGAGGACTTTATGTATTCTATCTAACCTAATACTTGTTATTACTTGTTGCACCTGCCAAAGTGTCTGTGGCTTTTCTTCTTCTTCTCTTTTTTTTCAGTCTTTTTTATTTCATTGTCTGAGCTTTGTCCTCTTTTCTGGTTCATTCAAATCTGATTAAAACAGGAAGCAGGGCTGTGTCGGTTAGTATGCGCAGGCTGTAAATGTCTTGTCTATAGAAAAATGAATATGTTTGCACATAAAGGCTCTGTGGTGCAGTTCACACTACTGTGTGTACTTTGACACAGTAATGCGCCTTATTTTGTAGCCTACGGTAAAGGTGATTTTTTAATTTAAGAAATCATGTAACTGTTTTTTAAATGTAACAGAGTAACGTTGCATTTCAACTGACCTACTTTTATCTGAATACACTTTTATGATAGTAATCTTACTTTTACTTTCTATATATTGTTCTAGTATTCTTTCCGTGTGTGTGCGTGTGTGTGTGTGTGCGTGTGTGTGTGTGTGTGAAGAAATACTTTCAAACCAGTTTAAGCAACTTACTCTACTGGTTATGATAAGTGGTTATGTTTCATAAGCTTGTCTCACAACAGTTGCACCTTTTTGATTTCTGTTCATCCAGAGGCCTCGGGACAAGCGGGACTCTAGTTACTACTGGGAAATCGAGGCCAGCGAGGTGTATCTGCACTCCCGCATCGGTTCAGGCTCATTTGGAACTGTATACAAAGGGAAATGGCATGGTAGGAATGCATTTTAGATAGGGCAGGGCACTTTCAGGTGTTACTGCATCGACTTTCACACTTTCAAACTGCACTTTCCACTTTTCCACTACATGACACGTCACGGTTGATAAATCAGTTCAGTGGGCTTGTAGCAATGTTTCTCGTGAGCTTACAGTGGATTTTGTGGGCCAAGGGTAACTGAGTGTGGTACATTTTGTTGTAGGTGATGTAGCAGTGAAGATTTTAAAAGTGACTGATCCCACACCAGAGCAGTTCAAGGCATTCAGAAATGAGGTTGCAGTCCTGAGGTAAGAATCGGCAATCACCTGCTTTGTTTCCAACGGTTATGACAATTGCAAATAGTCGTTCTCTTAGCAAATCGTCTTCATTGGAAACTTATCTTATCGTCGTTTTGGTGATTTCCTCTTCCCCTTTGCCTCTTGACACAGGAAAACGCGACATGTCAACATCCTGTTGTTCATGGGCTACATGACGAAGGACAACCTGGCCATTGTGACCCAGTGGTGTGAGGGCAGCAGCCTTTACAAACACATTCATGTCCTGGAGACAAACTTCAAGATAATCCAGCTCATAGACATTGCCAGGCAGACAGCTCAGGGCATGGAGTAAGTCCTCAATAATGTGTATGTGTGTGTGTGTGTGTATATATATTACCTGATAAACTGACTTGAAAATGTCATCTAATATTTTTCTTTTCATTTTTAGCTATCTGCATGCAAAGAACATCATTCATCGTGACATGAAGTCCAACAGTATCCTTTCTGTTGTACATTTCAGTGTGTTCTTTTTGTCTAAAAGATAACTGTGTTATAAATCTCATACTGTACTTGTCAGGATACGTGTTCCCTCAGTGTGTTTTCAGCTCTAATTCCTTGACAGCAGCGCAGACATCTTCTTGCATGAAGGCCTAACGGTGAAAATCGGGGACTTTGGTCTCGCTACGGTGAAGGCCAGATGGAGCGGGTCACATCAGGTGGAACAGCCTTCTGGATCCATTCTCTGGATGGTCAGTAACACAGTTCTGATGAAGTTATATGACTATAAAAATAACTATAATGAGACAATGTGAGAAAATGACTGTGGCTGAACGTCCACAGGCTCCTGAGGTTATCCGGATGCAGGATAACAATCCCTATAGCTTCCAGTCTGATGTCTATTCCTATGGAATTGTTCTCTTTGAGCTCATGACGGGAGAGCTCCCATACTCCCAGACAGCAAACAGAGACCAGGTAAAGTCTCACCATTTCTGCATGTCCTACTGTATGTCATGTGATAAAGGTTTAGCGGTACATAGGTGACATTATGATTCTATAAAGAATTGTCCTTCCCACATTCTGTGTTTTTGTTCATCAAAATAAATTTGAAAACACTTCAGAGTTGCACTTGCCACATTTTGTTAGATTTATAAAACTTCACTGTGACCACAAAAACAGGCATTTTAGCTCTAGTCCATGCCTGGGTCTCAGTGTCAGGCTGCGAGTCCAGGTCAGAAGGTGGTGGAAAGACACTGGATCGCCATCTGAAGGGGGTTGTGGAGCTGGCCTAAGGCCCACCATGGAACAGAGGCGGGCACCCTGGAGCCACTGGCCTAATTTTAGACCCCGTAACACAACCCTGCTCATGTGTAAGAAAAGGGGTGCATGGGTTTGCATACGTGTATGTCTCTGGATTTTTCGTCCTACCACAGGCCACAAGACCTAGCCTGCATCGTGTCTGGCTCCTTGTTCAGTTCAGTATACTGTGTCTGTATTGAAATTTGGCTGAAGTTGCTGTACAAAATGTGCCCATAAGTACTGCAATGATCCACTCTTGTACCCCAAGTCTCCTTGATACTGTAGAATGACTTTGTACTCAGCTGACCTGGCAAGCACAGAGTACTGCTGTCACCCTTTATCTCTGCAGCATCATGCCCTCATGCCTTCACAGTAGCTCCAGTGTTTAAAATGCCTTTGACTTACTAGTCATATTTATAAAAAAAATCTCTGAGGTGGACTGCTGATTCAGGGTGGATCAGGTGTCTCTTGACTAACTTGGATTGATTGTTCAATATTTTTTAAAGGTGTCAGGAGTCAGTCTGCTGTCTCTGACTCCCTCGTTTCAGATTATCTTCATGGTGGGAAGAGGCTATTTGTCTCCAGACCTCAGTAAGCTCTACAAGAACTGCCCCAAAGCCATGAAGAGGTTGGTGGCCGACTGCATCAAGAAGTCCAAGGACGAGAGGCCACTCTTCCCGCAGGTGAGACACTCTTTTGATAATTGTAGACTTAAAGCTAAATGATGAGTGTTTAGTTTAACTAATTCTTTTTCTCTTTTCTGCATTTTTCCCCCCTTTTTTTTTTTTTAGATCTTGTCCTCAATTGAGCTCCTCCAGCATGCCCTCCCTAAGATAAACCGCAGTGCCTCAGAACCGTCCCTGCACAGAGCCTCTCACACTGAGGATATCAATGCCTGTACTCTGACCTCCACCAGACTGCCTGTTTTTTAGAGGCACAGATAGCACTGCCCCTCCTCCTCTTCCTCCTCCTCCTCGTTGATATATCCAAAACAGTCCAAATGCTCAGTACGCCCCAAATTCTCATACATACAGATGCAAATATAGACCTAAAAAATATACATGCAATCATACATAAACCCATGCTATAATAAAACACTTAAGGAAAAGAGGAGAGAGGAAAGTTTTAGACAGAAGCGCATCTGAGATTTACTATGGGAGGGAGTGAATGATTGCTAGGGGGATGCACACATGAGGAAGCTGGCGTAAGATACATGGAGATGGTGCCTTGCTTATCGCTGCACGTATTAAGAAGTATGCAGAGGCTCCACGGTGGCAATGCATTTGGTAAAAATTTGTAAATACATGCACGCACACCTACCTAAGACGACGATAAATGGACACTGAAGGAAGCTCAAGAGGAACACAGACTTTGTCTCTCTTGATTTTTGGGTTCTGTGACGTGATGCACACCCTTCTATCTGGTCGCCCTGATGAAAAGGACCTTTAAAGCTTTCATGCCTTAAGAGGAAACAAAGCCTGGACTAAGATCCTGCACAATTCACCTCTTGTTATCACAAAGCCGTTGGATGTAGTCCATTTAGTTGCACAGTAGTAGTTGATTTTTTGCATTGTCTTAAATGATAATGGAGTAGTATGGGAAATTGTTGTCTTTTGTTGTTGTTGTTGTCGTCGTCTTTTGACTTCTTTTAATTGTCTTTATTTTTGGCGGGAGGGAAGGGGGTAATTTTTGGAGGAATTATAGTTGGACAGCGAGCATGAGTGACGATGGAAAAATTTAATTTGCACATTTTAGCAAAAGCAATGGTTATGTGTCAACAGTCTACAGATTGGCTTCATGGCTCCGAGTAAACTGATCTGTAGATACACACACACACACACACACACCACACACCACACACCACACACACACCACACACACACACACACACACTCACTCACACATTCATCAGTCCTCACCATGGGTAGGTTATCATGAGCTGGACATTTGGCAGTTGTCTTAAATATTTAAAATGATTTGGAAACTAATTTGTATTTGTTTATCATGTCTCTTTCAGGAGGTTAAACGTTTTATTGTGAACTTGGTGAGAAAGTTGTCTATTCAATATTTTAATAAAATTAAGTTAAATTTCTTTGCCAAAGAAGATGTGTTTATCTTTTTTTTTTTTTTTTAACCACTGGAAGAACGTGGAAACAGGTGAGGTGGGCGGTCGACATCAGATTACACTGCGTCTCCTCTTGTTCACTAACACGGTAAAATCCCACACATGTGCAAGACTTTGTGGCAGGGTGTAATGTTTGCTGTAGCAGTGGCAACTTGGTGTAACCTCACAGGGGATCCAGTCCAGACACGCCACCAGGGGGTTCCACCATTGGCTGATGCCACTGCGCACCGCATAGACACTGGCAGGCGCTGTGGAACAACAATCATTCAGCAAGGGAGGCGCATGTGGTGTAAAGAGAGGACAGTTCTATTTTGTTTTAGTGTAAACATTCAACATGCAGTTCCTGCTGGGCAGGAGCGCTTGACTTAGTTTGGTCTCAAGTGCAAATTTATAGTAAATATAGGGATATTTGCTGTGTCTAAATATAGGGATACGTATGTATTTTTGTCTCTTGAATTGAGCCTAGGGCAAGAGACACAATGGAAGCTTTCTGAGTTCTGCATTACTGTATATTTAAATCATGTCTCAAAAAGCCCATCACAGGGTAAAATAAATGTGATGTCAACATCAGTGGATGAATACAATAAGAGCAAAGCCATTGGCTGACCACTAGTGGTCTATTTTTACAACAGTTTTTGCTATATGTGTTTATCTGTTCTATTTCTGCATTCTGACAAGTCACACAGGCTGGCCAACAGAGTCCAGATGCCCAACATCCTTAGCCTACAGCAGCTCCATCTAGTGGGTGGGTTTTTTTACATATAAGATGCACAATGAGTGGTGGAGGAAGTAACATTGTACGTAAAAAAAACAACAACTCAACTACGAAACCATTAGGGAAGAAATGGTAGAGAATTATTATCAGCACAATGTATCAAAAGTATTAATTCTGCAGAGGAATGGGCCCTGTGTCTGATTTATTATTGTAACAATGTGATATTATCAGAGTGCTGCTGCATTAGTAGCAATTTACTGTTTTTGCTGCTTCTGGTAGAGCTGTTTGAACTATTTTCTATACAGTTTGATGTTTTAGTCCTGTGGTTCTCAATCTGGCGGTCCGACCCAGGATAAATCTGAGGGATCATGAGATGGTGGGAAAGGAAAGGAGAAGAATAATAAGTTATGCACTGTAAGATTGTGTTATTTTTTCAGATTTCTTGTGAAATATTAGATAATTTGTACTTTTTTTCCTCTGTGAAATCATCTGAGAAGTTTAGAAGGTAAATATCTCTTTGGTGGAACAACGCATAGATGTCTGAAACATGCTCATGGCCCAGAAACAAATCATATTTGTAAAAGGTCAGCAACCACTGGTTTAACAGTAGTAACTGTCAAATAAATGCAGTGGTGTAGAAATATAAATTAACTTGGAAATGGAAATACTCAACTACCTTTAAAATTGTAGATACGTACAGTATTTGAGAGGAGAGCATCAGAGTACTGCGCTCTCTGATGTTTCTCTCAGTACACTTGACAACACAAATCCCTTCAGGCGATGCAGATTTTCCTTTAACATTAAACTAATGCAATCTGACACACAACCCCCGGACTTGGTGCACCGTCTATAATAGAAGCCCTCCTGTGAATTTAATAGCCTGTGCCAAGACAGGTACTTTCCTCTCTCTCTTATGGCCTCCAACTCTAACTGGCAATAAAAAACAATCAATTTAAAGTATTCTCTAATGGATCTACACTATAAGGCCTTTATCTATGTTTATTCATGATGCTACCAACAACACAGATTTCATATTTCAGTTCTGGGACAAAGTGAAGGCACATGCATGCAGCTCAATCGTCTAATTATGTAACCGTGTATGCAGGCCTCTTGTGCCTCTACTCCACCACCAGATGGCAACAAGAAGCTCTCTGTGCCTGCTGGGTTGTCTACATTATATATTCAGTTATTAAAGCATCAATGTTGATGGTGTTATTTTGTTTTGTTACATTTTAAAACCAGTAAAATTAGTGAGTATTAAAAATCATGTTGCATTGCATTGCATGTTATGTCATAAACATGAGTTGTGTGACATTCAATGACGCCCATGTTTATCACCCAGCATCTTGACATTTTCCTTCATTATGAGATGGTAGCACTTCTCTTCCACTGTGTGTTTCCAGCAGATGGTCAGTGCAGCGTGCCCCCACAGGGCACAACTTGTTCATGTAGTGCAGCAGCTTTGCAGACAGCTGGGAGGAGTCTAGACGGAAGCTCCTCAGCTGGAGCTTCAAGGCCCCATAGTGTCATTCCTCTGAGTTCTTCTACTATCACCAGGCCAGGTCAGCCTGCTTGTTATGTGTGCAAAGAAACAACATCAGTACCATCTGGAAGCCTTGCAAATACATAGTGATGTGCATATTTGAATCCGTGGGAGGTGTTTGCTGATATTTGTCCTTCTAAGACAAATAACAGATGTGCTAGCCTGAGTCTCAGTTTGTCACACTTCTTGGCAAATTCATGCTTGTATCAGGACATAGAAGGGCTTCTGCAGCCATATCAATTACTCTTGGGACATCTGTAGGCACACAGTGTACCAGTGCTGATGGCTGTTGGCAGTTTGCAAAGTTCTGAGCAAACTTTCCTGTCATGAATAACAAGAGGATGAGCACACTAAGTCATCGTATCCTCGTAGAAATATTGAGGTTATCCGATAGTGCTATGTGCACTAAAGTTAAATGTTTAAAATTTGAAATAATATACAATATTAAAGCCAAACTCTGCTTAAAATTTTTTTGCTTACTGTTAACATCACTTGGATATTTATCCTTCACTGTGCATAAGGACATAACATTTTCACGTACAACTGCTGAAGGGGGAAAGTATCTTTGTACTCATCTTAAATTTGAGTTTATAACGTGGGCCGTAATGAAAGAATTCACAACTAATTTGTTAACCAATTGTGACTGAGTATGCTACTTAGACAAAGTAATGTGGATTTGTATATTCATAGATTCTGTATTTTCTAATGAGGTAGCAGGAATATAAGTAATAGCATGTCTCGGATACTATCCTTAATACTGCTACTACTACTACTAGATGTGTTGCATATAACAAATCTTCATACTGAATATAAATGATAGATGTTTCCCAAATAATATCCTCTTAAGATGGAGAATGTAACTCTTAGCTGTATTATACAACAGAAAGTATTTTACCAGTATAAAAGAGAACAGAAACATAGTTAACAAGAATATACACGCCAAATTTGAAACAGAAAATGTTTGCTGTTGCCAACATTGACAGTTTTCTGTCGGATGGGTTGTCTCATGACCAACTTATCACACTGAGCAGATGCCTACTGTGTGATATACGTATGTGGGAGCATCATACCTTCTTTATGTGAAACATTGTGCTCTCTCAGAGATGGTAACTCGGGTGTAGGTGGTAAGTGTTTGGTGTTTGGTTGCTACACAATCTCTCAGAGGTGGGGAAAAGATTATCTGGTGGGACATTGTAATGTTTTCACCAGGAGGCTGACAGGGTATAACAACAAAGGCAAGAAGAATAAAGCAATAAAACCTGACCAATAATGTTGTAATGTTCTCTAAGCACCTATCCCACTTTTCTGAGTTATTGTTCAGTGTGGTGGAAGGATAATCAAGAGAACAATAAACATGAAGCGTGAATGTTTCTAATGAATGCACCCAATAATCTTCATGTCTTTTCGGGAATTACATAATATAATCAGTATCGTTTTCTGCTGCTTATCTCGTCTCATAACTTTGGATTTTAAATCACACAAGGACCTGCACTTCCCGTGAGTCATCACTATTCGTCTGAAGTAAACGTTATTAGAGAGAGATTAAAAAATAAACACTAAAACCACTAACTAATTAGTACACAATATTTATTCACTGTAATCCCTATAACCACAGTTTGGCAGGCAGGTGACTGTATAATTGATAGTTATTGACTCTGCTGTAGTTTGACATGAACATCAGAAAGTAAACAACTAAAAAATACATTTCTAATGAATCAATACAATCACGAGTCAGAACTGCTCATCACTGAACATGAATACATCTAATGTGACAAGGCCTTCACTTTCAGGACATCATTTGATTGACAGAACACCTAATATACACAATAAGAGTCACTATTTCCTGCCTGTGTAGCTCAGCAAACATACAGGTGAACAGACAATAAAACTATTCAGTAAGCAGACTTCCAAAGGACTTCCTCAGATCGCGGATGGTGTCAGAGTTCACTACATCTTCGTTGGCAGTGTTGATGTGTCTTTCAGACCGAAAGCACTCGTCTGGCTCTGGGATTTGCTGGAAGACAGGAGAATCGTGACTTTTTGTGCGCAGAGTGAGTCAAAATATACTTGCATATGACTTCACAGGTGAGTTGAACATACTAGCTTACTTCAGCTGTGGATGTCCCAGTGTTGTTTGCATCCTTCACGGTCAACTTTGGAGCAGGCCTTTGTAAGAGAAATCCTTGGGGTTTCACTGGACGCCCTAATTTCAGCACATTTTTATATCATTTATGATATTCAGGCATCTTTACTATGAAGACAGGATGATGTGGTAATATATTCATACGTAGTCTTGCACATTCTCACAGATCACTGATTTATTAGTTGACTGATGTGACATAAATACAGTACACCCACATTGTTAACATGTAAGACAGACAACACAGATAATGATACCACAATACAATTATCTCTACCACAATACAGGTATGACTTCATGCATTGGAAGCAGTGCAGTCCAGCACCTGAACCGTTGTTATGGCTTCCTCACTTTATTGCATATTTGATAAAAAACTGCAACATTACTGAGCACACGTTTCGTGGAGAAATAAGTATCACTCACAACATAACACTCATAACATATGAGGACAGAGACCAAACATATATTGCAAAGGAAGCTTTATTGCCAGTGACAGAGGGGAAATATCAAGAAAGGAATTTCTTCCACAAATATTGTATTCTGATCTTGATTTAAACAGTCCAACACCGGTTTTAAAAGTACATATATTTAGCAGGTGACCATGGCCCTTAAGAGTTACAGTCCTGCAGGTCTGAAGATATAAGTTTCACCTCAACACAATGGCCAAAGAAACACGTCCAGTTATTATTTTTCAAATATTCAATCACGATCACTGAACCAAGGCCTAACCATGCACTTATTGTACTGCTGCATGTTCCTTCCTTGGAAACAATGCCATGGCATATTTCCTATTAAACAGAACAACATCCATTAAGCCTCAGGCATGGCTTTTACAAGGATACGCTCACAGATACAATGGCACTTTATACAACTTGGAAAAAGAATCACACACAGAGCTTGCTGAACATATTTTGTACTATAGTAACAAACAAATTGCTGGAAAACGGTACAGATTTCTTTTTACAGTTGATTTGGTTGCTTTTTAGCTGTTTCACCATTTAGGGTATTAGTTATATGAAATGGCCTCCACAAAAGCCACTGGACAACAACCAAGTGATTGTGACATTTGTGTAAAAAAAAGTTTTTTTTAAAACAATTCAATGTGTGGGTGATATAGCTTTTTGAATCAATTCGATGGAAGATCTGATTTCTAAATAAGTAATATTATTGAGTAAAAAAAAACAAAACAAAATTTATATTGCACTTTCCATCAACTCACAGAGGAGTGTGATCAGGATAAACGTCTTTAATCTTTGAATGGCAGTAACACGGACACGAGTCCACACTAAACCTCAGAGCAGTTGTACTGTTGTCATGGCAACACCACCATGATAGCCGATATCCAGTGTGAGGGCCACAGGGAGGACTTTATATCTGGCATTTCATGGCGGATCATACATTATACGCGTTTTCATTGTCAGTCAAATGCCTGCTTCCACGCAACCGAACGCAAGAAGACAACAAGAACGACCTGACTACAGCATCAGTTCACAGGCGTGTGATTTACAATAGGCATTTTGAAAGCATAAGTCCTGTCTTGGAACACTGTTCTCTGATGTAATTACACACTCCATGCGACACACTGCAGGATTAACAGTCCCCTCACTGATATTTACATTGTGGGTTACTGGAGTGCAAAAGACTGATTTAAAGTAAATTATTTCTTCTTTGGTTCAAAATTATACAAATATATCTAAGCTGTGAGTGTGTGCATGCCTGCACAACAACCGACATAATACAATCTTTACTAAATCTTAGACTAATCTCAATATTTATTTATATTATGTGTCAATCTATTAGTATCCTCTAAATAATCTCTTTTCTAGTGACATTATAGATGAAAAAATTAACTTTAAGAAAGGCCACATACTGTGTGTCTCTATTCTATGTGTATGCATGAGTGTACATTGTCACACTCACTGTGTTTGATTATGAATACCTGTAGAACTGTAGAACTTATATAATAATGTATTTCTTATGACACATTCACAATGCATGAATCACAGGGAACACAGCTCGGGTAAAACAGCGATGTTACATGAACATCCCACTTGATCAGACATTAATAACTGACTTGCACCTGGCTTTGTATCAATCATGCAAAACAAAAATAAATATCTATTAGTATAAGTATGAAAATAATCACCACTACAGCCATACATACTCACGTACTGTATACATATTGAGATATACACAAACTTCAAACTGCACGATAGTCCACAGTTTGAACAATATCTAAAGGTACACACCAAAATAGAAAACATAAAGGGGGGTCAGGGGGGCAAATCAAAAATTCATAGCTGGGTCAAACAGGTAGCACAGAGCAGCACTGAACTCAGTGTAGGCACAATCTGCTTTTTACATCATCAACAACAGCCCCAAAGAAAAAACCACAGCTACCGAAACATAGGTGACCTATACAAGCACACAAATCAACAGGTCAACAAGTAGACAGTACATTTTGACACTGCATAGAGTTAAAAACACAGTCCAGTCCAGCACTCAGCTGTACCAAGCTCACGTCACCAAGATCTGATTCTCGCTATCAGCATCCACACACACACGTCCACGCTTGTGTTCAGCTAAGGTACGTCATTGTTATCTAGACTCTAAGACTTCCTCCCTTTCTCCTGAGTGACTCAGTTGGCCTGGACTGGTTTTGGACCCACTGCAACGCCATTACAGTCGAGAATGTACTGCAGACAACCTTGAGGCGGGCGTCCAGCACCGTTCTTAGTGGGTTCGCCAGTAATTTCTCCCTTCTGGCCAACTCCCTAAAAAGAAAAAGGAACGACTTACTCATCCAGAAACAATTGTAATTGTTTCCTGGCAGTAAGATCTAAAAACAGGTTTGTTTATTTGAAATCTGTGTAACATAACTAATCTCGGTGTTGGTGTGTTACTTTACCTGGGATGGCTGAATGGTGGTGGGTCTCGGGGGAGCATTAGCTTCCTTCTCTGCTGCCTTGTTCATTTCTGCCAGCACCATGTCGGCGATGAGCTGCCTGTCCTCGGCCTGGTGTTCCCCTACCAGGGGCATGGAAGAGCCCACCACCTGTGTCATTAGAATGAGTTATAGTTATAGTAGTCATGCCTTACATAAAACTTATTAAACAAGCCCTTTACTATTTTTAAAACATTTCACCTGAATTTTGGCAGACAGGCTGCCATTATCATCATTATCATTATCATTTTAAGCTTTCAAACCTGACTCCTACCTCTGTGATAAAATCTCTGCCATCTTTCCCATGAATAGCTTTGACTGCGCAAATATCCAGACCCCCGAAAATCTCTGAGCAGGTGTCAACCCACAGTTTGTACCTGAGTGAAAGAATCAGCACATGACTCAATGCAAGTGACACCATAATGAGACACCACAGTCACTTTTTGTCGCCTCTACAGACAGATGTTACTATATATGATACACGCATATGACACCCATAGTTTCTTGTTATTAATTCACATTTACCTTTTTAGGATTCTTATATCACACTCACCTATCAGTCATGGCCACCTGTTCGAGCATAGCTGAACCAGTATTGGTCTTCCAGTTACCAGATATAGACGTTCTCCTGACATGTGTAGGGCACATCAATTACAACGATTAAGTTTCACATTCACTTATAAAATTGAAGCAACAAAAGTGTATTTTTACTGTACACACATGTAGGCTTTGTAGTCATTGCCGATCTTCTGGATCCTGATGTCATATTTGGAGTCGATGAGAGGTTCTGTGGTGGTGTATGTCTGGGTGAGAGCCACGACACTGGCTATGTCCTGGAATTTACTGTGATTGTCCACTTTCACCTGTACCCAACCATGAGACAGAACCAAGCATGATATGATTATTGGAATATCCCAAATTCCAAAAACAAAAGCCATAAAAACAGCAAAACAAAACAATGTGTTCTTTCATATTACTGCAAGAAGAAAAATCTATATACCTTTCCTATACCGGAGTGAGCATGTCCAATCTTCACAACAACAGGGAATGATGGCATGCTTACCTAAAGTAAAGCAACAGATTTAGTGGCTTTTGTTCCACTTCATACTTTCATCTTACATTTGCAAACAACGTGTTATTTTATATCAAACACAAATTCTTAAATTATCCTTGGACGTGGGTCATGACAGCTACTTACCATCTCTTTGTAGTTTGGGTAAAAGGTCTGCTCAATCAGAGGGAACTTCTCAGCACCCAGTTTCCTGTGGGTGTTGATAAGTTGGGCAAACTGGACACACAAAAAAGGTAAATAAACCAGATGCAAATGATTTCACAGATAAAATGCAGTGCAGAGAAAGAACAGATCATCATTAGTGTCCCTTTCCCTGCCGCATTGCTTTAAAGCAAAGCTCTCCCCGGCTGCTGAATGCCTACCGCCCATGGCTTGTCACACAGGTTGTAGATGGATGCAAGGGAGTTGATGCTTGGTACACCTCCATACTGCAGCCCAATGATCAGGTTGCGGAAATCTTCATTCTGGGTCATACTGAAGGCATGCTGACGAATGAGGACAAAATCTGGCTTGAATGACCTAGAAGATAAAATTATGGCAGACATGTGACAAATATCCGACCAAAAACATGATGAACTGTGGTAAAAGCAATGTGGATGAATAAGACAGTGAGCACTGAAGGTGGATAGTGTCTTCTGTGTGTGTGTGTGTGTGTGTGTGTGTGTGTGTGTGTGTGTCTGTGTCTCACCTCATAACCTTGGTACCATTTCGGAGAACTTGCATGTTCACGTTGCAGGTCCCGTTGGCATGAGCCACAACGTTGATCTCATTGAATTCAGCCTGAGGAGTTGACGATTAAAGAAGCACATGAGAACAGACTACTTAAACTTCTCTCTTCTATTTTACATAAGTACTTCAAATGGATATCACTGGCCTGGTGAAATGTACCTGCTCCACTTTGATGTCATAATCCTCATGTACTTTCTTTCCCCGGAATAATTTTGCCCTGGTTAAAACAGAAACACAGAGAATGTATTAACTTTTAATGTAATAAGATAGACGTTTCCAACCATTTACCAATTTTGTAAACATAGCATTCCACAAAAAATACAACCAGAGTGTACGAATAGCACAGAGTAGACAAATGCTTTTCCAACTGGTGACACACAGCCTTCCTAACACTTCTTCCTTTAATCTGGCAACCAACACAAACACTTTTTAAAGGCTGTATAATTGTTGAAAGCATGCCTTCCACAGCACACAGATGCCGTTAAAGCATTTCCTACTCCATGGTCCGCTAGCAGTACGACAGAAAATGTTAAGAAGTCACAGAAAATGGCTGCACCCTTCATGAGTTGAGTGACTGAGTGATTCAGCACTTTCTTTTCTGGCTTGTACAAAAATGACACCTGCAGACTCTTAAACTCCTTTTTTTAGGATCACTGCTGAAGTGGTAATCTCTCCCACAGGATTTACGATTAAGATGGATCAGTGTCAATAAGCTGACACCACACAGAGATGAAAAGTGCAGAAGCTACACAGCGGTTGTCAGCGTTAACGGTCGGTTGAATTTCTTTGTATTTTTAACCCAAACTGGCGTGCGGAGGAGCTTGACCTGACATCAGCTTTGACAGTAGGAAGTACTGGGGGTGATCTACAGTAAATCAATACTAATGTGGGCCCTTAAAAAAGAACCCTTACCTCCTCCTTTCTTCAAGTTGCCATGGAGGAAGATTTATTCTGGTTTCCATCTTCCAGTTCACAATTTAACTAACAGCATCTCTAGCAGTGCAAAGGTGTTAAACTGTTGCTATGATGCAAAACATTATGAAACCACCTTCATCCAAATGGAATTTGTACAATGTCTATGTTTCAGCAAATCACCCTGCTGTCACATACCCTGCACCCACCTCCTATTTAGTAAAGAGGTAATGCTGAATAATTCATCCCCCCCAATCTAATTAGAGCACGTGGTTCTATTTTGTCGTGGAGGAAAACAAGCATTGAAATATGAATCACTGCTCCTGTATCTGAGAAAATGAAAAGTCATCTCTAGACAGTGATGAATGCTCTGTGCCAATACATACTTTAGACTGAGACAGTGTTTCCCAAACAAGACCCCCTCAGAACAAACACAAGAGAGCGAGAGATGAGACATGAGAAAGACAATCCCCTGATTTAATTTTGCCATTCAAATGTTAATGTTGTCAGCATGGAGAATGACTGTGTTGAGGGAGCATGGCATTATCTGTTCAATCTATGCTTTATCACACTGCAGAGCCACCGACTGTGCTGAAGTGCTGAGCCCAGCTTGGCATACTAAGCATCCTATATCATACATTTAACATGGTCTGTCATTCAGCATTAAAATGCATGAGTGATTGTCATGTCACATTAACCAGCTTCTCGAGTTAAAATCTAGGTCCCCTCTGTGTTGTCCTTGAATTAGCTTTCATCCAAAAACAAAGGACATTATCGTTTTATATTAGGGATACTCACATTGCCCTTGACTAACGTGCCTGTGCCTATAGCTGCTCACTGAGAGAGAATGAGAGCATGTTTACTTGCTTCATTAGTTTCTAAAAATCAATACAAGTACTCTTGACTTGAATTAAAGACGAGATGAGCCAAATAAGACAAGAGTACTTACAACAATATATAAGAAGCAACACAAAATCTAAGCAACTTCATTATTAGTTGCATGCGTCTATGTTAAAATCTAAATTACATATCAGTGTGAGAGCTTTTCATTCAGATGATTCACCCGAGAGCTTGGTAAGCGGCAGCCCTTGCTGAATTCTAATGTCTCATCACTTAGCCTGCTTAACATTCAGTCTCGCATGTGGGTGATGTTTAAATAAGGTTAAGCTCACAATATAAAACATTTCTGTTCCGATTCCAGTTAAAGCGCTCCCTTATGTGTTTTTGCAATTTTGAAAGACTAAATAAAAGGAATCTCAGGCTCTCTACTTGAAATTGAGCTATATTATAGAGAGAAGGAGGCAGTACACGTCGGCCATTAGTCTGATAAGTAAGACATCTGCTCCTCCTGTCCTAAGAACAATTTATGGCACAGCGTTCTTGGCACAGAACAAACCTCTCCCCCTCTGGATGACTGGCAGCTTCATTTAACAAGTAAAAACATTCTTAATGACTCTGATTCTGTCTCTATATGTGCTGTAACCCCTGGCAATCACTGACATTCACACGATTCCATGTATCCTACACAGTTCATTATTCTGCTTAACACAACTTGTTACATAACCTTGTTTAAATAATTGTCCATTTTAATGTCTGCTGTTTTCTTTATGTGGGGGCTTCTTAAAATTGATATTTTGTATATAGATTTCTTGAAATGTTATATGTTTATTACAGTATTTGCCAAGCTCCCTGTATGTCCCAAACAAGATGTGTAATAATTAAAACATTTAAAACATATCAGACAGTGAAACAATCGGCATTAGTTGCTGGATAAGAAGATGTGAAGAACCAATGTCCTTGTAATGTTGTAATGCATCATCACATACTACACACACAAATGTTGTACATATATATATATATATATATAAGAGAATATCTTCTCAAAACTTTAACGATCTCTTCTAAACATCACAGTGAACCACAATTACCTGATGTGTATAAATATGAATAAGTTGTTGCCAACTTTATTGGCAACAGTGTATATAGATATATCTGGGGTCATATAATGTGTATCATCTGGGATTTGACTCATTTCATTTGATAAATAGATGTTGACAGCTGCACCTTCTGCCAGATGCAATTAGTCAGGAGAACCCTTCCCTGATTTCATTATGTGTCTTGAGGCCAACAGGTCTCATCACTCTGACTTTCATTTGTGGCAGCGTGCAGAAAAAAAGCCTGTGGCACAGTGAGATACAGCAGATAAACAAGCCCTCAGACTTGAGGTGTGCCAACATTACAGAGAATATTAGGTACTCAGCAAAACCTGCATTAAAAATAACAATACATTTCATCTTCTTTTAGCTTGCCAGCAGCTATATTTCTCCTGGTTTTCATCCTGCTAGTTTGAGAGCTGAATACAGTACTTCACAGACACATTTTGCTCCTGATCGTTTTCTATGCAATATTTGAGTCTTTAAATTATAGTAAATAGTATAATAGCCAAAATAGTATCATTTCAAACTGTAGCACTACATTTAGATCTGTGAGCTAGAGTACACTGTGCAGACTTACACAACTATGAGTAAACCAAGATTGATTTGTACTAACATGGTGGTTCACAACTACTGGGTCAAAGGTCTTCTAAAAACAACTAAACCTCATGAGCTCATGTACAACTCCCCCACGACTGACTATTGAGCAGTCATAAAAAATAGATGCACCACTCAGATGGAGGAAGCCTTTGGAATGAAGTATTTCAGCTGATTTCCCAGAAATACAATACGGAGCTCGTGAACAGCGAAATAACATTAGACTAAATAAACTGCATTAGGCATAGACTGTAATAATGTCAAAGCAGGAAATCACTTGACTACTACTTCTTATCAGGGCTTGTTAAATATGAGACAGTGAGAGGGTGGAGTGTAAAACTTTATCTTACTCCCCATCTGACCTGCTCAATATTCCAAATTAGAATGACCTTTGATTAATGACGCGGTTTCAGTTTAATATATTTTATTGTGTCCCTCTGCCAGAACTGCAGAGCAGTGCCTTTGTATTGGCACATCAGACTGTAATACTTATTCCTCAACAAGCGGGCTTCCTTTCCACTTCTAACAAATGTGGAATAAGTGAATGCATAAGGCTGGCATTCATCCCGCTGACGAGGATCTGATCTTATTAACATTGATCACGGTTTCTATTATATAAATGGCCAGTCCTACACACATAAACATATAAGGATAAGAGGGGGGCCAATGCAAGGCCACCTGAATTAGGAAAACTGGCATTAAATCTAATATTTATGTGATTTGGTGTGTGTATTTATATGTATCTTAATCAGACCACAGTGACCATCTTGTTGACATATTAACCTCCATGTGACATGCATTGTGCACATCATGACATCCTGCACTCATGGACGTTAAAGACATTTTGCCATCTGCATGACGCACAAATAAATCATAGCTAGCAATCAATTAGTTCATTTCACTTAGTTAAAATCTGGTCAGAACTACCAAATACTGTAATGCTGTCCAATGCTTAAAGAGGAGGGATGTAGATTGAATTTTGATTTTATTCCCGTGCCTCAGGAAAGCAAAATATTCCACAAAGTTAGCATATCATCCAGAGTAAAATTCTTGTTGTGCCATACATTAGTAAGACATCACACTTAACTTTCAGTTTCCTGTTCCTATCTATCTCTGGGTGGCAACTAGTAATGTCCATAAATATTATACAAAGAGGAGATGATAGAAATCACACAGACAAATTGTGTAATTGTGTTGAGCGTTATCCAGCTGCAGCTCGAGCACACGCTATGCTGTGGAAATGATGTCAGCTGTGTAAACAAGTGTTGATCATGTGGTGATAGAAATACCATATACCATATTTTTTGAATCCTACAAAATACTTTTCCTCTCAATCCGTGTGCATACTCATTTAGAGCGCTTTGAATCCTCACCACACTAGAGTGACAAAGATGTGTTACCTCTGAAAAAGATCCCCCAGGACACAGACTGTCAGTGTAATGGCTTAAAAGCCTTAATGTAAGCCCACTCTTAACATTAATGACACAGGATGAGAAATGTAGCCGTGCGAATGATGTTTTTACTTACACTATCTGCTGCACACCACTTGTATGATCGACTAATGGAACCCTGTGCACCAAGGGCTGCAGCAAATGACATTAATTGTTCCCTATGTTAGTGCAGGGTATGTCATGTGATCTGCTCAGAGGATGAGTGAGAAGGGGGAAAACCCATTGTTGGAGGGGAAGCACTGCAGTATTTAGACTACCTCCAGAGAAATTTCCCTATTCTTGCACAACCTGTGGAACGTCCCTTTTTTTTTAAAGTATAATAAAACGACACATAAAACATACCATCACATCACTTTAGTTCATTTTTTCACGAGCAGCTGTCATAAACAATATGTAATATTGCTCCAAAATGTATAACAAAATGAAGTACTACAGAAAAAACAACACAGACAAAATAAAGGACAAAAAAAAATCCCCCATCTTGGTGTAAGGTCATTACTGTTGAGAATCAATGGACCATATTTCCTTAAGTATTGCCTGCCTCCATGTATTATCATTACACTGGTATGTTGTGCCATCAAACCACAGCAGCAGTGCTCATTCACATCTGCAGGGTGCTCGATACAGATGTGGTTACTGTGTTTTTTTAACCCTTACCTGCCTACTACATTCAAATGAATCACGAGGAGGAGAAAATCAACATCAAGGATGAGCAGACAGACACAAACACAACTACATGACTAGACAGAGAGCAATATATTGTCTCACCACTCCTGTTGCGGTTCATCAATTACCAGGAGAATCTTGAACTTCTTAGGTGTCGTGACTTGGGTCTGCTCCACTAGCCCCGCTGAGGCAGCTGTCTGCTTAACAACGTTGGTGATGGAACTGAAGAAGCCCGCTCCAGTGGACTGAGATTGCTGGGGTTTCCTCTCTGGAGCAGGGGAAGTAGCTGGAGGTGTAGGCCCAGATGTAGGAGACTTGGCAGGGGTGGTGGAGGCAGGTGGAGGAGGCTGAGCTTGTTCGGGCCTCTGGAGGTCTGTCATGTAGCCATTGGGTAGGTTGGAGATGAATGTGCTGTCCGAGAGACGCCGACGCAAATAATTCATGGCTGCAGCTGATAGAGCAGAAGAGTCAACAAGCACTGGGTGTGGAGAATGATTCTGCAGAGGAGTCCCTGTTCTCAGTGTACAGCTGGTAATGGCTGAGCTCTTAGTGCAAACTCCCAGCGAATGTATTCCCTCCCAGTTCAACAGAGCATCCTCAGAGCTCCCCCTCACTGGCGGTGACGCTACACTCTCCCTCAACCAATCCCCTCATCCTCTCCTTTCCTCAACCATTGCCAATGATGCTCTGCCTGTGCCTCTCCTTCCTCCTCTCTCCACTCACACTCACTGGCGTGCCTGCCTGCCTTCCCTACCCCTCCCCCATCTTCTACTGCCTCACAGGCGTCATGCTTTCTTGAACCGCAGCATTTAAAATAGAGGGGTTTCCAGTGTGCTTGAAGGAGGGTATACTTGACTACTACATCACAATCGCCACGCTCCTCCCGTTGTCTCTGCTGTCTCTCATGTTTTCCCAGCCCTCCGTCCATGCACAGCACTACTGTGTGTGTGTAAAATGCAGCCATGAAATCTAAAATGGCTGTTAGGACTAGTGGGCAATGTTGAATGAGAGGACAAGCGTCAGCAGCAGTCACTTGGGACACAGATGCATGCAGTAAACACTCTGTCTTAATTGATGGATCAATAGCAATCTCAATCAAGCTACTTATTTGGCCAGATTCCTACAAGACAGTGTTTTTTCTGCACTAAAAGATCTGCTCATTTACATAAATTATGGTGGAATGCACATATATTTTAACTTTATTACCAAAATGTATTATTATTAAAAAAACAGCAACTGGTACTCCTCCTCATAATGCATTAAAAGCCTGCTATAATGTTATTTAATTGGTCTATATACAAAGAATATAGAAGGAACTAATGCTGTGTGATAAAACCATCGCAGACCACCATGTGTCCAACACAGATAACTGATGGATATTTTGAAAATGAGTTAGGAAACAGATCAATAAATCAATAAGTTGCGATACTCAGAGGTCACCACACATCTGGTCAAAGAGGCTGCACAGTTTGAATGTGATGCACAATAATCTACGGATTTATACATTTATACATCTTATTTCTAGGGCAATGAAATCCTTCTTTTATCAGTGTAGATATTATTTCTACCAAACAACCATAAAGTTAAAGTGACTATGTCTGGTGTCATTATGCTAATGAAATATACTCAAGTGGTTAACCACGGATCTTTGAGTACACTCCCTCTGTCACCAGGAGTTCAACTCTACTGACAGACACAGAGATGAATGGTAATGAGTGACGAAATAATCTTGAAAAAAAAAAAAGTTCAATAAAATATCATTATAATAATACCATTTGTCAGAGCTGAGCGTCACATGAATAGTGGAGTTTTGGTGAGTCGATGACAGTGATAAGATGCCACGTTGTCTGCTTTTTTTTTGTACTCTGTGTGTAAAAGTAAATTATAAATTCAATTTTTAAAGCATGTGGAGGTTTAATGACAGAGGCTGTTTTATGTTGTGCAGATTATAAAGCCCTCTGAGGCAAATCTCTGATTTGGGGATATATAAATATAGACTATACATGGTGTGTGTTGTATTCTATACAATGCACAGTGCAGTATGCAGTAGAGTATAGGGTGAAGATGGGTTGAGGGTGAATTAATTATCTGGACTGGACTTTTTTTTAGTGTTCAGGGACAGATTTCACTTGAATATTGACTTGAGAAATGCTACACTGTGCACTGAATGTTATGCATGGATGCTAGGGTGACATCAGCTGGCAGTAGTGGTGTATTGAACATTTAAAACAAGCCTCTACTTACTTGAAAATGTAACTGTTGTGGTTTCGTCGCTTTTTACTTTTAAACACACACTAAAGCTATGGATGTAGTTGACGCGTGTCTTTGTCAATGTGATTTATTGAAAGTCTTTCTATTGAGCATGACAAACAATTAAACTGCAGTAATCCAAAAAATAATAATCACAAGCACGGTCAAAAACTAGTGCGCTCTCCTCGCCTCCATTTTTTCCAACCCAAGAACAAAATACGCACATATCGCGTTGTGCAGTTACTATTAACTAACAGACATTCTTGTAACTTCAATATATACAATATGCAAAAAATCTGCATTATTTATCACCTTATATAGCATATACAAAATGGCTCTAGACGTAACTTTTAGCAGTCAGAAGCAGGTGACATGTCAAGTAAAAAAAAAAATGCTGTATTTAGTCGCTTTGGCGTCAAAGTTTTAAATTAGGTGAATTTTATATTGTATTTAAGCTTGCAGTGTGCTGATAAAATACCTTCATTTTTGTGAGGCTGAGCTCCATGAGGCGTTTCATAGCTAATTACAGTATTTATACGGAATAGTGCACGTTATAGCCGGGTGTCATCACACGTTAAACACGGTTAATAACTTCCTAAGCCCCCCGGGTTGCCCCATCTCTCCACTAGGGTCGCTCGGAACTCTTTTGTGTGTGCAGGTCCGTGAACGCAGCATAAAGGCGAGCTGGGCTAGCCATGGTGATGTTGTGGCTGCAACGCTAATTTTCCCCCTGTCGATGAAGTGAGTACCATCCAACTTTTACGCCACCTTTTAGGAGTTGTTGTAGTCGGACTTAACCTCATTGAACGTAACTCAGCTGTAAGTTGTGTGTACTCCAACATTTGTTGTTTAAATCTTTGTGGGCAAAGTTGAGGGGACTCAGACAAAGTAGCTAAAGTTAGCGAGTGTGCTAACAAGACACGCCGCTGTGATAACGGTGTGTGTGAAGCTGTTTTGTTTGGTAATAACAACAACTATTAACACAATCGTAGCTAATGTAACTTTCTTGTGTAAACTTGTAGTAAAGACGTTTTAAAAGCTAGCCTAGCATTGTAGCAGTTAGACGAGCCTACGTGTTGGGCCAGCGGAGCTGCTAGCCTAGTTAACGTCAGCTAAAAAGCTAACTAGTCATTAAATGTGGCTAAAATGTAAGTTTACATCCTACTGTTCATGTCTGATTCGCTCTGACTTTTCTCTCTCCCCCCCTTTTTTTTAAATCGCTGGTTTATATTTTTGCTACTAACATCGATATTAGCAACTAGCCTGTTCGTGTAAATGCTAGTCACTAGAATGGACCTGTTGAACTCTCAGTTCCTGGACAAGATGAACAATAACATCGGGAGACTGCACTACGAAGGTTAGTTTCACACGGTTTTCTTCCTGTAATCTCTCTTTATATTGTGTGTGTTTTTTGTTTTTGTTTATATATATATATATATATATAATATAATATAGAATATTATATATAGAATATTATATATAACTTGCATGTCGCGATTTCTCTTAATTATACCGACGTTTGTTTTGGTTTTTACGAGTGACGTTGACTTTTACCTAACGTTGCCATGTTGCAAGAAATGCGCAACTTCACGTCAATTTAAGGCGATAAGTTGACTTTATATGCAAACTGGGGATAAAGTGGACACTGGTGTATGTTTGTTTGACTTCTTAGTGGAAACTAGTGGTGTCCTTTTCTTTATAGCACAGTTATAGAATAGATTAGATTAGATATACTTTATTCATCCCACCACGGGGAAATGTACTTGTTACAGCAGCAGAGGAAAGTGTAGCATACACTACAGAACTAGAAAAAAGTGGAAAAGTAAAAAAACAAACATAATAAACAGACATAAATATCTATAACCTACACAATAAACAGACATAAATATACATAACCTACACAATAAACACTAAAAACAACCAACCTTCAAAACAGACAAGTACTGAGGATAAAAAGTGGCATGATATATAAAAAGAGTATTGTAATGTAAAGTGACCATAGTGTAAGAAATATTGCAAAGAAAGTGACCATGATACAAATAATAAATATTATTGCAAGAGTATAGACCAGAACAATAATAATGGCAAACAGGCCTTATTTGATGCAGCAGGATTAAACTTAAAGACTTGTTTGCACTCTTTGTGCCTAATGAGAATGCCAAATCTGCCAATAAACATTTAGAGTAGTGTAAGTTTATAAACAGGTTTTTGTACACATAACTTCCTCAGGTTTCAGGACATGATTTCCCCCCCATTGTTCGTTCGCTCATTTGACCTTCAAAGTTATCATCAGGAATCAATTTCATACTCTGAAGACTGACCAAAGTCCTAATTTTTTTCAGATTTGTGACTCAGTAGGGTCATCTGGATGACAGTTCTCTGTTTTATGATAAGTGAAAATGCAGTTAATTGAATTGTTTTCTACTTTATTCTTTACGGGCCGACACAAACTGTAAATCTGGTTAACCAGCAACGCTCTGGCTGAATTACATGAATCGGAGAGCTCAGAGAAACATGTTACAAATAGTCACAATGCTATGAATACAGCTGTTAACTTGTGTACTTGTTCGTTGAAAGATTTAGTCAAAATGAAATTTTAATATTTGTTCTGCTGATTTCTTTTCCTCACAGATGAGTCCAGGACTTCCTCCTTGCCCACTACGATGGCCAACATAACTGGGCCTCCTCCACACTGCCCAAGCAAACGGAAGTATGGCGATGAACAAATGGACGACCGGATCAACTGTGACGATGACCACATGACCAAAATGAGCAGATTGTTTGCCACTCAGCTGTAAGTGAACGATCTGATGAAACTAATGCTGTGATTGTGTGCAGCATTATACTTGTTACTGAATCATGTTTTTATTTCCCCAAACTCAAACATTTGGTATTTATTGACTTCTCTTTACTAAACTTTGTTCAGAGAATAGTTCCCCTAAACAGATCAGATCACTGTGCTGTCTGAGCTGTTGTTTAGATTTATTACATTTTTTTTATTTTATTTTACACACTTCTCCCATTGGAGGCTGTCTGAGTGTGTGTCTTTTATCTTGTTGTGGCGTTTTGTGTGGCCGACCGCAGGCAGTCATAATGCTAACTTTTGTTATGAAACAAGGAAACTGTTATGACAAATCTGTTGCCTACCAGATATCGGCATAAACTCTTGACTATGAAGAAACCAAAGACTCCCACACAGAGTTGTTCACTGCATACTTTTCTAACAATGTTTCAGTTCTCAGACTTCATAATGTGCAATTTATATATACCAACTCCACTGGATATATAGATATAACCCTAGGGGGAAGAGGGAAATCCTATGGTTTTACTTATTGAAGAAGTACAAGGAGAGTCAAGACGTTCAGCCTGAAATAGCACAGTCTGAGATTATGAAATAAAAGTATGAACATGACCGTACAGCTTTAACTCTTAAAAAAACAACACCTCCATGCTGTTAAATGTTGCAATTTTAAAACACAACTTAGATAAGCAGCGCAACAAAAGTTTGAAAGTTGCATACAATCTTTATAAGTACTTCTAAAAAGAGGCCTACAATGCAGAAAGGAACAAGACCACAACCCCGGCATACCATGTGTGCTTTCATCTTTTTTATAGACATCAGTTGAGGTGGCTCACGTATGAGTTGTCTCTGAAAAGGTGAAGCTGTCGGAGGTCTACTTTTTTTTTTTTAATCTGTCCGCTCTTCATCAAGGGCCCGTCCCTCTGCTGGAGACAACCGCAACGAGCACTGGAGCCACACTCACACTCCTGTGGAGCAAATCACTTCCTCCTCTAACGGTCTCCATGGGAACCACCTGTACACTTCCATTTCTGGCTATGCTGTAGACCAGCCTCTGGCTCTGACCAAAAGCAGCCACGACGTCGGACTCGGGGGCAGAGAGAGGTCTGTGATGAGTGGGACTGTTGAGCGGCAGCAGGTATGTCAACTTAAGGTACTCATGGTACGTGTGATGTCATGAAAGCACAAACCCTTAAATGGGGGTATTGATGATAAAATAGCATAAGAGGTAAATGCATAATTTTTAAGGCTGAATCGTTTGACTAAATTAAATCCTATGAGTCTGTCTTAGGTCCACAAGGACCCCTGTGTAGATTTGTGTGGGCTGTACACACTACAAGCATGCCATGTGCTCAAGCACAAGAGAGACAGGCAGTATATTAATCAATGTAGTGTATCTTCACATGTCAAGTCTCTCCGGAGGAGATCTATAAGAGGTGTACCAACCATGTATTTTTTTATTTCTGCCTATAGAATCGTCCCTCTGTTATTACCTGTGCCCCTGCGAGCAACCGCAATTGTAATCTGTCGCACTGCCACATGAATGGCTGCTCACCCAGCCCACCTGCTGATCAGAGGAAGACCAATGGTAAGCTTTTAAAATTATATTTATAATGTACAATGTGTTATCTAATATTTATATATAGATATGTAGAAAATGGAATCAAAGGGAATATACTTTATTTGCTGTAATGTTAAGTTCAAAAAGCTTGTGTTTGTGTCAGACTCTGCACAAAGTTTTTGGTCTTTAATGATTGAAATTGGTTATCGCAGCTGTTGCATTTGTTTGACAAAGATTTACTACAATGCTCATGGATAAAAAATCTTTTCAGACGTCACATGATACCAAGGTTTTCTTTGTTTAATGGTCGTGTACTGCATTTTAAGGATTATATTTATCCATGAATTATGTTTCTGCTCTTGAGACCAAAACCAGCCTTTTTTTAAAAAAGCAGTTAACTGGCGGGACAAAAATATCTGAATGTTTCTGTCGTTAAGATGTAAAGTGGCTGCACGCTGGTCAGGTCTAAACATGGTCAAATGAAAGTGTCCTGCGGTTAAGCTTACTCACAAAAATATCTCCTCAAACAACTGCGGTAAACCTATTCATGATTTTTTTTCAGACAGAGAATGTTCCCTAAACTACATTGTTTACTGCAGTAATCATACATAAGTTGTTTTTAATACATTGCATGCATTTAATACATTTTTTTTTTTCTTCTTTTCTTCTTTTTTGTTCTCCTTCCTCCACACGTAGCTAACACCATAAGCGACCCCGTGATCGAGGAGCACTTCCGTCGCAGCCTTGGAAAAAACTACAAAGAAGCAGAGCCTGTGTCCAACTCGGTGTCCATCACAGGTTCAGTGGATGACCACTTTGCCAAGGCGCTGGGAGATGCCTGGCTCCAAATCAAGGCCAAGGGTGGGGGTCATCAAACCCCAGAGGCAGATCCATGAAGTGGAGAGGAGTAAACACTACAAACACTCACTTTAGTGTTTGTAAACGAGAGTGGAGGTTACCCGCTGTCACTTCTTGCCAAGCATCAACTACCCTTAGCAAAGAACAATGTAAGACATATGGTGCTCACACACACTGTTCCCATGTGGACCTCAAGGTCAGATTTGTACTCTAAAATTGGCAAAGTCTCTATTGAATAAGAGAAAATGAATATTACATAGTTGGGTTGACGTCAGCTGTACAATCATTGATTTTATTTTGAATTGATAATGAGATTCACAAACGGTTGTTAGGAGCTCCTGTTCTGTCGTACCTGCCTTGATAGCCAAAGAAATTCTGTCGTTCCCATCAACCTATAAGCCATAGATCTGGTCTTTATCGTTTTCATTCTAAACCCACACTGCTTTTTGATCTTTATTACTTGAAAAGGACAGCCAGGTCTTATTTGCGCTACTACGTTTCTGGCCTTTTCCAGGCAGCAGGTTACCTGCTTCAGATGGAAGTAATGTGTTTTGAAATTGTGATAATGCATTTCAGACTCTGGTCCCACCCCCCCCTGCTTTCTGAAGACACTACACCAGTTTGTCTTCTTTATGATCCTGAACTGGACTCCACTGTTAACTAAATAATTTTAGTTTCCCGTCTATATGCTCACTGTGGCTGATTACTTAGTAAACTAATATCAATCATAGTAGATGTGTCTAGCTAGAAAGCATGTTTCAAATAGCTGGTTTCTATTACAAACCTTATTCTATACAATATATTTACTCAGAATTTATTTTTTATCTGTAACATTTTAGAAATACTCACTGCTGGTACAGTTGTACTCAATATATTTTTTGTATCTGGTTTTCAGTACTATATGTAGGTGTATATCTTAGCATCCATCTACAAATCACAGCCTCTGGCAAGGTTGTCTGAATGCAGTTTAAAAGGCGATTATTGCTTTGTTATTCTGTGGAGCTGGATGCTATAGCTTTATGCGTGACTGAATACAGCTAAATCGGACCTTCTGTAACGCAGTCTATTAGCGGTGGCTTTATTTATTCTGAACATGTCGATTGTTTCATGTTGACTCTTGGCAGAAAACACAGTGACCACCAGTCACTTCCAGCCAATTCCAACTTTGATTTGTCCTTAATTCAGGAGTAGGCATCAGCATTCCACCATGACTGCCTGACAACACTTATCAGTCACATCGGTTGTGTTTAGCGAGCAGTTTGTTTGTCTTTTTTTTTTTTTTTTTTTTTAAATCAAGGTGACGTCATGGTGTGAGCTGCAAAAACCTTTTTTATTATGGGGAAAAGGTGTAAGTGATTTGTTTAGTTTTAAATTAATTTCTCACCCTTCTGAAATTCCTTACTTAAAGTAGCATAACCTTATTTGTCAACACTGATTTTAAAATATGGTATTTAGAAATTCAGATTTTTTTTTGTATGTCAATTAACTGTCTGTGAAAACATACATTTGTATTAATATTCTATAGTTTTGAAAATGTTACATACACTATCCTGTCTTTATATTTTATTTTACGCATAAGACTATCATTGCGCCGCGCGGAATGATCATAGATATTTTGTTTCTATTCAGAGTAGTATACTCGTTTAGCATGGACGCCCATTATCTTCTAGCCATGCTTTTGTCTTTTTTAAAGGTTGATTATTTTTTTCCCACAATTGTCAGATGAAGTGCAGGAACACAAACAGTCTTTTGTTCAAAGACTTTCTTTGTACGGTGTCAGAAAGGCGTCTGTACTAACTTGTTTAACGAGTTTGTTTAACTTTCTGTGTGTACCTTTTAGTGAATTTAGGGATTATTGTGGAATCCGCTTGTTTGACACAAGTAGATTTTTCAGTAATATGTTTGGGGTATTAGTCCATTGTTATTTAATTGCTACATTTAGACTACCTGTATCTCAAAGACTGTTTGCAGAAAGGACCTGCTCCAGGTGTCATCCACATAGAAAAAAAAAGAAAAGAAACATGTTCACTTTTGTCCTTATTTCTCTGGAAGAAAATGCCACTGTTTTGTACTTAATTTCTTCCAAATAAACATACAAATACTTAACGTTTGCATATTTCTTGTCCTTATTTTACTAAAGTTTTACTAGTTGAAGCTCAGATACAAAGTTGTGGTTTATGTGCGTAAATATTTATCAATAGGTAGGATGACAAAAAACACCACATTTGACAAAATAAACTCTGCATACTGCATACATTGAGTGTTTTTAAGTTTTTAAACAGGTTATTTCTGAGTTGCATAGGGAAAGTTATTGCTTATTGTGTAATATTACTGCTTTATTTGTAAATTGTAAAACTACATAGACATCTTTTGTCGCAGACACTCGAGTCAGTAATGAGGTGGTTACATTGATTAGAGCTCTCCTTATTGAACTGAACAATCAGGAGTCAGCTGATTCTCTGTTTCTCTTGGATGAGCACCAACGGCTACACAGTTAAGTGGTTTATCAAGTAATTAGCCAGACCTCTTTGGCTCAGAGGGACGAGCATTGGACAAATGTCCTTTTCATAGTAAACCTTAGATGTTAAGTGTGATTACACTGTATCTGAATGCTTTCCTAAATCGTCTTTGCTCATGTGGGACACTGTCTGAATTTGTTCCCGGAGGAGGCTTGTTGTTATGCAGTGTTTTCAGTGTGTTGTCACAAAATTACCACAAACATACATGAGTGGAAGCAGTTGGAACAGTTGCTTGTTAACTACATGGATATTTGCAACATAGGTGTTGTGAAACACTTTCTCTTGTCCCATTGTCTTTGTCCTACGTGGACTTATTTGAAGGTTCTCCAATGAAAAATAAAAACAGCTGTATGTTTAATGTCTTTCTATTTCTGCTTGGTAGCTCTGTGTGTGTGTGAGAGAGAGTGTGTGATAAATTCTATGGCCCAGTCATCATGTACTCGACAAGCAGCTGACGTCTTTGGCCATCGATGTTGTTTAGTTGATTTGGTGTCATGGTAACAAAAGACTGGGTAATTGTGGTTGGAAAAATCCATTACATTTAAAGTAAGAAAAGGACAGATTGCAGTCCGTGACTCAGTGAGGAGGATTGTTTGAAGCATTGACCTAGAAAGCACATAGCCTCCACATTATTATGATGGAAATGGGGTAATATGACTGATAATTCTTGCGAGACTGGGCCCTATTTTGATCAGGGATTAGCTGTATTCTCTTTGCAAACCAGCAGATGGCGATGGTGCACCACTCTACGAGCACCACTTGTAATTCTTCAGTCCCTGGAGATCAAACAAAGACATGAGCGTCACCATTCTAGGAAGATTGATATAGATGCAGCATTTGTTCTGTGTGTTTGTTGCCACTTTGCATGTAAAAAGGGTCCATAGGTAACAAGACTTTGATGCTGAGAGCAGTGTAATCTATTGTACATGTTACCTGACGTGGCTTCAGATCCCAGACTCTTGCTTTAAAGGAGCTTCTTTTTTTTAAATTGTGTTTATGTATAGGAAACATTGTGTAGTATTATCCTTAAATGTTGAATGAAAAATGTAAATGAGTATACCTCTTCTTTGGTTTGGTTAATTTGAATTTGCTGAGCACTATTCATAATGCAAATCTTTAAACTAGAGAAGAAAGGGCTTTTTTGTTTTTGTTGTTGTTGTTGCTGGTTCTTGCTCTTACCCCTCGGGCTCAAATCTGCTCAAAAGCCCCTCCATCAAAACGACTGCCTCCATGAGATTAGACCCAGGCATTCACCAACCACAATACCCTTGCTTCTGCTGCACCATGCCTTCCAAGGAAGCCTGCTCTTGTGGGATTATGAAGAGGGGATCCACATTTTACCGCTTGTGCAAACCCAATTGCACGCATACAGTTATCGGGCCACATTGGCGGCCGAAATGGAACTTGTGTCTAAATCAAGATGACACATCAGGGTCACGCCAAATTCGGCTTGGCCCCTTCAGTGTGTGAAGGCCACAAGGAGCATGACATCTGCGCCTGCGATGGAGGACTGGTCTCTCAGTCGCTGCCTCGCTGTTATTGCTTTCAGACACGGTCAAGACACACATATGTTCAACACTGTCCTCTCCATTTTGCTCCCTCTCGGTGAGGTTAAAGGAATGAAGCAATGAAAGCAGTTTAACACAGTGCACTCTGGACATGGTGAGCATGGTTATGATTAATCCAATTGCATAAATGCATGATTTTACGACAGACAAAATTGGCAAAGTGGCCCTCGCAATGTCACACATTGGCTCACATACACATTGCATACATGTTAGCCTGTACAAATGGCTGATGGAGATCTCAATCTCTGGTTTGCATAATTCCAAATTTGTTGTGCCTGAACAGAACGCGAGGCTGCACCCCCTATCCACAGCATCCCCGAGTGCACAACGTCTGTGGAATTTGCATGATTGCCTGTAGATTATTTGAACATTATCTATTCCCCCCTCCTCTTTTTCTTATTTCTGTGGCTCTCTTGCTGTGAGGATGCACACACATCCTTGGGCAAAAGAATCTAAAATAGATCATACAAGCGACTGGAGTATAGATGCACAGGCACAGGAAGCAGCTCACGGGCAGACTTGAGTCATGCTGGCAAGATCATGCACCCTGAGCTGACAGCCCAACACACCCGATTAGCAAGCACGTCATTTCTAAAATGCAGCCACAGTCTTACTATGGGTTGCAAATACAAGGGGGGGGGGTTATTAAGGTCCAACTCTGATTTACCCATAAATGAGTCTTGAATGTTGTGTGGATTGAGCGGAGGGTTGTACGTACTTTAAGAGTGACCTGATGAAGTGTCTCTGGCTTCAGCAATTGTGGCTCATTCATTGTGTCATGTGGACTGCTGGCAATGGCATAACCTTTGTAGAGGGAAGGGAAGACAACACGGTCACTCTGGATAACAGTCTTGCAATGAACAGAAACAGACCCTGTCAGGCCATCTCAGCATCAGTTTTCAGCCGCACTCCACCATCAACACACTCTAACGTTCGCTCTTTGCCTTTCCCTCACTTCCTCCTTCAATCAGTTAAGACAGCTCCTTCTTGATCAGGCCCTCTTGTGTGGCATGCGTGTTATACTGATTTGGCAGATTCCTATTAATACATTTCTCCTTTACATGCCCCTCTATGTTGCATGCTGTCTCAGCTTTATCCTTGACCTCTTTTGCTGTGAGCACTTGGCCCACCGTACGGCCGTATGGTGCCTGACTGAGCCAGTAATTTCTTAATTTCTTACTGATGCAGTTGGCTTCATACTTCATACTTTTATATATTATTGATTGATTTGTAAATGATTGATTTCAAGGGCCATCTGCTGCACAATAGCATGACTGTGCTGTCGTTTTGTTGTCCCTTCAAGATAATGAATTGCTTCCAATTAGGACATACAAATGATGCCCTAATATTTCCTGTTAGCGAGAGACCATATTTTTCAGATCAGGACCCTGTATAATTAGCCACATTTCCTCCCTTAACAACAGGCAGAAAAGGATGTGTATTGAGACAGTGGGTTTTGGGCACTGAGCAGCAGATACATGTTTGAACCATCACTAAAGGGCATTCTCATATCTCATTACGAGGCTTGTTAGGGCCTACATTACAGCTGCTTCACTGAGCAGCCTTAATAAGGATAGTGACCCAACACCAATATGAGCAGCAATGTTTCTCCTCTCACATTTATCTACTACTGTTTTTTCTATGGCCCTATCTATTTCCTCTTGTCTGTCTGCCTCCCCCCCACTCCTTTTGCCACAGCACCCCACCACAGCGCACCACTACCACCACTACCACCACCACCACCACTACCACTCCCCCCGTGTGTTTGGCAGTCACACAGTCGGCCATGTGTGTGCTGAAGATGTTACATAATGCCCTCCTTTCACTGCACTCCAGATCAAAGAGAACAATCCAGCACAGAAAAAAATTGCTTCTTGCTGATTTTTCCTTCTCTTCCACCATCACATTGTTTTATCAGACTTTCAGTACCCCGACAGACTGTACAGTAGACGTGCATTATTCTCCGCTTCAGCATTCCTCTTCATGTTGAAAACCAAACACAGCAAATGGGGAAATGATCAGAGGCTCGCTGTAAAGCAAGAAAAAGAGGCCAACCAGGTTAGACCAGGAAGGCAAGACAAAGACGCTTCAGGCACAGAGTGCCTTACGCCTCTCTTTTTTGATGTGCTCTCATTCACATACTTCTCTTCAACTTTAAAATATCAAGAAGGCGACGAGCAGAGATTGATTTTAATGAAAGAAAAATGTGTCGCCTTTTGGAAAAGCTCTAAAATGTTTCAGTGTGGCTTTAACATTTTATGCATGGGTGCTCTTTTAGATTAGGAAATACACCCCTTTATAAAAGAAATGATGCAGTGATGATGAAATCACTATTGTGGACGGGTTTCCTCTCAACATTTTGCAGAATTTTCTTTTTTACTTCCTCGTGTGAACAAGCAGCGTTACAGAGTCACCTAATACGGCTGAATGTTCCACCACACATGCTCACACAAACCCAGGTATTCTATGTGAAGTTAAATTAATATCAAAAGCAAGAATCTAGATTTTTTTTAAAAGAACAAAACTCCCTCTCTCTCTCTCTATTGAGTGGAAGAAACAGTGACAGAGAGAAAGAGCAAGAGAGCATCAAATGCTGTCAGTGTGGCCGGGCCTGTCCACAGCCTTGTGAGGATTGAAATAATGAGTGTACGCTGGAGGAACATTTACCTCCAATGCCAAATGTCGGCAGAACATTTTGGGACTGAGGGCTACAAATGACAAAATAAAGAACAGACTAAAAGCTGAGCCTTTAGTGTGCGGTTTTGAGATAATAGATACTCTGAAGGAAGGAAAAAACTTTAGCTGCTGTACAGTGGTGTACAAAAATAACAAAATAATATTTAGTGCATGTAGGTTATATGTGTAGCATGCACCATTGTCTCTGGACTGTCTAAGTATCCCCACAGTGAACCTCAGCTGATGCAGAAGTATTTGATTCCCTCCAAAGAGCTGGGATCAGCAGCACTCCTTATCTCTGTAAACCCCCCCCCCCCTCCCACACCACCCCAAGTGATGGAGAGTGGTTCACTGGTCCGAGGGAGCAGAGCGGCAGGGTTATCTCTGGCCCTCAGCCTGTGGGGAATGTGCAGGTGAACCAGGAATAAAAGCATCTTTAGGGCACAGCACATGCTTGCAGTAGTGCATACCACATCGTGAGCTGTGGGGCCGCAGCATCAAATGAATTGTGGGGGAATGGGAGAGGGCAAGGCTTCAGAGTGGGTTTGGCGCTCAAACTGTTATCACACCTGACAGTGTCTGGTTTTGGATCCAGTGGTGCACGCGGCATACGTAAGCGGCTGGTCATCTGTAAGGCAGAGTGATAGGGTGTGACGTGTCACACGCCACATTAGGCCCTGCCAGAGGATGTGTTTGACAGACCACAGGAACTTCACTCCAGCACAATGCTTTGCCTCCACTCATATTGTCAGACCTACTTGATAGTTCCAGGTTCACATCTGGGGTTTTATTTACAGAATATCAACTTGAATTTCATTCTTGATTGAGTCGGTATTTATAGGAGCATGATGAAAAAGTGAAATGGGCAGTTACTGATTAATTTGTCAAGGTATTTTATGAGACGCTGAAGAAGATAATTTTTTTTCATAGTTATGTTTGTGGTGTTGTTTCTAATATATGATTCATGTATTCAATAGTAGGTAAGCAGGTAGCACCCTGCAAACATATTGTAGAGATAAAACTTCTCTGCTGTCTCTTTTACAACCAAAAGAAACCTACACAGAAAATGATGTACAACAACTAAATTATTGACTGAACCACAGACAGATTTTTACACACATGAAGCTGATATGCTTATTCAACTGTCTGGAGATGTGACTCATCAGTGAGTGAATTACTGTAAGTAATGCATGCACTTTCAATTCAGGGTACGTGTCTTTCACTTAAACTGTCATTTGAATCTGGGATATTAAGTCCTATCCACATATGACACGTCAAATTACGTGGGAAGAGTTGGGAGCATCTCTACACATCCAGTGACTTGCAGCTAAGAACCAGTGCTTTGACAGACATTCGACATTAGAGGAAGTCTGAAACACGCAGTACAAATAAAGCTTTAAATAAGATGCAGGTCATTTTCTTCTAATTTACTATGATATCTTGTATGCAGACACATTAGTTGGGGTCCACAGTTTGTTTTGAAGCAGCTGTCAAGAAACATAGAGGAATGATGAAATCTGGAAAGTCTCTTGAACTGAAGTCTGACGTTTGACTGAAGCAGCATCAAATCGGTGAAGTCAAAGAGTCTCGAGTGTTAATGAACAGAAAGCCGTTATTAAGGCCACTCAAGACACTTCCTCTCACCTATAGTGACATTAAGGTTTGAAGTAGAAGCAAAGAGTGTTTAACAACTCAAAATGATCATGCACCAAAAGATTTTGGTGTTCAGTGATGTTGCTCTCCAAATGCGATATGTAAGTTTAATCTTGAGCCATTTATTATGAAATATTAGATTAGAGTTAGATTTTTATTATTATTTGTCATTTAAAAAAAATGTTTTGCCTGCATATGTCTTCAAATTATGCTGAATTCGGGTCCACCACTCTGTGTGTCTTGGTGATGTAACACCAGTCATTGCACTGTTTGTTCCAATATTTGGCTCTATCTTGACCTCACCGACCCTCGCTGTGTCTCTCAGCCCTGCAGTGTGCAAGCTGCTCCCGGAGCATCTTACCTGTCAGTGTTTAGCTCAGGGGAGGGAGAGAGCAGCGCTGTGGATGCCTGAGGATGAGGAAGGACAGACTGGGCAGACTGCTGTGGCCCTTGCCTGGTCCGGCTCACTCATCAGTGAGCACAGTTCCCAAACCTCTCTGACAGATGAGAATAGAAAGCATGCGCCACATCATAGCCATGATTCATTGCAGTCCCAAGCCCAAGTGTGCCCTGAAGGCCCTCAGACCTCTTAATCATCATGTGTGCCTGAGTATGCATATGTGCTTTAAGGAAGCGAGTGAGACAGACAGGGAATGAATGAGCTTCTTTGCAAACAACAGTGCTTCTATAAAAGTTTGCTGTGTGTTTTTTCCGTGTGTCAGAGAGAGTAAACCGCATCTTAACATGCCTTCAAAATCACTCCCAGAGCATAGCACTGTACGTGTCTCATGTGTTTGTCTCAGTTTTCACTTTGTATTTGAGGGAGGATGGGAGGGGAGGGGAGGGTATTTATGCATGTGGGTCGGCTTAAATTTCTGTGTCTTATTCTGCGCAGTCATAATGTGCAGTCAAGAGCATAACTGCATGAGTGAAAATGTCATGCAACAGTAGGATAATGCATGCAAAGCACGTGTGGAGGTCACTTGGTCACATTTGCATATAACAATGTGCCAAAAATAATCAAATCCACATTCGTTTGCGCACACAAACACAAACACAATGAAACTGATTCTTGCCTTTAGTATATACAAATCATTTTTAAAGCACTGTTACAATTCATTACCAAGGGTGTTTGCTTGGCTTCAATTTGCAGTACTTGTTATTTTTATTTTTTAATAAAAAAATGACAATAGTTTAGGCTCATGAACTTTCTTAATCATCTGGTCCTCACCTTCCACCTCGCTTTCCGTTTGCAGCTCTAATAAACTGAGGAGACTCAGCCAACATCCTCAGGAGCGAAGTGTTAAGTGTGTGCTGGCATAATCTGACAGAACTTATTTAGAATGTGGGTTTTAACTAAAGCTGTGCCTTGAGCAGCTGCCTGGTCTTGTCTTTACACTTAGCAGGAGTATTTGTACACATTCACAAACAGTAAATCCATGCACACATACTCACAATCCTTTATGAATGTGTGCACAGATCCATTTTACACAATTGTACTGCATACATGCATGTAAAAGTATGCAGTGCTTAAAGGTACAGCATTTTCTAGCTGGTAAATTTTAGCTAGAGAATAATAAAACTCAGTGGAACGCAGAGTATGTTTCTTTAGTTGTCAGGGAAACAAATAACTCTGTTTGATGTCGGCTGAGTTTTTCATTTGTCAGCTCTTATCAAAGTCCCACAGTCTAAAGAGGCCCAGGGTAGAACATAAGGCTTGAAACCCTTTGGGCAGGGAATCCAGGAGGAAGCCATTAGGAAGAGCTTCGTTGAAGAGCTAGCCCTTCCTCCCACTAGCTTCACATCAGGGCACAAGATCATCCAGAGCACCCACTGTGCGTGACATCTAGGCAGAGTAACATGTCTTGCTCACCATGTGGAATTTCTCCCCTTGGCTTACATCTGACATGAGCTATTCAGTCCTGTAAATTAGCCATCCTCTGAAAATATTCAATTAATAGAACATATTGGTTTAGATATTCTTTTTTTAGGACACTGTGCACACACTCAATGACAAATATATAGTATAATTGAAAATTTGCTTGTTTTTTTCTAATTCTTTTTTTCAGTGTTTCACTTCACCAGTTCCTTGGCCTAATTTGCATTTAGTGTTTGACCCAGGCAGTAATCTACAACTCCCCCATAAGCCTCTGGCACATTGGGGAGATGTTATAAGCTGTGACAAAAGACAAGAAGCACCACAGCAAACTGAAAGTAGCAGGAGACAGTCTCTTGATTAGCTAAAATTGTCCCCTTTATTTTGACTTTAAATTCACTTCTTCTTACCGATTCATTTAGATTATTTTATTTTATTTTTTTTTGCAATATTCTTTGATGGAAAGCTCTTTCCCATTTTTGGATTATACAGAGAAGAAATTCAAACATTAAATATTTACATTAGATACCAGATGGGGCAGACAGGTACAGGTTTCACCATATGATATTGCAGGTTTATGAGATTGGGGGAGGGCAATGTAATGTAAATTGGAGCCATTTCTGAAGGTTCTGGATAATTTCCAGAATAGAGGGGTTTGTTAATTCAGACCCATAGAGATATTCCTACAGTGTGTGTGATAAGCTCTTATGATTTGGGACAGGGTAACCTCTTCAGCTATGCTTCCCGAATCTGATATTTGCATCTGTACAGAAATCGTATGCTCTGCTTGCCTCAGAGCACGACTGCCTGAAATAACCGCAATATTTGCTGTGTCACGGGAACGCGTTATCAAACAGCAAAAAATCATCGGGACTCCACTATTTCAAATGTCCTAGTGTGCACCCACTAATTTCACAATCTCACCCAGCTGCACAGCATAGACGTATCCTTGATATGGAAGCAGCAGTGCAGTTTGTGTGCATGTGCAAAAAAGACACTTTGGTCCCATGAAAAATGAACTGGTAAACAAGTTCATTTCAGCAAGGTTCATATTCAGATTGGAAAATGGAGCCCAATTAGCATATATGCAGAGAGGCTTTGCATGCTTGACATCCTCCCAGCCCCTCTGCTGGAAATAGCCATGCACACAACATCCTCTGATTACATTGATATGTAGATTCATGCATCTGCAAAGATTAGTTATTCATTAATGTATTTGCTTTGAATTCTCGGGTGAGTGTACCTCAGACAGACGTCTGGGGCAAACCAAAATGCATCAGGAAAAATGTCACAAATGATCACACAAAATCTACATCAAAAATATGCAGGTTCGGTGACCCACAACAACATAAACCCAATAGGCCAAAAATCCTCTGGCACTGTGGTTAAAACCAGAGAAAGTATAAACATAATTATCAGCCTTTTCATCTTCACAGCAGAATTAGTTCTTTGCTCTAAGTGGCCTATGAGGATTAATCATTGCAGCCTGTGTGAGTTTATAAGCTGTAGCGTTCTGTCATCCTTTCATAAAAGCATCATGGATCACCAGTTTGCTTCTTCAGTGTCCTCTCTCGCGGCCACACTGTGAGCTCTTTTCAACTTTAAAAATAGGCTCGCGACAGAGAGTGCCAAGAAATGCTAAACACCAAACAATGTCCCCTCGCTCAGATTCTGGTCACAAAATGGAGCTGATATGCTTAGAGACTCTCTATGAAAGAAAAAAAATCTCATATTAACTAATGCAATCTATATCAATTAATGTGTACAGAGCTGATACAAATTTACAGTGTCAGTTTATGGTCAAGGTTATTTATATACTCTTTTATCACTTTCCCTTTATTTTCTTGTAGAATCGAATAAGAGGAAAGTGTCTAATGAACACTGGCTGACAAAATATAATAAAAATGCAGAAAGACTAATCCAAGCTGTTTGGATATCAGTACAAGTTGGCTGCTGTCTGTAAGGTTATCAAAGGAAAGGTGTTACACTGAAAGCTGTGACCTGTTAGAGTCCAAGGTTGATGGACTGACACTGATGGACTCTGAGCACCAAAACTCCAAATTTGTGACCCAATCTGGATGTTATGTGGTTACAATTTTTTTTGTTTCAGGAGATGGAAAACAAAAAAAAGTGTGATGCACCATTTTTTGATGACACACACAGTCTGTCACTATGATAAAATATCTGGAGTGAGCTGATATACCTAATCAGGTTACACAATTGATGGGTCACAGAATTCAGCATGACACCAGGATGTCAGCAATTATTGAGGGAAAAAAGGAAGTTCAGAAATGGGTGAAATATTTCAACATCCTCTCTGGTATAAAAACAAAAAGCACGTATTTTTCACCCCACTGAAGCTCTTAAACATGGATTGTTTTTTTTCTGTGTTGAAGTATTGCCAATAAAATGTTTTTAAAAAGTTCAATCCATCACTGCTGAAGCTGCTGAAAATCGCTGGCCTTAACTGAAGACTAATTGTGTTCTGCTAGATTGCTCACAACTAATCAAGAGCTTTCCTCCTCCTGTCCTCCCCATGCTGAAAATGATGATCAATGGCTCTTGTGTAGGAAGACATCAGTTTGGGGTTGTCTCTGTGGTGACTGGTTTTCATAGGTAATGATGCTAAATTACACAACTGGGAATAAAGGAGTCTAGTAAGTCATCCATCAGGGGCTAGTTTGTACGAGCTGCCATTAGGGACATTATTCAAACCCCAGTCCACTCAAACACATAGCTTTCTGTCCTCAACCTCTCTCTCTCTATATATCTCTATCACACACACACACACACACACACACACACACACACACACAGTTTGCCACGAGCTACTAGAGGGGACATCTCATTCTTTTTATCCATGGCGAGTCATTGTGTTGGTGTCAGCTGGTGCCGTCTCTTTTATCACACTGGAAGCTAATGGAAGCAGCAACTGCAGGAGGTGGGGGAGAAGATGCAGACACACACACACACACACACACACACACACACACATAGAGATACACAGAGCCATAAGAGGTTGGGGAGATGGGGCGGGTGGGCACGTCAGACCCCGGGGCAAGAGCTGTTCTGTGGTGATGTTTTTCTTGCCGAGGCCTCTATATCAGCTTGTGTTTTTCACAATACACCCAATAAACCAAAAAGGAAGGGCTTCAGATGCTTTTCTCTCGTTGTCTTTTGATTTTTTAATATTTAGTTCCTTTTTTACTCCCATGGTAGAGATGAGCTGGATGTCATCTTCACCCAGAACTACCAAGGAATGGTTTTGTTTAATTTTACACGTCCCACCTGGCCTCGTTCTAACTAAACAAAAAAACAAAAAAATCATCCAGCTGCACAACACTTCTGTGTCTCATATTCTCCTATATCTATTGAGTGGAAATACTCAGATACAGATAACAACAGGGTTTATCTACAAGAGGGGGAACAATAGCCAATTACTACAGGAGGATTCAGCAGCAGCATTCATCTTTTGATAGGATAGCATGGTTGACCTAATTTCCTGATAACAGTGTTGAAAAGCGCAGGGCAGTTACTTTAAACACACATACTATAAGCGACATATGCCAGGCTTGTGTTGTATTTATATTTTCTATAATTCTTTATTTTTTCAGTCTTTTTTCTGTTTGTATAACATAACAATCGTGCTTTATCATGTGACACCATTTAGATACATATCATGTTTATATTATGTTTTACATTAGGCAGTGAGACAGTTAAAAATATACAAAACAATATTGTTTTACTAGACATAGTTTCTATTTTTAATATAATCGTCAGTATCTTCATTGTCATCATCATTTCGTATATTTCTGTAAGATATGTGCTTTAGCTTCTGTGATCAAAATATTATTGCAGAAAACAGCAACTCCATTTTTTCAACATTTAGACAATAACTTCCAATGTAATACAGACATTCACAGTTACATGTTTTACACGGTACAGTTTTACAACAAAGTTCCAGAGAAAACTGTGGTAGAGTAACTTTATACAAAATTCACAGGACATGAACTGTAGCCATTTCACATTTTCGCTCAGTTGTTTTGCTTTTCAAAGTAAACATGTTCTGTTCAACCAGATGCCTTTCACAGGTAGCTGCCATAGAAGCAAACTAACATTGTCCTAACACGCCATGGCAAAAGTCTGGGGGAAATTAAAGCTTTGTGCTTTTCACTAGTAAAGCAAAGACAACATAAACAAAAAGAGAAACAGACCACTTGCTTACTGGCCTGCACTTATACATCTACATATGTATTGCTGAATACATATTGATCAAACTATAATTGATCATTACACATAAAGAAAAAAAGAACTGACTGTACTTAAACACAGAGTTGGTCCAGGTTTTTGTGCTAGCATACAAAGTTGTATTTTGTATTTCTGCCCAGTCATGTAAACAGACTATGGCTTAGATGAAATTGGTGTATTGGCTTAAGGCCTTCTCTGTTCTTTTTCTTCTTTCTTTCTTTTATTTATTTCTTTTTTTTTGTCAGGAGACATTTCAGAATTTTTTTCACCGATGTTCCTGAGGAAAGCATGCAACAACGTAAACAGGATTGACTGTCAGCATTAAGGGATAGTCGATGTTTGTAAATCACGTTTCTAACCCTGTTCTTTTTTCTCTCTCTCTCTCTTTTTTTTTTGTTCTTCTTCTTTGTACCCTGTGCTTTGCCAACCGTAACACTAAATGGCATAGTTTTTGCTTTTGTTTGCCTATTGATTTTGGTCCTCCATTACTACACATATAGTATAAAACATCCTAAAAATAATTCTAAAAATGTTTCGATCACATAAAAGTTTTCCCTTTTTTTGTACTGAAAAAAAAGGAAGGAAAAATAACAGTCTCTCTCACACACAAAATCTTTTGCAACAAATACTGGTTTGCTCCAGAGCTCCTAAACATGAACTTCTTATTGGCATGGTGCTTACTCAGAGCTCCCCGTTTGCCTTGTGGCCTGTAGTTTACCTCACAGAGTGCAACATTTGGAAAAGAGACAACTGTGTGAGGTTTAGTAAACATCCACAATAAAAATTGACGCCATCCCTTGCACTCTTCAATGATGTCAATTTTGTTCACTACTTCATCTACTATATTCACACGGTATTTACTTGATTCATGAAGATATTCAACAAATCTCTAATCTATATCTCTATGTTTTTTTCTTTTCTCACAGTATTACACAGTATGTTTACATGTTTTAATCAGATTTATGGTTGTATTTGTGAACACTAACAGTCTTTGATATTGTTTTCAGAATGCAAACCAACAATAAGACATCATTGGCTTGGGATTACAAATGCAGAAAAATTAAACATGGTTTGAAAATCTGTTTTGATCACATATTGCCCCTGGAGGTAGGTGAATCAATTAAAATCTTGGAAGTCCTTTGTAATGTTCTCTTTTGTCTACATGCTCCATGAGGGTTTCTTTGTTGTCTACACGTTGGCCTCGGCATTGGTCAGGTTAGAGGTCGGGCTTGTTGGGTTCGGGGGGTTAACGGGCTCCGTTGGGCTAACTGGGTTGGGTGGTGGGCTGGTTGGGCTAACAGTTGTGGTGGTGGGGTTTGCCGGACTGGCCGTGGTGGTGGTGGTGACAGTGGTGGTGATGGTGGTGGTGGGACTAGTTGCCGGATTCACCGGGCTAGCGGCGGTGGCCGGATTTGCTGGGGGAGCAGCCGGGTTAGCGGGGGTCACAGGGCTGGTTGAATTGACAGGAGTCGGATTGGTGGGGCTGGAAGGGTTTGCGGGAGCTGGGTTGGTAGGGCTAGTGGGATTTGCTGGATTGACAGGGCTGGACAGGTTAGCGGTGTTGGTTTCTGCCTGCTGCTCAGGTCCATTCTCCTGAGGTCGCCTGATCACTGCAGGAGGCCGAAGCATTATCCGAAGTCGCTGTGAAAGAAACACAATTACATTAGAGAAGAGAAGGGTATGTTAGGTTACAGAATAGATCTCAAGCTAAATATCTATAACGCAACAAACAATTCACTTCTCACCTCTTTGTAGGTGCCTTTCAGTCCGAGATACATATAGATCATGTATCCTGGTATGAGAACCATGGAGGACAGCGCCATGAGCCAGCCTACTCCCTGACCCCAGCCCGGGAACACATAGTCTCCCATTGTGAGAGGAACCATTTGTATGGCGCTGAACAAGAACACCCCCTGTGGGAGACGTGAGACACTTTATGCATCCTGACACCACTGACTACAGGCAGCACTGTCTGAGCCTGACATGGCTGCAGGCAGGTAATATTGACTTTATTTATTGTTTCATTTTTCATGTCATGACTTTAGTTGTACTGTTGTATTAGTTCAGAGTACTCACGCCGACAATGAGAGGGGTGAACACAACCCAGCACAGCTTCCACCATATACAAGGCTTGTAGCCAATCATCTCCTGGATGTTGTCGTAGAACTTGTTCACACCTGCGAGACAAATGAAGCTATGATCAAAATATTCATATCCAATTTATTTCAATTTGCTGCTGGTGTGCCATGCATGTTGATGAGGACGCTGAGGTGGAACACATGAGTGCTCATGACCTTGAGGCTGAATGGTGTTTGAAGTTCTGGATAGGTGTGACATATTCTAACCATCATTTACGATGACTTTTTCCCCTTCGTTTGTTAAATTTGAAAGAAAATCACACATTTTTCATGAGAATTTTGTTACTGTATTGAAATAAACAGTGACGATACACACCATAGCACCAGGATATGGAGATGCATTCAAAGAAGACCAAGAACAGCAGACACATCCCACTGGCAGAGTAGTAGTCAAACAGTTTGAACACATAGATTCCACCCTGGTTACAGAGAAATGGTTAAGTGTTATAAAAGGCTCAGAATAACTCACTCTGGTATTGCATTGGGTGCCATTAAGTGAACAAATTAAAATTTAAATAGCTTCTTGCATCGATTTTGCATGCTATTATTAGTCAGTGGTAACATAGGAGAACTGCTAGGTAGAACCCGCTGTACCTGTGTGATGTTTGAAAGTCCAATCACATAGGACACCAGACAGACAACCGCGATGAAGATCTCCCGTCGACCCCTAAGAACTGTGGGGAACTCATCCACCAGAGCAGTGATGAAGCCTTCGACTGTGCAGAACTGAAGGTAAGAATCAAAGAAACAGAATTAAGGCTGAATATTTACAGCACATTTATATTCATGTTTTGTAATCATGAATACTTTGCAAAAACGTGTTCTTCACAAAGAAGTTTTATTTTAGAAGTGAGACTGACTGATGATCAGAAATGACAGAATTGCAGTGTGCACCAAACCATGGAACAAAAACACTAATGTAATCTTCTGAATGACCAAGCATCCACTACTTGAAGGCCATTTTGGTAATGGCTCCGTTATGCAAAAGCTCAGTTGCTATGACATTTATAATAGAATTATAATTTCTGTCTTTTACTTTGACGTGCTGGCGATCATAGCTGCTTGTAAACACTTTTTTTCCTTGTCGCTGTGGCCTTATTTGAACCCAAATATATACAAAAGAAAGAAACCCAGACAGTGAAACCTGCGGGCACATGGAGGTGATAAAGTTGCATTAAAAAGACTTGACAGCTGATGTCAAAGCTCAGCTATATCTGTCCACAAGGAGCAAATTGCACGCCTATCATGCAGAGAGCAGGAGTGAGCTGTATGATATGTACCCGCGTTTTTAAAATATTTAGGTCAGCCCATGAGCAGATCATCTCCAAGCCCCTTACCTGGCTGTCTATCCCCAGCATGAGCAGCATGGAGAAGAATAAAATGGCCCAGAGAGGTGATATAGGCAACTGGGTTACAGCCTCTGGGTAGGCCAGAAAAGCTAATCCAGGACCTGGACAGTAAATATAAAAATCACATTTCATCAGGGTTATTCTCATAGTCATTCTGATAGGACTGCAAACACACACATTCTCATAGACGTGATGACAATGCCAGTCTCAATGACAGTGCATCTTTTTTTGTGCATAGACAGAACTATTACAGAAGAAGGCGATACATGCAATCAGTAGTTACCTGAAGCTGCTACGTCGGCGATGTCTCTCTTTGTCACATGTGCCATGAAGCCGACAATAGAGAAGATTACAAAGCCGGCAAACATGCTGGTACATGAGTTGATGCAGCACACAATGACAGAGTCTCTGGGGAGAGGAAATATAAAATAGGCCTGTTGTCAAAGATTTAAGTCGTCTCATTTTTCTTCTTCCCGGTATTAAAACAGTCCACACAGGAGACACAGATCTGAGAGAATGCATTAGTGCTATTAATTATTTTTTGATCATACAGATGTTGAGCATGACCCACATGATAATTTAATGTTGTTTGTTGGAGATATAAATGTAGAAAGATAGATCCATTTGAAACAAGGATACAAAATGAATGCAACTTTATGTAACTTTGTATGTGACCCAGAACTATGGGGCTGCTGGAGAAAACACTCATGTATTGCAATCATAGCTGGATTTCTTCTTTCCTTGAGCGTGCACTCTGACAAAGAGAAACAGCCTTCTCCTTAGACTGTTATTATATTCAAGCCAGCAACTCACATTAATAAGACCCTTTAAGGGCTCTTAATATGGGCACATAATGTAGCAATTTAATTACTGCCATTTACAGCTATTTCATTTTGCCCCGATATAATAAATTCAACATCATTCTCTGTCTCATAGATTGTTCCTATTCATGAATTATTACCAGTCTTACCTGTAAACATTGTTATTGAAAGGGTTATAGCTGCCCAGAGCTATAAGTGACCCCAGTCCCAATCCATAGGAGAAAAAGATCTGGGTAGCTGCATCAAGCCATACCTGACAATAAAAAAAAGGAACACAAGCATTAAGCTGCAAGGGGCCGAGCTCTGCTCACTCAGGCGTGCAGCACATAGGTATGAATCATATGATCATATGCTATTACCTCAGATTCTTTGAGTTTTTCAAAGTCAGGGGTAATATAGAACAGTATTCCCTCTCTAGCTCCAGGTAGAGTCACCCCACGGATGAAGAGGATGAACAGCATGAAGTAGGGGTATGTAGCGGAGAAGTAAACGACCTGTAAAATGTAAGACAGTTATCAGCGGGATGGCACCATTGCATCTTAATTAAATTTATGATACATACAGAATTTCCATGTTTAAAATTCACCCACATTTCATAAATTGTCATGAGGGTTGTAAAGATTTTCTAGATTTATTTTTTTTTGCTCTCTTCCAAACAAAAACCAAAAGAGAGCGAATATTCAGCAGAGAAATCACTGGAGCTCCACTTTGAACGTCTATGTGCATTCTTTACTCTATGCAAGACATTTGTGAGCAAAATTCTGCAGGGGGATGGGTTTTTTTTTTTTTTTTCTGAGACCAAAACAAATTTTATTTGCCACGGTCACGTGATGCACTAGACTTTCGAAATGTAGCACCACGAGGGAGGGAAACTGCTCCAAGTGAAGGGAGAGGACAAAACCTGATTGTAGCGTATGGCTGTTTGTTGCTCCTCCTATCATGAATCCACACTCAGTGTAGACACTGTGTCAGGAGAATTGGAATTAGAGGAGCCACCAAGAGGCAGAGTAGGATTAGTGAACATGAGTGTTTGATGTCTCTTCTTATTTTAAATCTGGACAATGCTGACTGCAATCTAAAAGATTGATGAGGCGATATTAGACTGATTAATATTGCATAGCTGTCACATGCTACTCCTTATTGGGAACCAGCATAGCAAAAGAGGTCTTTGGATACCCAAATCTGGCAAACTGTCTTACCTTCCCTGTCCAGCCAACCCCCTTCCAGATACAAAAGTACACAAGGACCCAGGCGATGGCCAGTGTTATTGCCAGCGGCACTCGAATCTGGCCTGGTTTTTCCAAGCCATCGGTCATTTCATGCATGTTGCGCCTGTAAAGTCGGAGCAAGCAACAAGACGACTATTATACACACAGGGAAATAAGCATGCAGCAGAGGAGGCTGTTATGTATCACGGGGATGCATGCAGGATACTTTAAAGCTCTGCTGTTGTGAAAGCAAGAGAAAGCAGTCAATATCTTACTCCCAAAACTCCACCACTGCACTGGTGAGATTGGTGGTATCTGTAATGGAGTGGTTTGTATAACATTTCTCTGTGTTCCATGGATTGTTACATGAGCTCCATGGAAGTTCCTGTAAAACAGAAATGACAGTGTTTTTATCCTCTTTGGCACCTTTAAAGATCTTAAATTTCTTACAGGTACAATTCCTCATGAACTGATATAACAACCTTGAATCACGTGAGTACACCTTGTAATACTTACAGTGGTGAAGGAGTTGTACAGGTAGTAAATGGCCCAAGCAATGATTACAATGTAGTAAATATTAAGCCAGAAGGACAGGACAGCTGCTGCAAGGCCCACACCTATCATACAGAAATGAATTAGGCAGTGTACATTGGATATGGCCTCTATAAATTATTTCTTTGAAGACACAATTGTCCAGAAATATTGAGATGCAGACAGTGAGGTGTACCTTTAAACATAGGAGCCAGCTTCCACACACCAAGCCCCCCAATTGAGGAGTATTGACCAAGGGAGGTTTCCAGTAGAAACAAGGGGACTCCAGCAAATATGAGAGTCAAAAAATAGGGAATCAAGAAGGCTCCTGGATGGACAGAAGTAAATCAAGTTATACATGTATTTATTTATTTATTTAAACAAAAAGATCAATCTTAAGCTCAAAGCTGCACTGACGCATTACTTAAAATCCACAAGCACAACGTCAATTAGTGTTGCAAATGTGGGTGATATTCATTCTATTCATGTCATCGACACGCTCAATTAGATAAGCTCGACTATGTGCATCATGGAGCTGAATGGGCCGTGCAGTTTGCTTAAATTAGCAGTGAAAAGGATGTTTACCTCCACCGTTTTTTCCACAGAGATAGGGAAATCTCCATACGTTTCCCAGTCCAATTGCATAACCCACACACGACAGGAGAAAATCAAATTTTCCCGCCCATGTTTCTCTATCGGGCAATTCCTTTTTCTGCTTTTCGGGTTTCACGTCCAGTGACTTGGGCTTGTCATTATTAGTGGCCACCTCGTTCAGTTCTGTGACTTGTCCATCCGTTTTGGTGCCGTTCGTCGCCATGTCTCTGGATTTGGCAGAGGTCCTGGCAGTCGGACGGGAGGCTTCAGCACCAGTCCACGTAGACAGCAGCTTCGCGGTTTTTCAGACCTAACCTTTGGACCGAATGTCTGGAGATGAAGCCTGTGCACACACGGCTCAGTCAGTCGCCGATAACCTGGAATCGTGAATAGAGGCAATTTGGTCGGGTTTTTTTTCTCAGGAGGCGCTGGAAAAATGTGGTTACTTGTGAAGCAAATATGGACACATTTTGCACTACATTCGTTTACTCCTCGGCAGGGACAATAAGACAATATGAAATCCAAACACACACTGTTTAAAGAAATATGCACCCGAATGCGCAGATTAAAGCATCGAATGAACATCTGGCTCTGACATTTTTTTTTCATTCATATCAGACTCAACAAACACCAAAAACCATCGATGACAAAGTCATGTTGGACTTGCCCACATAACTAAAACACGTACGACAGATTGCGCGTAAATTAACAGCAGCCAAAAGCAGATCAGCACACACACACACGACAGCCTAAAGTCTGCAATAAATTAAACAAAAAAAAAAGGCTGAATTAAAATCACTAACATCAACGGGAGAAAAGGAGAAAACTTTAAGACAAATTACAGGATCCAAAACATGCACTTGAAGTGCAAGACGCACCGTAGCAATAGCAAACAGCCTATGAGAATTAAGCATAATGAAGTCCACCAATTACCACCTGCAGATTCTCCTGACAGTTATCCACAACACAGAATTTCAAGCAGCAGGGATACAGAGAGGTCTCAAACAAACTGGAACACAAAACGCATAGTGGAGACAAAGGGATGTCCAATGCGTAAAAGCTTTACGCATCAGGCTGCACAAATAGCCACCCGATTCTATCTGATTAACTGACTGCCAAACGCGTTAATAAACGCTGGAGAACGCGTCTCCACATTCGCAACATCCAATGGACAAGCAAACAGCAATCAATTCTGCATTTAATTGGCTATAGCGTGTAGGCGCAGAGCGCATCATGCAGTCATTACATTGATCCCCAGCAACATATTGACAGCCTCATTCACAATTTAATCACACTCACTGTCTTCGCAAAGACGAAAAACAACAACAGAAAAGGAATCATGCATTTACCAGACTGTTGTATGAGGGTTCAAACACGCACAGACAGACGCAAGAATTCAGCACCCAGTTTACTCACAATGAATCTGCCGCCGAGAATACGCTGCCTGCCTGCCACAAATCTCGAAACGAGGTATCCGTAGATTCCTCCTGTGGATGAAGTTGTAAACTCCCAATATTTCTTGGAACATAAATAGATTTTACTTCCATTAAAAGACGTAAAGGGACCATGCAGTGTTAGAGGTGTCCAAGCAGGAGCTGTCCAGCGGGGAGCAGTGCTGAAGACCAGGAGGAGGAAGAGGAGGAGGAAGAGGAGGAGGAGGAGGAGGCTGAATCAACACGGGCAGCAGCCGCTTCGCCTTGTGCGACTGTCTAACATCAACAACCAGAGACTCAACTCCCATCTACACAGCCTCAATGTCATCTCAAAGTCGCCCCCCTCCCTTCTTCCTCCTCTTCATCCTCATCTATAGGCTGCACTGACATCGCACTTGCAGCGTGTTTGTTTTTTTAATATTTCTAATTTTTTTTACTCTTTCCCCCATTTTAATAGATACAAATAATAAGGTATTAACATTATTTTTACCATGACCTCCCTTAGATAGGCGAGCAAGTTTTATAATTCATAAAAAACTGACTGAAAATGAACACAATCCCTATTTCAAAGTGACAGATATTGGTCAGTTTTGGTGCGTCTTAGTCATTAATTCAGGCTGTTTACCCTCAAAACACTTTGAGGATTCAGCTGTTTAAAGCTGAAGATGTCTCTGCGCCCAGCAACACAAAATGTGACCCCCCTCCCTTAAAAAAAAAAAAAAAAAAAATCACCCCCTCCCCTCCAGTAATAAAATGTATGGCTGAGGTGCAAAATGGAAACATATGGAGGGTAATATAAGCAGCATTATCAGGTCCAAACGCGTATATCTGGACAGTGAGGCCAGTCAGCTGCTGTCTGCAAATCTGGCAAAGTGTGATAAAGGGGAGCCCGTCAATAAAGGGAGGGAACATTGGTTGGTTGTCTAACTCTGCCTGTAATCGTCCAAAGCCCGACGTCTTCCACAAATGAGGGGATGATATGCGAAGAATAAAGTCGTGGACTATAAGCTGCTAATTTAAAAAAAAAAAAAAAAAAAAAAAATTTTTAAAAAAAAAAAAAAAAAAAAACATCTTTAAAGATTTGGGGGAGACAAAACCACCGCAGGGATGGTGGAAAGGGGAGCGAATCAGCGAAGAGCGGATCCAGACGCGGATTTTTTCATTTTCTTCCTTTTCTAAAGAAACCATCCGGAAAGTGAAAGACAACAAAACATTCATCTAAGGAACAGTTCGTCGACTTTAAGTGCAGCCGGTAAGTGACTGACAGTCTGTATAAAGAGGCCCACTTGTTTGATTTACTTGAATATTTAGCACAAGTTTTTTTTTCTTCTTCAGCTCAGCTGTTTCTCTTGCGTGAACAGTGATGTCACTTTGGCTTCTTCTACTTCACCACAACTGTAGGTTTTTGTAGTTTTGACTTCATGCTTGTAGTTTTGTTTCCAAACTCACACGTATGGCTTCTTTTTTTAACATCAGTGAGGTGGAGGGCAGTGCACACTGACTGTAGTGTAAACTTCTGGCAGGCAGATCAGGAGTATTCACAGACTGAGAGGGCACCAGATGGCAAACCAATGAGGGGTGAACTAACCTACTAAATGATAACACATGAAATACAGCATTTAAAATCCCATCTGGGTTGCCGTCCCTGCGGACATGGAGTGTGAAACATGACACATATTTATACACCTGCTGATGGAGCACACATGCATGTCCAATAGGCTGGTGACATGTACGCTCAGCCAGCTGACCTCCTAACCCTGCAGCTTTGCTTTGATTCATCTCACTGCCCTTTTCACCAGCAACCTCACAGTCTCCTCATTTCAGTCTGAAAGCGTGTATTTTGGCTCCTCGTGAATGCTGTATGTGGTCCATTAGGCTGGGATTACTTGTCCTTTCTTGTAATGGCTTTTCGATTATGTGAGTGAGATTGAGACTTTGGTTGCCCCTCTTTACTGGCCCAGTGGCTGTAAAATCATCTTAATGTTGGGGAGGTAGTATAAGACTGAATAGGTCTTGTTGGTTATTTGTCATTTCTTCAAGGTTTCTTTGGATAAAATTGTGATTGATGTATTAAACCAACCAACATCACACCAAATATTCCTTCAAATAATGTATAATTACGAAAATATGTTGAGAAATATCAAATGCAAATAAATACCTAATTTATTGGTTCTGTTAATTTAAAATCACAATAAAAAAGACAAAAGACAAAATATGCTACATAAAGTCAAATATTTTAATTAAAAAATGATATAAATAAATTAAATATTAGCTTTCATAAACTCATGAGAATTGAGATTTTTGCATGTGGCTCAAGCTGTGTTGAAAATGACAGGCCCTCCATTTTCTCCCTTGACATGCACTCTTTTGAACAGCCATACCTTGAAATGGTTGTTTTTAAACTGCTTGCCAATTCTCTGTAGTTTTCACAATGCATTTTCATGGACCCATATTTCTCAATACCAGTCTGCAATTTGAGGCCACAAAAAATGAACTGATTAGCATGATGATTAGTCATTAGTATGCTAATCATAAGCGATTCACATATTTTATTCATATTGTCGCAGACTTGTTTTTCTCCCTCTGCTTGAATTGTGTACACATCCCATTTTATTTTTTATTGTAAACATGCAAGTCAATCTGGTGACTGCTGAGAGTCTGCAATGAGAGTGGTGATTTTTATTATTTTTTTTTTTTTACATGTAATGCACCTTTAATGTCACCATTTAAACACACAACATGCTGAATGATGATGGCATACATGTGTAATAGCCGAAGAATCCATTTACTGAATAAATCTGGCTGCTGAAAGACAAAAAATATCAAATCACTAAAACCAAAACACAAAATAACCACAAAACCCCTATTTTGGCAGCAAAGCAACGTTCAATATTCTACTTAAAATATATGTCTCATTAAGTAATGCCACAAATAATTAGCCTGCATGTGCAGCCTCTTTTCTGTGGCTGTCTGCTCTTTGTTTTCATCAGCCTCTCACCGTGATTGCTGCTGTACATTTTTCTTGACAATACCGCTGTGTGTGTGATGATAGAGAGACTGGCATGCATGTTATTCACTGTGGAAGTAAGGCCTAACTCAATAACAGCTCACTCAATATTTCTATATGAAGCATAAATATAATTTGGTCTGCCCTCCCAGAGATGACTGATGAAATTTAACTCTCACCTGCACATGCTGCACAGAGACACCTGAGACGTTCCCTGCATGTATACAGCTACATTACTCTGAGATCTCCACGCGTGTATAGCCACCAACGATGCTCAAATCACTTCAAGGCTAGATGCTCTTATTTGTCTGTGCTTCTTTAGTGTAGCATTTGTTTAGCATGACCTAAATTGCTGTGAAGTAAGTGCCTCAGCAGCTCTGTCTCGCCTCTCTCTTTCTCCCTCCCTACGTCTCTCTCTCTCTGTCTCTTTGTATGCCTTATTTTCTTTTTCATCCTCTCTCTCTCTCCCTCTCCCTCTCTCTCTCTCTCTCTCACACACACACACACACACACACACACACACACACACACATTTACAAACAGGCAAAACAAGCTGAGAGGACAGTTTTTCTAAATAACAAATAGCTTTTGCCAGATATTATTTACATGCGTAGTGAGGTATTGTGGGATGCAGGAATCAGTGAGGTGAGCTGGCCAATACTTGGCCGATATTTCATTAATAGTCAGTGAATCATCTATCAAATTTTACCTTTCTGAGGGGATCAACAATGCAAAGAAGTTAAATCTCACAGCTGCAAGAGACTGGCTTTTTCCTCCGCTGGGATTCTGATGTAACATTTGCCACTCATTCAAAAGAAAAACGCCGTTTCCACAAATCCATGGAATTAGACAGCCACGATTTTAGAGACATTCAGCCTAGTTGCAGGTTTTACATGTTTGGCATCGACACGTCAATGTGCACCAAGCAGGGCCGGGGACAGGTACTTGTGTTGATCTGTTGACAGCCCTGTGTGACAGCCAGCACACGGTGTGGATTTAGTAAACATATGACCTCCATGATAACCAGTATGGGGGCACTAAATCGCTTCAAATTTTGTACATGTGTTGCTAGGCAACAGCATAATCGGTCTCCGTCTCTCTCTCACTCCTTATATGGCACTCTACTGGGATTGCTGTGCTGCTATCATTGAAAATGGTTAATTAACTTCTACAAAAAGTCCATTAATGGTGCAGATCTGAGGGTTAAAACGCACATCTCGGCTGTACGCAGAAATATACACCAGCATGGAAGAGCCTTTGAAATGAATTATCCTGGAACCATTGTACTCTAGCAATAACATCTTTAAACGACTGTTATAAACAATATTATCAATACAAATAAAGGTTATGTGGCAAATTGAACATATTGGGTCCACTGCTGACAAACTCATTTACAGAGACAATCTGTTACGATTGATTCCCAAAATGAGCAAGCAATTTAATACAATTACTGGGCCTGATACAATAGATGCTACCCTGTTAGAGAGAAATACGTGTTGAAACAGAGCATTGTCACACACTAATAATCTAGATTTATGATGCTTGTATGTGTGCAAAGACAACACACACACAAATGTAGGACCTCTATTTTACATTGAATACAGGTATTAAGTCGACATTTGACTCATACTGACCTTTTATTTGATATTTCCTGATCACAACAATGTAAGATGAATGATAAAAAAATGTTAAAATTAATATATTTAAAACATATATGTATGTGTAGAGATGTTGGAGTAGATAGGATGCACACGAAAAAGTAGAGAATCATATTTATACAGAAAAGTGTGCAAAGAATTTCAGCAATCCTATTTAAGCTCATCTACATACTGTAACTTATATTGTAACATGTTACAACATAACATCAATATATAGAAATTATATGCAGATATACAATGTGTACAGTGAGGCGAATGACAGGAGGGAGATCACTTAGTTACCTTATACCTAAATCAGTTGAGGGCTTAATTAGGTAAAAATTCATAATGTAAGATTTGTTTAAATTCTTTTATTTTGCCCAATTTACCCTTTAACAGCTGAGTCCATACAGTATTTTATTTTATTTACTTCTACAGGATATACTGTATCTATCTGACGCCTTCCCTCCACAAATCACTTAAAACAATTCTGGTGACAGTATGACGCGTTTAATCCATTGGTGTAGAAAAGTGGATGACAATTTTCTACTGTTTGATAAATTGCACATCCCTGATATAATATGAATTCCTGCACCTTTTTCACAGAGGTCAACCTCAGCATGGTCACTGAACCCGAGTTCTGGTGCTGCAACGCTTTTTGTATGATAGTATTTTCTTTCTAGATTTTCTTATCTGGAATAAATTACTTAGATATTGTGTAAAAAAAAAGCTTTCAGTGATGTCTGTAGATAAGTGTGGATAAAAGCTTGTCCTTAGATGTGGGTGGTTACTGTGTTTGGTATTTCTGTGCTCTTCCATGTGAATTGTTCTATACATCTGCCTGCATGCGTTACCATAGATATTTGAGATGAATATTTTCTGAATTTCCACCTCTATGTCTGTTGATAAAATGCTTTAACAAAGCAACTAAGTAAATCTCAGCAATACAGGATAATAACTAGAATTATACTTGAGAATTTAATTGTTTCTGGTTATGTCTTGTTATACTGGCTGTCCTACAATTAAGTGCTGCATTTCAGCTCCTTTAAAGACGGCCTAGCCCTCCTCTTTACAAATATTATTACAGAGTCATGGATGGAAAATAAAATAATAGGATTAAAGCAATTTGATTACAAATAAATGACCTACAACAATCAGATGGTAATTTAGGGAAATATTAATAACTATCAGGTGTTATTTGGAGGAAAAAGAGATGCTGACATTACACACAAAAATAATTTGACAATCATGCCACAGTTATAAGGATTACATTCTTTGATTTACTGTCTAGGAACTGACAAAAAAACGTGTTTAACATTGCAGTCTGCTGATTTAAAGGCAAAATAATCCGTACTGTTTAATCTGGAGGTTTTGTTGTGGATATTTAAAGTTGGATGACAGAAAAGTTGACTCCAAACAATCAGAATATCTGGGTATAATTCAAAACCAACACGTTAATCCTGAAGGTTTTTTTTTTTTTTCCTGCAGCAGGGTTTGCATTAGGCCTATAGGTTGCAGTGACTAAGTGGCTCATCAAATATTGTAGACCTGAGAAACCACTGCGGAAAAGGAGACAGCAGTTTCACTGCACATAAAACATGTCTGCATCAGGGAAAGTGTGGGGAGCGAAGGAAGACGAAGGGTCCATCATCAGCATCACCAAATAGGAGGGAGCCACGACATGGAGCTCTTTAAATGCAAGCTTTGACAGAAGCCTGCAATCCTTTCTCACCACACTGCCCCTGCTAATCCCCTCCATTCAACCACATCACTATGGAAACTGACTGGATGTCTCACCCTTGCTGCCTAACTTGTGCCATCCAGCCATGTCCGCCATTGACATGGAGGTTGTGCAGTTAAATTCTGATGCCTGATCAATGTTCCACTACACGCCACATGTCTCTATGCTGTGGCATCATTGGCTATTATTGGCTGCCATATCAATGCAGGACCATTAGGTTAATGTGTTTTAAAATCTGGAAGATGGTTTCAGAAGAGACAGTCAATGAGTATAAGCTCAAATCTTTGCAAGCACTTCAGCCTTTGAAAGAAAAACTTGACTGCATGGCAGGGAGTTTGAGGTGGATGGAGCCAATTTTCATATTCCTGCGCCTGCTACCTATTTCTTTCCATTTCTTTGCCTTTCCTCTGGCGAAATTGCAGGAGAATATTTGTCATGGTTTTAAAAGGTTTATCAGCTTCAAAGCTGAGGGAGCTGGTCGTCCAAACCATCAGTGAGACCACGCAATCCTTCCAGCACTGACAAGAATGGGTTAGAGCATGTGGACAAAATTCCCCAGCTAAGCTCCCAATTCAGAGCTTTTACATAAAGCTCAGAGAAGCAAATTTGCATTTGCCGTTGATGTCAGCTATAATCCATCCCAAACCATTTCTTCAACCCCCTCAACATCTTGCAGAGGAGCCATAGTAATTGCTAATTACATAAAAAAAAATATGGTTGTAATCACTAGCACCATCAGCATGGTCAGCACTAACACTGATAGCCTGAGATAAGCTGGAATAAGCTGGAGAACAGCGCTCACAAGTAAACACAACCTAAACATAGGCAAGTGAAAAATGAAGTGTGTGCTACTTGGGATGATCTTGAGATGTTGAAATAAAGCAGGAGCTACTTAATCACACTCACATTTATTTTGTTTGTTGCTGTCATCTTGCATCTTTTCACAAAAATGCCAAAAGCATTCCCGGGACATGAATTACCTGCCTGGATGAGTTTCTGTCCCAAAGCTGACGCACACTGCATGTTGAGCAGTGTCTTCAATTAAATGTTCCTCTGCACTTAAATCCCTACCTTCTGCATTATCTTTTTATTTATTTATTGAAATATAAATCAATTGCCTTATCTATAGAATGTCAAAAACAAATTTATAGCCATCATTTAATAAGTTACCCAGCTTACCACACCAAAGATGAGTCTGCTTATTTTGTCGGGGACTGAACTGTATGAACTGTATGAAACAGCAGAAAATCCTTGTATTGAAGTATCTTCTCCATTGTGTTTCAGATTTTTACTGGATTACTTAAATCGATCAATCTAAGATAATAATCTACTTTCAGAACAGACAATAAGCTCTGATGTAAACTAAAAAATATAATTACTTGTCATTGGCATTGCTTGATAGACCAAACACTATCAAGAATCTTCTATAAAAGAGTTTTTCAAACCCACTGCTTTCATTAAGAGAAATTTAAATATACGAGTATGGGGTGGGTGTGACTGGAAATCAGTTTATTATCATGAAAACAAAAAAAAGTTTGTTTTGTCTGTTAAGTCACTTTCCCAGAACTAATTGTCATGTGTAAGACATCAGCAAATGGTGAACTATAAAATAAATAAATTATGTTCTTGATAAATTATTCATAAATCATTTGTTCTTACAAATTCACATCTAGCAGTACAACAATCAAATTTAACATTTATGAGGGTCTGTTAGGACCAGCTCATTTGCTGCTGAGACATGCTGTGTTGATTCTGTCTCAGAGGAGAAAATAACATCTGGTCTGACGTGTTTGGCCAACTAAAACATTTTTCAAAAACACATTTGGAACAAATTCATCTTTTTTTTGTTGCTTCAAGAAAAATGTATATGTAAGCACAAGCAGTCCCAGGACAGAGACAGAGACACACAATGTAATGTGCATTTTTTTATTTGATCTACTAAAAAATTGGAACATTTGTAAGGAAGGATGAGGCTCACACATATACATAAACAAAAAATAATTGCAACTGCTTGAGACATTTCTTAAGACAGGATTTATGCCCAGGGTGTCTGTAAGGGAAATTAAAGATTGATATAGCAGTGACTAGGAGACCTGTGCATTTGAACTTATTAAAAGTCAAAAGTATCATCCATGAGAGTGAGCTCTGTGAGGCTACACTTAGGCACAGCACTGCTTCAAGTTAAATAACGCCAGCATACTCACAATGGCGATGCTACCATGTTGATGTTTAGCATGTATAATATTTACCATGACGATGAACCTAAGGTTTAGCATGCATGCTAAAATGTAAACCAAAGTAGATGAAGAAGCTTCATTCAAATTTCATATGCAATATAGCCTATGTCATATGTACAGAATAGATCAACACAGCAAAATTATAATATAGGCGGTCAGGATGGCATATTTATACATAGATTGCAAATATATATGAAGAGAATAGCCCTGATGTCGAGCAAGTTCCAGGTGCCACCAAACAGATAAGACCTGAGCCATACAGCCTCCTCTGCAACGTGGAGACCTGGACAGAAGACAGACAGCACAAACACAAAAGAGGCAAAGCCATTCACACAGATAGAAGAGAGGAAACAAACACAGAGGGAGAGAGAGCCAAGAGGTAAGGCTGAATGTCCTGAAGGACAAAGATCCAGATCCAAAACATCTGGAAAGAGGCACCGACAGCCAGGGGAGAGACAGCAGTCCCAGGATGGCTGATGGTCCAGCACAGAGAAGCCTGACTGAAAAGACAGAACAAGGAGGAGAAAATAGAGTAAGAGGTGAGAAGAGAGAGATAAGCACACAGCTTGGACTCTCATATGCTTGTGGGACATCAAACAAACAGAAGGTTACAGAGACGCAGTGGTTTTCACAGAAAGTTCACAGTTTTTTTTTTGTTGGCATGGAGTATAAATACTAGGCTTAACGTATACACTGAAACTGAGACAAACCCACCAGAAGGATAATGATAGCAGGTACAAAGCCTGAAGTAATCAAAGAATAAACAAATACCTAAAACTTAATGTGAAAAGACATGTTTTAAAGGATTAAACAGAGTCAGACTGTCTAATATCAGCAGGGAAGTTATTCCAGAGGAAGGGGGCACAATAGGAAAAGGCCCAGCAGCTTGCCAACTTCTTTTTAACTCTGACAGGAGCTCTGTATTCTAAAAGCAGAGAGTGTGGGATGGCGTATTTATGTGGTCTAAGAAGATCAGAGAGGTAAGAGGAGGGGTGCCCCTTTAGAATTCTGATCTGACATAGAGAGTCAATGAAGAGAAGCTAAAACTGATGGAGTATGGTGAAGTTAACTAGTTTTCAATAACAAGCCAGCTGCAACGTTTGAACCATTAGAAGATTTTGAATGAAATAAAGGCAAGAGTTAAGGGCTATGCATCAGCAATGGATAAAAATCTAGCTATGCTGTGAGTTGTAAAAATGGGCAGTCTTGGTGATTTCTTTGATATACTGAGCAGAAGAGAGGGTATAATCAAACATAATGTAAGGTAACGTAACATTCTTAGCTAGCAAACCTAAAGAAATCACACAGTTGTGAAGAGTTTAGCAGTGGTTATTTCCACAACTTGATATAATTTGGCCAGGAGGTGACATATGAAGATATAAAAATAAAGGGCCAAACACAGAGCCCTGAGGTACTCCATATGCCACATTACAAATTTCAGATAGAGTATCACTATCATAATAAGTTCAGAAGGTCATTGGAAGGTGTAGATGCAGCTTCAATGACCACCTCCTGTTCTGGAAATTGAAGCTAATGCTGAAGAAACATCAAATGGCCAGAAGCTAAAGAACAAAACAACTACCTGACTACTTCAGAAAAGTGGCAAAGAAGTTCTTTCAAAGGAAGGACACGTGGACACATAAACAAGGGCTGTGAGCACCTAAAAGCTGTGAGGAGCTCAACCTGTGAGGAGACCCTAAGGAGAAGGGCCCAAAAGAGTTGATAATACCAAAAACCCTCAACTCAGGAAGGGGAGAGATCTCAAAGAGAAAGTGAAGAATTACAACATATGCCACAAAGAAGGATGAAAGATAATTAGGGGAACAAGAGAACACAGGCAGAGAGCCTAGCCAATGAGGCAGAACTTGAGGCAAGTCAAAGGAATATGAAGGAGTCATAAGGAATATTGCCTGAGGCATACCTACGCAGCAGCAAACCAATTACAGACAAGAACAGCCAACTACTGCAATCCAGAAGAGAGCAGAAGTCCTAAACCAAGCCACCACCTTCATAACAGCCGCATATTTACCAAAGCCAGGATACCACCACAAATTGAGTGTGACAGACCAACAAAATCAGAAATGAAAGTTACAATCAAGCAACAAACCTGACAAGGATGCTGATCCTGACAATATTCCACCTGAAGCCCTTAAAGTATACAAAAGCGCTCATAAACAGAAATGCTCTACAGCGTCTTTGAGAGAAAAATACACCCACATGACCTTGACTTTGTGGATTGGACTTCATACACATCGAATCAACTAAACTTGGTCTTAAACCAAAGCAAACACACAAGAGATGAAGATCAACACCAAAGCAAGCATGACACTGCCCTGAAAGAGGCATTCACAATAAATAGGCAGTGTTCTGCACGGACAGATCCCAACATAATAAGCAGGATCAATAAGGCTAGTCTAGTTTTTAACATGCTTAAGAAGATCTACAGCTTATCTCAATCAACACACAAAAAATGCATCTTTCCAGTGTAAACAGGTGATGCTGTATAGAGTCATGGAAAACAACAAAACAAGGCTGCATTCATTCATTAACATCTGCCTCAGGAGAATACTAAACATCTGGTGAACGGACAAAATAAGCAACATGGACCTGTGGAACAGAATAAACCAGGATCCTGTTGACCTACAAATTTGAAGGAGAAAGTGAAGTTGGATCGGGCATACCCTCAGAAATCCTGCCACAAACATCACCTACCAAGCCCAGAAATGGAAACACCAAGGAACAAGGAAAATGGGTCGCCTCAAAAACAGCTGGGAAAGAGGGGCTCTGTGAGGGGGCTGAACTAGGGGGGGGGGGGGGGGGTCTCTAGAGAACTGCCAGCCTGGTCTCTGGGTCCAGTGATCCATTCATGACCATGAAGCTGCTAGAACTACATAAAATTTTAGTTATTAACTCATTACACAGGCAATGTTTAAATACACTGGCATATTTCTTCCACGTGTGCATACAGTGGATTGTGCATTTTGAGGCTCATAGAGCAAAAATATGAAGAAATAGACTGACCTTATTAGGAGATCTATCTATCTAGATCTTTATGTATGATATATGAAAACTTCCCTTGCTCCTGTGGATTTGCAACTGTCCAATAATGGACAAACAATACAGTTATGAGAAAGCCATTATTGTTACTTTGCAAGTCATGTTTAAGACAAGATATCATTGATGCAACACATCGTAGCAATTTGGCAACAATTCAGAAGAGTTAGTATGAAACGGTTTATAAATTGTTGACATATCAGGTACACTGATGTAATTCTTGTCCCTCGCCAGACATGTTAGCTGCTTTTTTATTTTTTATTTGACATAATAGAGTGCTATGAACTTTGAATTCAAGTCCCAAACTAGTTAGATTTATCACCCCTCAGTCTCCAAACTTAGCAGTTTTGATTTTGATTGAGTAAACTGTACAAAGTAAACCACATTTTATTTAGACGGCATCTGATTTTCCACAGGCACAGACCAGTGGTGTACTGGAGAATAGATTTAAAGGTGCCCAATTAATCAGTGTGATGAGTGTTTTAGCACATGGGTAGATATTCCATTAGGGCGCTTTCCACCAGGGGCATTAAAGAGTTTCAGGGTTTTTGTATAGCATCTATTTTTTTTTCACCTTAAAGCACCCACTGGTGAGATTTGTTTGTCCTTCCAACACCATACCTTATATTGAACTGTTCTTAATCTATTTTTGAACATCCTTCAGGTTCTGTGCTTCTTTACATGTAAATTGCATCTTGTTTTGTTGAACAGCATTGATCTACTTTTCTGTTTCCTTGTGCATAACATTTGTGGTCTCCATTAGAGCAGAATAGTTTTTGTGCCTTTTCACAAAAGTACAAATGCATTATCACTAACAGGTTGAAAGATTTAAGTATGCAGGATAAAGAACACACAGCCATTTTAGGACAGAAAGACACGTTCACAGTAGAGGTTCAGTTGCACTAAAAACTGCCCTTTTTAATCACGTACATTTTCTTTCCTGTTCTTTCCTGTATGTAGCTAGTGACTGAGCTAAATGATGCTACTTAACCTTTTGCACTGCGTTGGGATGAAGAACATGGATCACAATTTGTTTTATGAGAGACTGCGGAGCCGTGTTAATACGCCGCTGTCACTGTCAGACATGACATGCATGAAGACGAACCCAGAGGTTGTGATTATGTGCCACATGCCTGATGGCATGTGTGTTGGTATATGTATATCCACATCTAGAGATAGCAAATGAGCTTGTGTAACAAACTCAATGTGTATATGTGTGTGTATGGATGCTTGTTGTATGTTCTGTTGTGTGTGTGTGTATGTGTGCGTGAATGTTCATTGCGTGTACGCGCAAATTGATGCAAACACCTCCAATGTATCCATCTCCTAAATTGGGACAGATGCATGAGCAAGAGATGAAGTTACTTAATTTAGTTGTTGGCAATGGCATCAGGAAACATTGACCTTTCGTTGGTTCCTTGGGGCCATGAAGTGAGTCACATGACAGCTGGATATTTACAGTGCCTGTCACTGGCCTTGTCAAATCACAGCACACTTCACTGAAGCCTAGTAGGCCCTAGGCTGGACTTCAGCTACACAGACAGATGCAAAGGTGTTTTTTTGGCCTCTTTTAGCTTGAATGTATCGCAACCCTGAATAACACTCAGGAATACGAGGGCATTAGGGGACGTGCATATATGTTAATGTGTGTTTGTGACTGCTTTTGTGAGCACATAATAGCAGAAGAAAGAGTGAGACATACAAAGGGAGACACAGACTGTCTGCAGGACCATGAATTTCAGGCCAATTTATCTTATGAATGAGTCTCTGGAGGGCATTCATCCCCAGACAGTTCCATGAATTGTATAACAAATAAAACTGTACTTCTGGACCCACATGTCTCAGAGGACAAAGCAGGAACTGTCCAAACTTCCAATCAGAAGTTGTTGTTTTTTTCTCAAGTTGAGATTAAACACTGCATGAAATGATAAAATTAGTTTGTGCTGGAGTCCAATACTCTTCATCACAAAGTCTTTAAATTTAGATCTTCTGTTGTAGCAGGTCTCACACTCATGACATGCCTCTACTTGCTACCAAGGCGTAACTGATTGGTAACCCCCAAATGGCAGTATTAAGGAATGTAAAAGCAATAAACAGGGCAGCTTCATTTTAATTTCCTTTTCTAGCAAAGGTGTCAGAATAGTCAAAGCCAAAATAGAATTGATACTTTCACTAGGATGGGACACTTTCTTCTTTTGCATCTACCCATTTCATGGCATAGGCTGATTACATTGCTGTATTGCGTCATAGAATCTCGCCTGGCACAACTTCAGTGCTGACAGTCTGTTCAAGACTCAGGCAGTATCCCAGTTACAGAGCCATTTCAAAACATTTTCTCTTGGACACAACACACAGAGTACAGATCAGCACTGGCCAATAACAAATACCAGGACAAAAATACAGCACCTAGCACATGAGAACAAGAGTCTACAGTCGCACTAGGCGCTTTGTGAGGACACACTTACTTACATGCTGATGCTAAGCAAGTATCATCTTTACCTCGTTCACCATTTAGTCTTGCATGCCAGTATGCTAACGATGAACTGAAATGTTGACCTCATGATGTTGCTACATGAAGATCAAAAACTAATTTGATAGAGAACATGAATGTCTGAACCAAATTTCGCCACAGTTTATACAATACATATGGAGATATTTAACATTTCACAAATATCATCTGTCATATATCAGATGACTTGCCATGAATTCTTCATAACTAACATGTACCATTGATGTTGGTGATGATTTCATATATTTGAATGAATATTTTGAAATCTTTTCTTTGAGATACTATTTTTTTTTCTATATTTAATAGTAAAACATAATTTAACTCCAGACTCCCAGTGCAGAAATGTGGTACTTCAGCTTTGATTCAGCTCAGAAAGGCAACTGACAATCTAAAAATGGGATGATAGAGGTCGGAAGAGTACATTTTTGTGACCTGCTTTCTCTCAATAGCAGCTAACTTTTTAAATGTAATAGTGCTGTTCATTTGACTTAGGAATGTCTGAAACATTGTCACAGACCCTGAGGGCCCCTGCAGATTCCATTTCAGAGAGCTGCTATTTGAGGGGAAGGCAGAGACACTGACAAATCCAAAATGGATGTTTGTGCACACACAGAGAATTTTGACAAAGACAAGCAACTCTTGTCATGGGCTGCATTTATAACAGCTTAAAAATACACCTCAATCTGCAAAAATAAAGACATTGGTCAAATTTTGCATAGTGCCATTGTGGGTATATTCATTTTTGCTAATAGCTGCATTAATACAATTTCTGACCACAGGACAGTAATGCTCTGAACTGGCTGCTGCTGCTGCTGCTGTGACACACTGTGTACCTCAGTTTATATAAAGGATCCAAAATCTTTAAGATGACATTGTGGACATGTGCAGAAGGATGGTTAACAGTAACTTGAAGAGCATTCATTCCTGAGCCAAGATAGAAGAACTTGATTCTCTTGACTACTATTTATTTTTCACATTTCCACTGCAAAGCTTGTTCGATGATAAATCTCAAGACAGAATCTTGACTGCTCTTTCGCTGCCACATACAAGAAACACATTTTCTCTCTTGCTTGAAGGAAATTTCATCTGTCATATATCTGAGATGAAATCTTTTCTTGGTGTCTCATGCACTATTATAGAGGTCGGAGGAGAAGGGGGGTGGGTGGGTTTGGGTAGAAAGGATGGTAGGCGACTTGGTGGTCCAGTGGACTGGAAAATGCTGCCCCCTGGCAGAGAGTCAGTGCGTGGCTCTATCTGCACTGGAGCTAATGTGGCCACTGCCTCATTAGAGCTCTGATGTAAAGAACACTGCGTAATGCCAAGCACCATGGCGCAAAGAGTTTGAAAGAGGAGCCACTTGAACACACTGAAGCAAACCGAAGACTACCCTGCCCCTCCAAAGACAAATCCCTCAATTTGGGTTAGACATTGTCACTGATCAGAGATTGGGCTCCTGTAATAAAGCACTCACTAGACAGGAAGAGATGCTTTCATGGTGAAAAACGCTGTGTATCATGCAGAGCATTCACAGCCTGCCACAACAAGAGCTGCTGACAGGTTGGTCATCAATGAAAGGAGGCAGAGATAGAGAAATGGGTAGAAATAGATGAAGGGAGGAAAGAATAGAGAGAAAGAAAGAAAAAAAGAAAGAAAGAAAGAGAGAGGCTGACAGGCTCAGCTCCCCTCCTCCTCTCTGCAATCAAGGAGGTGAGGACACAGAGGGGAGGAGGAGAGAGCGTAGGACCTATGCTTCCAGCTCAGCTGCACGTCAACCCAATCATTATATCACACAAGTATTTAAATTGACATGATGTATGCTGTGTATAGTAGATCTTCACAAATGCAGTCCAGCTGATTCAGTACTGCCAGCATGAGATGTTACGCCTCTGGCATTTTGACATATTGCACACTTGGAATCTATAATGTTTTTTGCAGGAAAAAAAATGGTTGATGATGGAAATTCAGCAATTTAAATAACAAGTCAGTCATACAACTATTGTCATGTAAAGTAGGACTCATAAGCACACGCGCATGCTTGTGCAACTTCAAAACATTTCAAATAACCTGGTTAAATGCAAGTATGAAAGAATTCATGGCAGTGTGTTCTAGTATTCAGGATGAGACATGAAATGTTATTTGGACGTTTGGACTTTAGTTCATTTGCATGAAAGGTTCCAGAGAAGATGAACAAAACAGTGTTAACCCTAAATGTGACCCCCTCATATCTGTATACAATTTTAATGTGCCCACGTATGCATAGAAAAAGCAAAGAATAGAAAATAATGCAGTCACTCTGAGGACAAAATGTGGTGGCAGGGAGGCAGAGAGGGAGGTGGAGGGGGAAATAGCCCCGCTCATCTCCTCTCATTTTCTGCCCGCTTCTACCCAGCAGAGTTTCTATGGCAACCCCTCAAAAAGCGGTGTGCGGTGAATTGTGGATTTGAGATGCGCTGTCTGATTGCGCTGTGTGGAGGAGATGGCTGGCTCTTTCGTCAGCACTCCTCTGTAAGAGGAAATTGGTGGAGAGCTCCAATGAAACAGCACTCCATATGCTTTCTTTGATGTGTGTGCCAGTCTTTGGTACTACAGTATGTGTGTGTGTGTGTGTGTGTGTGTGTGTGTGTGTGTGTGTGTGCGTGCGTGCGTGCGTGCGTGCACGTGCGCACACTCAATGAAAGCTTTACATTAGAATCTAGTGCCCCCTGCAGAGATGCTCGTCACTCCTGGCACCCACCAGACTGCACTCAGGTCTCCAAATGAATCCGTCTGGCTGACCATGTAGACTCATCAGTATGCTTTGGGTTTCAGCTGATGGATTCGGTGCCACTGATGACGACTCATTTCTGTTCTGAATTCCAACAGCAATGAACAATGCAGTGCTGTGTGTTTTGATTCTGAAATTCTGACGGATGGCTGAGAAAGAAAAAAAAAAAAGAAACCCAGCACAAAATCTAATTTTGCCTCATGCCCCCTCCCATTACCTCCCCTCCCCACCTCACCGCCTGTCTATTTCCATGGAGAAATGGAGCCACCAGTCACCTTTGCATGTGACTGATGTGCACTGATGTGAGGTCTTTGTCAGGAGATCTGTGTCTGTATCCGTGTAAGAGTTGGACATGTATGTTGTTCAGTGTGAGCTCTCTCTCTCTCGCTGAGTGGCTGTATGATGCTTGTAAGCTGTGCCAGTCCCCATTAGCATCCCATTATAAACCAGCATGATCACTCGTCACTTAGAATGCCTGCCACAGCATGCTCTATGTGTGTGTGTGTGTGTGTGTGTGTGTGAATCACACAGTCAAGTGATTGAGATGGCCTTGTTTCAAAAGAACATGAAAAAAGATTCTGCAAAGTCTTGCACTGTGTACAATTCAATTTAAATGTGTCTGCAAGTGTTTGGTTTGTTTGACCCAGATTTCTCACCTACCCCACTGTTGATAAATTGGATATCCGGAGGCAGCCTTGTGCAACAATTTAATTTAGCTGATATATAGTGAACAGCACCCTCTGCTGACTAAATCTGCGTTGCACATGAAGACTAAGAATTAAAATCCTCATGAATCAAGTGGATTTTGCTTGAGTTATGTAGGTTAAACCTGATGTGTATGATTCCAGTATGATTGGGCATGTGATTAAAATGCAGGTATACTTTGTGTAGTTAAATATGTGGAGACAATAATCGTTTTTTTTTAATGGTTGGTTCACTCAGATTACAAAAATTCTGTTCAGTCTAATGGCATGTTTGGATTTATTTGCGCTGGTTTTCGAGATAATGGTGGTATAAAATGTGAGTTTTCTTTCAGGTGCTTAAGTCACTGAATACTCAAAACTGTTTTTCCAACAGTTGTCACGCATTATTTCTCCAATAGTTCCAGCAGATTCTGCTCATAGTTGGCTAGTAGGATTATCCAGTCAAGGACATTGTTTCTGGAAAGACAAGTTTCTACTGTTTGTTTTTTTTAATCAGTTGTATTGTGGTGGAGAACCTGAAAATCTATGGAAGGAAGTTAGAATGTAATTTTTCATCATTTTTGGTGATCGGATCCTTTAGTTTTGCTTCTTTTTTTGTCTCTTACTCTGCAGATAACAACATGAGAATCTGCTGCCAGCTGTGGCAAATATGATTTGCTTTACCTAATAATCAATTTTCATGGCAGACATTTTAACATGTCATAGCAGTAAAAGCTCAGGTGTAACTAATGACATTAACATGGCCCTGGTGTGGTGCACTGGCATGGCTTACTAGCAGCCTTAAATGGAATGGAACCATCATAGGCATTATTATTTACCCCTGTATTTTCCTACTATGACAAGTCAAAATGTCTGACATATCACACACACACACACACACACACACACACACACACACACACACCCATGCACATACCTGTCTTTATGATCAGGTCTTTCTGAACCACAGTACCACCCCTCACACCTTCCTTTGCTCTGACTCCACAGAACTCTCCTCCCTTCATGGTCTGCTAGCTGCAGTTTACGTCTACATCCTAGCATCCACCCCTCTTACCTCCTCTAACACCCCCTCCCACACACAGACACACACACACAGCCTACAGACACACACACACACAATGTCCTGAGCCCTCTGCGTCTCTGGTCCAGGTCTAAAGGAATGTTGAGTGTCTCTATAGCCTCCTCTCTGGAGATTAGGCTTCACCATGCATGCCCCCCTCCTCATTTCATTCCATTCCAAAGTATGCCCCCTAAGAGCTGCTGCATTTTTATCTGAGCCCGGTGATTGTGACAGATTGGCCAAATGACACACATACACAGACACACATTTGTGGACACACGCTGAGGCACAAACAGAGGGGAGGCTGGTCCTCCTGGGGAGGGACCAGACAGCGCCAGACTCCAGCTATAAAACTCTGCCTGGATGAGGCCAGTGTCCTGCCCCGAGCTGGACAGTACCTCCTTACTCTGTGCCAGGACGAGTCAGGACAGGCAGCAGACGAGCCACCAACATGAACGACATCTACAAGGCAGCGGTATGTCCTCTCACATCTCATACGGCTGAAAGTGTGCAGTTGGCTTCCTCGGATGAAGTGATTTTAGTTTGTTGGATGCTCACCAAAAATCTGTGTGGACTAAATCTGGTATGAGAATGAGGTTGTTTTTGGATCACAAACCATAATCCCTAACATTTATTATTAGTTTGTGACATATGATCAGTGATTAACAATGTAGTGTATTGTAATATAATTACAAAGACATGTCATTTTATTTGGTCTTATTCGAGTGGCCGGTACATGAAATATTCTGGTTTGTCGTATTAAAAAGTCCCCCATCAGTTTGTTCATCTGACATTACTTGAATGGTTGACAAATCCCTGTTGATGCAGCTCGCGCAACACATTGCCTCCATTACCAGCTGATGTCAAAAGATCCTTGACACCATATACGTCTCTAGATTCTCTCCTACCTCAGCCCTATCAGAGCTGATAGGAGTCACTCAGGAGGTCATTGACAGGACAGGTCCCTGTTCCACACTCTGCCGCTTCATCCATGACTTCAAATGGAACAGTCCCACTTCACGTGGCTAATTTTGGCCAGTTGCTCAGATGCTTCTGCGTCCGTGGTCCTCTGGTGCCAGAGGAGGGCTTCAGGTTTAGATAAACCCCCCACGACCAAATTCCAGCATTATCTGTGAGCCAGAGAGCTGTGTCTGTCTGTCCACCTCCACCCGGGGTTGGTCAGCCGGCTGTCCCATCCACTCACATCCCAAGTGGGCAGTGCAACTGAGACAGTAAAAGCACACAAAAATGTACATTACATGTGTTTGTTTAGGTGGATTTTTTCATATATCATCACCAGAGTGTGTGTGTGTGTTTATGAGTGTGTCTGCATGTGTGTGTTTAATTTATAGTGGACGACAGACAATAACTCTTACATAAGCAGCTGTCTCCCTCTCTCATTCGTGGTAGCTTTTCCAGGATTACTGTTCCATTGTTGGTCCAGATCCACAGCTATGCTAATTTAAAGCACTGTGTATTGTGTCCTTTATCTGTGGTTCCTGATCCTCCTGTCTGTTTATTTTTAACTCCTCCTCTTATTGGTTCTCACATATGATATATAGGTTCTGTGTTTTGTCAAGGATGGCTGAGTGTGTGGGACCCAAGTATTACCTTTGTTGACATATAAGTTATCAAAACAAATAGAAATAATTTATTTCAGAGGCTGAGTTCACACTTTGTATTTTAACCCATCTCCATAAGTGAAACACTTCTTGAACAGATATGGCTTTTTGGAGCACTGGTTGAATAGGTGTGGCATACGAATTTAAATAGACAGTAATAGAACATATTGATTGTCCATATTGATACAGAGAATACAACCAAGCAACCAAAGCATTAACTATTAAAACTTTTTTTCCTCTTGCAGGTTGAGCAGCTGACAGACGAACAGAAAAATGGTGTGTAAATTAAAATGTTTTCAAATTCTAACTTGTTATATTATCATCAGCGCATGATATTGTAAGGTTGTTGCAAAAGTGTGGCTCCCCTTGTCCAAGGCCATAAGACATTTGTTGGTGATATAAGAGTTGTTCCTTTGCCCTGTATGCTGCTTGTGGTGTCGCAGAGTTCAAGGCCGCCTTTGATATCTTCGTACAAGATGCGGAGGACGGCTGCATCAGCACCAAGGAGCTGGGGAAGGTGATGAGGATGCTGGGCCAGAACCCCACACCAGAGGAGCTGCAGGAGATGATTGACGAGGTGGATGAAGACGGTAAATCAAAAACACTGCTGCGACACAGTACAACAAACTCTCTCAATGATTGCTTGATTGATTGCTGACCTCTTTGCCTCCGGAGCAGGTGGCAGATCTGTCACTGCACAATCATAGCGAGAGACAAGTGCATCTCAAACCCTTTGCACTTAATATTAAATGATACTCAAGGATCTTACGTTCATCAGATGATGCACATTTTGATGATGATGATGATGCATATCATCTTGAATTTTCTATGAAATCAGCATCAATATATGTATTATGTCTATAATAAACATAATTTAAATTTAGGTATTGCCTTTGTATTAAAAGAACTGATGAGCCATTGCATATTTCAATTCTGTTCTGATACATTACATTATTGGGTTTTTAAGGAGAACACTGGAGTTCTGGTGGTTGAATAAAATAAACACCTGTCCAGCGTGGACCGTAAGGCTGTAATGCTATACATTGCATGTGTGTGTATGTGTGCAGGGAGCGGCACGGTGGACTTTGACGAGTTCCTGGTCATGATGGTGCGGTGCATGAAAGACGACAGCAAAGGGAAGTCCGAGGAAGAACTGGCAGAGCTGTTCCGCATGTTTGACAAGTGAGTTTCATGTTTAATCCCTGTTGCTAGTTCTTCCCACTGAATTATGAGAGCAGAATAATCGTGTAACCAAAGAAAAGACACTGAACTTGACAAAATATCTACAACAAGGGGACGCTTTCATTTCTAGAATCACTTGTAATCAAATTGCTCTTCATAGTGGGACTCCTGCAAAGTATGCTCCCTGTGCACAATTATGCGTACTGACAAAATGCCAAGTAGCTCTGCAGCGTACAGAATGTAGTTTCCACCATAATCCCTTTTGACAGCACAGAATATTTCAAACACCCACTCCATGTAAGCCAGACACCCCATCTGAGCATCAAAGAACAAACTTGCCATACTTTTCTTTTTCTCGCAGAGATGGTTCTCAAATACTTAAATGAAAGATATGATCAGTCACGTGTCACAGACAAACACACCACCTCCACCACTGCCATCTGTGAAGCTTTACTTAGGTTTGTTTTGTGCATTAATCTACCTTTTAATTGTGCAGGAATGCAGATGGTTATATTGACCTGGATGAGCTGAAAAGGATGCTGGACAATACAGGAGAGGTAATTACCGAAGATGACATTGAGGAGCTGATGAAAGATGGGGACAAGAACAACGACGGCAAAATTGACTATGATGGTGAGGAGTTTGAACTGTGTTAAACTGAGAGAAGAGACACCTTGAGACACTTGTTTGCTACTCATTTGCTATACTCTGTCATTCATTGTTCGATGCTTAAAAATACATCAAATAAGTAATTTGCTAAATTGAGACATCTTGAAGTTTCATCGCAGTTTGTTTCGGGCTGTACTGACTATGTCTCTCTTAATTTCACAGAGTTCTTGGAGTTCATGAAAGGAGTGGAGTAATCGTAAACAAGAGAAGATCCAGAGTGTTATTTTTGTATTTCTCTGTGACTCCATGGTCATCTGTGGAAAACTGGAAGCCGACTTGGATGCCGTTGATAGAAACAATGGAACGACTTTGCAAGATTCGATCGAATACCGTAGCGGAACCTTTCTGTATTTTTCTACCATCTCTTGCATTGTTGTAAATACAGTTTGTAACTATTGGTACTTTGTAACTTTTGGTGCCCATGTCTTCTGAATTTGTGTAAATGTATCCAAATTACTTATATTTTCTATAGAGCCCATAAAATATACCAGTTTGGCTGCTTGATATCAACTTTGTATTTGTTTCTGACTAAATCTGAAGAGCCACAGACAGTTTACAAATCTTACTGGGAGGCTGACATTGTTTAGCTGGGCAGAAAATGTATGTGTGCACAAAGCAGAACATATCCATGAGTCAACACACCAGGCTCTGGTTGACTAATCATACTTTTATGTACTGGATCCAGTCTGCATACTGTACGTGTTCTCATGTGCACATTGGATACATATCTGTATGTTTAAGATACCCTCAGGACTTTTGATTCCCCTCTCATGCCCCTTAAACGCCTTCATATTTCTACATGAAAAGTCTGCTTGGAATGTAATAAACAAGATGCATTTGTCAGAGCATCTGTCAGTTCATCATTTTGTTTGAATAATCTCATTTCAGTTTTGTCACTTTAAAATTAAAGTTTTTTTTTTTTTTTTAATCATTATTTGTGGAAACTCTGACATCAGTGTATCTCAATAGTTTGGGCTTCATAACACTGAGACTAATTTGGCTATTGTTACTGAGAAGCAAACAGTACTTATTTTAGTATCTCATTCCTGATTTGCCTTGCTGGTCTTTGGATTTTACAAGCTGATCACATGCTTGCCTCTTTTTCCTTCCCTGTTGTTCACATCACATAAATAAGCAAGCAAAGGTGGCCTGAAATACTACCACTGTAATATCAAAACAAGATATGTCAGCGTGAAAGTGTGCTGTCTACCCTAAAATTTGATTTATCCGTGTAATTTGTGTTCCATAGTGGCTCTTGTCTGCGGCATGTAAACTATTCACATGGTTTCCGTGTAAGTATCTAGTTACACAGTCTATTGAGACAGGAGCTATTTATGTCTAATCATGTTAGTGCCCATGTTAGGGGATCTGGATTGACCGACACCAGTTGACAATCAGATGCCTTTGTCCATATAAAGAATGCTATTCATCTACAAAGAGATAACAGTTCTATTGTTAAAACAGCTTTAATTCTGACATACATGTTAGTACACTAAAATATCCGGATGATTAAAGCAGAAACATTCATTTCATTCCAACAAGCACTTAATTCAACAGTAAATATATACATATATATATACATATATATATATACTACATTCTCTGGTGGTGATTTCAGATTTTCTAGCGCTATATTTAGAGGGATTCCTCACCAAAACAGTGCAAAAAACATATTCATATAATCCTGAATATATCTACTGGTTGTATAAAACATCATTTCTAGGTAAACAGGCTGCGGTTTTAGTACCTGAGGAGTCATGCAGTTAACTCTGTGGCCACTTGATGTCAGCAGGAAAACACATTTTTATCTGTTTGTTTGGCTCAGTTACAGCAACATGAAGATAAGGAGATTTCATGGCACAGCTACACTCTTTCCAAAGACAGGTGATACTTATTCGCCGGCCTATGAAAAGACATTGAAATATCCAGTCAGGATAAAAAAGGGGTTGATTATTTTAAGTATAATATGTATACGACACATACGCAAACATATTCGTGTTCAAAGTGATCAAAATGCTCTAAATAAACACAAAAACACCATTAGATCATTATATATGAAAAAAATCTTATTCTGATTGTCTGACTGAATAATAGGATGATGATTTATTTCCATCCATTTCCAAATGCTGTTGAAAGCCACCCACCATCTTAAAATCTGGAAACAGATCTTTTTTTATAGTTTCGTTTTGTGAAATGGGATCGGCTGCGTTTTGTGTGAGCAGGTGACGTCAGTGGCCTGACTGATGACAACGGCCAAAGGCCTCCCCACCTCCCTCCATCTCTCTCTCTCTCCCTCTCTGTTTCCCTGAGGGTCCTGTTAGCTCCATTCAGTTCAAATAGTATATGTTACCTATGGGATTTTAAATCCCCATCAATAGCACTGTTCTACCAAACAGTCTGACAAATATAACATACTACATCAATTACACAGTCCAGCTGTGCTGATCAAAAACACTGCATTGAGATCAAGTGCTAATATGAGATGAAAAGATGTCATGTTGTGTTATTTATTTATTTTTCCATCACACAGATTGCACAGCTCTGCTGCCAAACTTCTTTATAAGCTTTTTAAGCTGCCGTCTGCAGCATGGAACAGGATGAGTAGTGCTCTCCCTGCCATCAATGGGAGGCTGGGCAGCAGCAGAGCAGAGTGTGTGAATGAATCTGGGGTGTGGCGCACTAGCAGCAAGTTGGGTGGAGAAGTGACGCAGTTACGCAAGACAGGCCTGATGAGTCATGCCTGCTGTTATTAACACACACTGCGGTTATGAGCCACCTTTGGTTATGTGGATTTCAGGGACACATAAGCCACCGTGAGACCTGTTTCCTTATTGTGAATAAGATACACACCCCTGTAACACTGACCTTTGAAAGTCACTGAGATAGAGGGGATTTATAAAGATAATAGAAGGCCATCAATATTATGTAACTAATTTCATTCATCACTATTCTACCAGTGTGTGTGTGTGTGTGTGTGTGTGTGTATGTGTGTGTGCTGGCAAAAATGGGTTATTCCATTGGCTAAGAGTGAGTCAGGCGGATGTGGAGCTGTATATAATGCACACACACACACACACACACACACACACACACACTGCTCCACTGTTTTATTGATTTATAAATCATCCATTTGAAACTATTAGATCACACAGGAGTCATGATCCACCATGAAATTGTCCTAAAATTGTATTACTAAGCTTTGCCAACAGTGGGATGTTTTCATAACCATTTCACAGCTCACTATGATTTATAGATGTATAAAATCCCCGGAAGAGTGAGGAATACCCCGGACATGGTTTAAAGCTTGAAAGGCGTTAACTACTCATACCATCTCTCCGCCGCCCACACACATGCAGACCTGGTTTGAAGCCAGCAGGCTTTTGGGTTTAGAGGATTCCTGTTTTTCCTGCTTCTCGACATCACATGGTCTTGGATGTTGTCCAAAGCCAAATATCACTGCCTAATTTCTGGAAACTTCTCATTGTGAATGGTCACAATGCCATAAAATATATGCTCTCGAAATGTCTAGATTAATAGTTAGGTATTAATCTTTTTTAAGGTCATGTGATAATGATTTATGTTTGATGTTTTGTGCTATTAATAGTCTGAAGGGTAAAATGCTGATTTTTATGCTGCCATCTTTGGGGACCATTCTCCTCTTCAAACGAAAAGAAATCACGGAATTACTATAAATAATCTTGATTCTGAATAAATATGAAAACTTAGATGATTGTCTGTTTTTTGGAGAGCGAACGGTAGGTTGTTTTTGTTGCCATAAATACACAATGAGGAAGTGGAACGCTTTAGACAAAGAGAGAGTGGAAGGACTGCAAATCAAACTTGAACAGACAGAATATTGTATCATGATGCTCCATCCCACTTCTAGTGTTGAGAACACTGAAGTACTGTTTCTAGACTGGCCGGCCATAATGGCCCATAGAACAGCAAGACTACAAGACACAGAATGCTCAAATTCCACAATAACTATTCATTGATTCAAATGAATAACAGCGATTGTTTTGTTTTAATGTACCACTGGAGGGTTTATCTATTTTTACCACTTTCAAAAAGGAAACTTGTATGTGTGTAAAATTGTGAAAGATCATACATTAAAGTAAAAGCAGCAATACTCCACAACAAGTACAATAAAAAACTGTTATATCATATTTTATTGGATTAAAATTGACATCAATTAACATGTGAGCAGTATTTTGATGCTGTAGAAGGTGGAACTACTTTCAACCATTTTATAAATTGTTGGGTTAATATAGTATATATTGTGTTTTCTAATCCGATCACAGTTTTTAAAACAATATATATATATATACTATTAATCTGTAAAGTACAGAGTAACTATAGCTATGAAATAAATGTAAATTTGCCTCTATAACGTGGGGAACCAAATGAAAAAGTACCTCAAGATTATATCAAACTTTTTGGATAAAAACACAATACTGACTTATTAAATTTGAATAAATTTGATCTGGTGAACTTAGCATCTAGCAGTTGCCTGTTTGCACATTCAGCAATCTATAGTTCCACTATGTTCACCGGCTAGTCACCAACTTTGCCCGTCTGCCATTTGGTGCTTGTAGTGTACAGTTTACTATGGATCATTTTAGCTGAATGGGTGAGTCAAAACAGTAAGGAAGGGCAGGTAAACCAAAACAAAGAGCTGAAAGATAATATAAAGCTTTGTAGAACTGTGGAGTTGTGTACAATTTGATCCATTGTTATAATACTGATAATGAAGTAAACAAATATACCATGTTATTTTTCACTACAGTACAAAACTGGATGTTTAGCTGAGGCACTTTAACAAAGACATCTTCACCAGCAGGCCCATTGAGTGTTAATTTATTTGTTTGAAGAGACAGACTCTTGGAAATCCCTACCCTCTGAGCTATGACATCATTATTCTGGTCACTAATGTTGTAGAAGCACATCCCGAGGCACAGACATGCTCTTTGGCTCACTCAGCATTTCTGTACTGTAAGCAACATATGGCCTTGTGTGAATGGCATACCAGACAGCAAGACAGTTCCCAGCAGGGCCTCCTCTGTAGATGCCGAGCAAGAACACATGATAGACAGATGACCTTTACTTTGTGTTGGGTCTAGCAAGACACGAGGAATGTTCCCTTTCATTCACTTTGCCACAGATTAAACTGCAAACAAATATCACTTTGTTCTTGGTGCTTGGTGAGCTCAGGCTACTGTACATCACCGGATGGTGAAATTGGCCACGAAATGAGAGACTTCTGGTATTAACAGATGGCTGCCTTGCTCTGCCACTAGTATTCCATGTGGCTTTGCTTTACACATGACCCAGTATTCTTCTTGCCAAAATGAACACTTTTCTTCCTCATCAGAGGACATACAAGTCTTTATAAAAAGAGTTGTTTCACAAGAGTTAGTGAGGAGGTTTGTGAGGGTTGTTTTTAGAAAGATAGTATATGTGTAGTGGGTTCCTGGAGAGATAAGATACTTCCTGTTAGATGGTCTAGCATGACTTGATGGCTGTATTAAGAGCAGACAGCTCAACTTGTGACAACATTGCAAATGAGATCATCTTATGAATTGATGTATTTTATTATAATTAATTGTGGTAAAGTTTACAGTATGACAAAACCATAGTTGAGGCTTGTTCAGGCTCTAAATGTGTCCTTCCTCTTTATGTCTGTGAGAGCTCGTCTAGCTTTGCTATTCTTATTCCGTTACTAATATGGGGAAGTAGGAAGCATTGCAAATGGTTTCTCTATCATTGAAGGATTCTGAGAATCCAATGGCAATCCCCAACAACAAGAGGTGAAATCGCTGGCATGATAAAACATGTCATCCCAACACAGTCATACACACCTCCATGAAACTGGGAGTAAAGGGTATTTCCATGTTTCTGACTTTCTCGCGTTCACCATAACTGCTGGTACAAGTGTCTATTCCTGTCATATGGCTCTGTCGAAATACTCTCTCAAAAATAAAAACAGTGCGGCTCAGAGTACAGCACAGAATCCATGATGTCATTCCCTCTTCGGTGACATGATGTCAGAAACAGCAAATACTGAGATTAGGATTACTCTCCTTGGCCCTGAACATCTGCTGTGCAGAAACAGAATGACGCCACTGGGAGTAAAAATCCCGGCAGTAAAGATGGAAGTTATTCAGATGAGATTGGCTTTTACAACAGGGATGGCCAAACATTCAACTGTAATAGGATAATAGCAACCCTTTCAGAAATGTCAAAACTATTATTCTATGCAAATCCGAAAGAGACTACAAAGAGAATTGGTCCTCATCTAAAAGCGAGTCTCTATTTGGCGAGGGTAGGCTAAATAAATTGACTATTCCAGTTATTGTGCATCAGAAGGAGAAGCAGCTGTGAAATTATTGTCAGTCATGCAGTATGCTAAGTATGTTCTTATAACCACAGCAGGTGTGAACCAGCTCTGACTGGCTTCTGCTCAGCCTCTACAACACACACACACACACACAGTTGGCAGCCCCACACAAAATGATTTATAATTACAGAACCCAAAAAGCTATGGTTAACTCTCAGGTGAGACTCTCAGCATGGAATAGTCGGTGCCAAAATATACTAAAACAAGCTGCAAGGGAACCCCACACATGAGCAGCTCCTGTACATTATATCTGTCAATAATTCAACAGCGAAAATACCCTGGAAGGTGTGTGTTCATATATAAATCATTACTCATTACTTTTTTACAGTACTGTTGATATACTGTATGTGTACCATGCCAATAAGACAGATAAGATTGCTCAGATTAATAGCTCCCACGCCCATCATCCACCGGCAGTGCACTCCTATCTTTCATGCACTGCAGCTACCCATTGCCTCTGCCTTATCGTGGGTGTCTTTTCAGACCTAATCACAGGTTTGCCCTGCAGGTATGTGGCCAGCCGGGTTCAGTCATGCTGGAAAACCCATCAATCAACGGCTTTTATTATCACAAATGCGAGATGTTGCTAGGCAAGTCTCTTCATGTGCTGTATTGGTGCTGTGAGAGTTGAAGATTTTAGTTTTAGCCTGCTGCAATATTCTCAAGTCATCTCAGTCCCCTGAAGCTAGAACTAAACCTGTTTCAGTGCAGCATTTAAGTCATTAAATCCCACAGACTGACAGTTATTGGACCATGAACTGCTGCACAGATCAACTACAAAACATTTTCCCCCCACCCATTTTTTTTTCTTGAGTTAGAGAGCTTGGCTTCGGTTCATGAAATAATTTCTTCAGGGAAGGGAATCACTGCATCATCTTTCTGTCATCTGGTGAAGAACATATGAATAAATCTTCCAGACAAGGTAGAAACAATACCAAACCAATGGAGCATTCAGGGCGCTGCAACAAAGTATAAATCTGACATAACACATAATACTTCCAGCAAACTTCTGCAGAAATGTGGAAATGTTCATACTTTGAGTAATCATTGGCTGAGAAGGCAAAGTAACTGATTCTACCCCTAATAAAAACACATCTACCTTTTCTAATTCACTTTGTGAACACCTGGATCTTGTTTTACCTGCAGTTCACAAAAATCTAATATAGTACATATATATAAATGAATACTTGCTTCTTAAATTGTATTGTGAAAGTTGTTGAATGGTAACGTGGATGTGAAGACACTCTCATTTCCTCTTTTTAAAAATACAAAATAAAGTTATGGCTTCATGTTAGATTGAAATCTTCAGTTAAATGTGTTTAACCTAAGCTGAAACACATCTATTGCGCAACACTGTTATTATATTTGATCACTCCCCAAGTTGCAGAGGAGAGCTGTCGGAAGTCTGCGGTAGAGTACATGCTGTGTCATCTTCCTCTTCCTTTAAGCGCTGTTTGAGTGACTGGTAGCGGGTGTGTCTGCACTGTGGTAATGACAGATCTGGCCCTCTCACTTGTCTTTGTGTCAGAAAGGCTGTGGGAGACAGGAAGCCAGGCATCAGAGTGGACAGAAAACGGACATCTGACCACACCTCGAGCCTTGGGGCTGGACAACACAGAGCTACAACTCAAATTCTTTGACTTCACAGAACAATCTTTCACAACTATTTTTGTTTTGTTTTGTGAAAGCGTGTTATTGGCTTTCAGTGAAAAAAAACTCTGAACACAAGACAAACAAAAGATTTTCAAGTAAAAATATACAATATATTTGTTGTATAAACTTGTACAGAATGTCTTGGGACATTTAGCTTTACATATACTATACATAAGGGTCAAAATAGGGTGACATTCGCATCCTTCATGATTTTGAGAAAATGTCCCCCCATCACAACCACATTTTATGTACATCTTTACAAACATACCAAACAAAACAGCCCTTGGATGCACCTTATGAGGCCATGACGATATACAGATGCCTTGTATAAAAATCCCTGAAAATGTCTCTCTGTGAGGTAAGAACACATTTGTCAAACTCATTTCCTTTCACTCCCTCTCATACATCGGACTCACTCATTTGTTCTGAGACGAGACTGGCAATAGAGAACAGCTAATTATACATCGTGTTTCCCTTAACATTATTGTGCCATAGAAGGAGTAGCTGCAGACAGAAGACTGTCAGAGTAAAAAATATGGTGAACATCCATTCCTTTATACACCGATTACTTACACATTTGTTCCTTTTAATCGCTGCAAAAGCTAGTCCTATACACTATACCTCAACCTGGTAACTGACATAGAGTTCAATTCGTGTAAAGGTATGGTCAAGGCCTCAACAACAGGCAATATGACCTAAAGGTTACAAAACAAGGTCCTTGGTAGAACATAATCACATGCAAATAATGCAGCTATAAGCAAAAGAATGTACAGGAGCGTTTCTGAAGAATAACATGTTTTACCTTTGATATTTCGCCGAAAGAGACGCTTGATCGTGTATTTAAAGAATAACTATTTAACATCATGGTGTTCACCAGACGTTAGTGAAGGTATTCGGAGTGAAAGCAGGAGAAATAAACAAACATGCTTTTTGTGGCAAAAAAAAGAAAAAGGACAATAATTGAAGGCCGGATCACTGTAGTAGCTTATTTCCCTCAGCTAGAGTACCATCAAAACATCTCAGATTGGTCCCCAGAAAACATTCTGATTGGCCAAAGACTCCGTTTAGACCGTGAAGGCAATAATCATAACAGATACAAAGTAATACATAAACATCCACTTTACAGCTGGTGAATAACAAATAACAGTCATACAACAATCGTAGATTTAATAGAAAAGTTATGAAATGTCCTGCTGTTATGGCTGTACATGACCACTGATTAATGCCATGTATGGTGGATAGCAAAATTCATCCTCGTGTTAGGTATTAAGGCATTGAGACTGGATTTAATGGAGTCTACATGGGGGCTCTGTTCCTTTAAGAGATCAATGTAGTTCCTGGTGCAGAAACACTGTAACTGACTTACTGCTTGTGTCAGCTAGTTAGGCATCTGACAGACTCAGAAAACCTTAAGAAGACACCACAGGAAGCAACAACAAAAAGGCAGTCCAATCAATCCTCATGTTGACTCCAGAGTGTCTAGCTGGAAGACGTTGTGATTTGTTGGCGTGGTGAAGAAGAGCTGCTCCTTGCTGGTGGAACGGTTATCACAGGGACTGTGCATCGCCAGCTTCCTCTCAAAGTCCAGGAGCTGACCCATGAAGTTGAAGTTTGGGGAAATGTTGGACTTCTTCCTTTTGACAAAATCATAAGCGTCATTGAGGGAGAGGTGGAGTTTCTGCATCAGGTAAGCCACGGTGACTGTGACTGAGCGGCTGATGCCGGCGAGGCAGTGGACCAGGATGCCACACTGCTTCGACCGAGCCTCATCTGTGAGAGGGGAGAGAAGCGGAAAGTTGTCTAAGAATTATTCAAGTAAAGCGAAATTCAGAAGTAACTTTGTTGGTGGCTGCTGACTAAGAAGCTCAATTCTTATTCTAAGAAATCAAATGACCTAGAAAAAAAGTTGCACATCAGTCAACAATTGTCAACTAAAGAAAAACCTCTCGCCTAACTTGTGACCCTGCCATCAAACACAACCTCAGAGAGTGGAAACAACATTTCCTTCCTCATTCTACCTCCAACACATTCAAAACTAGTTCATGTTGCAACCACCAAACAAACAAGTCAAACACTGTGGTGTCAGGTGCAAATGTGGTGAGAAACAACAAATCAGAAGTGAAATTGAAAGAATAAAGGTAATAGAGGTATATATGTATATATATATATCAAAACTCTATATACAGCAGCTTATAACAGCCTACACGAGTGGTTAGAACGTTTATTACAGCAATAAAAACACAATTATACAAAAACACCCCCCTGTCTAATACAGTCACACTAATGAATGATTCTAAAGTATTCATTATTACATTACTATTAAACATAATTAGCAAACAATGGCTTCAGTATTACTTTGGTTTCATGCCAAAAAGTGCCCAACCCTACCGTACTTCCTACACTCTTTGTGACAGAACAAGCAACTAAACAGTTAACACACACTACAGACAAAGTGTGGAAAGTGTGAGTGTATCTCTGAGTTTTAGGCTACTCACCTATGAATGCTATGGCCTCTGGAAAGAACTGGGACAGGTTCTGACTCCAGTGGTCCGAAATGGGAATCTGTTTGTACCTGAAGTGGCCGTCATGCTCAAACATGTTGGGGAGATTGGGTGTGACGTTCAGGATGTATTTGATGTTGTACTGGCCCAGCATGTCTAGGTTAGTGGAGTCTTTGGCACAGCCCAGGTAAAGGTAGGGTAGGATCTGGACAGGGAAGGCAGGCTGGTTGCTGGGGATGGGGCTCTCCTCAGACTCTGTGGCGCTGCTCGGCTCTCGATCAGATTCCCCATCGGAACAATCTGAGCTGATCCGAAGATTTCCAAAACCCAGGACTGGTAGTGGAGGAGAGGAGCTGGGACAGGAGCTGTCTAGGAGGGTCTCACAGTGTAGTGGGTACTCTGTGTGGAACTTTACAAATCCACCTGGATGAGAGCCAAAACACAAAAGTTAGGCAAATAGGGTTTAATAAAAAAATAATAATACTAAATTAAAGGGACACTCTATTTATAGTTAATCATATTCTAACTGGCAGGAAGGCTGGGTTAGGCATTAGAGCAGAGCTGTGTAAAGAAGTAGCTCAAGTTCCCCCCAAAAAAGACCATTCATGAAATGCATGCCTGTTCCTGCTAGAGCAAAACATGGCGCAGCCATTTTGGAATTTTAATTGAGAATCTCAGTGACACACACACACACACACACACACACACACACACACACACACACACACTTTAGAAACAGCCAACAAACCGCAAAAAACCCGCAACACAAGATGAGCGTTATAACGTTAAGTAATGTTAACGTAGTCGAAATAAAAGTTGTAAAAGTCTCGTTAAAAAAAAAAAAATCGGCATTTGAAAGTTTTAAACACCTTCCAGTAAAAAAAAGAAAAAGTTGGCAACGTCTCTTTAAAAAATGATTTGTTAGTTACACACAAACATAAATGTGTAATTTCTCTTTTTCTTAACTACTGACCTTCCAGGTAATACGCTTTACAGCCGTCCTCCCATAGTTTTTGAAGAAGTAAACCCAAAACCGACGCCGGATCTTCACACTCCTGCCAGTCCACCGTGCACTCATCGTACAGGACGACCGTGTCCGTCTTACACCGTCTTATGAACTTCTCTTTATCCTCATGGTTGGGGATGATAGTCCGGATAGGTATGTTCCCCTTTTTGAACCTCCGGAGCATCAGTCCCGGTATAGCCAGGTTTATGGCGGTCTCTACGTGGGATGATTCATAAAGCTCATGTGAACGGCAGTCCAGCAGGAGCAGAGAAGTGCCTCCGGACTCTAACTCGAGTTGCAGCCATTCCACGCTTTTACTCGGCGATACATTAGACATATCTGGACTCAATATCATACTACGTGCGAGCACGAACACTTACTACATGGTCCACCGAACGACGACAAACTACATTCCAACCCGAATACAAGAAAAGAAGCGTTAAATGTTGCCCCGGCTTTTGCTTGAGCGAAGAGATTTCCCCTTTTTCCTCCTCTCTGTTTCCATCAGTCACTGAGTCCTGACCTGCCCCGCAGCTAATGCAGATCTATTTACACTTTGATTTGCGACACACGAGGTTCAAATGTGTATATTACAAAGCCAGTGATCTTCTTTCTTCAACTTCAGCTACTCCACATCGTACCAGGGTCATCCATGCACACTCGTTTTACCATTCCGATGCATGGGAGTTTTTTTTGTTTTTTTTTTTCTCTCTCGTTGACAGCAGAGCAACTCAAGAGGGAGGAGTTTATTCCTTATGATTTAAAGTCATAGCAGAAAGATGCAGGAAAAGAAAAAAGTTTGGTATCCAAAAAAGTCTGAATGAAATAATTTGGCCAATCACAGTTTTTGTAAATCACTGTCATATATCAAGTGTTTGCTCTATTATAACAAGTATAGTGACTTTTAAGGGGATTACTGTCACTTACAGTCACTCAGTATTAGCCACATTTTTTCATAGGGACTAAGTTGGTTCTGTTATAGCCTAAGAAATGACCTTGATCTGACCTTTATTTTATACTTACATATCCCAATGGGTAGTTCAAGGAGTGTCTGGGTTATTCTAACAATAGTCTTGCATACTATCTGCATAACTGCATGCATTATTGTCTCTTGTTTACAACCAAATTACCCTCAGCTCTCTTCAAATCATGTGACATACTGTGCCTCCACAGTAGCAATAGTAGTTATATTATGACTAACTATCAGTGTATAACTCAGGATTATACGTGTAATGCAGTATTTACAATGAAATCACATCCTCCATTTAGAACACAAACACTAACAAATGGACTGAATCCTTCGCTCACTCTGAATTGAGTCGGTGATGCTTCTCCCTGCAGGAGAGCAGCAAAAACATTTCACTACGGAAGTGTGTTGCTATCTCTCATCATGATGATACTCATTTTCAGACCGGACACACCCATGAAACTGCCCTCTTCCTCAATTTTCATCTCATCTTTTTTTGAGGTGAAGTGTATTGAGGAACCTTTTTTTTGTTGTTGTTATTTTTAAACTGAATTACATGGTAACCACAATAGGGAATTCACAAGCATTTTGCTGTCCTTGGAATGAAAGCACAACATTCCTGTGGTTAACTAGGGATGTGTCTAATAATGAACGTAAATAGTGAATGAGTAGGAATAAGAGAGAGAGCGTGAGGGAGAGGGATGTGCAGTGGGATTCCAGCCATGTAGCTCATCTGTCTGTGCACGTGAGTAGGGTTGGGGGGGGGGGGGGGGGGGGGGGGGGGGGGGGACACACAGATGTGCAGAGCATTGGGATTAACACAGAATGAGTAATAGAGCGAAATCTCTACACACAAATGCTCTCAACCATAGACTGATCAGACACACAACAGGCACCTTATTATCACCACGCTACAACCATACCACCATTTCAACACCTGCACACACACACATAGGCACACACTGCCTGTGGCCCATCATACCCACATGATTGCTGTTCCAGTTGAACTTAATTTGAGGTCAAACATTGCACAAAGGAGTATTTTCCGCAAGCGAACAACACTTTTCTGGAATTTTTGCCTTAGACTTACCGGATCCACTATATGAAGCAAGAGTTAGTTCATGGGGAAGTAGGACGTTGTTTATTAATTAGACTCTGTGTAAAATGAATATGACTCAAAATCTGAAACCCAAATCAACTTAATCATCACAACACTTAGTATTAAATTAAAATACAAATCTACAACAGCAACAACAAAGATTCATGTTCTACGCAGGCTGAATGTCAGTGCTGGTCACCTGACTGCTCCACTTCCACCAACACTTTGGTTACATAACGTGCTTCAAACGTGAGCTCATTGTAATTCTCTCAGAGGAAAGACAGGAAACTTTGATTTGATTTTGGTCTTTGCTTTACAGAATCCCAGGTTTTTGCGTGTCAAGTGCACGGGCACACAAACACACTCCTGTCACGTGCAGATGCATTCAGAGATGAGACAGATGGGAGGAGAGCTTCCTCTCCATTGATGTTTCTCTGTATGTGGGAGTAAGGGTGTTTTTTTTAAAAATCTTATCTAAACATGTTGATCATAGGCATCAGGATAGTAAATTAACAAAAAAAAAAACAATAAAATCTAACTATATTGTATGAAAAAGCTATAAAATAACCAGATTGCTACATTAATGCCAGATTAATCTGACAATTAATTTTAAACACTCTGAGCTTGCATGTCTACTACTCTGAAGTGTATTTGCTGTATTTTATTACAGCCGGTATGATCTCCAGTGTTATCTAGATAGAAAACACAATATCCTGCTCTCCATTGATACCATCTAGTGGTTCATCATGAATGCTGCTGCACCAGCTATGAGTCATCTGCAAAGGAGGGAGATGTCTGACGTCACAAAGCCTCACAGCTGCAAATAGGAGACCCAGTATGCCTCCATGCGGTGAAACTAAGAACGCCATGAAATGCATTTCATGAATGAATGACCAGATGACCACAAATCTGCCTTTAAGCTGATTATACATGAACACCACTACTTGATGCATTGCTGCCTTTTTGCTAAACCTTTAGGACTTATAATAAAAAGTATTATAAAACACAGTTATTGTGGTGTTTATGTAATATGCCTTTCACTAGTTATTGCAACTGTAAGAGTAAATATATGTAATGTAGCTTACACCACCCTAAAACGCCATCATTATCACCCTTTAACTGACCTTTTATTGATACTATCAGAAAGCAAAGCCACCATCCATAACATGTTATAACTGATGTGACAGGCAAATACCAGGAGATTACATATACATAGCACATGTATGTGTAGCAAACATCCTGTATGTCATAATGGATTTTGAGGATAAAACTGTATCAGCCTTAAAAGACATGATTGCAACCATATTAGTGATCTGAGATATGGTGTGTTCTCTGTATAACTGGCTTGGAGTGAGTGGGTGATTTTTCCTCCCATCTGCCATCTCCATTCATACTTGGATGATTATTCTAGCATGAAATGCTCGGATAGATTATTCAGATTAGATCTTTGCATAACACACATTATGTACATTTGCAACACATCAGTAAGACAACCCACCTAGTAATATGCGTAGAGTGTATTACGAGGCATATAAAATGTATAAATGTTTGGCTTTGGTTTGATTGATATATTGGTATATGTATAATGCAAATGATGCTCAAATGTACCAAGAACAAGTATATTCATATTAATTTATGAAGTTGTGGTTTATGTTATTCCTGAAAACCACATTTTCACACATAAATAAAACCAAGTCATGTTTAAGTCATTATCAAAATTTTAAAAGTGAACACACACAAGTAAATTAACACGTGACACATTTTAAGCAGAGTGATACATTCAGTTTCAATAAATAGCTAAAATACTAAAAAGTAGGATGTGCTGGGATTTAGTGTTATATGTGATATCAGGCTACTGCTGGCATCATGTGACTGAGACCTGTGAAATAGGACTTCTCCCTTTCGCTCATCAGCTCAAAGTGAAGAGGCTGCTGGCAGAAGTCACACTCTGCTGAGGAGTGTGGCCTCAGCTCCAAATCCACCTCCTTCCATGTTTTCACAAGACAGTCTGTGGAGAGAACAAACAGCAGAGGATACATTCATCGTTGCCATAAATTGTGGATATTAGACATGCATAAAAGTGTAAACAGTGCCAAAATATACAACAGCGCTGTGGTTTGAAATGAATTAATTGTCTCACTATCTAATGTAGCTTCTGGAGTTGCAATGTTCCACCAATAAAAACATTTCCCCCCCCAAAAAAACAAACAAAGTGCAGAGACTTCAAGTATTTCATCATCTTTGGAAAAGATGAAATAAATTCCTGAGTACAATAATTAAATTTTGTTGGGACCACATCACAAGTAAGTCTTTGCACTCAAGTCTCAAGTCAAGTCCTAAACTGTGAGGGCCAAAATAAATCAAAACACGGTCTTTATCAAATGTAATGCTTTTTTGCAGTTGACACAACAGTGTATGAAATGTAAAAGTTAGTTTCCAGCTTAATGAATTTAATTAGCTGGCTAGTAAAGCTGCATAACAGTTATGCTATTGCGAGCTTGCTGACTTTGTTCACATTTGCTCCCACTTATAGTTATTTGTGCAACTTCAAACGTCAAATGAAGTTTGAAGTTGTTGCATATCTGTAATCTTTGACCCACAGCTTTACAAAATACACTCTACAGTAAAATAATCTTAGGTCTCCATGGTTTACTCCTGCAGTTTTTTTGGATGCTTTTAGATTAGTTCAAACATAGTGTTAATTCATTCACGTCACACACACAAGTCCAAGTCAAGTTGCTACCCTGTTTTGATGTAGATGATGTGTTGAAGTCCACATCTCTGCAAAAGACATCTCCAGAAATACTTGTTGTCTGCATTCTTTGTCAGATGTTTAATGTATACAAATCTTAAAATTCAAGAAATAATCCACATAAGTTATAGTTGGCATACCAACAAAGTAGAACATCATTTGTGGGGTGTGGTGTGGTGTGGGGGCGATGCGCAGCAGCTCCTCTCCTTTAGCAACAGTGGGGTAGTTGATTGCCTGGACGTAGATGTTGTAGTGAGACATCATGATGTCACAGATCTCAGTGTTCTTCTCTGCATCTGCCACCTGCCAAACAGAACATCACATTCACATTATAAAACCTGGGCTATAAAAAGCCAAATGCACAGTGATATTTGACTGAGAAAGAGAAAGAAAACACTGTTCATAGTGGTATTGCACTCTGAAACTGAAATCCATAAATACTAATTTCTACATAGTGTTGCTTTAATTTTCATACCCGAACAGGAATAATGTGGCTTGGGCAGTGGACCACAGGAAGGCCTGAGTCCATTAGCATTTGTCGGAGAAGCTTGACACTCCTCTGATGTTTCCTCCTCAGAACCTGGCCCTCCTCACTTTTCAGGACCCTGATGGACTCCTTTGCCCCCGCCAGCAGCATGGGGGGCAGGGACGTGGTAAAGATGAAGCCTGCAGTGTAGGAGCGCACTGTGTCTACAAGGGCGCTGGTGCTGGCAATGTAGCCGCCCACACAGCCAAATGCCTTGCCTGGAAACAAAAACCATAACAAGTCAGAGAAGCGCATATGTAAATGAAGAGGGTGTTATAAGAGGTTTCCCCTCATTAGCGAGAGTTCTACTTACCAAGAGTACCAGAGATGATGTCCATCTTGTGCATGATTCTGTCTCTGTCCCCAATGCCTCCTCCTCTGGGCCCATACAAGCCCACAGCATGAACTTCATCCACAAAGGTAATGGCACCAAACTTGTGGGCAATATCACACATCTGTTCGAGTGGGCACACAGCTCCTGTAGAGAGCACATTGAAAAAGAACTTTTTAATGTAAATCAGTGGTCCCTGTATCCTGTTTTTCCTAGTTTCTCCAGTGTACTCACCGTCCATTGAATGCACTGTCTCAAAGGCAACAATCTTTGGAGTGGAAGGGTCTGACTTCTCTAGCAGCTCTTGAAGGTGGCTTACGTCATTGTGACGGAAGATAAACTTCTTGACTCCGCTGTTTCTTATACCCTGGATCATTGAGGCATGGTTGCCAGCGTCAGAGTAGATTTCACAACCTATAGAGAGTAAACAAACAAATGTTTGTCTTAATCAAGAAAATATGTGACCAAAAACATGATATAACATATTTCCAAGTTTAATCTAATGTACCTGGTAGCATTTTTGCCAGTGTAAACAATGTGGAGTCATTAGCTACAAAGCAGGAAGTAAACAGCAGCGCAGCATCCTTGCCATGCAGGTCAGCAAGCTCATATTCAAGTTCCACGTGGAATTTGCTTGTTCCTGAAATGTTTCGTGTTCCTCCTGCACCAGAACCATGCTTTTGTAATGTGTCCCTTGAAGAAAAGAGAAAAAAGTTAAAATGTACATTCTTATTCTCAGAATTTATCAAATAATCTGTATTTATCACCATCCTTCTATGATTTTCTAATGAGTTTAAACTAATCAGGGTTAAGGGTGTCCGCTGATCATTGATGCTACTCACATGATAGCCTGAGTGACTTTGGGGTGACGGCTCATGCCGAGATAGTCATTGCTGCACCACACGGATACATCTTTTTTTGCCTGAAAAGACTCTGAGTAGTGGTCTGCCATGGGGAATGAGAAGGCATGCCGGTTGACTGTCTTAAAAACCCTGTATGTGTGATCGGTCTTCTTGCTTTCAATCTTCTTTTCAAAAAACCTGTCATACTCGAAGGTGACAGCTGATGAAGGGAAAGAAGTACGAGGAGGGTTTTATAATCTTCAAAAACAAATCTCATGCTTTTATGAATCGTTCTGTATGAAGAATTTACTTACTGTCAGACAGATTATCCTTTAGCAGGTGAGACACTTTGGAAGATATGTGTTTGAAAAGGCTTTTAGGTGTCACTGTGTTGGCCTTGTCTCCCCTGATAAGATCCACGAGCAATAAATCTACATCTGTTTTCCCTGTTCAAGGAAGATACAGATTGTTATCAACAAATAACATTCGTTTAATGGCACTGAGTGCGTACACGCCAAATAATGACATTAAAAAATTATATATGGCTTACTGTACGGGTATCCAATTGCAGGTGTGCTGTGTGATTGTTTACCCGTGTGGACAGAGTGCAACCCCTGGACATCTTCTTGCAGCTCCATGCTGGCCTTTCGTACTACCCTGGTGTTATTCTGCACCATTTCTGCAGCCAGAAAAGGGCATTTGGAGCCAACAGCCTGGCCAGCAGGTGGTGCTACATAGTCTGGGGTTAAACTGTCTTCATGCTTCTGATCTGCAGAACAAATACAGAGTAAATTGTTAATAAAAATGTTTGCATTTAAACCACAATTAATTGGATTGATCCAATCATATCAAATAGGATACGTTACCATCATTTGTTAGAGTGTCTTTGGTTACAAAAGATGAAGAAGACAGAGCTCTGGCCAGAGGACTGGAGGCCAGGTCCATCATCACAGGACACTTTTGAGCATAGCTCACCAATGATGACTTCTTAGCTAGCTGCAGGCAAACACTGGGCACAACAGTCAGGAAAGGGCACCGGCGGATCATTGCGTCCATATGACATATTTTTGACCTAAGCGAGAAGGGAGCATTAAAAATGTGCTGAGGTAGTTTTCCTTTGAGAAAAATCTATTACATAAGCATAAAGGTCACATATTGCTCTTTGCTACTCCTGCTATGACTAACATTATTAAAAAGTAAATGAAGACAGATAACGTGCAGTGCTATAAAAGAACATTTCAAACTGAATTGAAAAACAAATAATCCAGTTAAAAAGGCACCATCTAAAACCACCAGGTAACATTTAAGACTATTTTCTACCAAAACTGCCATCTACCTTACTCTCAGTTATCTTCTAGCACCACACAGACATTACCTTTACCTGAACGCATCCCAGTCCACCTTCATGTAACAGACGAAAAATGCCTTTCGAAACATGACTGACTCCAAACCAACCTATGACCAGCGAGACCACAGAGGATGTTATGCTAAAAGCCCCTCGGACTACATTCATTCACCGTGCTCTGTAGTCAGCTGTCTTTGACAAGCGGGGAAGGGGAAGGCCTGTCAGTGACCTGCTACTACAACTGTATGGTCTGACCTAAGAACCATCTGGCTGCTGAACAGATACATGAACTATAACAGCCTGAGCCTGTGCAGCAGATGTAAAGTAAAAACATAATGAGACATATTATCGTCTCTTTTTTTAAATTGTCTTTTAACATTAGGTGAAAACTTTATTTCTAAATATTAAAACGGCTTTGAGTTAACTGACCTTTACTCAGAAATCATTATTGAGATTACCAATAACTCTGACTGACATCAGGTCAAAAACATAGATTGTAACACGAACTTGGACAACTTTCTTTACCATGCATCAACTATTATCACTCACAATCTGAGTGAAACAAGCCAGTAGGCTACAAATTGTATTGAAAGAGACAGAAATGTTCATACAATAAGATCAATGAGAACCAAGAACAGTTATCCAGTGGCCTTTTACGCAACATAAGATGGGTAGACTAAAGCAACACCTTCATCGTACTAAATGTAAAGATAACAAGATTAGATCAGAATGAGCTCATCAAAATTAATGATAGAAAAAACCCTCTATTAATAGTTTATCTTCAACCAGCTGGGCTGAGACACATGAACCACATGACATGTTAACTCTCTCCTCCGTATCCCCTCATACAGCTCTTACATTAACCCACCTTGTTTATCCTTGAGGTTGGAAAACTGAGCTGTGTCTTGTGTTCCTCGGAAGTTTTTCTGTAGACTATTCTTCGTGCACATTGATGAAACTTCAGCCGGTGAAATTACATCACTTATATCACCGATGTGACGTAACAGTAGTATGTTGCACAATCATAAAGCCACGCCCACCCATAGTCACGCAGATCGTTTACTCCAAACAGGAAGCACTCTCTGAAACTGGACACATGGACCACTTCTAGACATGTCTTTTTAGGACTAAGCTACTTTACTTAAGTTTGAAGTATTTGAGTATGTCTACTGTTTTCTTTTTACTGGACTACAATAAATGCACAGCTTTTGTTCCTAGCCACTTTTTCTAAAAAGACAATCAATTTATGAACAAATTATGTTTTTTTTCTATAGATCTACATCAAAGCACGACAAACATCAATAATACAACAAGAACCATTAGGGCTGTCAATCGATAAAAAAAATTAACAAATTAATCGCAAAAAAATCTGTAATTAATCGCGATTAATTTATCAAGCTTATAATTTGTGAGCTTATAATGAATATTTATTTATGTAAAATGATCAAATTAATGTAGAATAAACACAGAGAAAGTATATTTAAATTCATTCATTTTATTGGCTTAAGGTGCACATATGCACAGTGCTAATAGAAAAAAGGACATAGGAGGGAAGTATACTAAAGAGGAAATATACTGACGAGTGCCACACTAGACTGGCGAGGTCCCGTGGAGGTAATTTCAGCAGGGTGCTTTGCTTGCTTTAAAGTCGTGTTACTTCTGTGGAATTTAAATTCGGCTTTGCAAACTGTGCAAATTGCCTTGTTTTTGTCCAACGAGCCGTCGGGCAACTTTTTAAAATGAAATGTTCCCCCTAAAAGTCCTTATCCATCTTTCCGCCATAGACTCTCCTTTAGTTAGGACAGATCATAGACATATATACATAGACTCTCCTTTAGTTAGGATAGATCATAGACATATACACAGACTCTCCTTTAGTTAGTATGATCATAGACATATATCCATAGACTCTCCTTTAGTTGGATAGATCATGATAGACATATACATAGACTCTCCTTTAGTTAGGATAGATCATAGACATATATACACAGACGCCTCATTGAGCAGGTTGGTCCGTTGCTGCGATACGTTAACGTGTCCGCCATATTGGATGTGGCAGATCTGCCCGTAAACTAAAACAAGCAGGGCCGGTTTTAGCTATGGGCTCCGTGAGGGCTTTAAGTTAATGCCTCTTATACACCCATTTACACACACACACACACACACACACACACACACACACACACACACACACACACACACACACACACACACACACACATATATCTGAGATAATATATATATATATCTGAGAAACAAAGCTCTACTTTGCCACATCCAAAATGGCGGCGTGGTCGACGTACGATTCAGCGCTCAAAAAGGTTATGGGTCAGCCGCCACCGGAAGTAAACAAAACCGCGTTAATTGCATTAATTTCTTTTAACGCGTTAATTGTTTAAAATTAATCGACAAAATTAACGCGTTAATTTTGACAGCACTATATATATACATATATATATATACACACACACACACACACACACACACATACATACTTATATATCTATATTTATATAGATATATATGTATATATAAATAAAATAGCCCTCTTCTCTAAAGATAAGCCATGAAAACAGCTGACTAACCCAATAATGATGCACATGATACCTGGAATCATTGAAAGCTGCTGTACTCTTCACAAGACCGCCTACATGATACAAAATATTCAAGCTATGAATTTATTTATTTCATTTCTAAGTGTGTCTGTGGTTATTGGATAATATTGTTGGATATTGTGGTGTCTCTATGTTGTGCAATTCTCCCATTTAATGAACAGTCTCCACCTGCTGGAGAACAGAGTACACAAAGGACAGCAGTGTGAGCCTTCATATAGTATGCTGTGCAATAATGACTGAACAGCCTCATGCAAGTACGCAGATATTCCACTACCACTAAATAATCATCCTCATCTTCTTATTTGTAGTTTGTAGCATCAAAATGCATGGTGGTGTTTAGTGGTTGTATAGTATATGAGATTATACTCACATTTATAAACAATCACCTGATTAATATAATGTGTTTGATGACTTAGGAACAGCATATCTAAATATTTTGTGAACATAAACAACACAAAATTAAAGACATAAAGCATGCTCTGACATAGATTACTGGGTTTTTAATGATGAAACAATAACATAAACACACACATACAGCGTGTCACTAATAAATATGAAAGTGTTATGAACTTAACCAACTTAACTTCAGATTTCATCTGTCTGACAAGATCAGGCAGCGTAGGTGCATAGACGACCTTTCTTAAGTTTTGCAACCACTTTCAGCAGTTCACTCGTTATTCCACTAAGTGGCAGCATTGTGCTCATATCCAGCCCCCGTATCGCAGCTTATTGGGCAGGTAGATGCTGGTGAGGAAATCAGGAGCAATGGCTGCCAGGGACTGTATTTCAGCCTTGACCTTACTCTGCTGCATCAGTTCCATCTACAACAAGAGCAAACATGCAAATTTTAAAAGAAGCATCCAAGAAGACGACATGCGAACAAGCACCCCCCCCCCCCCTTGTATTCTCGGTATCAGTGAGCTAAGATTCCTCTCGCGCGCATTCCTGGGCCATGTGTCACATAAGTAAAATATTAAAAACAGTGTAAACCTCTGAGGAAGAACACCTTTTGAAAAAGGAACAGGGTGCTCCAGACCAGCATTTTCCCCAAGTAGGCTCAAAAGTGCTGAGTGTGGTGGGTTAGGGGTGTGTCATCTGGACAAAGTTAAACACCACAGGATGTTCTTTTTACTGATACGTCATGTTCTATTCAAAAATCACATGGTAAAGGTTAAAACTCACATTCATCCAATAAAGTCAAATGTTTCTAAGTGCATTAGTATATGAAATGCACATGATTTACATGGTTTGATCTTTGAATAACATTAACTCGTCCAGTACTTGAACTTTTCTATTCAAGCGTCCACATTTCAATGCAATTTCCATCCTTCTCTCTAGCTCAAAGCACTTTCCTCTTTCTTTTCTCTTCTTTTCTCTTCTCTTCTCTCACCTCTTTCTGCCAGTCTGGTTGGCTGCTTAAGTACGGCCTTTGGAGGAGGCTGTTGAGTTTGTTCTCATCCGTCTTGGTGAGCGGGATCAGGGCATCCTCCGGAACCCGCAACCTGAGGAGTGAAATGTTGATTTTACTACTACACGTAACCAAATTAATTTCCTGAGAACAACAGCAGGCAGTTCTGTTGATGGATGTCGTCCCTACAGTACGTTTCCTCCCATTCTCAGCAGACCCGCATTGAAGAGTTTTTATGTGTATGTTTAAGGGGGAAACATAAAGAGGAAAAACTGTACAGACTACAATTAAATGTATGTCAAAAAGCCCTTTTGGCCTAAATTTGTTCAAGGGGACATATACTTAAAACTCAATATTCGCTCAAATGCAGTTCCTTAAGGGGGAAAAAAAAGTGAGGGCAACAGCAACAGAAACCAAAACAAACAATCTAAATGTCCCCAGAATATAATCCCAATTAGAGGCAGGAGGAGGAAGTAGGAAGTAGCGAATGTGGAGTCCAAACCTCCGGAGGTCAGAGGGGAGGAGGCCCAGCCACATAACGCTGGGGACGGTCAGGCTGTGGGCCTCAAACGACATGGCCTGTGGAAAAAAACAACGTGCACACAAACATACACACACACACGCCCAGTCAGACACACAGCCACATGACTTATACGCAAGAGTATATCTCGGATAAACACACAGATAATCAGAACTGTATCTACCATAATGTGGTTTTGCCTAACACACGTTCACAATGAAGTTAATGAACATGAGGATGATTAGACAAGATCAACAAAGACACCCGCCACACAATCACTCAACATTTTCACTCCATAAAATGTCAGCTTAAATATTCTAAGATGGATGATTGGTCCATTTAAAAAAAAAATGTTTTACTCAAAGAGGAGCATAATTACATATTTCTAACAGAGAGACACTAAACAGGCCACATTGGATAATATACAGTACAGAAATAACTGGCATGGCCAGACTCACCACTGATCCGTACTTGTAGATACACATGATCTCAATCCCTGGGAAAATCAGGAGAGACAGAAACACGCTGCAATCACTGGCATACCAGAGCAATTACCCTCTGAGATGTGTAACGGAGCTTAGAACAAAGTAAAGCATTACATATGTGTCTCGCCATGCAATGGGAAAAGAGTTAGAGGTATGGAGACTGATGGAAACTGAGCCATCCGGCCTGGACGAGAACACGCCAACGGAAATAACAGCCAGACTGGGCACCATGACGCATCGGACAGGTGCTAACATCTGCCGGCTCAGCGGGACGCATGTGCGGAGATGAAAAGTGAGTCAAGTGTTGTAAAAGGTGTGGAAATATGCAAAGTATGTGTGAGCGGTAAAACTGTTTTTTTTTTCGCTCAGACAGATGATGTGTACCATGAGGGTCGGCATCCACCAGAGCGAAGATGGGGATGTGCAGCGTGTCCCAAAGCTTTCTCACCATCAGCCTGCTGTTCACATCTGGCACGCCTTTAGCCTGATCCACACAAACGCAAGAGAAGTAACACTGCTCTGTTTGAGAGGACGTTTAAATAAATTCCACTTACAAGTCCACCCAAAGTGATGGCGAAAAAAAGGAAAACACACAGTGATTATGATGCAAGGGGAGAGTTTAGAGCAGAAATCGTCATCTAGCAGTCTCTGGAACGTTGCATCCTTCTCAACGATCAGGACAAATTTTGCAGATGAGACGATATCTGTACATGATCAAGGAGAATACACACCACGCAGCCATAATATATTTATAACATACAATATGACATTCTCAGAAGTGTCTTAAGAGTTGGAAAAAGGGGAAGTAATGTGCACAACTTGTCAAACAAATCACAAAGGATACTTCTAATCCCACCAATGTTCGGTGAAACTGCAACAGCCTAAAACAAAACGAAACATTCGTCAGAAGTTGCAAGCCTTGTAGTTTACTATGATTGGTTTGGCAGGGAACACAAGGTACTCAGTGGGGCTCTTGACACTTCGTGGTGCTGCAGAACAATGTTGGCATATTGTTTGTATCACACACCAGCACAATGAAAGCCAAACACTTACAGGGTTACGTGATTCACATTTCTGCCAACTGCAGTTGGTGGTAAGTTGGTGTCAGTAATGTGCCACAAAACATTGACAAAGTGGGATAAAAATAAGAGAAGAAGTGGCAACGATGAAGCTCTCAAAACATTGGAAAGGATTTCATAATGTGGATTCAATGTGGATATAAGCAATGTTTTTGGTAAGTATAAGTAAAACCTTTTTTTCTTTTTTAGTTGGTTTAAGTTGTTTAAGGAACTTACAGCAGAGCTGGAGCGGCAGTCGATCCTTGTGCCGTCCTCCTCCATGTAACAGAGATCACCTGAGATTAATCCCTTGGACGTGGCCAACTGGGGACATAAAAGTAACACACACACACTCCAGTTAATGCATGCTCATATAAACACATACAGATGTACACTTACTTCTGACACTGCCTTTTTCAATTCAGTTCCTGTTTGATCGCAGGTGTTTCCTAAGATACGACGCAAACTGCTTTAACGTACCGTACTAAACTAATAGACTGTAATAGTAACAAAACATATCTAAAGGAACTTTACAATAACGTTTCAACATCTGAAGTGTGTTGCGTTTTCCGCAATCACACTGTAGTATGGACATTAATCCCGCACTTACCACATGTAGGGATCTGCGAGGAACCTTTAGCATGCAGGAGATATCGTCCACTATATGATCAACAGTATTTTGTGAACCAAACAGCTGTGTATTGTTATAATAAATGTCTCTGTGGAAACAAAAGTAGAAATCCTTATGAGAGCAAATCCAACAATAGACCAGCAAAACAAAACTGCTTCCCAAAGAGACAAAAAACTGCCAGACCATGGATTTTGTCTGGCTTCAATGACCATTTAAAACGTCAATTGATGACAAATAACCTTTTCGTAGCGTACGAGTTGCTCTGCACCAGTCTGTAGATGACTGAGAGAATCTTGAGAATTTGCGCTGTAAACAGAAACAAATAAAAAAGTCAATAATTTTTCGTGAACATTAGACATTATACTCGCCATCGGGAGTGTTTTATCACATTTTTAAAAGGATCGGAGTGGAAAAAAACATATTCTGTTCTTAATTAGGATACCCATGTGGTAAACCGATCCCTAAAAGCCTCTTTCAACATATTCTGTCGCTGCCAATTTGTCACCTAAAACTAAGTCTGACTTTTACTGCCGTTTGTGCACTTTATGCATATGTTCACAATGAATATAAATGAAAGCCACATGAAATACAGTGCAGCTGTAAAGTTTTTTTTTTTTTTAGACTAAAAAAGAATGTCAAGAAGAGAAAAACAAAATAAGAAAATAAGAACAGAGGTGTGCGAATCTTCTCACCGAATTTAGTGACAGACGAGGCACAGTCGCTCCTAACGGCGGTGACATCGCTTCCTGAACTCATCTGAAGGCCGATGGCGCTGTCAAAACTTAAGCGGGAAGTAATGAAAGAGAAATTTATGAACAGACTGCTACATTTACCTTTCCAGCTTTAAGAAGCCGCTTCCCCACCTGTAAGCCATCGAAAATTCCCCACACCCTCAGGGCTACCTGTGAGAAGGCCTCCCACGAACATCCCCAACCTGACTCCTCTGTGAGATCTTTGACGTTCTATCTGTGGGATTCTCACAACTGAAAAGGCTGAGCCTGAATGTGCTTCAAGCTACGGCAAAGGTTTGATCCAAACAAGACCAGACAGTCCGCTTTGTTCTGAGCATAAGGTCTCTGCATACTAGTCACAAGCCTTTTGTAGATTTGTGTTTGTGTGTGTGTGTGTAAGCCAGTTTCTTTTCAATTTCTTGTCACTCTCTCATCTTTTAGACAGCAGGAAGTTATTTCAACTCCAATCTCTCTGAACCAAAGTTGAAAGTCACATATTCTTTTTCAGTCACCTGCAGTCTGTGTAAAGAGTTGAGTCGATGTGTGTGTGTTTCCTCTTTAAAAAAGGAAATTAAACAGTAATCTGATCATCCTGTGTGGCCTGACCTCCCACAAACCCCCCCCCCAAAAAAAAAAAAAACCTATGCAGGTAAATGTTTTTTTTTTTCCTTTACACAACATGACGTGCTTGTGTTTATCTTTCAAAGGTCAGACGGCTTACACGGATCACACACAGTTAGTGTGTAAAATGGCTGCAGTGTTCTGAGGGTGAAAAAACTTTTCACGCTACAGCAGTGTTCGACTCAAGTTACCTAACGTTGGCCCAGCTGGATCTGTTGGGCAGCGTCAGGACAGGGGCCTCATCTTTGGACAGACTGGTCACTATACCTAAGATTATATTTTCAATGCGGGTCAAAACTTCCTGGCTGGAAAAAAAGGAGGATGACACTATATCAAAAAACATGAATAATGCATCAGTTACCAAACTAACCGTACATACAACAGTGTAAAATATAAAAGATGGTTTGTGGAATGTTTATTTTTGACTACTCCAGTGATGATGATCATACCTACCTTACTTTACTGTATTGTTTATTGAATGAGGGGAACTATCAGTTTAACCTGATTAATTGTTATTTTTACCACAATTAATGCTCATAAATCAAAATGCATAAACTTGAGACTAAATAATCCGCGAGGTAACAGGTAAACACAGTTATATTTTTATTTTCTACGCAAAAGTTTAACTCTTCTGCACATTTTTCATTCCTCTGTACATATTTAAATCCTATGCAAATGTTTAATTTATCTATGTATGCTGTGCTTACTTTAAACTTGTTTCAATAAAGTGTATTGGGAAGACAGTACTGTCTGCTGGTTGTTAAAGACACAAACGCAAACCTAATTGATCATCATTAATTCATCTTAATCAGCCCAGTCTGTCAATGTTATTTACATATGTTACATATAATATGAATGTTGTGTCTGAAAAAACCCCAAATAAATCACTATACCGAGCTATGTTTCATTTGGATGGGTGAAATCACAGTTGTATTGTTACAATCGGAGCCGTGATGAACCGGTTCATCATGTCGTCAGCTGGCAGAAGATGATTGTGAACTTACTGGCTGATTTCTTCTTCAACACGCCGGAAGTCTGCCGTGACTTCCACGTTGTGCAGCAGCTGAACACGAAGTTTCTCAATCTCAGGAAACAGCTCTGCTACATCCGATCCCATCGTGTATTTATTATTATTATTATTATTATTATTATTTACACACACGATTTCCCCGCGAAAAGATTTTGTGGAAATCCTCGCGAGACTTTGTTCAGCTCAGTGATTGGCTGAATTTCCAACAGGGAGGATTCACCTTGCTTCAATGTTATCGGACCTTTAGATAGTAGGTTACACCTGTTTATACATGAATCCACCATAATTACAATATGATTGCTTCACTTCGATAGAAATGTAGCTTATTCAGTGTCTCTCTGACTACATGTACTTACTTACTTCATTTTTACCTGTGTGTCCACATTTAAGCACATTTGTGTTTCCATTGATATTTTACCTTGTTTGACTGAGTTCATTTTGCATTTTTAACACTGCCTGACACAGATTCTGTGACTCTATCATCTCTTGGACTGATAAATATCTTGCACATTTCAAATATTCTGCACATTGCACAGCTCTTTTCATTTCAAAACATGTTGTACATACACCTAGATTTAAATATTACTAGATTTTAATTTGTTTTCATTTTGTTATGCACCAATAACACAAAGACAAATCCCTCGTATGTGAAAACCTACTTGGCAATTCTGATTATTTTACTCTTATATCTGACAGTTTATTAACTATACACATTGTGATTATACTAAACAACAGTAGGCTATATAAAAACACTGTACTGTATAGGCAAACACACTTTCAAGTATGTATTCCAATAATATAATTCATAACACAATGAAAAGTGCAGTCTGCATAATGAGTATTTCACTTTTGATGTCTCAGGTATTTCTTTTGTTGCTGCATACGTAATTCTACTTCATCAGTTTTTGGACCTTGAATGCAGATTTTTGGAGTATTTTTACTGTGTGGTATTGCTGCTTTAAAGTGGTGCACTCTGCAAACAATCTATCACTCCACATTTATGATATGTTGTCACACCTCACTTAAACCAGTTCTCTTTATGTGCTAAATCTTCTCCTCTCTGTCTTTATTTGTGCGATCAGGCCGAGAATCCAGAAATACCAGAAGGTGCCGGTCGTCTACGTCGAGCTAAAGGTCAGTGCACATTTCCAAGTCTCATCCATTATTAAGATCCAGGAATGTGTGTGGGCCAGTTAGCACCTCATTTCTGTAAGGTAGTAGGGCTACACTGGTGGTGTTCAGAAAATATCCCCATTAGCACTCTCTGTGGCACTCAGTAATGAGACCCCTTTATGTGAGCTTGCTGCTACTTGTCCAAAGGTGTGTCTACTGTATGTGTGTGTTTCTCTTTGTGTGTGTGGTGGTTTCATTAGGGTGGGCAGGTGGGCGGATGGGGTGTAACAGGCTGCGGTTAGAGCCTCAGAGAAACCAAATATATATTGTATCTGTCAGCCATGTGGAAGTGATTTTTAAATATAATTTTTGATGATGGTTGTGTGTAACAATAACGCTGGCCAACATGTGTTTTAGGGCACAGTGAGATGCTATGAATGCTTTGGCAATTCAGTTCCCTGTATTGGACTGCTATTGACTAATTACAGCAGATTTAAGCTCCAAACATTAAAACAACATTAAATAAATACGACACCTTCAGGAAATCCCACATGGTGGTTCATCAGAACATGTCTGTTTGTTGCATCATCTTGCAGCCACGTCACATTATTGTTAAAACAGAGAAATGTGCTTAGATTTTAATACTGTTAGGTCATCTAGAGTCCCCACCTTCAAGAATTGCTGGCAGGCATGCTGTGTGTGTTTGCGGAGGCACTGCGGTCTTTCTTTCACAGTGTGAAGGCCTGGTCAGAGTGTGTGGGAGCCAGGATCTAAAGAGAAGAGGTCTGTGCCCCTGACCTGACCCTGAATATTTCCTAATGTGCAGCTTTACCAAAGGTCCCCCTTTCCCCTGAGTGGCTTTGACAAGCTGCTTCCGTAGTAATGGCTCTTAATTTCTGAGTAATTGCTATCTCTAAGTTATGAGGTACAACCCCTCACCCAAGCTGAAAAAAATCTTAACATGTGGAAGACCACAGGTTGCGGGGGTCCTTTTTCTTCTCTTCCAGAAAGGCTGAGACCCCTGCTGTTCCTTTGGCCCGGGAGAGATTTGTGTCGAGTGTGAGGCCCTAACCTGAGGAGACAGAGTGCAACGAGTCATGTGCTTGTCTCGGGATGAGTGTTTGTGCTGGGCAGGGGGGGGGTGGGGGGGCATGGGGGGAAGTAAGGGGCTGCAGGGTCAGAGGAAAGAGAGCGGGGGCACTCGCTGCAGGTGAGGGGGATTAGCTGCAGCTAGAGGCCCAAAGAAACTAAATACAGATCTGTCAACCTAATCCTCACAAATAGAAAACAGAGCTGCTCTCCCCTCACAATCCACATAGTTCAGCACATCCACCTCCTACTCCTCTGTAGGCCCCCCCTCCTCCTACTTTCTACCTCAGGCTCTCCTGCTCCTCTGTTTCTCATCAGCTTTTGGCTTGGGCTAGTCTGGTTATGCCGCCTCCTCTCTAATGGCTCCTCAGACCAACATCCCCTAAAGAGGAGCTGACTGATCACCCAAGGTCCTCTGTGATTGACAATCCAACACAGCCTTACAGAGTGATGAGAGCAAGAGTCAAAGGGGCAAGGCCTCTCACTGCACTGAGACAACAATCTAAATGGAACCTATGTCTAGAGCTGCATAGAACTGGGTAGACCTTTATCAGGCCCTCACACCTCAGTAATGGATGCTGATAAGTATGTGGCTGGGCAAAGAGACCAGCTCAGTGTCAAGCCTAGACTCTGTGTCGATGACACAAGTGACAGAGTGCCTGAGTGATAGCATCCTGCAAAGGATAAGCGCTACTAAGCCAGGCATTATCGAAAGCTTAACTAAAACGGTATCTCTGACTGTCAGCGACACCGACTATAACTGATGGGTCTGGCTGAGCTGCTGAGCGCTATGAATCAGATCCAAGCTACTTTAGTGTTCCTGAGTGCCATACCCAGCTGCAGACAGACACAGGACTGACAGGACATAACAGAAAGTGGGTACTGAGTGATAGGAAGGAAGATTGCAGTAAGATATTCACATACTCCTCCTCAGCGGAAAATCTCTACATGTCATTTGGGAATGCTTGTATTACTGCCAAACTAGTTATAGAAGGATTGAGAATGTATTGAGCATGAACAAAATAATATTTTAGTTAAATAAGTAATCTATCTGGCAAAACTGGAGGTTTGGTTCTTAAAGATGAAGTGATGTGGAACTTTATAAATGCTAAACCAAACAGATATTTTAGATATTTTTTGACAGAGACGACATGAAGAGTGACAGGACATGTGGGGAGAAAGAGAGATGGGGAATGACATGTGGGAAAAGAGCCACAGTTTGGATTCGAACCCTGGGCCACCACGGCAGGGACTGAGCTTTTTGTACATAGTGGTGATGCTCTACCGACTGAGCTAAATGACACTCAACAGATTTGACATTTGAAAGCACTTAAATAATAAACAATAATTCAACACAGGATCCAGATTTTTAAAAACTGTATCAAACCCAGAATCTAAATGGGATGTACAAAGGGAAGTATTTTGAAGCTGTTTCATATACCCACCCCCTCTCTTTCTCCTGCATGTCTCACAGCTGTGTCTCATATGTTCATGAGGCCCCTGGAAGTGTGAGACACCAGAAGGGGAACATTTGCAATAGCTCAGCTCCACCTGGATAGGCTGTTTTAACAGGCCGCTGGTTTGTGAAGTGCACGCAGTGGGGTTACGCCAAAAAAACGTAGACAAGGGCGGACAGGACAGGCAGACGGGGAGGGGGCAGAGGGGAAAAAATGTGCCTCCACCCTCTCCTGTCCTTGCACCCCGACCCCACACTGCTTCATTTGAGGGTCAGTTTACCCTGAAAAAAGTTTTACTGTATCGTCTGTGGGTCTGCTTGGTCAGACCCCCCTCTGCCGAACCTCATCCGCCTCCCATCGTACACAGGCCTTCAAAGGACTGCTGCCTGCTGCTCTCTGAGGCAACACATGAAATAAATATTAATCTGACCTCTGGCCGCATGCTTCGAGCTCCTAAATAGAGATAACCAGGCAGATGGAAAACGCACCAACTCATCAGAGATTTTTTTTTTAAAGGAAGAGAGAGATATTATGTGGAAATGAAAAGTATTTTTTTTCTGTGTGTGTGTGTGTGTGTGTGTGTGTGTGTGTGTTGTGGGGGTATGAAAGAGTTTCCAGGGATGTTTCACTGCACTGCTGTGTGGTCTCCTTTGGAGCTTAGTATCATGCTCCAACCTGCGTGTGGAGGTGTGTATTTGCGCTGATTGTCGTAGATCATAGTGGGAAGTGTGTTTGCACTTGAGATGCTCCAGGCCAAATGTTAAATTTGAGCTGCAGTGAATACAATTTTAAAGTTTTAACATGTCCTTAGCAAAAAACAGTGAGATTTCACTTCTTTGTAAGCCCTAATACTAAGCTAATAATAAGCGTGTATCACCGGTTGTCCAAATATCCAAGTGGTCGTGTGTATCTGAGACAAAACAGAGTGATTTTTCTTTTCTTGTCTTGTTGATGAAAGATTCAAAGACTATTTGTTCGGCTTTTCTGCTTTGGTTCTCCTTGTCAAAGGCCCCTCAGTGCAGCTCACCCAGTCTGGCCTCAGGCTGTGCCCACTGTTTACTGTGACTGTCATCAGGCCCATGGAGGCCCAAACAAAGGGGGGTCTGTTCCTATTGTCCTGCCCAGGATTGTCAGGTCCTCTCTGGGCACAAACTGAGCCAAGGGCTTGGGGTTGTTGGAGGAGCACTGGGGGGTGTGACCTCACAAACCTTACAGCAAGGGTAAGAGAGCAAGAGAATGAGTGTAAGACAATGAGAGACGGAGAGAGGAAGATGTATAGTTATAACTGAAACCTAGACCCTTTCAAGTCGCCTGTCGGAAACCGCTATAATGTAAACACCTGCGGCCATTAGCTGATTCTATCTGAGGCACCGGATAGAAATGTTTATATGTTTCAGGCTACTACTGAAAGGCTGTTTAAAAGCAAATAGAGGATTAGATATACAGAATGAGTAGTGGCAGGCCATGTAAGCTTTCAGGCTTTAAGCCATGTTGGATTGTCATTGGAAAAAGAGGAGTGGAACGCCTTTGAAGACTACAACAACCACATTAAATGGGCAGGAAGGTGAGCTAAGTGTAGAAGACCCCAAGACACGCTCTGCCTCCTTTCCTCCCTTCCTCTGTTTGCAATCATAGCTTAAGCCGTCTAACAGCCTTTCTTGCTGTGCCATTGAAGTCTAATTTTATTGTCATAAAAATCACCTGGCAAGCCGTAGCCCTAAAACATCAACTGCACAACCTTTTAAAACTCCACTCTCTCTGTGCAGTGGAAAGGTTTTAAGGAGGGCTTTGTCGTTCTTTACGCAAAGGGCCATCTGAAATCCTTCCGCCTGTGTCAGCAAGAGCAGAGCGCACAAGAGGGTCAGGAGCGTTCCATTAAAGTGTGGTGTTTAAGAGGTGCTGGGGCCAGGGGGGCAGATGGAGGGATGAAGCAGCTGCCAAACATCTGCACCCCTCCTTCGCAGTCTGCACTCTGTCTGTGCACTGCCTCCTTTGTCACAAACTTCCTGCTCCAGTACTAAGGGATAGAAAGAGCTTGGATATCTTAAAAAAAATGCAGCATGAAATGGCAGTTGTGAGGCTGTAAGGCCACCTCTTTGACATCAAAAGACAACTGACTTTCAAGTCTCATAACCATGTAAAGCAAGGTATTCAGAGAGTGCACCTGCAGATCACTGAGGAACTATTATAGTGGCTGTATTACAACTGCATGTTGTAACCTCTCACCCAGTACCGAAGCATTCACCCACACAGGCAAATAAGTACTCTGATATGAACTCTGTTATTTTCCATAAGTGCAATACCACTGAAAGGCCTATTGTCACTGTCTGCACATCTGTCATTATTGAATCCACACAAGCTTACGCACACACTACGACTTGTGGGAAAGGAATGACGAAATGTGCTTTATCATAAACTGAAGCATCATGATACAAATCCAGTCCTAATCCGTTTTGTATTTGCACATCTAGCCTGAAGCTCTTCTTTTCCAACTGGTAACAAAGGCCATCTTCGCTCTATCTCCATTAGAAAACCACAACATACTCTCTCTCTCTCTCTCTCCCTCTCTCTCTCCCTCTCTCTCTCTCTCTCTCTCTCTCCCCTGCTCCTCCCAGCACACAGCGCCTCCTCAGAACTTGTTCGTGTCCGCTCGCAGCCTCCACTCTCTGCAGTTGCAGGCTGCACCACACTTGGTAGCTGTTGGTCACAGGTTGTGGATGAGGACAGAGGTCCGCGCGAAACACAATCTGTCTAGAAAAAAAAAACAAAATCAATAAACTTCACTTTGAAGTTAAGTTGATGTTTCATTTGGGAACTCTTCCCTCAACATGAGGGTCCGTACTTGACTTTGGATATTGAACACAGGGTGCCTGTTGCTAAAAGTTCAATATCCACTCTACAGAGTTTCGGCGAGCAGAACTGGGCGCAATTACGCACAGCGAGTACCATGGCACCGATTTTGGATAGACGTGCTCCCGCTTTGCTCTTGGTTTGGAGCTACTGCGTCCTGGCGGATACCGCTTTTACGAACTTTACTTTGGACAACGAGTTCCACTCCAGTTTCATCCACCGTCGGCTGAAGAGCCAGGAGCGCAGAGAGATGCAGCGGGAGATCCTGTCGATCCTGGGGTTGCCGCACCGGCCGCGACCCCACCTCCACGGAAAGCACAACGCTGCCCCGATGTTTATGTTGGACTTGTACAACGCCATGTCCACAGAGGGGGACGAGGACAGATACTCCTACCCATACAAGCCCGTCTTCACCACCCAGGGCCCCCCCATAGCCAGCCTGCAGGACAACAACTTCTTGAACGATGCAGACATGGTCATGAGCTTTGTCAATTTAGGTAGGCTCCTTATTTTCTCACCATTTGTATCATAAAAATCTATTAGTAATACAATTTTATAAGTATTAAACACAGCAAAACAAGCCCAAGAGAGATGATGGCAAAGCAGTAAAGTTACTACTTGGTTCAGTCTCAAGTCTCTCAAATTAAATATTTTAAAAATAATATTTTAGTTATAAAAATAGATAGTTTAGTGATAAACAGCCACAGAAACAGAAGTCTCCAAAGCTGTTTTACACAGATTTGTTTGAAGTTTATGTTGCTGTTGTCAAGTGATCATCCATGGGCCTGTATAAGCTATAAATCACTGTCAGAGCTTCATTAACAGGGATAATTAATCACTGTTAGTGCCATTTATCTCATGTCACTGCTGTCTTTAGGAGCCATCATGTGTATTTCATGTCATAAAGTGTTACTGTGGTGATACTTTATCTTGTTACCTTATGGAGCAGCACATGTATTTCTCTGATGTTACACCTGCACGCACACGCAGCACCGCAGCAGAATAACCATGTTTACATAGGTGCAGTTTTCCAGCTAATACCAGGAGTGTCACATTCCAGTGTCCCTCTCTGTTAAACAGCTGTGCAACCAGCTAATGTTCAGGTGCTGGCGCTGAAGATGATGGACCAGCCAGCAGCTAGTGTGTCAACCATGTGTTATCTAAAGAATGAGCAAGTTAACAGCAGACCTCGTTCAAAGTGCGCCAGTCCTCCCTTCACTCTAATCTGTAGACAGCCCTATAGACACTCGGACAGTAAAACAATGCCTGTCAGCGATGATCCAAACTTCATCACACATTGAATCATTCTGTTTATATACACGTCACTCCAATAGAGTTGTTTTATTAACTTGTTGGTCATTAAGTGTTGCTCTCTGGACCACTTTGCTTATCTAATCAGATTTTTTTTTACTGAAATCAAACAGTCCTGGACTATTTTATTGCTGTCACCAACAGTTTGAGGTTGTTAAGTGCAAATTATCACGAGCAGGCGGTGTCAGATTTATGGATAGATAAACACGTCGTTATAATTCAATTTGCTCAACATATAATGCAGTCACAGCAAGTGCCCAGTTTATGTTCCAGATGAGTAGTTGTGTTTTGAAATTGTGAAATGTGTAAATGAAATTCTGTGCAGGCAAGCGACCGGAATTGTGGTGAAATTGTGCAAAGAGTTTACATGCAATCCTGGAAAGATCATTGTTGGAGCGTCTTGGCATGAGAGAGGGAGGTGACACTGGTTCCTCCACTGCACTGTGTAATTACTGTGGGAGCTGCTGCATTGTGACTATTTTTGACAGGCTGTGACACAGATGGATTTGACCACAGAGACTCGCAAAGTCAAGGGCCTCGCAAAGTCAAGGGCCGAGGCTTGCAGCAAGCTGACAAGAAAGAAGGGAGCTTTTGAGAGAGAGAGAAAGAAGGACGACAGATTGACTGGGACTCTGCTCATTTCTTTTTGCAAGGATGATGCTTAAAGCAGACAGAAAATCTAAACAAAGATGGGTCACATCAGCTGGAGAACATTTTTATTTAATATATTAGAGGATCATGGAAAGAAAGTCACACTGCCTTCCCGAAGTCTTGTGGCTAATGCAATTACTGATGGCATTTTCCCAAGTTGAGTCTTCCTCATGGCACATGATGGGTGTTTCCATATGTGTCACTCATTTGGAAATAAATGTGTATTTGTCATTGCATCTTGTGTGCTCTCTGCCACGTGGTGCATCTATCAGTAGGGTTCATTGTTAGGTTTCTTCCTGTGTCTTATGTAATAACATCTAATATGTGTTCAGGCGGCTTGATTCAAACCAGCAGATTATTATCATTACCCTTCATGTGTGAGAGAGAGAGGACACAGAAAACTAAGTGATGGCTATCAAATGCATTGACTATTTCCTCTCCAAATTCCTTCCTTTCCACATTTGCTCACTGCGGGTTTGTTTTCTTATTTAGGGCTGTCTGAGTGCAAAATGAGTGTGGCTTTTATTTAAAAACTGTCCCTCAAAACTCTGCATGTCTCCATAACTACCGTGCCAAGGTACATTAGTCAGACTCAACACTGGTTACTGCTTCCTGAGAGGCCTGGTTTTATGCAATGGTTTGTGTTTTTTTTATTTAAGGCTAAATACTACGACGGGAATGTCTCTGATTTTACTATGGATGCAGTGATGTGAATGTAAAGTGCTCATCTAAGAACATATCAATGCACTAAGCCACCCAATGTCGAAAAGACTTTACTTGCTATTTCTCTTTGTTCCTGATTGTCACTCAGGGGAGCTGATACACTTTGTTGTCAGCTTGTGTGAGTGTTGAAGGCTCCAGTGCAGCCAGCTAAGGGCGGGTGTGGGCTTTGGGACAGACCCCAGGCCAGGGACGTCCTCTCACTGAGTCACTTCAGTTTAAAAGCCCAGCTGTGTAAATGGCTTACAGCATACATTCAGAATGTACACTGCTACACGAAACACAGGTCACACAGGCGCCGGGTGTGTGCCGGACGTGTCATGATAACACGCCAGCAAGTTAACGCAACACACACGTTCCTTGTTTCAAGGTGGCAACAGAAATAAATACAAAAAGGCACAAGAAGAACTAAACTAAACGGTGGATTTTAACATATTACTTGCCAACATTTCTTCTGATTTTTATCTATTTCTATCTCTCAATCTACACACGCGTACTTTACATACTCATTCACATCCTTATTGTAATAATTACTTAATGTAGTCCCAGTGGTCTCTGGCAGCATTAGCCCTCAGCCACCGTAAATTAAGGCATTTCCTCCTTAACAGACCACAGCTTCCAGGGCTTTTCGCCACTACTTTGGCCTGTGCTGAGCTACAAGTTCAGTTCAGTTCATGTTAAACTCACACAGGCTGGTCATACTCAGTCATCCGGGCACACGCACAAGCCCTTATAATGCCCAAACTTACAAACTTAAATGCCCATTTACACGTCCCAAACCACAGGAAAGGGCTGTGACTTGGATGTCTGCTATTTGCATCCTGGATGACTGAAACAGTAGCAACCTCATTACCTGTGTTTGTGTGGGAGGGAGGCTGAAGCCTTTTACTGTAAAATGTTATCATGAGGTGCGTTAGTCACAGCTTCCTTATTCCCTCTGTTGTCATGGAGTCTTGCATGGATTAACATAGCTTTAGTTGAGTGTGAAGGAACAAGGCAAAACTGTGTGGGTGTACATTAGGGCTAATTCAACACAGTGGTTCATCCATGTTCATATTGTGATGATATGGTCTTATCATAATATTGCTCTAAGTTAAAGGAACATGTAAACAAGTCCCATGTAAAGACCAAAACCAACAATATACATATTGTTATGTATATATACTTCAGTCCCAAGCCCGTTGGTTCCTGCTGAAGAGGTAAATCCTAAAAGATGAGACCCAAAGATTAGTTTCATTTCAAGCACAGAGTTCATATATATGTGATTTTACTTCAGTTTGTGTAGATCTTGATGTTCTTTGTAGATCGGCATCTTAACCCTGGCTGAGAGGCCCCTGCCTGTGTAACACTGATGCTGTAAGTCAGCCTCTATATCTTTACACTCAGAGGAGGTGCTGTCGTAAAGTCAGGGCATCTTAAAAAGTGAACAAATATCAAGCCATCAAAGAAAAAAAAAAAGAAAAAAAAGTGCTACCAGGGCGCATTTAATTGCTCAGCGTTGTGCTGCTGTTAATCCGCACCAGATGTGATACATTTCACTAAATAGAGTTGAACAGCAGTAAACAAACAAAGCTCCATTGCTTTCTTTGTCTCACTGTTGCAATATGTAGCAATGTGGATAGTCGTTATCTCACCCAATTCATGCCACGATGTTGAACATTAGTTTTAGTAATACTGTTGAAGCAGGGCACAAAATGAGCAGCCAAATGCTGGTAAAATATGCAAATGTATTAGTAATAGTAATTTACTGAATGGCTGGTAAAATCTAGCCATGTTACCTGGTGGACAAAATAGTTAATGTTGCAACCTGTGTTGAATCTTTGCCTTTATTTAACTAGTGAGTTGAGGCTGTGATCAAAGAAGGGAAACAGGCATCATACAGACTTGGGGGAGTGAGTCAGTGCACTAGCAGGTAATTATCCTCTGCGTTACCTTGGTGAGCTGACAGGGCACCACCTGGCCTCCACTGTCCAACGCCCTGTGTCTGCTCCCATAGGAGTTGCCACACACTTGATTGCCAATTCTCTCCCGCTTTATAGGATGCGTTAATAGGATGGTAATGGAGAGCAAGGAGGGGAAGAAATGTCTAACTGGTAAATTAGTTTGGATTTATTAGAGGCTTTGGCTTTCAGACAGCCTTGTGTCACCAGTGCACGCACTCACGGCTGCGTACTTGAATGCAGTCGTGTCACTCTACAGTCACGCTAAAGGCACGCAGCTCTATTTTTTTTAGCTGATAGCAGAGAAACAGAGAGGTCCATGCTTGTAATTTCGAATGATGATAGCGCCAATATGTCTCTTTAAAAAAAACATACTCATATCACTTCAGTCTCTCCCCACCCTTGTCTCTATTGCTCCTTGCATTCCTCTCCACAGTGGGCTGCCCATGGTGCTGAGGTTAATACAGATGTTTCTCTCTGTCTGCAGGCCAAAGCAGCTGTGCAGAGAAACTTTATCTTTTCAGAGTCCAACAAGTCTCCACATCTCGACCTTCACCATCATGTCTGGCCCTGTCTCCAATCTGTCCCACACGCAGGACCATCTGATACCGAATTTCCCTCCCTACCCTCCTGAGCCAACAGTATTGATTATCAGCACTGGCCTCCTAGTTTTAATTAGTTAGTTATCATATAGTCCCAGTGGTGTTGTGTGGTGTTTAGTCTCCAACCTCCTGCTCTGGCCCTCACCTCCAGGGGTTTAAACCTCCCGTGCTTCCAGACATAAAACATTTCAACACTTTCTCAAGTTCTTTTGTGTGTTTTTCCACTCCCCACCTCCCCTCTTTCACATACATACATACATACACACACACACACACACACACACTTTCTCTGAACCCAAACCACAGCTTTCCCTTTCTCTCTACTTCATTTCTCCTCTCACAAACACACGCACTCTCATACTTTTTGTACATCATTGAGTTGTTGTAATGTGATAGATTTGTCTGACTCCGTGTCTTTATCTCACACTGGAAGCTGCTTCCCTAAAATGTGTCAGAGGAGGCTTCTCATCACATGAGGACCACGAAAAATTAAAACACAAGTATGTGCTGAAAGGCCGTCATTCCTCTGTCCTTGACACTGTTAGTACGCCTTTCTCCCTCCCGTAGATTTATGTAATCGCTTCTGTATACACTCCCAGTGGACTAAAAACACATGCATGTGTATATACATGCATGAATATGTGTGGAGGGAAATGCAGGCTTTTTCTTTTGCCCAAAAGGAATGTTTCTGGAGCTAATTAGTGTTCTTGAGTACATGCTTTATTGCCTTCTGCTGGACAGGGAGCGAGCAGCAGAAGCAGAGGAATGTTTGTTGGTACAGATAGCCCTGCCTTCCTGTCAGGTAATTTCTCTTAATGTTCTCCGCAACTTGATGTATTACATCTAGGTCTAGTGTGTAAATAAATACCACAAATGGAGACAAAGAATCTCTCCTCTCATAAGCTTCAGGCAGCTTTACAAAGTCCACAGCCGGTGTGATCCAGGAAAATAATGTTTTTTTCCATTTATTATCTCTCAGATTCACCTGTTGAACCCAGGAGTCCAGAATGACATCTGGATGTACATAGCAGAGCCTCTGTGCTCTTGGCCAGGCTAAGGCACTTGCTGAGAGAAATGATGAAACACTCTGCGGGTGGGACTTGACAATGTGGCGAGTGGTCAAAAGGCCCAGATGTACTAAGCAGCAGGCGTTCTAGCTCTGCTTCAATGATGGACGGACCTCCTTCATTGCCAGGAATGTTGGGCTCATTTTAGTTTGTCTAATAATTTTACTTTCCTGCTCTGACATTTTCTTTAAAAGGAGCTCCAGTTTTGTGGTAGTTCACCTCCGTATGCAACCACTGTAAAATGCATATAGAAAGAGGAATAATTGATACATTAAAGTGAGCTGTGAAATCATAAAACTTGCAGGATGAATGATAACAGAATGAATGATATTTCCACCCGTTTAGCCACTTCTCTTTCATCTGGGTTACTTTGGCCTTGCCTTATCAGTGACTGGCAGCACATAAGACTCCCTTGCACTTCCCTGACGGCGGGTACCAAGCAGCGAAGCTGAGAAAGCAGATGTGGGCCAGAGCACAGCCAGAGATCCTGGGACCAACAGCTCCGCTGCTGCAAAAACAAATACAGCACTCTTTGCTTGGTACTGGGGCACTGGCAGGGCAGAGGGGAGATGAGAGGAGAAGGAAAAGGAAAGCAAATGTAACACCAAAGGCAAGAGAGAGGGTAAAGGTGGATCACAAATGGATGCCGTGTATTTAAACTAAGTACTTTTCTTTCTTTCTTCCTTTTCCTTGTGGGAACACAGTGTGCTTTACAGCATTCGTGTCAGGGTAGTTATGTGTGTTTGTGCATAGTAAAAACACTATTTTAGAGCCACCTACACTGCCCAGTCACCAGCTGCACTGTGTGATGTGTGTTAGTTCTCCTAGTGGAAGATTGCGTTAGCGGAAGCCTGTAATACTGACCAGATTCCTCACCAGGTTCCAGACAGCCAAATAAAAGCTCGTAAAAACCAAGCAACAACTGTACGCAAGTGTTTTTATGATAAGTGATGAAATTGTGCAGGATGGAATATGAACTGCGTGCGGCATGTTTCTATTTATTCAGGCAAGTGTGCAGCTGTATTTCCCTTGTGTTTCCTCCACAGCGATTTTGTTTATTTTAAAAAAAGCAACGGGCTGTAATTAAACTAAATAAACAACAAGCTGTTAAAATCGGGGTGCCAGCGTGCCTGTCATGTGTGCATAAGATGCCGCACTGGGATGCAGGAGGAAATTATAAAAAAGTTTTATGTAGACACCGTGTAGACACATCTGTGTGTTTCTTTGTGCCAACGTGCGTATTGTATGTGAATTTTCCTGAGGTCTATAATAAGAGGCGGCTTGGCTGGTCGAGGAGGGTGTGGCCCCTGCGGCCACAAAATTAAAGAACATAAAAGCAAGGGGATGAGGGGAAGAATGAGTGGGGGAAACTGAATGGCTGTGGTTCCACGTCTTAAGAGTTGTTTTATCCTGCAGTTAAGAGGAAGTGCAGATGGCTACAGTGGTCTTAGAGATCCCTCACTGTTTGGCAGAGATCTCTCAACACATTATATCACACCACAAAACAATGAAAGCTGAAGATTTAGGATGTGGTTTCTTTGTTGTCACCATTGCCTTTCACTAAAGTACAATCTCTCTTGACAGAACTCTGAGGGAACATGATGATGTCTTAAGTTCCAATTTCCGAGATGACTCAATTTGTCCTGCAGGCCTTTTAGTCTTCCGTGTGGCTGTTCAGATCCACCGCTTTTGGCTTACATTAAAAGAAGAGGTTCAGCCAAATTAGAAACTTTTACACTTACCACTAATGGTATTGAATAAATTGTATCTTTGACATTGTGTGTTATCTTGAATAACTGATTCTAGATGTTGTTGTTTTTTAGAAATTAGTTTCATTCACTGCTATTGTCGACGGCTCTTTAGGAATTTCAGAGTCAGGGTTAGGCGAGAAGATTGATACCACTCTCATGTCTGTATGTGAAATACAAAGCTAGAGCCAGCGGAAAGATTGGAAAACGAGGGAAACACCGAGCCTGGCTGTGTCTGAAAGTAACAAAACACACCTGCCAGAGTCTCTAAAGCTCCCTAACTAATACAATTTACCTCATTTGTTTAATTTGTATGAGTATAAACAACAACAGCTTGGTGGGGTTGTTTCGGAGCAGTAACTTTCCACTGGTTGCATGGCATTTCTATTCCTTAAAATCCAAACTGCATGCCTAGATATCTGTGGAAGTAACAAGCCTTTAACATAGCTGCTGTGTGTTGCTCTGTAAAGGACGGAGGTGAGAGGCTTTACATATACATTCCTGTGAGTTCCAGGCTGTTTCATATCCAGTATAAATCTCTGGCCCATGATGCCAAATGAAGCATGAGGGGGGGAACCCAGCACTACAGTTTACGGGTGCAGAGGGCAAGCATGTTTGATGGCCTCAGTGAGAGGGAGAGAGAGAGGTCACAGAGCTGCTGTGGGTATAATCAGAGACCTCTCGGGTTGGCTTCATGCTTGAAAACGCAAGAAAGGTTTGGTTTGACCACAAGTCTTAAATGTAAAGACTCTTCTTCCTGTGGTTGCTGCTTCTACTTACGCACAGGCTCAAAGGCAAAACGTGATTGTGCACACACACACACACACACACACACACACACGCTGCGGTGAGTTAATGATCGTTAAGTGTGAGTAAGTTATAGCATGAAACTCCGCTGACCCCGTCCCAGAGAGCCTGTGCTGTCAGGCCCTACAGCAGTACAAATACATTGCATAGGCATGATGTCATCAGTAGTCGCCAGTGGGCAGGATGTTTCCTAACGTGGTAATCGCCCTACTGTGGGTAGTCACCGGGTACCCAGGAGATTAAACCCTTTACTCTTTATAGGATAAACATCTTGAGCAATCTGCCCCTTCCTTGCACTCCGTTTTTCTTCTCCTGTCTCCTTTTAGCTTACGGAAACTATGACTTACTTGTTCCCAGTACTGTACTTAAAACATTGTTGGAGTTAGATCAACAGAAAGAACGAAAGAGACAGATCATTATGGCGCATCAATCAAGTGCATGACTCCAGTTGGTGTTGCAGTGCAGAGAAATGATCTTGCTGCTGTAATTTTATTGACTTTCCTAGTTTCTGGTTTTGGGAATCAGGTGTGCCGTTGGAGTTAATGGGCTCTACAGGGGATGGAGAACAAGGTGCAGGTAATGGTGGCGCAGTTATCTCAATGGAATTGGAGGTGGGTTGGGAGAGGGGAAGGAGCTTAAAGCCTTCAGTTGATAGGAGTGAGACTGGTGCCAGGGGTGAGTCAATCCCCCCCGTAACCGCCCCGCTGAGCAGCGGAAGCGCACAAGGCAGGACTGAGGGGTGTGAGGATGCCGAACAGACACTTGGGCTAATACGAACCGTCAGATTTGTCCGCTGCTGCTCCGGAGCCTGAGGTGTCGGAGAAGTGTCTTAGGTCTACAGGCCTGGCAGGAGGAGAGAGGAGGGAGAGGAGAGAGACGAGGGAAGGAGGAAGAGAGGGACATGCAAGAAGAGAGAAAAAAATAATGAAAGGATAAGGCTGTTGTTTTTCTCTTTTTGTTGTTGTCCACAAAACCAACTGTCTCTCTCTCTCAATGACATTTCCTCTTATTGAAGACTTAAGTCTAAAGTCTTAAGCTGTGGATTTAGTGGTGCTCTAGCAAGTATGTACAGCAGCAGGATGGTGCATATGGCAAACAGTGTTCATGGTAATGTCACTCAGTGCACCAATATGACATATTTTGAGTAGATTTTGGATCAGGCTTTGGTTACATAGGCAATAATTATGTTAATGTTCTGTGGTAGGATCAGTTCATTGGTCTTTTAATGAGAAAATCTAGAATATGAAGAGACTTTCTTTAAACACAGTCAAAAGTTTTTTGTAGACAAAACAATGCACAGGAATGTTATGATTTTTAAATTTCTTTTTAGAAGATAACGTACTATTTATAAAATAAAAACAAAGTTAAATGAAGTTCCGAAATCACTGCATGTCTGTAGAGGAGTTAAGCTCAAATCACAGCCGGCCATTTTCTGGAAAGAGATCTGAGGTTCTGGCTGTTAGCAGGCGCAGACACTCAGTAGTGGAGAACATGATAAGGAAGCCGCGTGCCCCGCGGAGAGGCATAAATCTTGAAAGATGCTAACACACTGTTCATTCGGTAGTAACCCTCTGGTTGCCAGGTGCACGGTAGGTTTGGAGGAGGATGGAGAAGTCATCACCATCCCAACATCTCTGATGTGTGCTGCCGTGCATGTGTGTGGCCTGCGCAAGTCAAATGATGTGGGAAAACTGTGCATCATCAGCAGTTTATATAAAAAGCAAATCAGATGTCATACCAAATGATAAAAGCAGTTCACTGTGCGTACGTGTATATATTTGTGTGCCTGTGTGTGTGTGTCTCTTTGCATGTGTGCATTGCATCTCTAATTATGGATTACAAAAACCCATAATGATTGTGTTACCGGGCTGTGACGCACAAGACCGTTCACTTCACAGGAAATACTTTGTGATAGTTGTTTGTGTGCATGCAAGTGTGGTGTGTGTGTGTGTGTGTGTGTGTGTGGGGGGGGGGAGTGAGAGAGAGAGCGCAAGAGAGAGAGAGAGAGAGAGAGAGAGAGAGAGAAAGAGAGAGGGGGGGGGGGGGGGGGCAGCAACCGATGCAGTGGCTCCTCAGAATGGAGGGCTCATGTGGCATGAGAGGGCGTGTTCGCCATGTTTGTGGTGTATGTGTGTTTGCGACACAGGTGGAGCGATGGCTACTCACTTCCTCCCAGAGGAAGTCATAAATGCACCCGCTTGGCTTTAACTGTGCCTCTTCCTTTCATCTAATGACTGCCATACTGCTATAATGGCCTGTAAGAGAAGAGACAGAAAGAGAGACAAAGGCAGAGGTTAAAGCTACAGCTCTGTAGGCTGCTACTCTCATTCTCTATCAGACAGCACAGATGAAATTCATGCATTAAAGAGTGGAAATGGAAAGTGATGTGAGAGAAATAGTTGGTGTGGGTGTTTAACAGCAGCATCCAGCTGTTCTCACAAGCAAAGATAAAGAGCTTTTACAGTCAAGTGGCGGGCGGCTGCTCCGGAGGCTAAAGAACAGGTCTGGCTTTCTCCCCAGAGGGGAGTGCACCTGCACTGGGCTACGGGAGGAGGGAGAGGTCCCTGGTGTGGTAGAAAGAATAAGCAGGCCCTGGAGCAGAGAGGTAAAAAGGAGAAATGAAAATGTATGAAAGGGTACCAAGAACATGAAGTAATTGTTCCCTGGATTGAAAATAGTAGTCTTTGTTGTATTTCTCTTTTGAAAGAAGAAATGTTCTCTTGATGACGTGTGTTTGCAGTAATGCTGGGCAATGTGGTTAAAATCAGTATCATGAAATGAGTAAGCGCAGTTTTCTAATATTAATATGTCTGACAAATACTGTAAATAAATGAAAAACCATATATAAAAATAAACTGTCTTTTACTGAAACGTGTCCGATAAGTTCAAAAAAGGACATGACTAACTTTGAAACACCTTGAAACTCACAAGATGAATTGATCTCTGTCTCTTTGCTAGGGGTGCAGGGGTATCCTCAGGGTGGCCTCACTGTGTCATCGAGCTACCCTTTCAGGACCGCCCACAAAAATCATAGACTAAAAACTGCTTTAACCTCTAACTCCACATTTCAGTAATGTATCGTCTAAAGTCTTTTCACATGTTTTCAGCAACTATTTTCCAACATATTTGATGTATTTTGAAAGAAATCCCAGAATTGCTTTTACACAGACGATAATTCTTTAACTATAATTTGTTTTGAATCAATCATTTGTACAACAGGATTGTAAAATGATCATCTGGTCATATCACCATGATATTTCAGTGAAAGGCAATTATTTTGAGTTACTGCCCTAGCCTTGTAGGTAATTACCATGATTCCCAACCTCCGAGTTTCAAGATAAAACTGAGGTGGTCACAAAATGATTCAAAGAACATGAAAGAAAAATGTATGTTTTTAGATTTGACATTTTTACCTTTTTTCGATGTCAAGTTCAGTTTTTAGGCCTGAATCCTTCAAAATAAACAGTCTGAGAAGGAAAAATATATATGCATGTTTAAAATGTTTAAAATATGTACCTGGCACTGGTACAAGTGTAGACAGAAAGTGGGATGGTAGAATGAAAAGAGGTCATGAATAAGTCAGGCTGTTGGTGGAAGTGATGTTGAATTGATTAAGGTCTACATAACCTTGAACTCCATTGTTTTCAGGAAAAGTTTTTCAAACCAGTCCAATGTGTGCCCATAGCAGATGGAGGACAATGGAAGCCTAAAGCTAGGCCATGTAATGGCCAACAGAGAGCAGAGCTGTCCCTCATTGAAGAGTAATTAGATCCTTTCTTTACTCGTGCTCTGGCCAATCATCTCACAGTGCTGCCTTTGTATAATGTCCTTCAGCAACTGGGTTTAATAGAGACATAAATGGAAGGGGATGTAGGAGAGAGAGTCCGCTGGGAAAAGTACATGCGAGGGAAGAGGGGAAACAGGGCTGAGGGAGACAAAGGGGCAGGTGTGCAGGAAAAGAAGTAACACCGCACGAGCTATGTAATGAAACATGCATAACATTTACATCATTGCACAGTTATATTACTGACAGCTGGTACTGAACGAGTTCGCTGTCCTCAGATATTCTTTTGAATTGTAATATTCATGTGTGTGATGATAGCTTGGCAAAGATCCTAGGACTAGGTTTTTCTTCCTGCCAGAGTTTTGCAAAGTTCAGAGGCGGTCGACTCGATCAAGTTGAGTCAATAAAGAACTGTTGAGTAACAATACTTGGTCGATGGATGGCTGCTGAGGTTGGCAGAAGGAGGGGCTGCTGGAGAGGGCTTTCCTCTGTCACCCAGCTGTGACTCAGCCCTGCAGGGCCATTAGATTGATATCTAACTGTATGAGGAGTGTAAACAATTACAATATTGTCATTATTGATTAATTGGCTGTTAATTATCTTTAGCCACGCTAGCAGCATGGCTCTGTCACTCTGTTGGTCACTCAGTCAATCCACCACTTTGGTCCAGACTAAATGAACTCAAAAACTACAAGATGGATCAATATGAAATTTTGTGCATACATTCATGGTCTCTGGAGGATGAGTACTAGTGATCCCCTGACTTTTTCTTTATACCATGAGGTTCACAGTTGGGGTTTTGAAAAAGATTTCAACAATCATTACAAGCCATTAAATACCCTCCTCAGCATGAATTATGATTTTTATTTTAATTAAATATTTCATTCTTTTATGATCAAATACCTACAAAACTAATGACATTCCCATTGGCATCAGGTGTTTTTGTGCTGAGCTAACAAGCTAGGCTACGACGGTGAACATGGTCAACGTTATACCTGCGAAACTACAGCATCTAATGTCAGCATGCAATTTGAACTGCAGCTGGATGCTCTTTTTTCCTGTAAAACAGAGAAACAGAGGACATTGGACGTTAATTTGTGCCCATAAATGCAAAGAAATGACTAGGGCTTGCCTAGATAATTTAAGCTTAGAAACAATTTGACGTGTTTGCATTTTGGCGTTTCTTTATGTATATGTTTGTATATCTATGAATGACTGTTTGTGTGGGGGGTCTGTCTGACAGTTGATGAAGAAAGAGGTGGAGGGAGAGCCAGTAGATGATGAGAGACAAGGTGCTGACCCCTCGGATATCCTGCTGGGACATGAGAGGAGTAGGGTCAGGGGGGCCACATCTTGGGGGTGTAGAGGGGGCTTGGAGAGCTGCGATGTGGGGATAAGAGAGTGAGAGAAAGGAGAGAATGAGGATGGGGTACACCAAACATAGAGCCCCAACTCATGAGAACCAGATGAAGGGCAGTCTGGATGACTCTCTGGGGCTATGAGAGGAAGAGAGGGAGAAGAAAAGGGCTCATAAAGCTGTCAGAGTCCGCCTGCATCTCTCTATCATTGGCTGAGCGCGCTCCAGATGCATTGCTCCTTCTGCTAGTCTTCATAAATGTTTCAATCATAAGCCAACATGTGTACCGCATATCTATAGATGTTTTCAATCTGGGACTGACCCAGAGTCTGACAAGCTATGTCAGCTTCCTCTGCTAACAACTGAGGTTGATGGACTGTGGAGGAGGAATGAACTGTTGAAAAAACATTTGTTTTGTACCAATTATGCAAACATGTGTTTTGTTTCTCTGTAAGGTGTAGCTGAGGGCATGCAAATTAACTTGTTAACTGTGCAATGTTCCTTCTTTTGTTTTTTTTCTTGCAGTAGAGCATGATAAGGAATTCTTACCAGTGCGGCGGCATCACAGAGAGTTCAGATTCGATCTGTCACGGATTCCAGAGGGCGAGGCTGTCACAGCGGCCGAGTTTCGGATATATAAAGACTTCATCCACGAACGTTACGATAACGAGACCTTCCGCATCAGTGTTTACCAAGTGCTGGAGGAACACTCTGATAGGTGAGCATGGACAAATGGTTATGTGTTTGTTAACCAACAAGTTGAAGAGTTGAACATTTGTCCAGACTCCAAAAGGACAACTTTTCTTTCATCTCCACCACAAGGACGATGATTTTGTTTTATAGTAAAATGGCTCAACAATTGTTGGTTGGCTTGCTATAAAATTTGTTACAGACATTCATGAAGTCTGTGAAGGTCCTCAATGATCCATGTCATCTTTTCTCGAGCAGGGTTAAATCTGGGGCAACTGGACTTGGCTCTAGATCCATAAAGATGTTTCACCTCTTATCCAAGAGGCTACTTCAGTTCTGAATTGAACTTCCAACAGAAGAAGCTTCTTGGATAAGAGGTAAAGCTTCTTCATGATCTACAACCAAGACCAGTTTCCCCACCATGTACCCACCCTGCTGTGTCTGAGTACAGCCTCACAAAGCCGCTAGCTTGGCTGTAGACTCCAAGTTAAGTTATTTATCAGAAATAAATGACGGTTCTGTTCTCTTAAATGTCAGGAATTGCTGCTTTTATCTGTTTTACATCATGGGTCTTTTGCCCGGCAGACATTTTGGCTTGTCATAGTAGGAAAAGCACAGATGAAGCACAGATAAATATTGAATGATGGCTGGATTCCATTTAACTGAGAAAGGTCTGGACTGAGCCTCATAATTAATGAAATCACCATGGCATTTGTGACCTTTTTTTATTACTTTTTTATCTTTATAGACTTACCTTTATTATAGACTTTTTATCAATTCAGTTTAATAAAAAAATTATTGATTTAAATCTAAATAATAATTAACAATGTAAAAATCAAGGAAGGACTCTGCTCTAATCAGAACAGGTCTCGGCCCCACCTTTTCCATGTGGCTAATCTGGGCTGTCCAGAAGGTGTATGTAACTTGGGAATGGCCCATGTACTGCTCTCCATGACCCCTCCTAAAGGTTTCTGTTGTCCAGAGGGAACAACACACTCATTTATTCCTTTGCCAGAGACAGGCCTGGGTACATGAATGAACCAGAGCTCTGTGACACACTATCTGCCCAGTCAGAAAATAGGTCGGGATACATGAATGGCCACATGAAGAACAAGGGATTTTAGTCTCCGATGGTGAAAGAGTAGAAAATCCAGAGTTCAGTGTTGGACAATAAGACTGACTTGGATATGCACTATTTCACTCGCTACTTTTCACACAGTTTTTTCCTCTTTTGCAGCTGTGTTTTTTTCTCTCCTCTCTCTCTCTCCTGTCTCTCTCTCTCTTTGGCTTTCTGGCTGTCCCACAAAATTCCAGCCAGTGATGGACTGTGTGTAGTGTGTGAAAGGACCGCTCGTTTATAAAGCCATTATTGTCAATTAAGAAAATGAAGTGTTCCCCTGGGCCTCACCATCTGGAGCCCACCCTTCCTCCCCACCTCCCTCCCTCACTCTCTTTCTCACTCCATCTCTCTCTCTTTGTTTCACTCCGTCACACTCCTCTGACTCCATCTCTCCACTCCATTACTTCTCTTTGCGCTTCGACCACTTAAGTTTACACATTGTCACATGGTTTCAACCCATCTTTTGTAATTGTGCATATAATCTGTGTTGAGTTATATTCATCTCTGACTTTAAGCGTGACTTTTATTGTCTTCTGCGACCTCCTCCAGGGAGTCAGACCTGTATCTGCTGGACTCACGGGTGATCTGGGCAGCCGAGGAGGGCTGGTTGGTGTTTGATGTGACAGCCACCAGTAACCACTGGGTCCTGAACCCTGGCAGGAACCTGGGTCTACAGCTGGCCCTGGAGAGCACAAATGGTGAGCGTCACACAGATCAGTGTGTTCTTCGACATGTATAAAGATGCAGGTGGCCATTAGCAGTGTGATGTGTTTTGCTCAAGAATAGACAGCTGGAGATGACGAAAATTAATCATAAAAGGAGAAAATAAAGTGATTGGAAAACCAGAAATTGACCATAGAGACATATCAACACCGCTGTGACAGTGTAAAGAAAGATTATGTTGTATTAGGTTGTTGTACAACTGTGCTTTAGATTTAGATATTGCACGGGTATACATAATGGTAAATGGTAACTATCATAATATATAAAAGTATTAGTATAGTTAGCTTTAGTTATTACACCAGTTACAAACTGGTTCTCAGATGATGGTGCGAGTACCACCAATGGTAAGCAACCTTTCTGTCTCAATAGCATCTGCAACATTTTGAATGAAATTAAATTACAAGATCGCTGGAATGTAATTTAAAATTTAGAAAATATTAGCATGTATACTTGGAAAATGTAGTAATGGAAACTATGTTGGTAAAAACATTTACATGACAGAAGTAAATGTAATTCGTTTCCTCCGTCTTTGAGGTAAACCATGAAAAACTTCTGCTTAAAAACCTCATAACCATCAAATCAACAAATCCTTATCGTGTCACTGTAAAGTGGAGTTGATATTGCCTCATATCTTACAATCATAAAGGTCTGCATTATATTATAACATTCATAAGCCCACATCACGGCTGTTTGCTGAAATGCCAAAGAATGGGGTTGATTCATTCTTTGTGTGCACACAGCAAACATAAATCAAATCCTGCTCCTCATCATTCATCATCGGTCATCATCAGTCATTCATCCCTATCTTCATCCGTCATACCCTCAGCATCATTAGAAGGCATCCAGAAAACACACTGCCTTATCATAAGGATAACATCTCAGCAGGAGTTTGTCATCACAAGGCCTGGATGTTAGTCAGTGGGAAACTTTATCAACAAACAGTGTGAAGCACAAGAACGTGTTTGAGAATATTATCTCTCACAGGATGGCAGGATGTTACATGTTAGGTGAGGAAAACAGACACTGTATTGCTTTCATGTTGTGGGAGGGGAGTGCTGGAGAGGCTGTATCCATGAGTGTGTGTGTGTGTGTGTGTGTGTGTGTTGGATTGGGTATGAAGGGTTATGGATGAGCATGTACAGACAGGAACACGGGACGTCCTGTCGCCGGCGGCGACCAGAAGCCTTGATTTACCACCAGACGGTGATCAGACACACATTCTTGCGTGTGAGAACTAGATAGACACTGCCGGAGTGCACATGCATGAGCACGCGCAAACACACCCACACATCCTACAAACACAAGTCGAGAGGCTTTGATGTTCGGTGCTACGTTTGTTCTTGGCATTTTGGGTTTGAGAAGGGATGAGGAAAAAGGGAAAGGAATTCGCAGAGGAAAAAATCATTTGCAAAAGTGAATGCAAGCGTTATTGACACAACAAAAGTGGTTTCAGTGAGGAAAGAGAGGGCCGCACACATGCAAAATAAACTTTAAACACAAACACACCAAGTGGGCACACGTTTATTTGATTTCGAAAGCATTCCCTTTCTCCTCGTACACCACCCTGTATGAATAAAGTCTAGACTTCAGTGATGCCAACACCTGTTCTACCGTTTTCTCTGTCTCCCCCTACAGGAGAGAGTATCAATCCTCGTGTGGCAGGGCTTATTGGTCGCAGTGGGCCTCAGAATAAACAGCCCTTCATGGTGGCCTTCTTCAAAGCCACAGAGGTGCACCTGCGAAGCATCCGCTCAGCACCTGGGGGAGCCAAACAGCGTAACCCCAACCGCTCCAAAGGGGCAAAGAGCCAAGAGGCGCTCAGAGTAGCCAACGTTGCAGGTAAACATTCAAAGCGTGTGTGTTGTGCATGCAGTCAACGCTGATTTATGCTGTTGTTGTGTTGAACCGACCTCTGGTTTAATCAGGAGGAATCCATGGAATGGAACACAGATGAGTACAGAAAAGGCCAACACATACAGTATGCACTCATTGACCAGCGAACACTCACAAACATCCACAAATATACAATATATCCAGAACCAACAAAAGCATACCATTGGAATTGATGTGATTCTTGCATGACAAAATATAGGCTACATACTCAGGGCCTTTGTTTTAGAGGTGTGAGAGGGCTGTGTTTATGTGAAGCACTGAAACATTAGACTGTAATGCCTGAGCTTCAAATATCCCTCTGCTGTCTTTGTTTATTTACACAAGCATTACAGAGCAGTTTGGGGCCAAGTTCCCTGCATGGAGGTAAGGCAGCGCAGGCTTTTATGGCAGGACACATCTGCGGTGTGCTGTGGGGCAACCGGGGCCACAACACATGGGCCAAATGGGCCTGTTTGGAACTTTGGATAGCAGTGGTCTTTAACTGGATGATGAGAACCAGTCGCTCATGATCATTTCTAATGTGAACCACTCTCAGGAACTGATGTACCACAGAGCCCCAGAGGTCACCAGAAGAAGAGATACCATTAGATAGAAAACAGACTGTTCGTTTTTTTCACGCATGGTTGGAGTAAGGGGGAATAGAAATGTTGAAATGAGTGAAGAGGGAGGAGAGAGAGAGAGAGAGAGACTAAATAAAGGGGCGAGCCGACTCTGTGTGCACATCTGTTTTATCCAGTGGAAACTCAAAGCCCAGCACAGTGACCTCTAAGCAGGGTGGCCCATTCATTTGAAACAATTACCAAACTACTGCTGTATCTGGAGGTGATTTCCTTCAGCCATTGTTTAAATGTTAATGTTTTGTATGAGGATACTGGCTGTGTTTAGGTCTGTTCTTTATCATCTCTGCCCTAATTGGGGCCTGACTACGGTAAATAGTTACTCTTGTGGCTGAATGGGATAATAGCACATGTATTGATGTGTAATCTCTCTCTGTCTTTGTCTGTCTTCTTCCTCCTCAGAAAACAGCAGTACTGATCAGAAGCAGGCGTGTAAGAAGCATGAGCTCTACGTCAGTTTCAGAGACTTGGGGTGGCAGGTACGGAAAGCATTCCTCTACCAGGTAGCCAAAATTGCTTGGCCTAACAGAAGCCTAAATAAGACACTGTTTGCTTGTCTCATGCCAAAATCCTGATAAATGACACACCAGAATCAACCCACATATTACTTGAGACCAAAGGTGTAATTTCAACAGGGGACAAGTCCACCACACTTAACAGTTTTAGCTCAATGTAATCTTTATGAACTGTGTCCTCTAACTGTACAGCTGCCACACAAGATTCAATCTGGGTAAATTTTTGTAACCGTATGCTCAGAGCAGTAAGCTTAAGATCTTTTGCCCCGTTTTTTTGCCTTTCAAGCTACAAACAGGCTGCGCTGACCCTCTTATTACGCAGCAGCATGATCAGGCCATATGGGGGGAAAGATCTGGAGACGCTGCTCAGGGCTAAAAAACATTTATGTACATTTTATACAATTAGTCAATGTGCAATTATAATATTCTCATAAGAGATGCTAGAATCACATTTAAGTCAGTAATAGGACAATGCCCTTCTTAGTTAAGGCATCGTTAAGCATCAGGCTCCTATGAAAGAACTATGATTCAAGCATTATTAAGCCATTACAGAGCCTTTCAAATTATTTTGCTGCCATTATTACAGAAAACAATCACTTCGATGTAAGAAATAGCTTTCACGTAGAACGGAGATTTTCAGACAGTGAGGCCTCGCCAGGAAGTGCAGAGTGAGACGCGAGTGAGAGTGAGCTCAAATGGACAGATGCATGCTGGTTGTTCTAAAAACAGTAGGAGGTTAGTCACTGTAGCTCACCAAGAAGGTCAGCAGTAGCAGCAGTGGTTGTGATACCACAGCTCATGGAGGATGTTAAGGTGCTATAAAACCTTAAGCATCCAAATGCATGCATGCATTTTTTGTGTTTTTTTTAAAAAGATGCAAAGATCCTTATAACTCCTGAACTTTTCTTAGAATATTTACGGTAAGTGTCTCCAGAATCAAAGAAACCCTATGAAACAGCCGTGGGGACATCGCAAACAGGAACAGGAATTCTGCTTATTTTTGGTGCTGATGACTAAGGGACATATAAGAACTCTACTTTTAAAACTAAACCTTTGTTTCCACTACTGAGCAGATATTTAGCCCAGTTTGGCCCAAGTCTGCACCGGCAAGTCCTAGCCACATCACAACATAATGCAGCTGTAGGCGGGACAAATTCCTCTCAAATTTCGTTCAAACACACCTTGAGTTTGCAGATACAAAGGCATACTCATGCTGACTACACTGGCTGTGTGGCCTCTCAGTTCCTTCAAACTCCTCTCTTGATATTTTTCTCACACTCTCCCATTTTATCCCTGTTTTTCTGTTTTATATTCAGCATGCTACGCCACACACACACACACACACACACACACACACACACACACACAGTACACTATTTCCCAATTTCCCAGATTGCATTCTAACCAAACTAAAATTCTTTGTCTTGCTCCACACTCTCAGGATTGGATCATTGCTCCAGAAGGATACGCAGCGTACTATTGCGAGGGAGAATGTGCCTTCCCGCTGAACTCCTACATGAATGCCACAAACCATGCCATTGTGCAAACCCTTGTGAGTAACCATGAAAAGCAGGGGAACAAAAACCCAGCAGTCATGTTAAGAGTCTAATCATCTCATCAACTGTCAAGACAATGCAGCCGCTGTTGGAACTACTGTGTTTAATGATCCAAAATGGTTTCAGATTGTATTTTAGAATAAACAGTTGTCAGTGATGTGACCCAAGATAAGGCTAACATTTTCAAGACGCGCAACAACCCCCGCGCCCCACAGTATTTACAATTCAGTGCATGACCCTGTCTGATACATCCTTTTTAACCATTTATCAGTGTCCATTTGACATTTCAAATTCCTTCTTCTTCTTCCAAGGTTCATTTTATTCACCCGGAGATGGTCCCAAAGCCATGTTGTGCCCCCACACAGCTCCACGCCATCTCAGTGCTCTACTTTGATGACAGCTCCAACGTCATCCTCAAGAAATACCGCAACATGGTGGTCAGAGCCTGTGGCTGCCACTAGACTGTCAGCATCTTCACACAGAGACACACACACACACACACACACACACACACACACATACACGAGTAGAGAGGGCTTTTCCCTTGCCTTGAAATGACACGCACACATATTTTATAAACGTGTTGAGAGTTCAAGTGTGGAGTGTTAAAGAGACTCTTGTTACGTTTCCAAGGCGGCCCTAAAGCAAACACAATGTCGAGTGGCCGATCTATCAAGTTTACACTCAACACGCACACACACATACACACACACACTCACGTTTGTGCTTTCTACTGTGTATACAAGACATTAAAAGCAGTGATTGTACTGTATATTCATTCACAGTCAACAATCTTTTGTTTATTTCAATAATTGTTATTGTAGTTCATTCTTTTTACTGTAGATTTTATTATATATATATTTTTATGACTGAGAAACCCGGATGGATGTTCTGAATTTCTTCCATGTACAATACTGTGTAAATATTTTTTTTTTTTCAAACAAAGCAAGAAGTGTATTTATTTCCTGGAATGTCACTTGGGTTTGTGTTTTCTCCTGTATGTAATGCTGCCTGTTTTCTTTCACACGATAGTACACACAAACTCTGAGGGAATGAAAACAAAGTTGAGAAAACTACTTTGACAGGAGCGTTGAGTACAAGCTCAGTGCCTCATGTGTTATGTCATTTTGGGAGGCAATTTATGACAACTTGGACTTGTGGAAATGTCCACACATTTCATCAGTCGAAGCTGTTACACGTGACGTACATGTTTTGGGCTACAATCAGCTGAACTGTCAGAGAGAGAGAGAGAGAGAGAGAGAGAGAGAGCTTTGTACGAAGCATCTTGTTCTGTGTGCTAGACATTTTCAGGTTTATATTCCTCTGCTGTAATACAATCTGTCATATTTAAAAGGTCTATTTATTGAGAGGTGGCTAAGATGTTCTACAGTGTGCTCCGATGTCTCAACCATGTTTTACTGCTGAACTGGTACAACAATAAACTGGGAGGAAAGCAACAAACCCACCTTGGCGTGTGCGTTGTTTAATCTGGATGAAAAGCTGTTGGAGGATGCATGCTTGGCGGTTGCACTTACAAGTTCCTGCTTGTGTGTGCTATTTGCTTAGATTGTAGCTACATCCTTTACCTGCTGACCTGAAATCTGCCTGTGAAGTGTTTCCACGTTCAAAAGCAAACTGAGAACTTTTTCTGTTTTCTCAGGCTTATGAGTAGTTACTGTGTGTCTGTGGTTTGTCTGTGAGGTGGATGTGGGGTTTTTTCTGTTACTGGGTGGGTGGACCTTTAATGTAAAGCACATTGAGTTCACTTGTAATGAAAGTAGCTATATGAATAAGAAAGGGCTCGTGTAGTATTTGACATTGACTTTATATAGTAAGAACAGTATACTGTACATAGACTGTAGTAGATTGTGGGAAAGTATTGGCCCCTTGTGTAGGTGGACTTGTCTATAGAGTGCCATTTACAGTTAAATTATATTTGGGACATATATTTAATTACAATTTATCCCATATATATACATTCATCCGTTCATTTCCTGCAACCGCTTATCCTCATCAGGGTGAGGCTGGAGACTATCTCACCTTAACAAGTTATCGTCATAGGGCACATGGAGACAAACAACCATTCACACTCACATTCACACCTACGGGCAATTTAGAGACACCAATTAAGTGCATGTCTTTGGGCTGTGGGAGTAAGCCGGACTTCTCAATTTCTCTTATCTTTGGTTTAGTTAACACTGCAAAAGCATGGAATAAATCCAATCAATCTTTGTTTTTTGTTTTTTTTAATTCTAATATTTTCTCACCTTGTTTACTTACAGATAAGCAAAATTACAGCATACTGAAATAAATCACACACAGTCTTTGAAATTACAATAAATCCACATTTCTCTGATTGCATGTCAACCACCAGAAGTACGATACTTGTACATTTCTGCTATATTGGATTTTATCTTGGATTTTTTTTTCTGTTCTTCTTGTCACTTGGTGCATTTAACACCAACCAACACCACTTGCAAGGTGTTATGAAACAAGCTTTTGGCATACTGTTTTCCACCACCTGAAATATCCCTGAATATAAAGCAACTCTCACCAAGAGCAGCACTACCAGTGACTCAACTGTTCTCTAACTGATCGTTAGTGGCACTTGGAGCCCTGGATCATTTGCATCCTCCTCCATCCCACATGTTAATTTGATTGATTTTCTAACATGTTCTGTCTTGAGTACACAGATAAAATTATTGTGTTGGAATATGCAGTAACACCGCCACCTGCTGGGGGAAACTATAATGTCTGTGTGTATACAGTGTGTTATGTAATACATGAGCCCTTTTTAAACGTATTTCTTATCGATCTGAACTTTGGATTTATATTGTGGACCCTCTCAGTCTTATTACCTGATCTGAAGAAACTTGTAGCAGCATATTGAACCATGAAAGAAGGAGAGGGAGTCCATGAGAGAGAGAAAAAAACTTACACCCACATACTTTCATTTTCACAGTACGTTTCGTTATGATTCCTACAGCAGGCATGTGTATGTCTGTGTGTGTGTGGGGGTGTGCTGTGTGATTTTCGAAGTGTACTGGTTGCCCACATGCTCATTCCTATGTGGGTTAATGAATTTTCCAATTAAGAAAACGTCTGGGAGCAGTTCTGTGGACTATAAATGAGATCTGTCTTTACACAGTCATCTTCTTCGTCTACTTTTATTGATTTAATCTTCTCTCAACATTATAAGGAACATTTAGTTGGCTGAGCTGTGTGATCAGTGCTATATAATTAAGGGTGAAATCATGCTTTATGTTGCCTTCTGGCAGCAACACATTCAAAATGGACAAACAAAATCATGTATGTTTTCTTTCTTTCGACACAGTCTAACACCTATCTGTAATCCTGTTACTCTTTAATCACCCTCCCTCTTGCACCTTACTTGGAAATGATTAAGCTTTCGCTACAACTCAACAAGAGGAAGAAACCGAAAATGATCTCAAGACTTTCACTTTCGCTCTTAAGAGCGCACTTTAGGCAGGACTTCTGCATTTAAGTTGTCGGTGAGGTCTGTTTTTTCTTTAACTTTTATAAGTTTCATCACATTATCAAGTTATACTGTAACAGTATTGTGAATTCAATTAAATCTTAGCCGCTTGAGCTGCATCAGAATAAAAATTAATTTGTTTGCAAGGTGGAGTGACGTGATTAAAACTACTCGGACGGCTTTGTGCACATGTAGACGTGTGGAGCGTTTTGTTGGTTCTTTTAGGCTGTGACACAGTTTGTGTTTGAAGATGGAAACAGGGGTTAAGATGCACATGAAAGAGTGGCTCATAGCTCAGATCGAGAGTGGTAAATATGAAGGACTGTGCTGGGAAGATGAGGACAAAACTATGTTCAGGATCCCCTGGAAACACGCAGCCAAGAAGGACTACAAACAGACGGCGGATGCAGCTCTCTTCAAGGTCAACACTCTCAGTCTGTTTCATAATTTAAAACATGTAATGTGGATATTTGTGAATTCAGTTGTGGTCACATACAGTTTCAGCATGTTGTTTGAATTGATGTTATTTATGTTAAAGAAATTGATCCTTGAAGTCAGTTGTAGTCAGATCCAGTATTTCCTTTAATGTCTAAATATATTTATACAAGGCCTTTAACAGGTTTATAAATAGACTGATAAAAAAAATCATACTAAACATATTTTAGTTACTAACTTCTAACATATTGGGCCAGTGTAAAGATCTAGTCAGTTCGCAGTGTAAGGTATTACTGTGCAGCTCAGAGTTACTCAAATGTCCTTTTAATCCTGATCACTTCTGTGTCAGTGGTTTCAAATAGCCAACACACAAACCTGTTTCATACACATTTACATAATTCAATTAGTATCCCAAGCAAAATACACCTTTCTGCGTCCATAAAATCTTGATTTGTCATCATTATTTTATCAAAAGTCTGAAGTGAATTGTAGGTAGTCTGCTGGAATGATGTAAAAAGATATAAAACACATTCAGATGACTGAGTTACCTCTTTTTTTTTTTCAATGCTCTGTTGCAAGGTTGGGTTGCATAAGTGTTCGATACTGGTCCCAGAAAAAATCTTTTTTTTAACCTGTGAGGAGAACTGGCAAAATAATCCCTTTTCACTTCTTGTGCAATGAAAATAAAGTCAGTGTCACTTTCTAAGATCTTTTTTACTAGTCATTAGGAGGCAGGCAAGACTGAATTAATCAATAAGTGAATAAAGGTAAATGCAGTCAGGAGCCTTTCTGTTGAGTATTCAGTGAAATGTCTTATACAATCAATTAATTTCACTTGAAGTTAATGTAAATAACTTTTTTCTCTTTTCATCACACACCGTTTTATAACTGAAGGAACACATCTGGAACAGTACTAACCTAAAGATAGATATCCAATTCAACCCCCATGCTTTTTATTTGTTAGTCACCAGATGACAAAAGCATGACTCATCACTAATCATGATGTGAATAAAGCTATTTACATTACAGTAAAAGCTGTAGACTGTGTGGTACTGTACATGTGGAATGAAACCTGAAAACCCTGAAAACTCTTCATTACTGAATTAATTAACTAAAAAACAACAGCACTTAAATCCAATAACTAAACAATCCCTGTCTGAAGTACGTGGTATTTATTTTCTTTTTTTAAGTTCACAGAAGTTAATGCACACTCATTAATTTATTTCAGTGTGACATTCAGTTTGCTGCTTTTACAAGATTGATTTAATTAAAGGAAATGAATAACAGAAAAACATACATTATTCCATTAATCAAATGGCACTGCTCAATCAATTAAAAGCTACAAAATATTGTGTTGAAATCCAATGTGTTTAATCAATAGTTAATAGTTTTTTGTTGTTTTTTAAATATATATATTTATTTATGCATAAGCATCTAACATTTCAATCTTCACATCCAGGCCTGGGCTGTGTACAAAGGCAAATACAGGGAGGGGAGGGATAAAGCAGACCCCACCATGTGGAAGACCCGTCTTCGCTGTGCACTCAACAAGAGCACAGATTTCCAGGAGGTCCCTGAACGCAATCAGCTGGACATCACAGAACCTTATAAAGTCTACCTTATCCATCACGACAATGTCTCAGCCAGGCCAGCAGGTGAATACAACAGCTGCTCTTATTGATTATATCAGAACCAAAGACATGCAGTTAATAGGTTCATTGGTGATGCTAAATTGCCCGTAGGTATGAATGTGAGCGCAAGATTGGGTTGTCGGTCTCTATGTGTCAGCCCTGTGATGAACTGGTGACTTGTCCAGGATGTACTCTGCCTATTGCCCAATGCCAGCTGGGATAGGCTCCAGCCCCCATGACCCTGATAATGATAGATGATTACAGAAAATGTATGGATGCATGGATGGTTGTTGATCAGTGGTGTCCTCTTAGTTCATAAGAGTTTGTTTGTTTTCAGTAATAAAAAGTCCTTTTTGAGTCTTTTATCTGCTCTCATTTTTGTTCCCACTTGTTGCTCTCCTCAGAGCCTCCACAGACAAAGGATCAAGTGATCATCCAGGCTAAGAGGTCTCCGAAGAGCACTGGTTTTCCAGACAAACAGGTAACACACTTGTTGAATACTTGACAGTGGAGTATACACTGCTTTTACAGTGGCCACTATTGCCCAAGAGAGGTGACTTCAGTCACTTCATGCATGAAAAAAGTGCAACCAGTTTCTTATAAATAGGCCTTATTATTTCATAGTTTTTCTTTTTCTTTTTTTCGTAGTTGTAATAATAATAGTTACAGTAAAATCAGGGATGAAAATCAGATTTTTCTCAAGTTTTGTTTTCAAATGAAACTATCCCAGTGAAGAGGGTTGGTAAAGACCTTTATGATGCAATGAGACTGAATCATTGCAGACAAACATTTTTTTAAATCATACTTAAAAGGAGTTTGATCATGCTTGGTTATTTAATTGTTTCGAGTGACTTTTTATCAGTGAAAGCATTTTTGTGAGCTGCCACATTTCAATGAACAACTATGTGTTCTTCAGCTGAAAAATACAATAATATTTGTTTCATTAATTTGACATTGATGACCTATAAACCTCATGCTATGTATATGTGATGCTGGTTTCTGTTTTTTGTAGCTTCATTCTCAAAAGGAATCATTTCAAGTGAGTAAAGAAGAAAGAAAACCGTTGACTGGTAAGGACATACATAAACTGATTGGTAGATTGGTTATGGAGGAACATGAAATGAAACATGAATTTTGTGTCCAATGTCCAATATTCGGTTTACTAACTATATACTAATGTCATTCCCATCAGGTTCAGCTGTAATGCTGACATTAGCATTTAGCTCAAAGCACCTCTGTGTGCCAGGACACCCTCAAAGAATCGCTGACACGGCTGTAGACTCAGTCGTGTTTGTTGGTGTTTTTTTTGTTTGTGAACCTTTAATCTTTGTTAGATTTTATAGTTTAGATAATGACAGATTATGTCTTAAACTTGTAGACAAGCTATTGGTACCTGGGTGAACCAGAGAAATATTCATGCAATACTGAGAAAGTACTTATTGTATAATGTTTCTTCTTTAGATGATCTGATGAGGGAGCACATGTATTGTGAGCTGATAGGACAAAAACCGCAAACTCCTCCTATAACCTTCATCAGCCCTACACTTACTATATCAGGTAGGAAGGTTCACGGGATTATGTACAAAAACAAAACCGACTGAACATGTCATTGACCTTTCCAGTGTATGGAACACAAATTGCATTTTGTGTGTACAGAACTTCGTATGCAGGTGACGTTGTTGTACCAGGGCCAGAGGGTGATGAAAGTGACCACCAGGAGCCCTGATGGGTGCTTCATCATGCAGGGCTGTGTCCCCCTGGGAAATGAACGTATCTACGGGCCCTGTACGGCCGAGCAGCTCTCCTTCCCTTCCCCAAGCTCCGTATCCCTGCCGACATGCATGGCTGAGGCAATGAACCGCCTTCTTTGTCATCTGGAGAGGGGTGTGCTATTATGGGTGGCCCCAGATGGGGTGTTTATCAAGCGATTCTGCCAGGGCAGGGTGTACTGGAGCGGTCCCATGGCCCAACACACTGACCGGCCCAACAAACTGGAGCGAGAAAAGACCTTCAAACTTCTTGATATACCTGCATTTCTTAACGGTAAGACAGTGCAGGCATACTTTAATTAGAACGGGGAAAATAAAATGCAATAACAACTACTATAAAGTCACTAAAATATATCTGGAACAAAATCTGATTTATTCAAAGAGAGACAGATTGTTTAGGATACTATACAGCACTATAAATGTCACATGATTGCTCTATGCAAAGAGGCTTCTTGTTCATATGATCAAATCTGAAATGTTTGTGTACAGAGCTGCAGAGCTGTTTACAGGGGAAGGGCGCTACACCTTCTTATAAGATTGAGCTCTGCTTTGGAGAGGAGTATCCAGACCCCAACGTACCTAAAACCAGAAAGCTGGTCATGGCGCAGGTGGGTGAAAAGAATGAGCAAAGAATTGTTCAACTTACATCTTTTACACATGTATTGTGAATGTGTCGATCTTGGTTGTAGATATAGATGTAATATTTCACTTGATTTTATATTTGTTTGCCCGTAAATCAGAGATTCAGTTTTGAAATAAAGATTTTCAGTTCATCACTAATAAACAGCGCCGGTTCTGGCCACATTTGCGCCCTGGGCAAACTCCCTGTCTATCTTCTGAGGATGAAATTACAGTTATTCTGATTTTTATTCTCACTTAAAATAATTATAATATTGTGTTAATTCTTCAAATGCACCATGAGCTTTGACTTGCAAAGTTGTATGTAATAATAATTACACACTGAACAGTTTATCAGCTCTGTGTATAACAATCTAGGCATGGAGTGCTCCCTGTAAGTTGGAGTGTAGTGGTAGCATTATCACCCACCAGTAGAGGTCCTCATAAGCATGCTGATTGTGTATAACACTGTGTCCTGATGGCCAGGTGGTGCCCTTGTTTGCGGTGGAACTGCTGCAGAGGTTCAACTTGGGAGAGACTGAGGAGAAACGGCCAGTTCTCACCTCCAGCACAGAAGGAGAGAAGATGTAGTCAGACGAAGAACAATACCCTGCACAAGGGTAGCCGTGAACAATATAATGGTGGACTACTGAAGCTTCATTCTTTTTTTGTCATTATGATGAAAGAAGAGCAGAGTAAAAAACACCGTCAGTGGAGATGTATATATGTTGGGAAAACAATGGAGATGCTGCATTATAGCCCTATTTACAATGAATAAAACAAAAGTAATCACCTTTATTTGTTTTTACCGTATTCTGATTTTTTTCCGTCCACTATACAGCTAAACTGGCAAAAGTTATTAGTTCCTCTTAAAGCCAGCATCTTGTAAAATAAAACATGCTGATAATACACTTTTAATGTAAAAAAAAAAAAAAGCCTGCATTTTTGTTAACCTCATAGTCAGCGTATGCATTAGATTTCCAACACATGCAGAGAATAAATTCACACATTTAATTAAATCTATAAAGCTTTTTTTCCTTTATTTCTAGCGAACATCATTTAACAGATTCACAATTTTTAAAAATATACATTTTTGTAGCTATAACATTTAAAAAGAAAAATCAACAAGTAAGGTTTTCTTTTTGAAAATAAAATAAAATAAAATTATAATAAAAAAAAAACTAAAGTGAGAGAGTGTGCTGAATCAGAGGAGATACCCGTATCTGAGTTTAAAATACTTTCATCATTTTCCCTGCCTTCAAACATATACAGTACGTAAAAAATGAGATGGGAACAGAAGCGTACAGTACACAGGGGTCAAGAGTATTCACAAAGCATCATGTTCCAACGTGTTATTAGCACCATTACTCTTCAGCCGTACTGCACTTTTTACTCTTTCCATCATTCAGTTTTTAATGGAAAAACACCATGAGTGTCGAGGCGATGTGGCACAGACCTGTCTGTGTGGGTGGGATTGTCTGTTACGCATTTTTCATTAGTGTTCTCCCTTTCTCAGAGATAATGTTAAGAACATATTGGAGGGTAATGCCTTGACGAACAATTGTTTGAAATGACTCCCGGTGATGAGAATAAAAAAGGCGAAGAGTTGCTTATACATTCACCTTGCCTGCCCAGGCCGACAGGTAGACATCGGCTCAGAAGCAAGAAAATAATAAAAAAAACTGAAATGCTTTGCAAAATTGACAGAGAGATTGCATTAAATCTGTTTAGCATATTTACTGTATATAACATCTGTAATGTAATATATATAGTCAACTTTTGTTCATATATATCTGCACTTCTTCAATAGCGTTTACTTCCATAACACTGATTGAAAATCGATACCCTGCAGAAAACACTGTCAGTAAGTAGGTGTGTGGGACAACCATTACAAAAACAGAGTGAACACAGACAAGTGCTTGATTGTCTCACTAAATGTCTTCAGTGTGTCTGTAAGGAGCCATCCAGAGATCCTTCAGCTGCTGCTCCTTTCAGGGCTGTGCTAAGTAAAGTTGAGGAAAGGAAAGGAAAGGATGGGTGCAACATGGGCTAGAATAGGGTGGATGGAGTTAATATTTTGGGCAGCAGTGTGGACACCCGTAAATTGTGTTTTTTTTTTATAGTTTTTTAATATTTTTTTTTTAATTCCTTCCCTGCAACCCTGCCTTGAGGTCTCTCCATTGTTTGTCTTGGTGGGTGCAACAGAGACAAGGAGGGTGTGTATGTGCTTATGCATGTGTGTAAGTATGCACATATATGTATGCATTTCCAAGTTTCTACTGCCACTTCATTAGCTTAGAGCCATGAGGTAAATCCAGGAGGCTAGGCGCATCAGTTCCAGTCGAAGGAAGGGTGTCTGGGGCAGACCAACGTCGTTTGCGCGGACGTGGCTGCTCCTGAACGGGAGGCTCTGCAGCCAGAGTGCGTGGAGGGGCCGGTGGTGTTGGAGGTGGGTGGTGGTGTGGAAGAGGGGGAGGAGGAGGTGGTGGTGGCATCTCTTCCCTGTTTGAGCTGCTGGACTCTCCCGCTACCCTGGAGGAGACGTGTGTGCGATGGGTCCTGGAGCCGGTACGCGTGTGCGTCCGGTGGGTTTGGGTGGGTGTGGGAGTAAGAGCCAGGCAGACATCCCCCTCCATGAGCTGGCGGCAGGACAGGCCATACAGCTGTGAGGTTTTCTGGGGACTGCAAGAAGACCAGCCTCGGTCCTGGACAAAGAACGGATACTCCACCAAGACCTTCAGTAACTCCTACACAAAACCACAACATTGTTGTACACTTAACCAAGAGGTCTCACTTTAAGCTGACTTGGATGTGTAATGTGTAACACGTGTAAATGAAATGACACTTTCTGAACTGTTCATCTGGGAAGATCAAAGCAACACCAGCTTAAACTGTGACTGATTAGCACTAAAGCTTAGCTCGTCATGCAGTTATTCATTCAATTATTTCTAATCATGCTTTAATATAGATAAATGTTACTCAATTGTGAAGCATATATATCCGATGAGAACACTGACCTGAGTGTTGAGGTCTGTGAGGTGGACCTGCAGGTGGCTGAAGCCCTGTGCACTGCTGGGGGAAATCTGAAGAACGGTGCAGGTGCTGAGGTGGAACTCAGGCGAGGTGTCTGCGCTCCTCAGGAAGTCCTCGGTCCGCAGCTCCTCCACCCTCTTCAACCGCCCACTGGCCAACTCGATCAAAGAACCCTTGGTGAAGTGAGGTAGGAGCGCCGGGGGAGATGAATGGGAGTGAAGGGCTGGGGGCGAGGTGTGAAGATGGGAAGGAGATAACTCTCTCCCTCTGTCTCTTTCTCTGTCCCGTCGTCTCTCGCGCTCACTGTCTCTTTCTTGGTCTTTGTCATGTTGTAGGTGCTTCTCTTTGTCCTTGTCTTTACTTCGCTCCCTGTCCCTCTGTGGGACTTTTTCTCTGTCTCTTTCTTGGTCTCTGTCTCTGTCTCTTTCTCGGTCTCTTTGTGACCTGTCATGGCTGTTAGGGAGACCCAGGGGTGAGTGTGGTGAATTCCTTAGATTGTGCTGCCTGGGGCCTGGCTCCCTGTGCAGGTTGAACTGAGGTGTTCCTGAGGGGCTATAGAGCGGGTAGGCCTGGGCCTGAGGACTGGGGTGGCACACTGATCCCAACGAGTAGTAGATCTGGGCCTCAGCTGGTGTAGGCCCTAGAGGGTCCAGTAGTCCCCCTCTACCTGCCCTGGGTACTAGTCCCAGGGGATGGGGACTGGTGGAGAGTAAATTGGAGCTGGTCTTGACTAGCCCATGCGGATGTCTGTCCTGCAGTGAGGAATGTGGCTCAGGGCCCTCCTGAGCATGAGAGTCTGACAAAAATGGCCCGCCAGAATGGATGCGGGATGTTAAATCTTCCTGCTGTCTCCGTCCGCCATTGGTATGGGAGCTGTGTGGACTGACATCCAGCCTAGTTCTGCTGCTATCATTTCCATATTCTCCTGTGAGCAGAGGCCTGGAAGTTGAGGCAGTCCTGCTGCCTGGCCCATCCAGGCCGTTGGGCCTTTTGCCCAGGTACCTATGTCTGGCCTCAACTAAGCTTGGATCTTGAGGGTAGAGAGAGTGCTGGCTAAACAAGTATGGCGGGGAGAAGAGAGAAGAGCTGTTATCCCGCCGGCCGCTGTTAATGTAGGACCACATCTCTCGAGAGTCGGCTGGGAAGGGAGTCTTAAAGGAGGAAGCGGAGGAGGAAGATGGAGAAGGTGGCAAGGAGAGGGTACCTTCCCCTCTAAGCCACCTGGAGTGGTGGTGCAGGGGTGAGGGGAGGGGATCATCTCTCCAGGCAGGAGAACCTGAGCTTCTCCTCTCTCCGACCTGCCCCGGGAAAAGGGGGAGAGAGACAGAGGGAGAGTAGCTCAGGTGCCATGGTAGGGGCAGGGGGAGGGCTGGTGCTGGAGCAGGAAGGGGTGGTGGAGTATGTAGAAGATGGGGGTTTGGGTTAATCAGAGCTCGGTCCCTGTCGCTGGCCTCCCTGCCTCCCTCCCCTCCCCCTGTGATGGACCGACTCCGGAGTGGCACAGGGGGTTTAAACTCTCCCAGGGGGACGTGGTGTTCTGTCGATCCTTGCCGAGACTCCCTCTTCTTGGGAGGGAGGCACTCTTTGCCACGGTCGGGGCTGGGATTCATGGGTGGGCTCCAGCGGCAGTGGGGGCCCCCTGTGTGTGGGTGTAGGCTAGGTCACATGGGCCTCACGGGAAAACGAGGGGGGCAGACAGAGGGGAAGGCTGCTACACAGCATCACTGTCAGATCACTGTTGGTTCTTTTGTACTGAAGCACCGCTCACCTAGAGAGAGGGTGAATGAGGACAGCAACAGAGATAAAGGAGGGAGAGGACAGAGAGAGAGAGAAGAGAGATTAAGTGTGAACATCGAAAAAAGGATAATCTGTCAAGTCCTGCCATCAGTTGTAGCTGTCGGTCTCAGGTATGCAAACAGACAGATAGAGATCATTTAAACTACTTTGAAAACTCTTAGCGTTCTGATAGCTGTCACTAATTAGTCATTACCTATGTGCACTGCGGTGGGACTGAAACTACCCAACTTACTCGTTTCATTCAAACACATTACTCCCACATGTTGGCTAAAAATACATTTTGTAGCCAATGAAGTTCAGAGGCAGAGCAGTATGTGTGTGTAAAAAAGCACACACACATACACACAGAGCACTCACAGCAGGCGGGTTTTCATCTGTGACTCTCAGGGGATGATTGGGATATGTAGATATGTTTTTGTACCACTTTCATGAACCACCCCCACGACACCCTCGGGTGTTCTCTGTTATTCTATATAAGCTTACTACTAACCCCCCCTTTCTTTTTCAGACACACACACACATGCACATATATAAACGGACAGCTACAGACACACAAATACTCCCTCAGGCGGCTGTACTTACTCCCCCAGTGATAGGCAAAGCTGGTCACCACCCACCCAAAAGCTGACAGAAGCACTGTTGATATTACCACCAGTTGTTGTGGATACAGGATATGTGTCTTTGCGTATTAATTATGCGTCGCAGCAGGAGTGTGGGGAAATATGTGTGACTGTTTGTGTGTGTGTGTGTGTGTGTGTGTGTGTGTGCATTCATGTATGCCATGTTTGTGTGAATGTGTAACTTTTTTCTTTTTTTTTTTCCTGGGAAAAATGTGTGAATGTGTTTATTTGTTTAGGTCTTTGTGTGCGTGTGTGTTTGTGTTCGAGTCCTCGAATGTGTCAGAGATTTTGCAGCCTTGTTTCATTCAGTGAGAAGTGCGGGGGAGCTCTACTAATTCTTCTCCAAACGTATTAAATGAGCTCTTTTGAAGTGATGGTTGTCTCGCCAGCTGTTCCCTCCACCACCACCACCACCACCACCACAATTGTTGCTCCCATTGCCGCTGCCGCCGCCACAACGCCACAGCTCCAAGCTGCCACTCAGCCCCGCACTCACCCGCATGTCTGTCTCAACAGCCTACCAACTCCCTGCCGTCACACCATCCACCCCACTGTCACCATGGCAACTGTGTCCACACACACACACACACACACACACACACACACACACACACACACACACATCCAGTCAGTTATAGAGGTTAGATGGGGATACTCCATGGAGAGGTGGTAAACTGTTGCTCATCAAGTGACTTGGTCCAAAAACAGAATAAGTGTTAGAGTGGAGCAAGCTGTTTGTGCATCTGAGTGGAAAGCTGAAAACTGGGCGGCGAGGAGAGAGGAGGGGGATTCATTGTCCCAGACGCTGACAGGACGGGGGTGATGGAGTAGAACACTGGAAATGTTTATGACGGACAACTATTATGTCTGTGAACATTTTCCTTTTATGATGCAGAGCTTATGAGTCTAATTAAAGTGATATATTTTTAGTTCAGCTGAAAGATAACATGGCCTTCTGTGGGCTGTAAAAACACACTGACCTTTAAGGCTGATGAAAATTGATACGTTTGAGATAAAAAAGCTTTCAGACCACAAAAACAATTAGCGATCATTCCATACGTAATCCAAAAAAAACGTGTGGTTTAGTATCAGTAGTTTTGCTAGAATAATGTTTTTTTTAACTAAATTAATTCTGACGATCTATCAATCTACTAAATGTGACAATAAGTTAATGTCATAAAAGTAACATAGCATCTGTACCTGCACAGTAAAGCAATTTATTTTTTACAATTAAAAAAAAACATCAACCAGTCATTTTTTCTATTATGATTTTTTTTCCTCAATTTAAAAAACAATAACAGTAATTATAAGATCATTTCAAAATAAATGTTCATGTTGCACACAGTATTGCACAGTATTCGGTTTAGCTTTTGTACTTAAGAACTCTACTTTACTTTGGCTGCACAGTAACTTGAATCCAGGTTTTATGAAATAAAAAAAAAAAGAGATGCTGACATTTCACATTTCGACAGGCCTTATGAAAAAGGTTGTCAAAATAGACCTAATATAAACTTGCCAAAAAAGTACAGAAAAAAAAAACAAAGAACACAATTGTGCATGTGGAGGAGTTTGCAGAGAAATGTCTTCTAACAGAATACTCCTACACTGTGCAGACATGCATACAGAGCTGGAGTTTAGCAGAAGCTACTGTGGTCATAGCATTTAAATATATGAAAAACGACAGCTCTGAGGCATAATGATGTTATGAATTCCACCCAGTGAAATACTCTGCACTAAACACTTTTGACCTGCTCTGCAAACATAAATGCAATTTATCTAAAAAGTTATTTAATGTTTTTTTTTTTTTTTGCATAAAAAAATAATCAAAAATAATAATAAAAAAACAGTTGTTTGAATTTAAAATAAAATGCTTACATGCTTCATTGTGATCTGAAGTAAGTGTCAAAAAGTGACATATCTGTTTGCACCGCTCCACCTCATCCCGCCTTTTCTGTGCACACATTTCTCGGGAGAGCTGTCAAACATATCTCGAGACTCATGACTGCAAACCTCAGAAAAACAGAACTACAGAATATTAGTCTCTACTTTTTCCTATTTTACATCCAAAGAAACAAAAATAAACTGATAATCCAGCTGTTACTTGCAAAAGGAAAGAAGTCAACAACAGCGCTTTTAACCCAAAAAGAGCAGTTAGAGAAGGCAGACAGGTTGATAGAGTTAATAGCTGTTGTGATACAATGTGAGACTGACCTTAGTACGGGCTGAGCAGACGTCCCAGTTTTGGCAGTCATTCATATTCCAGTCCTCCCAGAGGGTCAACCCACTCCTCAGCTCTAACTGAGCTCTACACTGCTCCTCCACAGCACCACCGCCAGTTACAACACCCGCAGATATCAGCAGCCTCCAGCTACACGCTGCCTCTGATCTCTGAACGCATGAAATAACACCAGTGAGCCCACCAAACTGAGGGAAAGAACTGAGAGGCTGCTATCCGTTTCTGTGTCTAGTGTGTATGTGAGTGTGTGTGTGTCTGTATGTGTGCGTGTGTGCGCTTGTGTGTGCAAAGGGCTGAGGAAATGAGTAATATCTAGCAGTGAGAAACATGTCTGCTATGCAGAGCCACACAGGCAGACCAGTTGCTGCTGCCGCCCACTTGCTTTAATCACTGTGAGTGATACAAACATGCATACACACACACACACACACACACATATATATGGGAACACAGACAAGGATGGAGCACATACAGATTATATACTGGCTGGTATATGTTGCCTTTGTACTGTCTGATGGTTTGCTTTCTACACAAGTCTCACAAGTCAAATCCATCTTTTACCACAAAAAAGTCATCAATCAATCAATAATCAAATCATTATTCCATATTTCTGAAGAGCACTTTTTAAAAATGGCAACATAAATGGTAAATGAAGACATGTTGGCATATAAAAGAGAGGGAAGGATGGAGGGGAGGCAGAGAGACAGTTGATGAGAGACAGGGAGGGACGTGGTAGGAGGCTCATCCTACACACACTCTCAGACTTAGGCATTTGCTGCTGTCTCTGACTCAAAACTAAACCTCACATCCATCAAGTACACACACACACACACATGCACGGGTGTGTGCGCGCGCACACACACACACACACACACACACACACACACACACTATTCTTGTTCTTTTTGTTTATCGGTAGTTTTCGTCTGATTTTGTGTCCTTTGTTCTCATCAAAGCGCTTGTGATGAACCTGTTGTTAAAAGAGCTTTTATGAATAAATTTGATTTGACTTCATATGAGTGTATACACACAAACACACTCAAACACACACAGAGGCTCATACGCTAACAGGAGCACTGCAGGAGAGCACTGAATGATTTGCTTCAGTGATTCAGCCAGTGCAAGTGAAGTGTGTTGGTATGGCTGGTAAGGCTTATTAGGAGTGAATTTTGTGAGAGCAGTGTGGTTCATTGACGGCAAGTAAAATCAGAAACCTGTCAGTGTAGACACCTTTTACAAAATAATAAATAGGCACAAGGTTAAAAATGCAATGTTATGCAAATAACCCAGTCTGCTACTCGTCAAAGAAATAGGGCCAAACCTTAGTTCAAACAAGCTTATGTAAATTACCAGCACAGAAATGAAATACAGCAACAAGAACATAAATTGGAGCATGGGGGGTGTCGGAATTAATGAAGCAATCAAATTATGATTGGTGGTTAATTGTGAAAAAATCTAATCTATAATATTTATCTAATATATATATATATATAGACTTGGAATATATAATAATATATTAAAAATAAAAGGAAAGAAGACCTTAATGGAAAGTTAATTAATCAGACATGGAGGTGTATGCAGACACATCAGCTTGAAGGCCACAGTGAAACATTCTCACAGTGAGGTGACGACTGCCAAAAACAAGCCTACTCTGACATTTAGGAGAAGATTACTTTTATTATTATGTGAATGCTGTCTGAAGACGGTGTGCACTCAGATTGTGTGGGTGCGAGTGCTGTCTGTTCCATATCAGACTTAACAAGAGAGAAAAGATAAATGTTTTGAAATTTCAGAGCATTGTGGGTTAAGCTCAAACAGATACCAATATGAAAATTGTTATTTTTTTTATTGTAATTGCTTTTAAAATGCTTTATAATTTCTATTTAAAAATAAAGTTGTATTTAATAAACATTTCTATTATATTACACAAACCAATTGCTCATAAGGCGTCAGAGGTGACTTAATTTAACTAGCAAATTATACAAGATACCTTTCCACATAAAGAACACATCTTTTTAAATAGCAGGATTATAACTAAAGGTCGGAAGCTGACAAGAAATCATTACAATATAAAAAGAAGACAAGTAAGAAAATAAAATAATTACTTTCTTCTAAATATCTTTGACACCTCTGCCCTCAGAATTTATTATGAAAATATATAATTGTGCAATCTATCTTGAATATAATTCTACATAAATCTTAACACTTGTCAGTATTTCATAGAAATTTAGACATAATAGTCTAGTCATAGTGAAAGACAGAAAAATAGAGCAAAGACCGGATTCATCAAAGGGTATTTACTACAATATAGAGATACAGAAATGACTGTTACACACTTTGATATTTAGAGTATTGAACACACACACACACACAGACAAACACACAGTGGAGTCATACTGTGCTGTCAATCATTTATGGCACCACCGAGACATTTGGCGCACTCCTTCTCTCTCTCATGCTCACTGTTTTTGTCTCTCTATGGCATTGCCTTATTTAATCTGTTCATCACACACACACACACACACACACACACACACACACACACACACACACACACACACACACACACACATAAACACACAGGGTCAGGCCTAGACAAGAAAGGTCAGATGAGTCAGACTACACCGAACAAATGATAGTGGTAGAAGTGTAACGTAACAAAAGGAGTCAAAGACTTCCACAGGTGAGATTTAAGAGAGTGGATTCGCTCTTCAAGAGACAAACACTGACCATCTTTTAATTTTAATATTAATATTTATTTATATATATATATATATGTTTTTAAACAAATTTAAAACGCAATTTTGCATTGTTTTCTTTCCCCTTCCTCATGCGTAGCCTCGTATGGGGTGTCTGATCATGTTTCAGGCTGAGTGGGGGATCTATGATGGAAGTCTGATGCAGCAGAAATTTGTTGCTGAATGTAACAGATCTGAACAGAGGGGAGGAGAAGAGGAGAGTGGAGGGGAAGGGGGGTAAAGGACATAGCAGATAGATAGATAGATAGATAGATAGATAGATAGATAGATAGATAGATAGATAGATAGATAGATAGATAGATAGATAGATAGATAGATAGGGGAGGAGGGGAGTACTATAAGCCTTGTGTGGTGGTGGCTTACTCCACGTTGAGCCGGGCTAAGCTGATGAAAGGACAGGGTGATACGGGCAATAGCTTATTTGGCAAAAGGCCAGGTCAGCCTTCAGGGCCCTGACCCATTCTTCAACAGGATGAGCCAGCAGCCCTGCCCGCAGCAGGCTCAACCACAATGAGGATGGGTTTATGGCTCAGGAGTTACTATTAACACCAACACACACACACAGGGTATGCTGAAAGATAAACATGCATCTAAAAAGTAAATACAAGATTCTACAAATGCGTTCACTCGTGACAAAGACCTTCCTGTGGCACTGTTTGATGGCAATATCTGCTGCTTCGGATTAAGATTCAAGTCTACAGAGTGTGCCACAAGTGCAGCAAAAAGAGCAGAATACACCACCTTCTAAAAAGCAGATTTGTAAACAGAGTATATATGAAAAGACCTGAGAGGAGAAGAGAGTAGGACAGTGTGAGTGATTCAGACTAGAGGGTGACGCCTGTAATGTATTGCTGGGTTAATCCCTGTGAATCCTAACTGGTACGGCCTAAGGCAGGCTTAGTATAGTTCTAGGGAGGAAATCCCCCTGTGTAGTGGTACAGGCCATTAGCCCCTAGGGTATAAATAGGGCAGCTATGGCTCCTTAAGCTGGCTTTTACGCAATATCAGTTAAAAATATGACTTGACTAATTACATGCAGGTCAGCCAGTCAGCAGAAGCAAAAATTCCTCCACCTTGTTCTCCTCTTCCTCTGACCATGGCAGACTACTGCAGTGCTCCCGTAAATATACACAGTCATGTACTGCACATACAAGTGTGCATGCAGAGGTCAGCAGGGAACAAGTCAAACTGTTAACAGGTATTCTGCAAACCTTGCGGCTGACATTTTCTGAAGTGGGTGTTATGTTGTTGTCATTCATTGACATTTAAGTGTCTGCTGATGGGAGTTTCATTTTTCGCACTTTTCCACAGCCTCAATCTGATAATATGCCTCTTATGCGGCATCTGTACAGCTATATTTTTAACCACAAAGAGACAACTTCGGTTTCAATTCGCAGGCATCATATGCATCACACTAAAAAGGCACGAAACAAACATCAAATGTGTCACTATGGGTTAGGTGAGAACAATTCTTATGCAACTTCAGTGATGTCACATACTGCTGATGCACAGTCATGCTGTTGTGTTTCCATTCTTGCAGCTTGTTTTTTTTTTCTTTTTTTTTCTTCATACATTTCATAAATTAGTTTTGCAACTTTTTACATGCTCAGCTTCACTGGCTCACAGGTAGCATTCCCTCTTACTAGATTGTGACATGATTTGCCCAACTCAGAGCCCTTGATGTGAGTAGTACTTTCACGCTATGAGATCAGTAGCTCACGAGGGGGGTTGAGGGTGGAGGAGAGGAGGAAGTGGGAAAAAAAGAGTAAGCGACTCAGCGACTGAGACAAAGTCTGATGGGGGGGAGAAACGGCTTGAAAGAGAAAGAGAGGACAAGTGTGTGAAAGAATCGGTTGGGATACTTTTCATTCCAAAGATTTGTTGTTTTTGGCACTGTCCCCTGGTGATTGTCAGTCAAACTGGGTTTCGTTTGGTTTTCTAGTTTAACAGCAAAATGTCAGCAAGCTGTAAGCATAGTGATGACATCTCCATGGAGAGAGCATGGCCAGGTCTCCTGCTGGTAGCTCAAGTGCCATTCATTTTCAGAGAGACTGTCTAGACTGGCTTCATACTGTCTGGAATACCTTTATCACTGCTGGTATTCAAGGCAACGCTGCTATACACTGGCATTATTGCTATTGCTGTTCAACCCCTCCCACACCAAATCTGCTGCCCAGCCACACGGTCACAGCCATTTACTCAACAAATGGCTTATGCTGTTTGTTATAAAGAGTGCTGCAAATGATATTGAAATAGGATTGAGTGGGCTTAATGCTTGTTTTCAAAATGAAAATAGGGAGAGTCCCACTTGAGAAAGAACCTTTGTCACTCAGCTATTTCATAATCTCTGCTAATAATTATCAAAAAAAAAAGAAGAAGAAGAAAGAAGTCAAATTAAATTAGAGGGAGCCGTTTTGCTGAGTGGTTTCAATGTTGCTCAGGATTAAAAAAAAAAAAAACATTGCAAGGGTAGGGAAGGTAATACACAGCTTTAGGACAGGCTTTCAGGACACTATTGATGCTATAGGCTACAGGATGTCTCAGATGTTACACTTTCTGTACAGTGATACCAAAACCGATACTGTGCAATATATTGTGTTTGTGCGTGCTGGGTCTGTCTATACGCGGGAGCAGATTTACTTGCATGGACTCCAGCAGGCAAAGAGGCAAGCCTGGCTGAAAAACTGTGGGTGTAAGTGGTGGGAGGCAGGGTTGAAAGGTCATTGACCCCAATTGTAGATGAAGTGTGGAGGAGGTGGAGGAGAACATACTGCTTGATCATGCACAAGGGTTAGCGAGTCAGGGCCAAAGAAAACGATCAGTACAAACACAAACAGCGAAGAAAAGCCTCGGATAACTGACAGATTGTATACACGTTTGCACACATACACGCACATGACCTTCCCTTTCACACGTAAGTGGATTTGTATGCATCCTATGAAATAGCACTTCCTGCACCTTCCTCTCATGGTACACCCTGAACGACAGGTGTGTCTGACACCTTAAAGTAGTCTGGCATGGTGTCAACTGTAGTCAAACACCTGCCTCTGTTTGGGATTATTCATCATACTGGCTCTCCGGCTGAGTTCCCAAGCCAATTCCATACCCTTCCAACTGTGAGAGTGCTGATCTGGGAACAGTAGCGACAGCGGTCCCCTTGACTGATTTGATAATGGCATAAACACGGAAAAAATGACCAGCATATATGTTCAGAGAAATTTGTGCAACTGCAATGAGGCAAATTCATTTTTTTCATTCATTTAGAATAATTAAAAATCACGTGAGCTGCACTTCTTTTTTTTTTCTCTCCCAAGAATGACACAGGGTTTGCCTTCCTTCCTCTGTTAGTGTGAGACCTGCAGAAACATGCAAGTCTGTATTTGCCCATAGGTGTGACTGGAGTGATGGTGAGAGCGATTATCCGTCACACATCCTACAATGAACTGGAGTGTTTCCCTTCTCTCTCAAACAGTGAAGAGTAACCAGTTGGTAAAGATTGATTTTCTTCATTTTCTACGGCTGATAACACAAATGATGTGGGATTATGGGGCCTCAAATACCTGCAGCCACAAACTGTTTCAGTGGGTGAAAGACGGGTATTTCCTCAGAGCAAACATATAGCGTACACTCCTAAAAAGCACACATATATATATATAACCATGCAAATGCATGGTCTCTGTATGAACGCACACTCTCTAAGTTTTCTTTCACTTTGAGTCCCCTCGCCACACCTACTCTTGGCCTTCCTCTCTGTCTTTCCCTCTCACTCATCTGGCTGGCTGTATGAGAGCACACACTCGACGTGGGTGAGAGCGCTAGAGTAGAGTATATGACTGTCAACACAGGGTGCATGGTGTGTGTGTGTGTGTGGCTGTCTGTGTGGTACTGTAGGTGGAGAGGCACAGCAGGGCGTGAAGGAGCGCTGTGATAATGACAGGCCATGCATTATATAACATGCAGATTGCATAAGGAGAATTTTATTTTAGGTCCAGATATTGAGGATGTATAAGTTTTTTTTTTTTTTACGTGGGTGTACAGCACTATGCGCACCATTAAGTGCACGGATGTGTGTTTGTGTAAAAATGTTCTGAAATGTGTTCATTTTGTTGCAGTTTCTTTCGAGGAGTGTGTGGGTGTTAAGTAAACTAAAGTGTATTATGTGTTTGTAAGAAGGGGGCATGAATGTTTTCAGATTTCTTTCATAGCTATCTGCATATCAAAACAAGTATGTGGGAATGTTGGCACATTTTGTGTACAGTGTGCATAAGGGTGTCTTTATTGCGAGCTCCCACTCATTATCACTTCGAGACTTCAGAGAGATCCACTTGAAAAGGGCTGGTTCTCCTTGTCATGTGCGAACCTCGTAACTTCCAATTTCTTTTTATTTTTTTTTTGGATGATTTTCGTGTTTGAGCTTGCGTTGAAAGAACACATGCTCCTCTGTGGGCTGAACAAGTTTTTTTTAACTCTCTCTCTCTCTCTCTCTCTCTCTGCCATCCAGTCACAAGGTTGTGGTCCTATAGGATGTGTTGTGTGGAGTCATAGAAGTGAGGCAGAGCAGATAGAGTCTCCGTGTGCCACTGCCTCCTCTGTGCGCCTCGCTCCATGCATTGAGTGTGCCTCTGTAAAAATAGACCTCTTAAAGGGCCAGCAGCCACTCAACCTTCTCACACAAGAGGCCTGCACTGCACTTCAGGTGACAGTACTCTAAGAAACATGGGGATGGAAGAACATGCTGTAATTGTCATTCGTCACATGGAGTGAGTATATCTGTGTCCCGAAAGATATAGAAACATAAATGTGGTTTCTGTTTGTCACCTTTACATCACTCATGAGGGCACTTCTCTAGTCTAGCCAGAGTCATAAAATAAAGCTCCAGGTTTTATGTCAGTAAGTTATGATAAAAAACACATATTAAACACAGGAGATGTGGATTTTCAAGCCGCCGGACAACAACTAAAGCCTCACCTTGTCCTCACTAATACATCATATCGCCCTCACTTCAACATGGCAGCAGCAAACACTAAAAAAAAAAAAAAACATTAATAGCATATGAGGCAGGCATTGTAATTATCCACTCAAAACGAGCTTTTCTAGAAGCAGTCTCTCTGTGACATAAGACTTCCTGTACACGCCGGCAAATCGTCCTCATAATTGAAATAAGTGAATTAAGTCAGCAGGGACAAATGTTGTACGTCTCGCTTAAAAAGACATCTATAGCTGAGAACTGTTTGAACCTGTGAAATGTTCCTTATATGCAGCATATGGGATATCACTGCAGCAGAAGGACAGCGCCTGCTGTAGCAGAAATAGACATACAGAAATCATAATCGTGCACACTGGCGTAGTATTTCTCCACGGAGAATGGAAAAGAAATGAGAAGGGATTCGAGTGGAGTCAGTAACAGAACCCCAAACATAGCTCTGTGTTCCCAACAGAGAGATGCGGAAACACAAAACATTTAAAGTCCTCGACCAACCAGTGGAATTGTAATTAAAAATGAAAAATAAGCACAGAAAGTTTTTTTTCATGTACCCTGTACACTGGTTGAATAAGTAGTTAGATTACAAATGCGTGATGCACCTGCACACCTGCACATCCCTCCCTTTGATTGCATAAAATCTTTCTCAGACCTGCCCTCAACATCTGCACCTCCTATTTTCTCTCTCCTCCTCCCTCATTCTGTCTCTTTCCAAAATTTCCCTGACTCGACTAACCCCACCCTCACCAATCTCATATCCGTCCCTCCCAGTTTAAGTGTGCTCCTCCAGGGCCCCTGGCTATCTCTGGACCAGGGCTATTTAAGCCCACTGCTCTAATTCTGAGAAAGTCCTGATCTGCCATCAAGCTGAGTGATGGACCTCCACCCCTCTCACACTCTGTTTGTCTGTCTATCACTATCTTCCTCACACACTCCTTGTCTCTGTTCAGTCCCACTCTCCCTCTTGTTCACACTCTCTCTTATTTTCTTCCACGCGCACAAACACCCCCACACACAGGTGCTGACTTACGTGAGTGTATACCACGCACTTATTCTCTCACATACACGCACGCACACACACACACACACACACACACACACACACACACACATTTCAGACATATTTTCTCCCTATAATTAACCCAGCTCACACTCACACACACTCAAGGATGACACGAATCTACAGTAACTCTTAGACCTATTTCCTCAGAGCATTCAAAACACGCGCAGCCAGCACACACTGTTTATCCCTTCATTCAAAGTTGTTAACACACATGCACTCTCTCTCTCCTACACACGCACGCACACACTCTGAGGAGGAAGCGGTGTGGTCACATACCTCGCCGGGTGCCTTTGCGAAGCAGGTAGCAGAGAGTTTACTCATTGGATCAGGCAGCAGAGCAGGCACGTAGGAATATCCAGTTTTGAGACTGTGAATCTCTTCCTCTTCTCTACTGCTCAGCCTCCCCTCCCTTCATCCTATTCCTGCCTCTCCTCCTTCTCACTCTCTAAACGCCTCTTTGCTCTCTCTCTCTCTATCTCCCTGTGAGTGCGCTCTCTTTCTCTCTTCAGCTTGCTTGATCTCTCCAACCCCCTCCCTCTGTCTCTCCCCTTTCACTCTAAATGACACACACCTTCTATCTCACCCTTACAACTTCAATCTACACTCATCCCTCTTAGTAAGTCTCTCTGACACACAGTGACACTTGATAACTTTTTCTTTCCCCTGCCTAATATGCTCTGCCTCTCTCTCTCTCTCTCTCTCTCTCTCTCTCTCTCTCTCTCTCTGGGAGTGTATAATTAGACGGAGCTCAGTGGTAATACAGTCAGGCTCATTGTGGGAGCCTTAGCATTGCTGCTCATGTCTGGCTGATAGCCCAGCCACTTCACTCATTAACCTCCCTCGAGCCTCAGAATGGACCAACCCACGGCTTGTGCTATTTGCTGCAACACCTCAGCCTCTTAGCCCATCAGCCAATTGCAGCCCACAGGTATAACAGGAAAGGTGTGCTTGCCGGGAACACAGTGCTATAGGTGAGAGAGCTAAACATAATCACTACGTATTGACATGTTAGGGTAAGTGAAGTGTAACACCAGCTGGTCAAATGTGATACATTGAGAATTTTCATCACAGTCATAAAGACCGGTTTTCTTTTAGCTTAATCACTTGGTCATGATCTGCGTGCGGTGGCATCATGTGCTTTTCTTTCAAGCATGAAACCACTAAAGACCACTCACACATTTTATTGTGAAACCACTGGGAGGTATGGGAATGTCCTGTGTAATGTAGCAATAAGTCATATGCTCTCTTCACTGTACTCTGTGGCCCAGTTCCCATCATATGTGACCTGGCATAAGCCCTTGAGGGAGGCTTCCTTTATCTCATTGGGACTGTGTAGGATAAACACCGCCTGTTTTTGAGAAATGAAAGTTAAAAAAAAAACAACCGTCCTTACATTTTGAACATACACATAGTTTTATACTAGATTAAAAGACTGTATTATTAGTGTTATATGTAAATGTTTATCAGAGTTACATCTGGTTTGCCTGAACTGACATGAACTCTCATGATGTTAAGTTTATAACTCACTGACAAACATTTACTTTGATGCTTTAAACCCCCCCGCCCCGGGTGAGAACTTCCTCTTTCTTTTCGGCTTTGTCATCATGAGCAAAACATTTGACGCAGGTCCAGAGCTGTAAGTGTCAGGCCAGGCCAGGTCACGTGAGCAGCTTGCATGACTGGGGTCGCTCTACAGTACAACGTCTAGGGGAGCTGAAATCAATCACTGCTGGACTGAGCAATTATCCATATTTATCACTATGAAAATAATGTCTTTGATTTGTTTTATAATCCTTCTTATCATGTCAATCATAACCTGGGAATCCTGAGCATGGAAAATGTTAATAAATAAATCAGGGCTCTGTGCTCTCTCTCGCTGCATGTATGCCTTTACCTCTCCCTTACATAAAAGCCTAAAAAAGCCACAAAAAGTATAAATAAATAATTTATCAATATAAGATACGTATGCTCACACAAACTCTTACATACACATAATCATTTTTAGTTAAAAATAATGCATTGCTAGGTCCAGCGGGTACATTACAAGCTTTGGACCATAAATCAATATCACCAATTCAGAAGAGAGCAAGCCCCATTCAAGTGTGGAAAATGAAGCCTTCCAAACAACCAGGCAAGCAGAAAAAAATAAAATAGAAGAAGGCGCCTCTGAACGGCCAATAAAAATGTTCACACTCTGTTAACAGTAAATAAATACAGTGCTTAAAGTCCAACAGTGTTAAAATGTAATGAGATAAAAGCTCATTGTAGGCCTCTGTGGAAAAGGGCCCTAAAAAGTTACATCCATCTCTAAGTAACATGGTTTCAAATAATTTATATTAACTTGTATCTCATCATATTTATTTGTAGTTCCTTAGCTTTTGTGCTTGGATCTGCCTCCGACGGGGAACTCTAAAACCTAAAGACAAGATAAGCCACTCAAACAAAAAAAGCCACGGTCATGATTACAGCTGCACCAGCGCTTTCATAGATCATATTTTCTTTTACTGAGCTTAGTAATACTCGGAGCTATTGTAAGCTATTATGTCCACCTTTAGGTTTTGAGTCATTGACACATACGCAAGCTTTACATGTCTAGAGCCACTACAAAACATCTTTAACAGATGTAAAGATGTATGTGCTTAAACAATTTTGGCTCTGAACATTTTCAGGGAAATGAATATATATATATATATATATATATATATATATATATATCTATATATATATATCAAGTTATTTTGACAAAGGTCATCGGTGATTTCATGTTGAGCAACCTTAATCTTTTGATAGTTTCTGTTTGACTGAAACCCAGGAGTAGGAGGGAGATTGTGATCAAACAACCAGAGACAGAGTGGGAGGGGGTGATTCCAGCACTTATCAAGAGATCACATGGTGCGTGTGTTCATATGCGTGCATGTATCTTTTGCTCTTGTGATCATTAGGCAGTGCACAGGCCAAACGTCTTAGTATCATTTCCTCTCTCCTTCTCTCTCTCCCATTTTCACTTCTGCATTCGCACTACAACATCCTATAAACACTGGTGAAAATAGAACTGGGAAAAAACATCACTCTGTAAGCTGAGTGAAAAGCTGTAGTAAGTAATTATCAAAAATGTCAGTGACATGAAATTAGGGATGAGGTATTTTTCAAACTTTTTTGTTTCCTCAGTTCACTGACGATAGCGCTGAGTCAGGGAGGCAAGAATGACAAATCACTTTAGAACAACACAATAAATTCAGACGATAAACTCACCTGATAAAATCAGGACAGGACCAAATTTGACCCCCAAAAAATGGAAATCTGGCAACATAACGAACATGCAATGCCATCAGAAGTTTAATATTTATTTAGTAAATCAAGATGAAAATGCATCTGAGTGCATGTGTGGATAGCTTAAAGTGATCAATCAGGGACTTTCAAGAGTGTAAACAGATACAAATGCCAATGGTCTGATTAGATTTGATCACCTTAACGAGCACAGAAAGGGTGTCAGGGTCTCACTGGTTGAAACCTGACCCTGTTGACCCTTAAATCGGGTGCCTGGAGGCAATTCAGCACCTCACCATATTACAGTTTCAGATTCTACGGTGGGCCACAGAGCTCGGAGATAAAAGTCTCTGTTTCATTGAGAAAAAAAAAAGAAGGTAACTGAGCTTATGAAGGCACAGTGAGTGTGTGGCAGTATCTCAAGCCAAAGATGGGGAATCTTTTGACTGTAATGTGTGTGGACGAGTGGAATCACACAAACTAAAAGCCGTTCACATGGCAGCGAGACACAAACCCGTGATTTCTGCCTAAACGCCCACATAAACACATACACACTCAACAGTGACAAAGCCAATGTGAGCTGATTTCACAACTCTGTGTGTGTTATGTTATGTTTTTCTATATACAGTGCATACATGTGTCAGGATGTATGTGTATGAGTTTGGATGAACACACCACACGTGTTTTTGTGTGTGTGAGAGTGAGTCACCCCAGTGTCAGTTACTCCTCTACTAAAATGTCCTTTCCTTTTCTACTTCACACCTCTCCAGTTTTCTATTTTTGGGCCATGTTAGCTGAACTAGTAGTAGATCACACACGGGCACACACACACACACACACACACACACACACACACACACACACACACACACACACACACACACTCACTACAACATACAAAACCCACTGGGAGTGTTTTGGGAGAGCTAGCGGAGACGTGCATCTTTTATGGTGCGCTGGTACAATAGCTGATTCGGTGAAGCAGACAGAAATATCCAGGGTTACTCGCAAAGTGAAAAATATCGTATTGCATAAGATGGTGAGAGGACCTGACCACGTAAATGCAACAGTAGCTCTCTCCCACAAAGGCACACACACTCACTCACACACAAGCATGGGCTCACATAGACGCTCACACACGCACACACCCAGTGATGTCCTAATAGTGTCCTGCAGGCAGGCGGGCAGAGGCGGGCCGGGGAGAAACTGGAGCTGAGGCAGAGTGCTGACTCAGGGAACAAACCAGTGAGAGAGAGAGAGAGAGAGAGAGAGAGAGAGAGAGAGAGAGAGAGAGAGGGGGGACATTGTGCTACACAGAGGCCTCACAACTTGCGCGTGAAAACCAGAATGTCCCGACCACCGCTCTGAGTTTGTTTTACCCGCCACTTTGAGGTTAAGGCCAGAGCTGACTGCTGCTGTGACAACGGAACCAAAAACCAAAGTCCTACTCTTGTAAGAATTCCATTGAGAAAAAGGAGAAGTAAAAAGAAGAAGTCTATCTCTGTCCGTGTCCCTTAAGTTTTATTTTTCACTCCATATTTGCTATTCTGAGTAAACGCTTTATCAGTGCTGTGACGCTTGTTCCACTATACTTAACTCCTAACGTGAAGGATAATTCTGGTTTAGGACTACTGTAGTGCAATGTTGAAAACATAGCGCTAAAAAGAAGTCAGCAAGAGACACAAGCAGTCAGATGTGCAGATGGATTGTAAACCAAAAAAAAAAAAAAAACCCATTCAGAAGATAAAAAAAATGATTGAATGGAGACATTATTATTATTTTCATTGATTGATTTTTGGATTAATCATTTAGTCCATCAAATGTCCTTCAACTCAACATAAAATGCTTTATTCAAAACTCAAAGATATTCAGTTTATTATCATCTCTCTTATCCTCGGTACTTGTCTGCCTTATCCTCAGTACTTTGTCTGTCTTTGAAGGTTGATTACTTTTTCGTGGTTATTGTGTAGTTTAGATATTTCTGTCTGTTTATTGTGCTTGGTTTTTTTGTTTTGGCCTTCTCTACTTTTGTTTCTATATTAAGCTGCTGTCACAAATAAATTTCCCCATGGTGGGATGAAAAAAAGCAGAAAGTCCTCAAACTGAAGACCCAAAAACTAGATAATATGTAGCTTTTTTTTAATATTTTTCCTCGAAAAATTACTTTAACAATGACTCAGTTATAATAAAAAAATAGTTGCTGATTATTTTTCTGGCAACCAACTAAAATCCATTACAGTTTATAGACCAACTTTTTGGTTCTGTGTGTAATGTATCATTCATTTCGTTATTTTGGGATATGTGATAAACGATAAAAACGTTCACTTTCAGATTTCAGAAATTACTTTCAAAATCTTCCCTTAACCAAAACTATGACCCAAATTTTAATAAACCAGAATTCTACTTTAATATTTTACCGCATCTGAACCTTCAAGATCAGCGTGTCTCTGTATTTATGCACGTGCTCAGGGGGGCATGTGTGTGCATGACCATGAGGTATGAGCGGGTATGTGAGTGTGTAATGTGATGTATATAGACTGTGCTCTAAACAGAAGAGCAGCAAGTCAGCAACATCCAGGTGGTTTTGGTTTACCCTCAGATTTCACTCCCCCTTTTTCTCTCTCCCTCCCTCTCTCTCTCTCTATCTCTCCACTCGTCCCCTTGTTGTCTCCCTCTGTCTTTCCTGCTTCATTATTTGTCCTTTCTCTCTGGCTAAAAATACTTGCTGCCCTGTCACTATAACAGATCACCTCAGAGGAAATTTGCTGCCAGCAGTGGACAGTGTTTGATACAGCAGCGACGCCACCCACACCACACATACACATGCCACGGATCATAATGGTGTCAGTGGATTAGTATTTGTGACTGTGCGATGATATATAAAGTGTGTTTTGTGTGCGCGTTAGACAAACAGGTGCAGTAACCTCATGAGGCTGACTGAGCTGTTGGAGGTTTGACAATGTAGGTGCAATAGTTACATTAGGTCGCAGCAGTTGGAGAGCTGGAATAACAGATACTATCTCACAGACAGGGTTGCACCTGTGCTTTGCTGTTCAAAATAACAGGAATATATTGCGTGAGAGAACTATGCAGACAAAGAAAATATGTGTGAGCAAATGTCCACAAGGGTAAGTGCGAAAATGGGTTTTTAATGCAGGAGAGTGAAAGAGAAAGACAAGAGTGTGAGAAAAAAAAAGAGTGAGGTTGACAGGCCACTCTTGTGACTCGTAAGAAAATTAAATAAACAACAACTTCTCACTCCTGCTTTCACACTTGTATGTGCAACTCAACCGAGTCTGTCGGCGACGGCATAAGGTGTCACTGTTTAGTGCTCAGGAGAATTTTCCTTCGTGTCTCCTGTTGCCATGGCAACTGAGCGGCGACCTGTGATGACCCCCGAAGACTGAACAGGACGGAGGTGAAGTTGTTGTTTAGCACAGGTCAGTGGATGAATATTATTGGATTTATCATTTCTTGCGTCACATTGCCCGGGAAAATAACACAACCTCGCTGTGGACACGATGATCGTTATTAACATTGTGATTTTTGTACGTTTTATTGTGTTTGTTTGTATTTGCATCGAGGACTCCACTTTTCTGCCTTTCTCCCCATCTCTCTGGCTCTCTTATGTTTGTGTTTGTGTGTGTTAAAGCATGCACCACAGCCCTGCTACCTGTATTTTCAACGGGCCCTGTTGTCTCATTATCAGAGTGACATTTGTGCAGCCCTGTGAAGCCATCTGGATGCGTCCCACACACATGTGAGAGAAACCAGCCTGGGTTTGGATCTGACTCACATCAAACAGCCTCTCTGCCCACACACACACTAGCACACACACTAACACACAAACACCAAATACAGACGGCACAAATAGAGCAGTTTCCAGGAGCCAATATCTGACATTTAACGAATAGTGAGGTGACAGAGAGACTGATACAAATGTTCCGACAAACAAACAATGAAGGCTCAATGAAAACAGCTGTGCACGATGCTATGGACAGCTGTAGAGAAAGCACAGAAAGTAGAAACCTCTCCACAACTAATGTGAATCTCAGTGATGTGTGTTATCTCAAATTTGTGTGTGCACGTATGGGACAGCCCCACAATGGATGCAAATGGGTGTATAAGTGCCAGAGGTTGGAGTTGTGAAACTGCCACTATGGCTTAGTGGCACAGAAGAAGATAAACATCAACTTAAGGTAACAGGCCCGCTTGATTGTGAAGGAAAGTCCCAAAAATTAAATATGTGATCAAAGCTATTGCTTTACTCTTAGTTTCGACCAAATAAAAATTACTGAATGCGAAATAATACAGTATCGAAAGGAACAAAGGCTCAATCAGAGAGCATTGAAGGTGGCAGCATGAACCGTTTCTACAAATAATAATTGCATATACCAAAGACGGCACAATCAGCAACAAGAATACCAATGAATGTTATTCTCCATTCCTAAAAATCACTACTAAATTATCTCTGTTTGTGGTATAGCATGTGGAACATATACTATAGTTAGGGATGAATAAGACGTAAAAGACGACTGCGTGACTCAAACACAGAGGAGCTCAAAGACTGTGAATGTGTTAATTCTACAATGATGCATCTGGACCAATTTTATATCCTGGTTTCGGAGCAAGCTGTAACCTACTGAGGGGACGCTATGACTGTCGCTCGACATTTGTGAAAAGGCCCATTGCAGTTTCGCTATGACTGTGTCAGTGCAGCGAGCCATAGAGAAACACAAGTATGCACACAAGAGAACCAAGGGACTACAAACTTAGCATACTTAGTCATTATCAAATAAATGCCATTGGTGCATCGTGAAAGTTGCACGCACACTTAACAGATCTCTCTCAAAGCCTCTTTACGTAAGATTCTAGGCCTGGAGAGGCCATTACCTGAGTAACTGTGTGCATGCAGGTTGTAAAATACCACTGTGATGTTCATTGACATGCTAAAGCTTTGCTGCATGCAATGTAGACCTCTCTCTATCCCCTTCATCTCTCTCTCTCTCTCTCTTTCTCTTGCCTACCTTCTCTCATCTATAATTGATTGCTCCCACTGTACCAACTTCATTTGCTGGCTGTGAATAATGAATGAGACACGGAGTGGAGGCGCTTTTTCTTCTCCGCTGGTTTGATACCCGATTAGCCATTTACTGTGAATCTGAGCTATCCGTGACCACTCCCGGGGTTCCCAACCTGTGTCACCAAGTGAAGAAACCCTGCCAAGAGGGCTGCTCTGCCTCAGGGAGAAAAAGGGCATGACAGTGTGAAAAGAAAAGAATAAATCCGCATTGATTAGGTATATTTACAACCAAGAAACAAGCATTATGACCATGCAACAGGCATGTGCTACACACATGGAAATAACACCTTATGACTTATGGTGAGTGCGTAATTCTCATTGTAGCAGTCGCACACTCTTTAAGCACCCTCTCACACGCACACGTACTGTAAATGCACATGATACTGTACCTTGCACTCATTAGTACACATTCAGATACATGTGCAAACCCCACATGCACAGAGACAAAGTGTTCTCTGCCGCAGTGAGATGGGCTCTTTTCAGGTGCATGTCATGTGATGTCCGCTTACCTCCTCTACACAGCTCAATGGACTTTCAAGCTGTGTCCAACGCACACACACACATGCGCACTCACTCACTCACTCACTCACTCACAACTCACACTTAACCAGGATTATTAATAGCGTGTTTCAGTTCCACAATGTGCCAGAGAAGTGCAAGCAAAGCAATTCAGAGCTCTGGGGCCAAAGATGACGTACTTTTTTTCTTTTCTTTTTTTTTAGGGAGGGGGGGTTACGTCAACCAGACTCAAAATGGTGCTTCACGCTTCCTGGAAGAGCTGACACGAGTGGCATGCTGCCCCCTTCTTCCCCCTCCTGTACCTTTCTCCCTTACTATCCCAGGCACACTATGCCCACACACACACACACACACACACACACACACACATATCCTCATTCATGAAAAAAAGGAGATTTGCTGACACAGACATGCAAACAAACAGATAAAAGAGCCACATTGTTAGCAGTCTGCTGTTGGACAAAGTTGTAACTGACAGAAGGGGCTCGGCGTGGGCAGCAGAGGGCTGACGACACAGCAGCTGTTCGACTTTCTGCAACCTGATGGAATGCGTTTGCTTTTGGAAGGACAAAGATGGCGATGATGGCAATGAGATGAGGAAGATGTGGAGGAGGACGATTCCTTCTTCACCTTCTTTTCAAGTAGAAAGCTTGAAAGCACAAACATCCCTTTTCTCTCCATTTGCATTTCTCTTTCCACCCCCTCTCTCTGTCACCTCCTCTCTCTCTGTCTCTTTCTTTCTCTGGCCGCACATCTATACACTGAAAGAGACATCCCTAATACAGAGAGACCCTGAGTGTCTGTCTGAACCTTACAGAGTAAGAGACTGAGTCTGAATATGTCTTGATCTGCAGAGGTAGATACACAGAGGCACAGTTATAAAGAGAGACGCAGGAAGGGTTTGCGAGAGAAAAGACTGAAAACGCAACATTAAGCGCGTGAGAAAAGGAGATGTACTGTAGGGGGCTGGAGGGAGATGGAGAGAGAAAGTAAGAGAGAGACGGAGGGAGAATAGATGAGCATGCGAGTGTGTGAGAGAGATAAATAGAGACAGAGTGAGCAGGAGGAGGGGGAGAGTGTAAACAGCAGAAGGTTCACTGGGTTCAGTGTGCAGTAGAGGAGCTGAAAGATGGGCATCAGAACTCGAAGCCCAGGGGGCTGGATAGTGGTGCGTGACTCACATACTCATGCATATATTCACGTACACACACGCGCATTCACACAGAAACATCCAAATGCAATTTTATTTCCAAACGTGAACTGTTATACGCAATCCCCAGAGAGACGTAAATAATAGATCTGTTTAAACATGTGACATATTGGCACTTTTATGTCTATGTTTATTATCGTAGCACCCAAAATAATAATAATCATAATTTTACAAGTTCTCATGTTAAATGACCAAGCTCTGTCTTCAGCAAGTTGGAGCTACAGTGTGTGGAAGAGGACCTGCAGCATCTGTAGATATAAAAAGCTTGTTTTTAATGTAATAAAAACATAGTGGTTTGTATTTTCAGGCGATTATACACACAAAAAAAACATAGTTATGCATATTATATTTACTTCCTGCCATGTTCTGTAAATATAGTTTTCTAGACCTTCAGTTAAGATTAAAAGATGTTTAAAGTAATTGCTGTATGGCAGCACTCACTTATTCACAGATTTAATCACAGGTTTGTAATATATGTATAATGTAAATGCCTCCCTACAATAGATTATTCTGTGTTTTTTATCGTGTTGACACACAATATCTTACTCATCATCTGACATTTTTATGCTCAGGAAACACCAAATATAATTGGCCTTTATATTTACAGGTCATCTCAACGATTTGACTGTGTGGTTCAATTTTTCATCTGACAATGACTAATATCCACAAGAACATATGAAGTTCACTGGTGTATATCAGTGACAAGGCTCAGCATGCCGAGTCAAACCGATACTGTCAGTCACCCAGTCCAAGCAGCCTGTTTTCTCCACATGAGTCACTAGATCTCATTTAGACACTGAAAAACACTGCACACGCTTGCAAAACTGACATCACAAACCATCATGTTAACCCAAAACTGATCCTTCCAAGTGCACACTTTCACAGCTTGTCCTCAGAGACGCATTACACAATCAAAGAGCTCTGATGATTTCAAATTTGAGTAAACTTTATATCACAACATACATATCCAGAGCAGCGGGGAGACAGAACACAAGCGAGAAATGCTATATTATACTGAACTCAGTGCTGTCAGAAAGTTTTAACAGGTAGAAGCACTGAACCAGAGTATTAAATGTGACTGCATTTATAAAGCTGTGCTGCTTTCAAAGAAGAAAGAAGCTGTCACTAACTGTGTTGCATTCTTTACGAAGACTGGCAAGACAAAGCTCTGTTTCACACAAAGGTTGTGCATCTCACAGCTGAAGCAGGCACAATCCTAACAACTTTCTTGTCTCACAATGGCTAATTAACACCTTGACAGAGCTGTGTGCTCCTCTCTCTGAGAACAAAGGCTCTGCTACTGTCGCCTCTCCGTCCTGCCACATTTAGCAAACAGCACCTAGATACTGTCTAACAGGGAGGTTCAGAGGCACAAGTTGGAACACTGGCAGGCAGGTGTGCATGTACATGCATTTGGCACTTGGATGTCTGTTGCCATGGTGACCCCCAGAATATCCCCATACAGCACAATGTGATATTTTTAATAAAGTTTGAGGGCTTTGACTTTACTGTCTGGTGTGGCTGTGAAGATGTGAAGTGAAGATGAGAACTTTTTTTTTTTTTCCTGTCTGTCTGTCTGTTGCTGAGGCTTAACAGTGTGTTTTTCACCTGAGAAAATCCAAAAGCTTGTGTCAGCAGGCTTACTGTGTATTGCTCAACCAAAGTGTAACATGAAGGCAATGGGAATACTAACTACAGTGACCATGCATATGTGTGTGCGTGTATGTGTGTAGATGTGAATACATGTGCCTGTGACTGTGCCTTTATGTGTGTGCGCATGCACAAATGTGTATATTTACCACAGTATGACTCACAAGCCACATCAGAGACTATGCTGCAGAAAATTGAGACAACGCAGTTTCAAAGAGGAAGCCAGCACTGATAGAGCTGAAAGAGCAACAGGCACAACACACGCACACACACACACACACATGCACACACAGGCATGCATACACATTCATGGTTACACACACAATAACACTGTGTAATAGTCACTGGAAATCCCCTTTTGTTAACCTGAATGAACTAAACCTGGGAGTAGCTAAAACCTGAAATGCGAATTTAAAGTGTGGTTATTATTCTGTTTTACTTTCCAAAGACACGTCTGATCAAAAGAATAAACTTCATCTGTTGTTCGTCGAGATCTGAAAAACAGGTTTCCTGACATTGACAACAAGCATAGTCTTATTTGGTGCATTTCACTTACAGAAGTGGCTAAAAAAGTCAAGAAATCTCTTGAAAGAAACATTGTGCTTGTAAAGGGAACAATATCGCAGGTGTTCCCTTTGTGTGAGCTAAAATGTAATACAGGATCTTCACCAGCAGATGCCAATATTGACCCACTAATGAGCCTACGAGATGGAACGTTTAAGATTTACTGTTACGTGCTCCACACAGGTGATGATGCAATAGCATTATGTAATGACAGGGGGAATCTTTCCTCACATCTTTTGGATATGTCAACAGAGATATAAGTCATTATGAAGACTCTAAAAGGAAATGGCTGATTTAACACGGCCTTAATATGGCTGTGATATTCGATGCAAATTTAGGTGTCTAAATGAATTGTCCGTGAAACTGTTATTAATCATCTCAGAGTTCAGAAATGACCACAGCATCAGAGTAAAGCAGAACAGGCCATGAATCATATCGTATTATACTTACTCTCTCTCTCCTTATGTAGCCTGCAATGACATTAGTGGTTAGGCTTGAGCTGCCTCTTGCAGCTGAAGTGTGATGTAATTGGCCGTTAGAAGCCTCTTATTAGGGAAGGGGGAGTCAGGACCTGCAAGAATCTGTGATGCTAAGTGCCTATTAACCCCCATGTGTGACAGATACACTGTGCGTTTGCAGGAGTTTGTGTATTTGTGGGAATCTGTGTGTTTTTTCTGTGTGTGTCTGTGCTTAATTACACGTTAGTACTTGCTTACGTGCTGTTGTTCAAGCTTGCATTAAGAAACATCTTAACAAAGGCCAGGCAAAGTTTGATTTGCAAAGATTTATTATATTTTCCAAAACATATACAACAACAATTATCTGCAAACTCCCTCAATGGCACAAATCATGGGAAATATCAGGGAGAGAGTGACCTTCTGCTACTATTAATACATAATTAACGATGCACTTTCTGATTTGCAATCAACCCTAAATGTTATCAGGTCATTAATAAAGGGCAACGGGTTCCTCACCTTTTAATTAGCTGTCGAGTATGCAGATCTAAATGTTAATAAGTTGTGCGGAAGCTCTGCTGCTCTTTTACATAAATACAGAAGGTGTGTAGTCAAGCCACCCATTAGACAGGCTCTCCTAATACATCGGAGTGATAGCTAAATAGACAAAGCTATTCTGGAGGAGAATTTACACCAGCCTAACTGATTTTACACAACTTTGGATCTTAATGTATTATTATTAAGTTGTTAATAAATAATAAGGGGTTTGTAAACAGATACAGGGGAATCTCAGTAGTACCCCTTATGATGCCACTAAGCTCATCTTAGTTTGAGTTTGAAGAGGAAGGCCTGCGTTAGCCAATGCGGGGATGAAGTTTTAAAATCATTGCTGTTTTCCAGAGAGGAATGGTGTAAAAATTTGTAAATCCTGGCCAAATGCTCAAAACCAATATTGGACAGTGTTTCACCTCTTCCCATCCACAGTGTGATCACAGTGTTTAAAACTGTTTACAGTTATACGTGCGTAATAAACCTAGCAACATACTCAACAATGTATAGCAAACTGTCCAAACTCTCCTAGCGGTAATGTCAAGTGGTTATGCTAATCACAGAGTCTGCTGTTTTGATTGCAATAAATGGAACAAAAGCATGCTGAAGAAAGTACATCATGATGACTCAGGGTGGATTTTTGAAAAAGTCTGAATTGATATTTTCTCAAGTCTGTCTGCAAGATGAGTTCAGCTCAGTGAGGGCAATGCTAAGGCTCAGCTCGGTAAAGAAAGAAAATGTTGCATTGTCTTACTTTTCTCTAAGCAATATCTAAGCAATGTTTCTGTCCAGTCTATGTGTAAAGATGAATCAGCATCATAGAGCTCTGGGTGCCTGGAGATGGCTTTTATAATGACGGCATGTCTGAGCTTTTACTTCAGCAGACAGGCTGAGAAGTGAAAGGTTAGTTAGCTCTTCACCTTCTGTTGATATATTTTTCTAATCTTATACTTGATCTACAATCCTGACCTAAACTTACGTATTGCCCCTTTAATGGCCAAATAGTAGCAAAGCTAATAAAATCCCATCTGCCTCAGCTTTACTTTGTGTTTAGTGGTAATTAGAAAGTAGCTCGTATACTAATGGACCAAACTGAGATGGTAAACATTTTAATTAACAGTGATGCAGCATTAATTAGATAACAAATTAGTATTACCTGGATACCATGTCACATATGGTGCGTTACATTGTTTTTCTGAGCTACAGTGTTAAAAATCTTTAATGATTAATTCAAACATTACTTATTAAAAAACACGAAATACACCAGTTCACTTGTGGGATGGTAAACACTATGACTGCACTTGCATGCTAGCATTGCCACTTAGCATGATGGTGCCATCGTTTAACTAAAAGCACTGCTGTGCAGCCTAACAGGGCTGCTGGTATGGCTGCAGTTAAACTGTCTCTCAAGAGCCCACCAACTACAACACTCGATTCCTAGAATACAACTTTAACAAGATCATTAATTAAACCGTACCAATAAATTAACATGACATCATGTAACACAACGGTATGCCGCATTACACAGATTTTATTACACATTGCATAAAGTGCTTTGATTTCCAGATATGCTGAGTGAGTGTGTGGTGATTTATTAATATGCGGTACCCTCTCTCACTTCTACAAAGTGATTCTGAAGCAAAGCAGTGATGGTTCAGATGGGAGGGGCCTAATCCTGGTATATTCCTCAATATTATGTAGAAAAAAAGCCTATACTCCTGTTGACCCCCTCGTCGTCACCACTTGGTACAGGCCACAATGCCATAGCCCACTATCACTCTCCCCCCCACGTCCTAAGCTGCACAGCTCCTTACAACCCTACTGAGCCTGTCTGACAGAGAGAGTAAGAGTGTGTGTGTGTGTGAGTGAAACAGAGAGGCGGCCGAGATGAGTGTGAAGCAGTGAGAGGGAAAACCTTAAAAGAACAGCAAAGGCGATCTGATAGGGGGGTGGGAGGGAGACGGCGGTCACAGCAAAAGCAGAGAGCAGAGTGGAAGGAAGAGAAGAGAAGAGGGGAGAGAGATAAAGTGATATTTGGATGTACTATCTTTGATGTACTCCTGGTGCCAAAGTCAAGCGATGCAGTGACTAGATGATCAGCCACTACACATACCAGCATCCTGTCCTGGAGCCTTGACAGGAGGGGACAAGAAAAAAATCCACACACACACTCAAAGGCACAACACTCTCTTCAGCCAGTCCCACATCTACTGGATCATGTCGTCTACTGGATCAGCCAACCACAACAAGCGTCTGGCATGTAAGTAACTAACAGTGTGTCAGTTAACGGAAATGGAGCTGAAGAGAACTAAGCAGACTTGCAGCATCCTACAATAATTTGTTACTTGATGTCCTGTATAGGGATTTACTCAGCATTGTTGTTGTGACTTATGTGCTCTTTCATTCTGAGCATGTATTTACTACATTCATAAATCATTCCTTACAGTCTCTCAGGACATTTTTTGCATCTCCCAGGCAAAGGAAAGTTTAATTGTATTGAGTGTAGTATTTTCCTGTTCCCTATTGGTTGAGCGGACAAAACCATTTCATCATGAAAGATGTTTAATTCTGCAATAGTTGTTAAATAACAGATTACTATTACCTGGATTTTTTTGTCCCATACAGTCTGTTGCATTTTTTTTCTGAGCTACAGTGTTGAACACCATTAAATTATTACTCACAAAAAAAAACTAAATATACAGTTTATTCTTAGTATAGCCTTGAGCCTCATTAGCAACTACTGTAAAAACCTTTGTCCAAAGCAATAATAATCTGTTTTAGTTTTAGTTAGCCTGGCAGCTTTGATGGAGGTGTGGCACTGTTGATGCAGATGAGGTTTAATCACAGTGAAGGGATAACAACCACTTCTAAGAGTGTGACTAAGCTAAAGGAAGGTCTTAATATAGAACAGGGGAAGACATGCTAACTGCTACCTGCTTGCCTGAGGAATGTCGGCTCGCTTTCTAATTGAACAAATTAGCTCACATGTGATGCTTTTTGTGTGCTAGTGTGAAGTGTTAAGAGAATGATCTGCTATTCCCATACTACTTGCTGCTTTAATGAATATGTTACTGAGTGGGGTTTGCATGAGTGTTAAAGTGTGCAGGCAGAGGACCACATATGAGCTCTATGGAGACTACTGAGAGCCCTGTTGATTGACCTAAATAGGGAGCAGTGGATGTGGCTGGAGGTCATCTTTGCATTTAGCCCTGAGTGAAGAGCCCTAATGGCTTTGGGAATATGAATGGCCTGGGAATACACATATCCAATCAGACACTTACAAAGCGGGTGGTCAGACATGGTTCAAGATATAACAGCAGCATTGGGATCATAAAAACCTGAAGATGAGAGTCAAGTAATGAAACATGTAGATTTTAAATGTGTTCATATAAAGTATTTGCTGCTCTAGGCCTCAGGAGGCCTGCAGTATGACGTAGTACGATGATTATTATGCCGGGATGCCGGAATCATAAATGACCTGTCTGGATTTACTTTCTACTACATGGCTGTATGTTTATGGATATGGGCCTGTGTGGAGAGGGGAGCGGGGAAGCATGGTGGGGGAGGTTGCTGTTGTGGTGCAGTGATCTCACTCATAAATGATTTATGCTTGATGGACTGCTGTGGCTACAAGGCCAGCAGAGTAGAGAGCGGTTGGCTCGGTAAATAATAGCAGTAATACCTAAAAATTTTGTCGCTGGCTGTATACTGCTGAGAGCTGGGTGACACCATCATCAGGCCCCCAGGGGGAATTTAGAGCTGCAGGAGAGGAGGGGTGGAGTTTGAGATAGATGGGCTGTCAAATGTGACTGGCCATGCAGTGCAACTGCCTTACAAGCGCTTTCTTTCACACACAAACACCCAGTCTCTCCGTTCACTGAAAACAGAAAGATGATCATGGGATTTCTTTTTCCACTTGCCACAAGGGGATTGAGTGCTTCACCATGTGACTCTTTGGTTCAATAGGAACATTTGTTCCCTTCTTCCAGTGCAGTTCCCAGGACTCTTGATGTATGACTGCAGCATTAAAATGACACAGGGAGGCTAATGATGCACATGTCCAAAGCTCAATGTTTTCATCATGAACAAGATACTGATAAGATAATCAGAAAGAAGAAATTGCACATTTCATGCTGGGGCAAAATTAAACAACCTGAGAGACTGATGTGTCATTTTTGAATGTGAATATAGCAGTGAGGATCAGAGCAGTGGAAGTGGCAAAAGAATCAGACATGAGAATAATCAGAAGGATGAAAAAATCATGTGCTTCGGCTCAACTGTCACCTCTGGCCCTGTACCCCCACCCCCACCACTCTCTGAGACACACACATACACACACCACCTCTACATTTGTGTTAGTTTCATTGACATAAATAAGTGCTGAGGGTCTGATAGCAGCAATCCATGAGTGAAAGCATCTGTAGGAGGAAGAATAAGGACGGACAACAGAGAGAAAACAAATATTTTCTTCTGGCATTAAAGCCAGTTAAATTATTTTTATTCAGTGTGTTTTCCTTGACACATAACAAATGCACAAAAAATGCATGGTGCCTGCTTGTGTTTGTCAGTATGAGGCTTAGCTGAGGCAAGCAGACCCAGTAAAGCCCTTTGCCTCAAATCACTGACACTACAGTTACTTTATATGAGGAATAATGCACAGCAGGCTCCGATTGCATAACACCACATTCTCCTTTCTTTGACAAACTTCTTTCATCCTTCCTTCCTTTCTACCTTTCCCACAAACTCAGCCAACTCATCCTACATACATGTACACACCAGCAAGGCTAAGTGAGCTTGCATAGACATGCACTACAATACAGTAGGAGTCCAATGTTGTAGGGTGTGCAGTTGAAGGATTGTACCAGCATTATGCAACAGTAAGCCCTGGGTAATTATGGTGCAGTGTGGGCTGAGAGGGAGCAGGGATTTCTTAGTAGGGGCCATAGGTCCTGTCACAGATCACAAGTGTTATGGAATTTCAGAGGACAGCTCTTTAAATACTGTAAAGCTGGACACAGTTAGAAAACAACTGTATTTCTGTCTCAAGCCAGAGTGAGGTAGCTTGAGATGAACAAAAGCACAAGAGGCCCTATGGTGAAAGGGCTATAGAGTCAAAATTCAGCCTCCTCCAATGGCAAATAAAGCTGCATTTGTAATTCTTTCCTAAATTGCTATATTTACCAAGTTCTTGAAGGTAAACTTGAGGATTTAACATGCAAACAAACTCCATGTTTAAGGCTAAATGTATGGTCATGCGTTCTGTACACTGAAATTAACATTTTGCTAAATCCTTTCCCTGACCTGAGATTGTTCAATATATTTTGTAACTGTTACTAGGAATGGGAAGCCCCTGTCTGGATGAACCTGTATTTGGTGTATCAAGAGTTGTCATGTGTTACAAAAACACATGACAATGAATGAATTAAACCCTGTGTTTGTCTTGACGTAAACCCAAAACATTAGCATGCCTTGCTAGCTATCTCACTACCAACAGTAGTAACCGACAGACGATGTAAAACATGAAAGCAATATCTGTTATACCTATTAACCTGCACTCAACTTAATCTAATGACACTGGGTAATAAATTGAAAATTAAGTAGAACAATCATTGGCTGTAAACACGGCGAGCAAGGTGTCCTTTGTAGTCTGTTAATATTATATGTTAACAGAATAAAATGGAAGAAAAGTGTGTGGACTCTTACTATCATGATTTACTTAATACTTGTACATTACATAACATACATGACAACATAATTTCTGTTTCCACTAGTCGAATTTGTGCAGCCAAAGATAACAAATGTCAATTATTGTATGACCCAAGAATCTTCCAGAGTCAGAGATCATACCAAAACAGAAAACAAATTGCTGAATTCATCAATCAGCCCGAGTGAACAGTCTCAAAGGTGCAGCTTTAGCATACAAGCCTGGAGTCCTGCCTACACCTACATCAGAGTAGTGGTTTCTGAACTGAGACATACAGTACTTTCTAATTCCTGAATCCTGTTATGCAGTGGCAATGACAACAACACTGCTGTGTCCCTGGGTAATGATCAGCAGAATCGGACGTGAGATACTTTTTGCACACAGCAGTCATACTGAATTATTAATTCTGGATTTCAAATAATATTGTTTTTACTGTCCATCAGTGGTTATGACAAAGCCATAATGTGTTTCAGTGCAGTGTCAGCAGTCATAGTCATACAATACGTCGGATAAATAAGTGTGGATTTGAAGACTATCCTCTACTCTCTTTTTTCCTTCTCTTCTGTAAGCTATTACATAGGCCACACAAGGTAAGCATTCCCTAAGAACACAACAGCCAACTATTTGCTTAACATTCAAAGTTCAATGATTGCGGTTTTTCTTTAGAACTCCTCTAACAGGTTTGTTGTTCCTTTGAGCTTACTGAGAAAGTTAAACTAGCAGTCTAGTGCCAAAAAACATCAGTCATACAGTATGATCATTGGCGGTTAATAATCCGTATAAAAAACAAGTGATTACCTCCAATGGAGGATATCAACCCACATCAAACAGAGTATGGCAGTAATGTAACATTAGCCAGCTTGCATGGAGCCACCCCACACATCTTCCACAGAGGGGTGGAAGAAAACACAGAGGTTATCCAGATGAGTCAGTGTTTTACGCGCACACGTACGTGAGTTGGATAAGTCCACTGGCTATCTCAATATGAGTAAGGAGAGAGGGAGAGGTTGAGAGAGAGAGAGGGAGAGAGAGACGCTTATCAGGCCAGCAGGCAATGCTGAACTTTACATAAGCTGTGTAGTTTCATCATCATCATCATCATCTAAAGCCTTGACATTGCTGCTAGTCTCAAGCTTTCCACTGGAGCTAAATAAACTCCTGGATGAACAATTTGTGCATGTTGAGGTCATTGGTCTCCCTGAAGAGTATACCCCTAAAAAACAATGATATACCATGATCTGCAAATGCCATGCAAGAAAATGGTCATGAGTCAACTGAGTCACACTGCATGCTGTCTTGATCTGGTTAGGGCAGCGCACTTTTGCAATTCTTTGCGGTATGGGATAATGCTGTTAGTGGTGGATCTGCTCTACTTTCCAAAAAGAGCTTGACGGTTCCAGCTTATTCATTATGAGGATTTGGTGTTTCTCATAGGACACACAGATGGGTGACATGGAAATTATTGCATAATTGCTGATTAATTGATTAGTTGTTTGGTCTACACAAAATGACAGAACAATAAGAAAAAATCCCACACAACTTGCAGCATGACATCATAAAATGTCTTGTTTGGCTGAACACTATTCAAACAACAGACATTGTACTAGTGGAATGTTAAAACTGGGAAAGCAGTAAATTTTTACCTTTAAGGACCTGACCCATCATGTGACCCTCCAGTTCTTCTAGAAAAAGTACTTTTTAAAGCTAAATCAGTGATTTTACCAAACCGTTCACTCTGATCTTTCCTTAGTAATTTGTTATTCTTTTTTTGTTACAGTACATTGCAGTTTTCGGAGCTATGGAGAAGAAGTAGAGAGTGGCAATGGCTATGATGAGCTACATGACCATAAATGCCATAAAACGCACCAGGGCCTGTGATTACCTCAGTAAATAACACACTGCATAGCACAGATGCCTGAAGATCAATGTTTTCATATTTAACATTACATATCGTATGTAAATCTTTGCTTTAATTATGCTTACATATATGACTACTACTGTCTCCATAAATGCTAATGCAAATATGACATTTAATATATAAAACATATATAAGGGTCCGACTGGTACAGACACAGTGTCTGGGGCGTTGTGGGAATTATTTATGCCATGAATACCAGCAATAAGATAAACATCTCAGCATACCCTATTAAGAGAAATTCCTCTAGTTAGATGTATATGTAACATTCACATTAACATCTGGACACTGGTTTATATTTAACAACACGGTGAGCTGTATGTCATTGACTGTGTTCACAGTTACTTCACTGACTGTTGAAATATCTACAAGAGAGACTATTAACAGTTGTTTCCTGCCTCCACAGACAGCTTTAATGACTAGTGAATAAAGGGCTGTCATTTGTGCATGAGAGTGGACATACCTCTCTCTTCAGGGCTGTGGAGCAGTGACTGACAGATTGACAAGCTGTGTCTCCAGAGATGGAGCTGTCTGAAGAGGGAGATGTGTTTATTTTAGTGCTGTCAAAATTAACGCGTTAATTTTGTCGATTAATTTTAAAGAATTAACGCGTTAAAAAAAATTAACGCAATTAACGCGGTTTTGTTTACTTCCGGTGGCGGCCGCCATTTTGGATGTGGCAAAGTAGAGCTTTGTTTCCCAGATAGTGTGTGTGTTAATGGGTGTATAAGAGGCATTAACTTAAAGCCCTCACGGAGACTGCGCCCTGGGCGGTCGCCCACATTGCCCACAGCTAAACCGGCCCTGCTTGTTTTAGTTTACGGGCAGATCTGCCACATCCAATATGGCGGACACGTTAACGTATCGCAGCAACGGATCAACCTGCTCAATGCGGCGTCTATGTATATATGTCTATGATCTATCCTAACTAAAGGAGAGTCTGTGCATATATGTCTATGATCTATCCTAACTAAAGGAGAGTCTGTGGTGTAAAGATGGATAAGGACGGACTTTTAGGGGGAACATTTCATTTTAAAAAGTTGCCCGACGGCTCGTTGGACAAAAACAAGGCAATTTGCACAGTTTGCAAAGCCGAATTTAAATTCCACAGAAGTAACACGACTTTAACATATCACCTCAAAGCAAAACACCCAGTCTACACTACAGGAGTGTGGCACTCCTCAGTATATTTCCTCATTCTGGCTTTTTTCTATTTGCACTGTGCATATGTGCACCTTAAGCCAATAAAATGAATGAATTTAAATATACTTTCTCTGTGTTTATTCTACATTAATTTGATCATTTTACATAAATAAATATTCATTATAAGCTTCAGTCTCAGAAAAATGCATTTAATTTATTGATACATTTATTGATAGATTAATCGCGATTAATTACATAAATTTTTGCGATTAATTAGTAAATTTTTTTTCAATCGATTGACAGCCCTAGTTTATTTTAATTTTTATTCATCTGTTGGCATCATGTAAACAAAGGTTGTTACACGTTACATGCACTGGGTGACAAAATGAGCATAAACTGAATAGCATGCGTACAGATACATGCACACACAAAAGCATAAATGCATAAGCACACGCTCACAAGGTTTTATGTGAACATGCACACTCACACTCACAAACATCATAACACCGGTGACATGAGTCAACATGTCAGCTCATGGAGCCCAGTGGGTGAAGGCACAACGTGTGCTGAGAAGTATGTAGCAAGGTTACACAATCACAGCTGGTCATCTTGGCAGAGGTCAATGTTGGAGGTAGACCTAAGGACATCTCTCTTGTTTCTCAAAACATGTCTGCATTGCATGCATTAAAAAAAAACAAAACATATCTTGTCACAGACTGCTAGCTTGGGGACCTTCAGAAAATTGTACGGTTTGCAGTGGCTGTCTAGTCCTTTACTGGAGCTCTTGGTTGCATATGTATGAGTGTACAAACATCAAGAAAGGATTAACTATAGCTCAAGGATGGTACTTGATTAGGGGCACATTTACAAATACTTACCCTAATTATCACACTCCAACCCAATCCAAATGCAAAAACAATTGCAAAAGTGTGTGTAAGTTAAATACTGTACATATAAATAAAGGCATAAATGCCCCCAAAAGATCATTTTTAAGCAAACATTTGTTTGATCATACAGGTATAACAGCTGCAATGTGTGTCATGTGCCACGAGAGATCAGAATAATAACATCTGCAAAGTCACGGAAAGGGCTGACTGAAGTAAAGAAGTAATGTGAGAAGAGAAAGAAAAAACAGGGGGAAAGGTAGAGAATACCTGAACTATTCTAATAAATGGACTGTAAATGACAGCAGGTTACTAAAACAAGAGAATTATTTCATTTCCTGTATGAGAGACATTAGAGATTATCTGCTAGTACAAAATAGTTATTGGTTGAACACTGATAAATTATTCATATTCAGTTGGCATTTTGTTTTATGTTACAGGTAGTTCTGTTTGTTCAGCAAAAAGCCTGCAGCTAATCATGGGGGTTGAGAAGATTTCTTAATGTCATAGATGTTATAATATTGACAGATGTTGCACTGATCTTGCACTGTACAAGTCAGTGCAATTTCTTTGGTTACCTAACTTCAGTAACAGCTCTTTTGCACCAGGCAAACAAAAACATGTCCATATCAGTCAACCTTTTAATCCCACTTTATTTTCCCTTCAACAAGCAGAAACTAGGAATGATGCAGTCAATATTTAGTGTGATTCGTGTGATTAGTGATTAAAATCTAACTAAATTAACTAAATTAGATAGATTAACTAAATTACTGCTACACATCAAATTCACATTATTTTTACCAATCTTATTACTAGTAATGTGTAATTTTTTGTTTTTTTGCCAAAAAACACACCAGTGATTACTTCAATTAACAAGAACATAATCTAACAAATGATTGACAGCTGACCGTTTTTTATTTTATTTTAAGATGTTACTTACAGTAAAAATTAATAAATTGAATAATAAATTCACGTACCTCGTAAATGTCATAGCAATGAGACACATGATTGCACCGACTTACTGTTTAGAAACCAACTCTGCTGCCAGTTTAGTTTACCATGGAAGTTCATCTCATTCATCAAAGCTTGAGGTGCAAGAAATGGCATTAACAAACAAAGACTCAGTTAATGACTGGACCATTCATCTCTAGGATACCAGGGAACTGGAACAGGAAATGTTTTTTTGTTTTTTTAAAAATAAAAACAGACAGACAGGCAGAGTAAGACTGCTATCAACAAAAAGTAAATTTGTTTGCATCCCTAAAAAATCTTTTACACAAAACTGCCTTAAAAAACAGTTGAAGGGATTTTTTCTTATTTGTTTTTTTGTCTTGTTTTTGTGGTCAGCGGAGACAGACAACTCTCAGAGGGTGCTGGACAATGATTCTGCACAGCACCTGAAGATGAGGGACAGACAGCGTTTCTTCGAAGAAGTCTACCAGCATGATATGGACAACTACCTGCCGTCTGCTCACCTGCAGATTGACTGCAGAAAACGTCAGTCACTTTCTATAACTTTACATGGAATTCTGTCCTGGGGGCATAACAGCTGCTTTGAAAAGAGGGATCTCTCTCTGTCTCTCTTTCTTACAGTTTTTGAGAACATCTAATGATTGCCCTTTGAGGCAAATTTATAATATGCAAATCTGCAAATAAAATTGATATGACATGTCTTTGCTTGTTCTAATGATTTATAAGTTAGTTTTTGATGGGAAACATTTTTTGCAGAAGCTGTACAGAACAGGTTTTAAATAAATGTTTAGCTGATGCTTAATTGTAACTATTTATTAACATCATTTAAATAGACCTGAAAGTTTTAAAGATTTAAATCTGTATCACCTTGAAATAAAAAGTGCGTATTTATGTTGCATAAGTATTTCTGTCTTTCTCTGCAGCCCCCATGGGAAGCATCTCTTCTATGGAAGTGAACGTGGATGTCCTGGAGCAGATGGACCTGATGGACATCTCTGACCAGGAGGCCCTTGACGTGTTCCTTAACTCAGGTTCAGGAGCTGACGAGGGAGCGCTAGCATCTGCACTACCAGGTGCACCACTTGCTTCAATTTGCAATAATAATAATAAAGAAATAATTCTTATCTGTTTTCTAATGCAAATTTTTACAAAAGCATATAATGAAATGTGTCAAAAAACACAAAACGATGAAGATTTATGAGACTTTTTCCATTATTATTGAACCAAACAGGGTTGTAATGTATGTGTACATCTGTACTTCATCAGAGGAAATATTAATATGGAATTGTAAGAGATTTTAAGATGTTACTACAGAGGAATATATATTTTTAATCTTACACAAATACATGTAAAATACCCATGCTAAAAAAAAAAAGAAAACTAGCACTGTCAGAACAAATGTTCTAATCCCCTCTGCCAATAGAGTGTGTGGACGAAGAAGAAGATGAGGAAGACGAAGATGCAGAGGTGGTGTACAGGGAGCGTGCACCTTTGAAACGGCAAAATGAAGTCCTCACAAAGTCACGCATGTCCTCTACATCGTCTGGTTCCAGCGATAGCAGCGAGGGAGGAGTCGACACACCTGTGATCCAGTCGGATGATGAAGAAGTCCATGCCGACACTCTGCTTCTGACCTCCGTTCCCCATACCAGAGATGAAGAAACTGAGGAGGAAGATGAAGAGGAAAGATGTCTTGCAACTAAATCTTCATAAAGACTTACTTTACTCTTTGTAGAGGTACAGAGGGTAAAAAGATCTCTTTCTATTTCTCTGTCTCTACATTTGCATTCCTTTCTTTTGGGGAAACCCCTGCATGGTTGACCTGGCTGTGTCTTATGAAAGTTTCCTATGTACTTTGGATTTTTCTTTGCAACTAAAATAGTCTCTATTTTTCCTAGTAACTGTTAAAGATTAAATTAATTAAATTGTTTTGTTGTTTGAACTCTTGGCAACATTCCTGTTTCCTGATGTGTCATACCACTTGTTTCCTATTGCCAGAAAGAAACCGTGCCCATTTTGTCTTGAAAGCATATGTGCTGAACAGCCATGTGAAACAGAAAAGCCACAGTGCATCTTTGCTTTAAAGCCTTTCCACAAGTAAAAGAACCGAAACAGAGCAGAGTCATAATCAGAAACAAATACAGACAAATACAAAGAAAAGGGAAATCCAAGGCAACCTGTAAAAAGTAATTATCCATTATCTATACCTCCTTAGAGAGTGACGGGGGCTGGAGCCAAGCTCACACTGGACAATCACGTAGCTGATACATAAAGACAGAGAGCCATTCAAAGTTGCACCTATGAGCAATTTAGAATTTCTAATTACCTAATCAAACCTGCATGTCTTCAGACTGTGGGAGGAAGTTGGAGTAGCTAGAGGAAACCAAAAACAACAACAACAATAAAAAACACTTGCTGTAAGGCAACAGTGCCAACATTGCCTGTGCCTTGGATTTTCCTCTTATTTATTGGTGTGTAGATCATGTAGATCATTGGGTTTGACCTTAACATGAATATAACACATGCACTGTAGCATAGATTAATTGACACTGACTGTACATTACAGACTGGAATGGTGCAAATTTACAGTTTAATAAGTCAGAGGTTCAACCACTACAGAGTATTGCTCTGCTGAACTATGGCAGGTGAAACCTGTACCTCAAAGTACAATCATTAGACAGTTGGCAAAATATATGACCAAGAGCGAGTGATTCATTTCACAAAGATTTCTGTGGTCATGCCTGTGTATGTTCACACGCAAGTGTGTGTGGGAGCGTGCAAGTGGTACAATACAATAATAATTACAATGCAACAGGTAGGTGAACCTACTTTCAAGACCTTTTTACAGTGTTATTCATCGTGTGTATCTCTTCCCCATTTGAACATCTTGCTATGAACTAAATAAAAAGTTAAAATGGTTGAATTTACTGTATGTTTGCCTGTGTTTGATGTCCTCCACTCACAGTTTTGGGTTCGCTTTAGGCTTTTCTAATACAGCCAAGTTCCATGGTTGTCTCTGCAATGCATTTCTCTCAAACTTACGTTTCTAAACCTCTTTCTAACCGAATAGTCAAAAATAACATCTAACAAACAAAACTGAATGCTAAACATGCTGGCAATGCTTAGATGGTCTGCATCCTGTACATATAAATCATGAAGGATAGATTCACATAGGTTCCCCATGCATTTTTGTTTGCTTCTTTCATAGTGTGTGTGAAATACTTCAACAGTATTCAAATTCAAAAGACACCAAAACACAACAAGGCGCCAGATGCTCTGGCTGCTGCAGTTTAAATGCCTGTAATGCTGATGACTGGGGCCCTCTGATTGGCAGTGCGTGAAGGATGTCTCACCAATCCCGGACCTGCACTTCAAACATGACCCTGCCTCTGAGACTTGGGGCCAATCCAGAACCGGCACCCGCACACCTGTATTTACATACAGAATAATACACACCCATACATACACAGGGGTGAGACAGGTGACCTTAAGAGTAAGCAAAACCTGTTTCACTGTTCATAGGAACATGAATGCACTTGACTTGACAAGAGACTTGACAATCTGTGACCCTACCCTTTTAAAGCATCCAGATGACAAGCTCTATAGGTCAACTGTCAAAAGTTGTTTATAAGAGTTCAAACTCAAACTCAAACTTTATTTATTTATATAGCAGGGACGGCGCCATCATTTAGAAGTGAGAGGGACAAATTGTTTAGAAGTCTATTGAGTGAATTATTATCCTCTCGCATTCAATTGCACCTCTCCTTAGCAGCTAAAGAACCACGTAACCACAAGCAGCACAGCACCAGGAAAGCGACTTTAGTTCTTTAAAATGATATACTATCCAAATCTAAAATCTAAATCTAAAATCTAAAGCTGAAAAAACTCTGGTTGAGTTAATATAGAATGACCCTGGAGCATCTACAGGGTGAGTAGCCATATAATTAAGTGCCAAATGACAACACTGAACGCCAAAAGTTCTGTAAAACACCATTCCTGTTTCAAATTATCAGCACCAAAATTGAATGGAAGTGACAAGGTAACAGGGTAATAAGCCACATAATTAAATTTAATGGCAAGAAGTGAAGTGAAAGTGAAACAATAAACATATCAGCATTAAGATGTAGCTATTTTATCATTTATTTTATCATCAACTATGACAGCACAGATGTGCAAAATTAATCACTTAAGAAAAATGGTATGACCTATGCCTGCTGCCCAATACAGCAGTCAAATAACATATGCAAATAAATAAATAATAAACAAATGAACAAAAAGACATTACATATAAACTACATCTTTAAACATCTGTGTCAGTATTTCCCTTTTGAACTAAGGGAATCAAAGGCTACAGGCTCCTGATTAACTGTATTACAAAATAATATCATCAGTTCTAGATTTCTTTTAGACCCAAGCAGAAACAATAATATAATCAAAATAAACAGTTGTATTAAGTAAAAAGTAACTAAGTCTCTTTGTTGATGATCCTCTAGTTAAATAACTGTGATGTTAATGTTTGTGTGGGGGCTAGACCTATATAAATAAATAAAAAGAGAATGGAATATACATATCTATCTGTGATAGGCCAATATATAACATTAATGCAATCATTCAATCATAATAATAATCAGCAATCAGCAAATTCATGTAAATAAATAAATTCAATCTTTACAAAAATAACGCATACAAAGAAACGCATACATTTATATTCTTATTTTCTACCCAGAAGTGAGTAATCTTAGAGTAGCCAAAATAGTAACGTTACTCAAGTAAGAGTATTGTTACTTTAGAATAATATTACTCAAGTAAAAGTAAAAAGTATTTTGCAACAAAACAACTCTTAAGAGTACAATTTATCCAAAAAGTTACTCAAGTAAATGTAACGCAGTAACTAGTTACTACCACCTTTACCTTAACTAGCTAGCTTAACTAACTAAACTGACATCTATATGTTAAACATTATCTACATTCAACAGCATTACTCAACTTACACGGCTTATTTGAAAAAAAATAAATGTCTAAAGACTTTTGCCTCTTGTCTGGCTTGCTGAACATGTTTATACAGAAGCACTGCCCGGATCTGAACCACACCAAAGATATTCAAAACAATATTTTCCTAGCGGTCTCTGATCACACAGACAGCAGTGTTTGTTTGCCTGCTCATGATGCATTCAGCGGCTCGGAAAAACACATTTCCACATGTTAAAAATGAACTGAGTGGTTGTAATGGCTGTAAAAAGTGCGGGGGGCAGAGGGCACAGATATGGGAAGTGCGGGGGACATGACCCCTACATACCCCGCGTCCGCTACTATATATAGCACCTTTCAGCCCAAAGTGATTTACAGAGCAAGAATAAAACAGAAGTAGACAACAAAAGAAAGAGTCAGCAAAATGGATAACACAAAAGTGAAATAGGTAAAGTAAAGTAAAGAAATAGACTATAAAATGTATATAATATGTGTATAAATGAATAAATAAATAAATACATAGAAATTAAAACCAAGTCAACAAAACGTAAAAACTACCGCAATAAAATACAATATATAAAAAACACATTAAAACCTGTAAGGAGAATAAACAAAGAGGATGACAAGTAAAAAGAAAGCAGAGAACAGCAGTGTATGGTGAGGCACCTTACATAAAAGCTAGGCTAAAAAGCTTTTTTAAAAAAAAAAAGATCCACTGTTCCAGAGAAGGGGACCACAGGCTAATGGCAGATTCCCCATATTTCTTTGTGGAGGTTCTTGGCAGGAGTCCAGCTGTCAAGGATCTGAGGGCCTGCTTGGTTCATATCTCTGTAGTGTGTCTAAAAGATAGGTCGGTGCCAGGCCATTCGGTGATTTAAAAACCAATAAGAGAATCTTAAAATCAATTCTAAAACTAATAGACAACCAGTGCAAGGATTTTAAAATGGGGGTTTTGTGTGCCCTCTGTCTGGTCTTCGTCAGTACTTGGGCTCAGAGATCTGTACCAGTTGTAGGTGGCCTAGTGTTTGAGTGGCCCAGACAGAAGGGCATTACAGTAATCGAGTCTTGAAGTGATAAAAGCATGAATTAGTTTTTCTGTGTTGGCCGGGAAAGGTCTGACTTTGGCAATGTTTCTGAGATGATAAAAGGACGTTTTTGTAATGTTTTTGATGTGAGCCTCAAAGTTGAGTTTGGAATCCATGGTTATTCCCAGATTTTTTACTCTATCTTTTGTGTGGTCTTTTGTGGCCTATTATTTCTGTCTTATCAGTTATTTATTTCTGCTAAGCAATGAACTAAGTTGTTAACAGGACTGATTGTGTGGAGCTACAGCAATGTATAATTGTGTGTCATCTGCATAGCTATGGAAATTAATGTTATGTTTGCCTGTATGATTGCATGCAAGGGAGAAAAGAATTTCCTCTGACAATTTTAATCTCTGTACATACCGAAACTTGTTCTTGTCTTCTCTGTGCTTTCTAGTTCTTCTAGTTTTACAAGTTCACTCAGTTAATTAAGCCTTTAAACTAAAAGGGATTAAATGCCACTGATTTGTTTACTCTGTTTTTCTTTCTGTTTGTCTTTTCCTTTTATCACTTCTAACTAAATCAGGTACCTGAAGGCATTCACCCTTTCAGTTAAACCAATCAGATTCTGCTGCAACCTCTGTGAGCCATATATACTGTATATATATACAGTGCTACTGTCACTGGACTAGGGTATAGGGATTTAATAGGACCAGCAGGAAGATTGCCCCTAACTGACACTACCTCCAACAGCAACTTGGTTTCAAGTTTTGTACTGACCAAGCCTGCATGTGCTTCTATCCCTCGCTGGTAGTGGTGGCTAATGATTCTGCAAAGGCTGATGAGGAGGAAGGAAAAACGCATGTGTAAAGACAGCAGAGAAAGATGATAGGCTAACAATGCAGTTGTGTTACTGTGCTATTGGATAGATGTGACCACCTGATTACACTGACTGACAGCCTGATAATTATATATAATGACAGCAACTGTGAGAGCAAAGAGTGAATGTGAAGAAGGAAACAAAAATTTGTGACAAGCCTAAGCATGCAAAAGTAACCTACAGTGTTCCTGACTGAACTTTTACTAGCACTCAGACTGCATTTTTTAAATATATCACTGCAGGCATTGGCTGGTTTGCTCTGTCCCTTTCTGAACTGTTCCTGCTTATAGAACCAATGCAGAACCAAGCTATGTGAGACTTACAGGAAGGCAGGTGCATGACTGAGCTGTTGTGGGAGTCAAATCATCATATGCTACCTCATACTAAATTCTACATTTTAAATTGATTACAATAAAATCTTTCCTACCCAATATGAATTCTATTTGAGTGCTGATCTCCAAAGTTAACCAAGTCTTATGTTTTGGTAATGTCCTGAACCCAAGAGCAGAACTCACTGTTCATACTAGTGTCATTCAGGAAAGTGCCACAGCACCTTCAAACCTCAACTACTTATTCCTCACTAGCCCCTTTGTGAGAAAGTCTAAAGTCTAAAGCGAAGTAATCATCATCATTAGAAGAAAACAAATCTGTACTATATTGGGCAACTGAAACAGCTTTGGATCCCCAATTGAACATGCAAAATGTAACAAAGACATGGGTGTGTGAATTTGGTTACTCCTAATTATCCCAAATGTCAAATACCAGAAACTAATGGCATATCATAAAACAAAAATTACCTTACCAATTATACATTGTTGGCTAGAAAAAAAAAAACCTTGTTGGTGCCATCTCGTTGTGTGACAAAACAAAATCACCTGACAGTGACCTGAGGCTACATAAATAGGGAGGAGCTCTACAGTTTTTCTCCCAATAGTTCTGTTACTGTGGCCTGAATCCTCCTTAATGGCTCTTCAGTTGACAGAAATAAAACAGTTTTATGAAGTTCCCACAGCACAAAGACACCTACTAGCCAAACAGGTTTTGCATTCTGAGTAGTGTATTTATGCAGATGTCAATGTAAGAAGTGTAATGAAAATAGAGATGATGAGTGTTTTGAAAACACCCACCTGTGAAATTCTTAAACATGCCGTAAGGCAGATCATGATATTGGAGAATGAGTTAATCTGACAGGTAAGACTTGGCTCCGGTGTGGGATTTGAATGTGTTCTCATGGTCATATAGGCTTTTTCTGTAGGATTCGGTTTCTTACAGTTGACATGAATTCTGAATCAGAAACCAGCATGTGTATAGGCATATTCAGATTAAGGACAAAATGTACCAAATGTACATGACGGACTGTGGGTTTAATGAATGTGAGGTATACTGTAGATTAAAATGACATTTCTGTCATTTATCTATTGCTTTGCAGGATCTATGGAACTGAGCAACATTTGGGATGTAGGTCAGACATAAATAAGACATGGTAACCTGAGCTGAGTTGGAGGGATGTATACCTGAGCCGAGCCCTGTCGGCACAGCAAGAAAAACAACTTATTTCCACAACACCATACACTCATTTACAATATATACTGTATGCAGCTATAGAAGCAGTGCTCACAGCACAGCTCCAACTAGTTTTGTCCTACACATAACTGACATGTACAGACACCGCAATTGCAATTGCACGCAACTGCGCATATGAACAGACAGCCCTTTGTTTACTGCAGTCAGCCAACCTGCTACCTGTAGGCATTGTGGGCTGTCTTTTGAGCGCTCTTATTCATGCTCGTTCACTCTTTTGAAGTATTCCCACAGAGGATATCAAGCAGCAAGGACCAAGATGAAGACATTTTTCCTGCTTTTGTTGGTAGGCATGACATTTTTAATTAACTGCAGTTATGTATATATAACCTAGATGTAAGAAGGCATTATACTATTTTGAAAATAAAACAGAAAGCGAATGTGAATATTTGTTTTTTTGTTAAATTGTGTTGTTTGGAAGTAACAGCACAGAATGTCTATATGTGTAAAACGTCTAAAACATACAGTTGCTGATGTTCTGTTAAAATGTTTCCATGCATGATGCTATGGAAATACAGGTTGTCGAGATAGTAACATGAGCTGCTTGTAGTAGAGTACACCACTTTCATGAGCTTAACACAGGCAGTAATTTTAAACAGAGTTGTTGGATTTGATGGTAATAATAGTAATATATTGTAATAATGTAGATCTTCCTGTAAATCTCCAACTTCAGAATCTCAAACCCTGCAGTTTGCTATTATGCTTAGTGTATTAGGTTTCCAGTAGTATTATTACACACCCATTCTATTCTGGTTGATGACGGCTGAATCCCTGTAAACATCTCTTTTTGTAAATATTCTAGTAAATGTAAACAAAATTGCTTTCATTCTTGCAACATGTTGCCCTGTCTATGCTGAGTTCTTACGGATACATACAGATATGGTCTAAAGAACGATAAGAACAAGAACAAGAACAATAATAATAACAATAATGATAAGAAGGAGAATTAAGTAAGGAGTTAAGATGCAGACCATAAATAGCAATCTACCCAGTTCGCATTCAAAGGGGGACCTTCCTATCATCTATCTAAAGGTATAAAAAAACAAATGTGAAAATTCATATTAAGTGAAATGACCTACGTACTTTGCTACTGCGTGCTAATGTGTTAGATGTTTTTTTTTTTCAATTATAACTTCTGTAATTGTGATAATATTATTTTCTCAGTGCTATTTCTATACATTATGTACTCTTCTCATAGCACTCCTGCTCAAATGCAAATTAAACATGCAGCCTAGAAAGGTGAAGGAGTATCACAGTATAGTTTTTCTGTTGCTGTAGGTTGCATTAATGGCCCTGGCAGAGTCTCACGGTGGGCGCAAAAGGCGTTCCAAACGGGTAGGTGTTTCATGTTTGCCATTACAAACAAATGTTTTTTTGCACCAGGCAGAAATTGTAACAGGTGTATGTTTGGTTTCACATTCTGTGATCAACAGGAGGTTTTGCTGCGTTCCAAACGAAGGTGGGTTTTGTCTACAATTGAATTAGAAGAAGAAGATCCTGGACCATACCCTAAAAAGATTTCACAGGTGAAGACATCACTTTGTAAAAATTACCAACCAATGTGGCAGCTCAATATCCTAACTGGGTCAAACATGCAAATAATAACACCTGAATGGTTTGTGTCTTTACACTAGATGTTTAATAACATGACATCAGAACACGAGCATGAGTTCCGTATAAGTGGAATGGGTGTGGATGTTGAGCCGAAGAACATATTCTACATCGACAAGCACACAGGAGATGTCTTCGCCCGTGAAAAAATTGACAGAGAGGTGCACTACAGACCCTTCCATGTGAGTTAATACTGTATTACCGATCTCTCTGGTTATTAATACGGATTTTCAACGATCAGATTTTAGAAATAATTTTACATGACTATCTTTATCCACAGATCAAGTTTGATATATATCACCCACACAAAAACAAACCACTGGACAAGGCATTAGCTTTTGATGTAGAAATAAAGGACATCAATGACAATGCACCTACATTCATGCAGCCTAAAATACAAGTCAATGTGGGCGAAAATAAACATGAGGGTGAGTATACAGTAGTGTAAATGACTAGAGTATTAGTATTTTGTGCTTGCACTCAAATGAAAACAATTAACAGCAGTAAGGCTATAGACGTGTAGATGGTCATCATGTATCATATACTTATGTTGTGTATTTTTTCTACTATTCCCTACTATTCTAAAACATATTCACTCTCTGCTTCTTCCTTCCCTCAACCTCTTGAAGGGTACTTGCCAGTGCAGCTGCAGGCCATGGATAGAGATCAGGAGAACACACCTAACTCTAAAATCACCATCAGTCTGGTTTCACAGAAACCCGAAGAACCAAAGATTGAGCTGGAACAGATTGATAGCAGAATGGCCCAACTCATCTTAAAAGGATGTTTTGACTACGATGTGAGACTCAGTGACTTACTGTTGCTACCTACGTGAGTAGGTAGCAGCATGTACATGGCACACACATATACTGAATTGTCAATAAATTGTCTAAAATATCATCTTTATGTTTCAGAAACATAACAAGTATGAAATTGTGGTTCAAGCAAATGATCATGGAACACCCCCCCTATCCTCCACTGCAGTTGTAACTCTCAATATTCTTGACAGAAACACTAATCTACCAAGATTCAAGGAGAAAAAGGCACAGATGTTTTATTATTATTATTAATAAATTTGCTTTTTAACATTATGTATGATGTTAAAGATGAAACTGTTCTGTCTGTGCAGTACCATGGTGAAGTGGATGAATCAGCTACCAAACACGATCTTTTGAGAGTTGGGGTAGATGACAAAGACACTCCTCAAACTGATGGTTGGCGTGCCGAATACTATTTCATCAGTGGGAATGAGGATAAAAACTACGAAATTGTAACTGACAACATCACTAATGAGGGTATTCTGAGTGTCATCAAGGTAATTTTTGCATTTCTCATGCTTATAGAATCTTCATTTACAGTGTGCTAAAGTAAAAGTCAAACAAGGTTTTGTCATTTATCAAAAAGAACAATACTGACCTAAACTTGTGTATCTTCCAGGGAAAGGATTTTGAAAGGACAACTTTAACCACCCTCCAGATCGGAGTAAAGAATAAGCCAGCTTTATGGGTTTGTAAAGATAAACCAACTGATGCCGCAGGAACAATAGAAGATTCAGTCAACGTCACAATCACAGTGATTGATGTCAATGACCCACCTGAGTTTAAGAACAATCCAGCTGATGTATACCAAAAGGAAGAGGAAGCGCCAGGAAAGGTGCTGTTCATTCCGGTGGTTGTTGATGTTGACTCTGACGAATCCGCCATCAGGTTGGTGTCTACATACTGTATGCCTGATAGCTTATTGTTTACCAATATTAACGTTTGAGAGTTCAAAGAAATCTTATGATGCTATATCTTCTGATTTTTCATTTTTAAATATAAACATCTATCGAAACCAACCATTTCTGCTAAATTTGGCATTTAAAGAGTTGTGCCCAAGATCTGTAATGAGCAAGAAATTTCACTGCTAAAAAAAAATTAAAATAGTCAATGTTTTCTGGTGAAGAAATTGTGTAATGGATTTCTAAATGACTAAAATGCATATCTTTGTTATTTTCTGTACTGCTAGTTTAATGCTGGCCATCAGATATCCATAACCCAGTACTGGCATATGTGCAGTAACTGCTGATGCATTGGCTGGAAATATAACATCACTTCTGCTCAACTTCTACTTGATTAGGTATGAGGTGTTAGACGATCCAGCCGGTTGGGTGAGCATTGATAAGAAAACAGGACAAGTAAAATCAGTAAAGAAGATGGACAGAGAGTCACCCTTTCTTAATGGCACAAGCATTTACAAAGTTCTCATTGGTGCCATAGATGATGGTATGAACAATCTCTACTGTATATTCTAATCAAATACAACCTGGATATTGCCCAGTAATTAACTAAATGACCAATTAAGTGTGTTTTTTTTTTGTTCTTTTGCTGTGGTTATCAAGGTGAGCCTCCAACTACAGGTACAGGCACTGTTCTAATCCATCTGGGGGATGTTAATGACAATACACCTCTGCTGGTCAGCGAAAGTGTCATTATGTGTGGAAACAACGTTAACAAGGTCATAGTCGCTGCCAAGGACTCGGACATCCATCCTTTCAGTGGGCCCTTCTCCTTCACCCTGGGGGGTGATGCCAAGACACTGGAGGACTGGGAATTAAGCCCTGACTTTGGTAAGTATATATCTGTACACCTTCCTGACAAAAAAAATGTATAATATATTAACATTTGACCAGTAAATATAACCATGAGCAATCTGCTGCTGATCTACTATCATTTTAGTATTGAGTATTGTAATAAACTTGGTCTTAGCAATGAAGTTAAAATTTTGGTATCATCCCACTACACTTCTCTTTATCTCTTCTTTATTAGGTGAGGAAGTTGGGGTTGTTAGCCGGAAAACACTTCCTTACGGTAACTACTCAGTGCCCCTGGTGATTCAGGACCAACAAAACATGGTTGGACATGACACTTTGGAAGTGATAGTGTGTGACTGTGGAAACAATGATGTTTGCCGTGGCACATTGCCAATTTCAACCAGCTTTGGTGTACCTGGCATTGGACTGATCATTGCAAGTCTCCTCTTATTTTTGCGTGAGTATGGCAACCAATGAGTCAATGAGTTAGTGGATTTTGTCCAATTTAGACAGCAACTATCACCAGTTTGTTGAAATCACGTACATTCTGTTCTCAGTGTTATGTGTTGATGTGTGCCTGCAGTACTGCTAATCATCTTTATGTGTCAGTGTGGAAAGAAGGATTTTAACCACATCATACAGGAAGAGGGTAACCAGACCCTCATCAAATACAACCAAGAAGGAGGGGGCGCTGAATGCAAGGTTGGTTGTCATGTGTGCAAATTCGAGAGTAAGACAGTGAGTCTATGTATGTTATGTTACTCCACCAAACGCGATGTGTGATTTTTTTCGGGGTGTACCTAATTTAGTCTTTTTTCTCTGTTCTCTGTCAGACTGAGCCTACTCTGTTCCTGACACCTACAAACACTGTGGATGTGACAAATGGCCTAAAACAGGCCAGTGCCCAGGTAATCCATCTCTCCTCCCTCAGCTTCTCAGTCACATTTTTTTGACTTTTTCACATAGGGTTTAGGTGCAACCATACCTATTTCCCATACATAGGCTCTGTTTGGATGCATAACAGACCAGTGAACCTTGAGCATATAGGGGTAGAACTTCCATATACTATGTGAGACCCACAATGGTCTCACCTCTGGACCGAGACAAGACAGTCACTGCACGTTCCATTTCATATAGGCTTCACCTTTTGAGGCTACCGCTACGCATAAGCACAAGCACAAGCACACTCACTCATGAGAAATCAATAATCAGTCTATACTTCTGCAATGTGTCACAACACATTACAGGTCATCAAGTGCACAGAAGGCACAGAGACTGTATATCTGTTTCTGCAAACAAATTCCTCAATTACAGTTTTCTTTCAAATCAAACGTTTCAAGACATGAGTGGAAAGTACTGTTCTTAATTTTTGAACTTTACTTCTTCAGTACACCTTAAGAACAAATACAGAATACAGAAAATTGCAGATGAACATTTAATATTCAGGAATTTACATTGTAGACATACCACTGCCCATACACACTTTCCACCTAGTCTTGAATATTAAATGTATTTTATGTAATTAACAGCTACTTATTTTTAAATAATAATTTCTTTTGACATGTTCATCAAAAAGCAAAGCAAAAGAGGTGTTGTCTGTGTTTTGTTCTTTAAAATACTAAAAATGTACTTCAATGTGTAAATATTTTTAATATTGATTTATTCTGACATACAGATATATATTTTGAGTAGTAGTTAGTTAGCTAGTTTATTACTGAACACGCTCATCACACACTGCACCGTCAAATGATGTGCCGTCATGCAACATGCCACGAGTACAAGAATATTTGCAACCTGTGAAAAACACTGAGGTGTGTCAGTGTTGGCACCGTTTCAGTTTTAAAGGGCTCAGTAAGAAGGCGACAGATGTACAGAAAGAAAACAGTCAGTGTTTCAGATAATGTAGCCCCTAATAATTAATAGTGAGTGACAGCTATAATCCAGTTCATTTTTTACAGTCAGTTCAGTTTCTCCATCTACCTGAGGGGAAGACAGATAGACAGGGATGTTATGTAAGACTGTGTTTAAAATGTAAAGCTTTAGACACATTTATGTTGGAGACAGATATATGGCATTTGTAAAGCAATAAGTAATTAGTTAACAGGGTGAACAGTGACATAGCAAAATATGAAGAAAATGTTTTCAATTGCCCAGAGTACCTGCAGAGAGCGACTACATGATATTTTTCACATGTACTGATCACATTCACTGCGTTTACTTTGAATGTAGTACAGAATGTGATACTCCAACAGAAGAAGTTTAAGGAGTTGCTCTTATGGATCTGCGTCTTATTTTCAAACATTTCGTCAAATGCTTTTATAAATGTCATAGAATAGCCATTTTTACTGCCATTTATTTCCTTTATTCAACTCAGATGTCTCAGATGACTTCAATAACGGCCCAGAACATGGAGATGTACAACAGCTCACAGGTCACCCAGGCAAGTCACAGTCTACTTTGTGTGTTTGTAATTTTACAAAGCAAAGAATTATAATGATTTAGGGGAAGATTCACAGCACTGGTTAAAATGATGACTTCCAAATAAATATGTAAAAAATAAAAAATAAAATAACTTAGTGATTCGTGGTGTGTGCAGGTATGCCCTGTTACTGTCCTGTACTACGTACCTCTACCCCGATTTAACCTTATTGTACATACCCCACCCTACAGACCCTAGAGACCCTAGAGACCCTACAGAGTAACTCTAACATGACCTCAATGGGCATGCACCGTCAAAGAGGTAGCCTCAAAAACTATGGGCAGACCATGGTGAGTACTACAGCTGTTTTTTCCATGTGATTCCTGATAAATGTGTAATCATGTCAACTGCGTACTGTAAGTTTCACTGATAGATGAGCTTTGTAGAGTCTCTGTACATTTACAGCTTAAATCCACAAGGGGGTGCCACACCCTCAATTTTAACATGAGTAGCACCTGTTTTTTACAGTCTATGTGGTAAAGTACACACACCCACATGTTTTTTTTTTTTTATTTATTATTTCAGTACTCTACATGGGCAGACAAGTCGAATTCCTACCAGGTATGCAGTCCTTTTAATTAAATTAGTATATATATTTATTCATATTTGACTGAGCTCTATACACTTTCTAATATTTAATATAATATAAATAATATTTACACCATATTTTGGCTATAAGAGCTCACAATCCTCCTCTCTGTGAACAGGGAGGCTCATCAAGGTACAACCGCTCTATCAGCCTGCTACCAGGTCAACAAATCATTCAGGACCACCTTGAGAGGGTAAGAGAGCTTGCCTCACATCTAAAACATTGAATAGTAGCTCTCTGCCATTGTTTGTAATTGAATGGGTGAATGAGACAAATTACCCAAAATAGATTTAGATAAAAGCTCTATATAAAACAGAGCTATTTACCAGGTGAAGCCATTGTTCTGATGATCCCATTCAATAAACTGTACTGCACAGAACTGACTCGGGGCAGGCCACAATCCCGGAGTGAATGGGAGGTCTTTGAAATAATACTCAAGTGCCATGAATTTAACATTAAACATCTAAACTAAATGTTTTTTAAATGCATTTTGGTATGACCTGTTTTTGACTAAATGACCTAGCAATCTCTTTTTGATTCTTCAATCCCACAGAGACTGTACATGATTGACGGTGACCATGTAGACCACCCAGTGTACCGACCCTACAACTATGCCTACGAGGGACAAGGCAGCAGAAGTCAGTCTCTGGATCAGCTGTCACTGAGTAACCAGGGAGATGATTTGAAGTTTGTGAATGATTTGGGGCCAAAATTCAAGACCTTGGGAGGCATCTGTCAGCAGATAATTAAAGAAAAAAACATCCAACTTTAAGAGGAACCGCTGGGATTTCTATATCAATCCAGTTGCTCTTCACTCCCCGTTTGAGATCAGATTATGGACTGATCAGACTGGATTTTTTGCCATACTACAATGTTTGGATTTTGACATACACGGGGGACTCTGGTAGATGTACATGTCATACCAAGCTTGGTGTCTACTCATGAAACAAGGATTATGTAGTAAAAGGCTGCTTGCTTGCTTGAAGATGTCATTAATGCACTGCACTATCACACTTTGGTGACATTGAAATAATGATTTGACAATGGCTGGGAATGTTTGTTTTTTCTACTTTGCTACATTAGGACTGACCATTGGGTCTCAGTACTATTTGGGTTTTGCACTGGCAGTATTATTTTTGAAACTTTAAGTTTATCTTTGGAAACTGTAGACAATGTTTTATTTCTGCTATTCAATTAATTTGTGTGGCTTGAACTGGTGATACTGTGGTGTGGACTGTGCTTTGTTTTCTGTTGTGCATTTTTGCATTTGCTGTCCTAAAAATACATTCATTTCAGAAAACAGATTGAAATTTTTACTTGGAGAGGAGAGAGAATAGGTGTCTGGATTATACTGAGCAACATACTGTACCACTATGTTACAGTGTTAATACCACTTTAATTTGCAACGAGTATAATACGTTTTGTACACTTCAGTGCTAGTAACCAAGCCTAACTTAAAGACAATGTCATAAATTGTAGAAAATGAAGAGGTTGCCAGCGAGGGAATAGACAGTAGAAATGTCAGAAGTATTGAGAGTTCTAAATTCAATTCATTAAGCCAATCTACAGCATGTGTAATATTGTATAATTATATCTTTCAAAATCTGTTTATCCTTATAAGGGTTGTGGGCGCTGGAGCTGGTACCAACTGACAATGGGTGAGAGGTGGGGTACGCTTGTTGTTCATCGCAAGGCTGATACATAGAAACAAATAAAGCAAATCACAGCAGTCACGTCTTGTACCTATGAGTAATTTAGAGTCACCATTTAACCTATAAACTTACATGTCTTTGGACTGTAAGAGGGAGTACACAGACAGAACTCACACAGACATGAAGTGAACATGCACACTGAAACTCCCAGGCCCCAGCGGGCTGGCAGGTTCAAACATATTTTGCAATGTACGGCTGCTGTGCTGCATAACTACAGCTGAAAGTTACAATGGGTGCCTTTCAGCAGAAGCAGGAGAACTTGTCTTTTTATTACTGGTGTGGAACAGGGTAATATGCAAATCTGAGACTTGTCTGAACTCATTTGAACCAGACACATAGAGAAACAGATGGGGGTTTTTTTCACCTTCAACTCAGTTGAGATGCAGCACAAAAAGCCAATAGAAGACCTTAAAAGTGCTGGTACTTCAAACTACCGCAACAAAGATATATAATACTAAAACCTAAAATGGAATCAACTGTTGATTAATAATAGTGATAATGGAAAAAAAACAAGTTAATCTTTTAAAATTCCAGTTAGGCAGAATACATTGTGTCCTTCTTTGTCTCATAGAGGACACGCTGTGACTGCAGTAAGCTGGTCTTAGTCACCCAAAACATGAAACAGATTTTGAATGCTCCACCCAGTTCTTATCTTGATTCTTGAGAAGTGATTTCATCAAGACTGCTCGTAAATGGTTTCTCTGAGGCCTTATTTCAGTTGAACTCTCAGCGTTTACTCCCAAGTGTCGATTGACATGTCATGCAATCCTTACCCTGTTTCCCCATGGTTGGTAAGCATAAAAGGCTCGGTATAATTAAACAAATATTTTTTATTACCCTCCCAATAGAGTAATGTCTGTACGTGTACCTGTCCGTGAGCCAGATTTCTGCTTAAGTTTCTTACATTAGATTGTGCCTAATTCAACTGTCCGCAGGCGTTCTACAATGAATATCTAGTTAGCAAATTTATCTTAATGTATGATCAATCTCTAAATAAATAATAAAAAACACATTTTCCCACAGTACTCGTTTAAACCTGTTAACTTGTTTGCCGTTGTCACAAACTACTGATCTCAGAGATGTTACTGCTGTGATTTGCTTAAGAGGTATGTAGTAATGTAACATAAAAGCAGTGAAAAGCTCTCTATATGGCAGCACGTCCTGAAAATAAAAAATACATTATTGTGTTGCAAATAAAGCATGGAACCTGATGAATAAAGGCCAATGAATGGCCAATGGTTTTCTGGACTGTTTGTAACTTTGTTGTTTGTTGGCATATTTTCATATTACAATTAGCACGATTATTAAATAAAGTTAACTCCTCTCAACTCTCCAGTAGTAGTAAAAAAACTGCAGTAAAAAAGATTAGAATACAACACATACATGATGTACAAAAATTTCCAATTGTGTTAATATAAGTGTTTACCTGAACAATAAACTGGATTGGTCGGACAACAGATATCCTGTGTGAAAACTGACAGAAAAAGACTTAACAATGTCTGTCATGGATTGTCCCCTAGACTCTGTAGAGGAAGTGGGGGAAAGGAGAATGTTAGCAAAGCTGACTTTCATTTTGAACAACTCCTCTCACCCCCTGTATGAGACTGTGGGGGCCTTAAACCACCACCAGGAGCACAGGTCCATATTTCCAGCATCTGTCAGAGTCTCTAACACCATCATGGCTTAATGACTTTTATCTGTCAGTCCCTGGGATCGTTAAAGTATATCTTGTCCCATTGTGTCTTTAAAACTGGAGCAGAATATGATACTACTACTACTACTACTAATAATAATAATAACAACAATAATAATTTCTCTGCACATATTTAAATTCTATGCAAATGTTTAATTTTGCTACAAATGTTTAACTTCCCTGTACATTTTTTAAATTTCACATCCTCACATATTATGAAACGATCTAGTCAGATACATAATCATGCACTTGTGAATATGTCCAATATATTTTTGAACTCAAGTCTTTATTATTAATTAATTAATTAATTAATTAATTAATGACAATGATCAAGTTTAGTGTGCATCATTCACACCAAAACGGGTTCTGGTTCGTTTATCTTGAGTCACCCTGTCTGGAATTATGAAAAATAGTGATGTAACCGGCATTGGCATGTTGTTTGGACATAATTAATTTCAGTCTCTTTGTGATGCTGGTAATAATCTTTATTATGTGACAGTCCTCCTGGACAATAGTGTTTTACACAATTTATATATTTTTATTTATATTTATATATATTTATAAAATGTATATTTCTCATCTTTAGATTCCAACTTGTTTGAATGTTTTTAGAAATTAACATTTTTTTATCAATTACCAAAAATGGGGACCAATATATAAATGACACAGTTAAATATTATATAGGTATATGTAAAGGTGTTTTTTTTTTTAACAACCATAAAATGACAATTTGGAAATTACAGATTAAATTTAATTTTGTCAAACAACCAATGCAGCAGACGCATGTTATTTTTATCTATCAACATAATAGATGACCATCCCACACCTTTGTCCTATATGTTCTGGAAGAGGTTTTATGAGCAAAAACTAATCATAATAATATGCAAAAATAATCCCAAACATACTTATATAAATGTAAATAATGTTATGTGTTGTCTTTGCAGTGTTTGGGAGTCCACAGGTCAGCTTCAGAAATTTTGCAGCAACAAAAAAGAACATGGATCATTGATTCCTTCAGTATAGATTAAGGCTACATTTCCATACACACTCTGCGTAGTGAGTAACTACTGAGAGACACAATGTACTGATATAAATGGCACATATGACAAAATGCAGGAGATCACAACTAAATGTGAGCAGCACATGACACAAATATTTGCATGAAAGCAGTTACTACTAAAATATGTTCCTTAATGTGTGGGGACTTGTAAACTAGTTACTACTTATGAAATTTCATGGAACCATTTGGAATTTTTTTTTCAGTTTAGGCTTTAAGTTTTTTAGTTTTTAGGGTCTTTGGTTTTTTTATTTTTTATTTTATTTTTTGTTTTGTTTTACACTGTATTTGGGTGGAAGCTTCAGATAACAACACTGGGTTTAATGCCTGTCCCTGCACTGTTTGTTTTTATCCTTGTTTTTGTGTACGTTTTAAACTGCTGAAACTTAATTTGAAACTAAAAATAAGGGCCTAGTTACGCAGTAGGATGTGTAACACAGCATTTATAATGAAGACTGTGTATTGTGGAAATGGTTTCAAAAACAAGTACTGTAAGTTAAAGAAAAAAAAAGAGCCATTTTCTAAGTCAATATGGTGCATATACAAATTGGTGTTTTACTTTTGTCACAATATTCAAATATTTAATTTAGGATAACTTTTTTTTTTCATGCAGTAGCCATTAGACCCTGCTAGAAAATACCAACTTGTTATTTATTCTCTGTGAATCCATAAGAAAATGTCAGGCCTTTTAAAATATTGACATTTTCTTTTAGGGGAATAAACTGTTATACTTAACTAAAATGGAAAGAGTCTGTCGGACTGTATTGCATATTCAAATGCGTAAATAGAGCATTTCCAAGGAAATACAGTCATGCGCTACAAGTTTGTAGAGGATGATTGAAAGGGTGTGTCATTATCAAACTACTGATCTCAGAGACATTACTGCTCTAATTTGCATGAGAGGTATGTAGTAATGAAACACTACAGTGAATAAAGGCCAGTGAAAGCATGGTTTTATGGACAGTAGCTTTGTTGTTTGTAAAGATATTTCCATATTACAGTAAGCACAAACAAAGAATGTTAACGAAGATAAATAATACAATGAATCAGATTATGTTGATGAACTTGAAATAAGAAATATATAGAAGCACCAAAACACATTGCTGGGACTGAAGAAAAAACAAAAAATGTGAGTGTCAAACCGGTGAACATACAGGGTTTGGATATTTAGATGGTGTGTGGTGTTTACCTGAAAAAGAAACTGGACTGGTTGGACAACACAGACATCCTGTACCAAAAAGTTTAATCATCAGACACTGTACACACACCCTGTGTTTCTTCACTTTTGGGCTGGCACAGGCCCTCCCTCTCATAGGTATACTGCTGCCAAAACCCACACTGGCATTCACTTTCATTCAAGTGCATACAAGGAATACACGTATTACCTACGGACACATTACCGCACATTTGCTGTCTGGATATACAATGAGGATCAATCATTTCAGTCTCTTTGTGATACTGGTAAGAATCTTTATTATGTGGCAGTCTTCTGGACAGTAGCGTTAAAAAAATATTGCTAGCAATCAGTAAGTCAGTAGTCTAAAGCATGTATGGATGGATGGATGTGTGACAATGTTTATAGAAAGAACACAAAGAAACAGAAAACGTATGTATAGAAAATGTAATTAATGCAATCTATTGTCTTTGCAGTGTTTGGGAGTCCATAGGTCAGCTGGAAACTGGATCATTGATTCCTTCAGTATAGATGAAGGCTACGATGGAAGATTCCCATATAGTCTTGGTGTAGTGAGTATCTACTGAGAGTCACAATGTACTGATATGAATAGCACATATGACAAATACAGGACCATCACAACAAAAATTGCTGCTGTTCTGTTTTGACTCTCTACAGGTTAAAGTTGACAATAAGCACACCGAATTCAAGATACTTGGTCAAGGTGTTGATGTGGAACCCAAAGGCATATTACAAATCAATGAAAAAACAGGAGAGGTTACTGTACACGGCCCTGTGGACTATGAGAAATACAACGTTTTGAAGGTTAGAACGAATTTACTGAAAAGCACTATTACAGTATTATTACAATGATCTTTCTGTGTATGGAGCTTCTGGAAGGTTTTATTATTAAATAATTCTTGCCCTTGCATTACAGTGTACGTTTAAGGCATATGATGTTCTAAAAAATGTGGTGGACACCAAGTTGGGTATTGAGATAGTGATCATGGATGCAAATGACAATGCTCCAAAGTTTGAATTGGCATTGTACAAAATCAGCATAGCAGAATCAACAATGCAAGGTAACGCTGACTTCTGCTGTAACCCTTACTGGTACTATTAAGAAATGGTTATTTACATCAAATGCAATTGTTGTTAATCTCACAACGGTCAGAACATAAAAACAACTTCTTCCTGCTGCTACTGACAGGCACTGAAGTGATTTCCGTTTTAGCAAGTGACAGTGACTTCACTGAGCACAATAGGAAGATTAATTTTACAATAGTCTCAGTGAATCCTCCACCTTCAAAGGACCTGGAGTTCTATTTAATCCATAAGGATCAAACTGCAGCCATTTCATTTCATGGATGTCTGGACCATGAGGTAAGAAGACTGGTTGCAAATAGCATAATTTTCAAAAATATCCGTTTATTTGTGTGTGTGTGTATATATATATATATATATATATATATATATATATATTATTATTATTATTATTATTTAATTATTATTATCAGACAGCAGATAAATACACCATTATAGTGGAGGCCAAAGACAATGGAATAAAAAAACAGCTCTCCAGCTCCACCACTGTCATCATCACCATAGAAGATGGAAATAATCACGTTCCTGAGATCATAAAACTAACAGTAAGCAATATTTCAATTACTTCAAGGATATGACAGATGTTGCCCATAACATCTATAAGAGAGTCAAACATCCATTCCCATACAATGTACAAACACAGTACAGTATATATAGTGATGTGTGTTACAGGTCCAGAATGAAGAAAAAAATAAATAAAGCCATAAACAGTGAACAATCATGGAGTGACCTGATAGTCTTTTTTTAATGATAATAATAATAAATCCTCATTTATTGTTTTACCTCAGGGTACAGGGAAAGTGAAAGAAGGTATGGAAAATGTTCTTGTTTCACGTCTGCATGTTAAAGACGCAGACACCAAAGGTACAATGGCCTGGAAAGCGCTATATAGAATCCATGGAGATACACACAACTACTTCAAGATAAGTACAGATCCTGAGACAAACGACGGACTACTGTATGTGCAAAAGGTATTGTAACTGTGATCATATGTTGTTGTTTTTCAAGCTATAGTACAACTACTGTTTCATGAAAGTGCAAAAAAACACTGACACGCACAAGCTCTTAGAACCTCAGGTCAGTTTGGTGTCTTCAAAAAACAATTTGGCAAAAAACAAAAAAAACAAAACAAACAAAACCGATACAATAAGTTGATAAGATGACACAATGCTGTATTAAACGTTTCTACAACCTGCTCAGGTCCCACTTCAAATTGGACAGGGGAGTACTGAGGCTTGCTCAAACTGTGCTCCATCATCATACCTTTATTTAAAATGTTTATGCATCCATTTTAACTAACATTTATTTTTACAAAAATAAAGTATTTTGGCCTCGTTGATTAGATAAATTGCACCTGTAATGCTGAGAAATGTTAAAGATAATCAGACTTGGATATTCTTGACTAATTTACACAATTTTACTTTAGTAATATACTACAGAAAAGACCAACTACCAGTGTATGATGAAATTTGTAGTTTTTGTTACATTAAAGCATGTAACAACAAAAGCTACTCTTTGTCTTCAAACCATCATTTGATCTTTACTTTTTTTACAGCATCTAGACTTCGAAGACAATCCTCTAAAGAACGTGACTATCAGTGTGGAGAATGAAATCTCTTCTCACTCTTGCCGGTTAATCAGTCGCAGTAAAACTGGTGAATGGGAAGTACAAATGAGTGCTGGTGCCAAAGTTGGTGGTTTCTCTATTTCTGGTGACACTATTACTGGTATCTCTAGTACAGGTACCACAATTTATGGTACTAGTGCCAGCAGCACTTTTTCTGGTTTTAGTGGTGGGATTGTGGAGACACTAGGTATCTCAACCTATGTAGTCACAGTGACTGTGGAGGATGTCAACGAGGCTCCAATCTTCGACAAATCTAAACTACAAGTTACACTGAGTGAATTTGTTAAAGTGGGATATTATCTGGAGACAGTGACAGCAAAAGACCCGGATGTCAACAGTGGAAACACATTTAAGTGAGTCATGAAGCTACAAGTCTATCTCACACGACGACTCCATTCTATATCTGTATGTCTATAGAGAACTTGAAAATGTCTGACACAACATGTTTGTTTCAGATACATCATTGGACACGATCCAGCTCGATGGATTGCAGTGGACCCTGTGACAGGAAAAATAACCACAGCAAAGAATATAGACCGAGAGTCGACATTTGTGGTAAACAATATCTATAACGCCACAGTACTTGCTGTTGACAATGGTAAGAACTGAAGTTGTTTTTTACATTTTGTTTATGTTATCTGTCAAACTTTTTGTTATCTCATTTATGTATGTGTTTTTGGTCACCAGGCAAACCTCAAATGACAGGTACTGCGACTCTGAGCATCAGAATTACAGATGAGAATGACAACACTCCATTCCTGACTAAAAGCACAATTGATATGTGCCAGTCTGATGGACCCTCTCTGGCCAACATCACAGCTGTGGACTTGGATGAAGATCCCTATAGTGGACCTTTCACCTTCAAGCTTCTCGGAGATGTTGAGGGCAAGTGGAGATTAGAATCTAGTCAAGGTAAGCTCTAGTTATGACAACTCCTTTGGGGTTCAAACATAGCCAACATGATAGAACTCATGCAAATAATGTCACTCTTATCAAATCAATCTCAAAGTCTTGTTTATATGCTATGCCACAATGAATCTTTATAATGTGACAAAATGAATTTTGGATGTACAGGGTATTCAGTCAACCTGGTGAAAGAGAGCACGGTTCATTCCGGAATATCTGACCTGTTGGTGCAAGTGTTTGACCTCCAGGAGGAGAATGCTGTCCACAACCTGACAGTCACTGTGTGTAACTGCGTAAACCCAGCGATGCCACACTGTACGAATAGACAAGCTGTAAGCTCCACACCAGGTGCAGGACTACTTGGATTAATTTTTCTCAGCATACTACTGATTGCAGGTAAGATGCATATCCAAAAACAACAGTGAATAAGATCACCTTATTACACCGTCAAATGTTCACAGTCACACTATCTTCTAAATCTTCCAAGTGCTTAGTCTTTACTCATGACATTAGTGAACTTGCTTTGGATGTTTTTCAATCTTGATGTGTGTGATCCTTGTCTCCCAGTATTGCTACTTTTGGCTTTTCTGGTGTCATGTAAGAAAAGGACTTTACCATTTCCGGATGAACCAATGGGACAGGGACTCATAAAATGTAACATTGAGAAACCAGGAACTGACTGCCAAGTAAATACTTTTATTACAAAATTAACTGACTATTTCTGTAGGCAAATACAAATATACATACACATATGTTTTTATTTATTGTTTTTTTATTTTCTTCAAGTCTTGCACAAACTGTACAGCTCTTTTCATTCTAAAACATATTGTACATATATTGATTGATGATTCTGATTAAATTTAAAGTCCAGAGCTAAATATGCTAGGGTACATAAAATATGTTTGTAAGTAATTGTTAAAAAAGCACTGTTAACAATTTGAGATTACAGTACTTTTCATTTTGCTCATCCTACAGCACTAGTACATACTAAAATAAGAGAAATATAACTGTGACCTTTGTATTCATATTTTCAACAGGTGATATTTGAGGACCTAACTGACGGTCAAAAAATAGTTACAGGCACAGAGCAGAATAAAGTGAGTAATAAAAAATATATATTACATACAGTATATAAATATAACATATACTTTATATTATGTTATGCATCATGACAATTACTACTTATTAATTTTTTTCAAGTGCTCATGCGTTTTTTTTTTTTTTTAAGTTAAAGGGCAATGCAAACACCCTACTCATAACAGAACAACAGCGAAGGGACTACTTGCAATGGGTACTGAAATCATTCATTTTTTTGTGTCCAAAATTACACTATATTCCATAATAAGGGATAAGTCTTGTGATATTCTTAATTATTATATTGTAAATTAATTGTTCCTGCTAACAACTACTTTATATATTTCTTTTTTTCAGTTACTCATGTGTGTTTTGACTTGACTTGAAATGTGTTCTTTCTGTTTTTTTGTGTTGTTTTTTTTAAGTTAAAGGGCAATTCAAACACCCTAAGCATAACAGAACAACAGCGAAGGGACTACTTGCAATGGGTACTAAAATCATTCATTTTTTGTGTGTCCAAAATTACACAATATTCTATAATAAGGGATAAGTCTTGTGATATTCTTAATTATTATATTGTAAATGAACAACCACTGTCTGTGTAGCCAAAGCCTTATATAGCTTATTCTTTCTGCATCTCCTGCAGCTTAATCTTCAGAGTACAATGGACTTAGCAACTGGAACATCACAAGACCACTGGCGAAAGTTCTTGTTGGAACAACAACATTACAACGGTTTTACACGTAGGAATTCTACGCGTTGGGTACTGAAATTAATGTTATCGTTATTATTACCATAATTATTATAGAATCTGAGTAATGCTACCAAGTTTTAAGAGGCACATTCTGGAGTTCATTAAATTTAATTATTATATATTATATTTTCAGTTTTACTATTTTACAGCATTAACCACTGAAATGATTTTGCAGACAATGGGTGGAGTATCAACAATGAAGGGGAAATATCAGGACAAATACTTCAGACAGGTACTGAAATCTACACTAATAGGAGCCCTTTACTTCTTTAAATGAGAGCTTAACCATACAATGTTATGCTGGACTTCTGATGCTACTTACTGAATGAATAAATCATACAACTATCTGCTTCTGACTTCCCAGAAATGGGCAGCACAATATTCTGCAGAAAATGAGATTGCTGTCCACCGTGAAATTCTGTTCAAAGTACTAAATAAGGTAATGACAATTTAATCAGTTCTACATAACTGAGAAATTCTGTTTCTTCTTTAAAAATGTATTATTACTCCTCTGCATGCTGTAGGCCCAGCACACTCTTGAGGCACCAGGAGAGGAGTTGGGTGATTATGCTCCTCATGTCTATGCTGAAGAAGGAGACACAGAGACCCTCTATGAGCTTGATGCCATCTCCATTGCTGACACTTCCTTTGACCTAGACTTGGACCTGAATCAGAATTACAAGTTTAATACTCTGGCTTCCATCTGCATGCCTTGTGAAAGTGCGGCCTGTAGTGCAAATACTTACTATGTATTGGAAACATTTAATACAGCGACTGAGATCCAAACTGAAAGCCAAAACACCAACATGAACACTCAACTACTCAGTACCAATTGTATTTTTGATCAAGTTATCAATCCTACATTCTAAAGGTTACTTGGATACAGTATAACGAGGCACTTTTTGCATAATCTAAAATCACTATCAAAAGTTATGCTATCCTTAGCTACATTTGAATCATTCCTTTGCCTTCTCTAGAGTCTCTGTCAATGCTGGCAGACACAAGACCACAGTTCATAAGGCAGGTTATCCCTTCAGAGTCTGTGCTTTGTGTTACATGTAAAACTAAAAAAGAAAAACTGTTACATTTATTTTGGAGTTGGCCAACATTGTGATTTTTATTTATTTATATGTTTTTGTTGTATGCAGCGGGAATACGTGTCTTGACTAATGTACTTATCGAGTATGTGGACTATTTGGAATACTTGAGGACAAACTGAATGTAAATCTCTTCCTTCTTGGCAACAAGCATGCAGAGTCAGAGAAAGGAAACAAGTCTCACTAACTGGAAAAACTGCTGTCTACCACATTTGTATTCAGTTAAACTTGGTTTGTTTTTGTTTGTTTATTCCATTAATTCATACAAAAGATAAAATTTTTTCAGTTTAGGGTTTAAGTTTTTTAGTCTTTAGTTCTGTAGGGTCTTTGGTTCATGTTGGGTATTTTGTATGTTTTAATTGTATCTGCTTCGTGATTTATGCAGTCATGTTGTTTTTCATATGTTCGAGTTTTAACATTGTTGCAATACACTATATTTAGGTGGAGGTTTTGGATAATTAGATTTAATGCCTCTCCCTGCACTGTTTGTTCGTTATCCTTGTTGTTTTTGTGTGTTTTTTTGAAAGTGGAAAATAAAATTTGAAACTTGTGAGGGAAAAAAGACACCAGATTCTGATTATGGAAAAGAAATGAGAAAAAAGGCATGTCAGGGTGTGTCTCCTGCAGCTATGTGTGTTCATGCAGGAGCTTCAGTGTGGGTACATATCCACTTCTCTGCAATAAAAACTTGTAATGACACTGCCTGAACCACACCCCATTAACCATGTATTTTAAGTTTTAATATGGTTAATATAGATATATATTTAAGGTTTTCTAAATTGGTGTGACTCTCACCTTATGCATTCACAAATCTGGAATTGCTATATGGACACTGAATATGTTGTTGACTTTATTTATCCACATAATTTTTGGGTGGTTCATTCAACATAAATGAGATTTTAATTGTGTTTCTGTGTGATAAATGAGAGAGCGAGAGAGAGGCATAGAAAGACCAGATATCTCTGTTCTGGGTCTTGATATGTGGAAGTTCTTACCTATAAATCTCAAAATGCATCATAAAAATTGGTCATTTTAGCCTCAAGGTAAAACACATTTAGAGGGGAATGTAGTCAAGATTAGACGTGTTTTAGTGCTGATGTTTGTCAAATCAACTGCTACTATTTTTTCAAGCGTGTTTCGTATTGCTTAAATGGTGTAAAAAAAAAAAGAAAGAAGAGAAGGTGTATATGTGTATGCATTGCTGCATCTTGTGGCTGTGTGTGCACATGCTAATTTTCTGACATAAAAAAAAAAGGAATGTAAAAATGATACCTAGCTGTTCCTCACCCTATATATTATGTATGTGTGGTTTATTCAACAAAAATCTGGTTTAAATTGTGTTTTAGTCTCTGTGCCGGGCTCGATATGTGGAAACTCTTACCTACAAAGCTCAAAACGGATCATGGAAGATTAGATCATTTTGACTTCAAGTTAAAAGCATTTACAGAGAAATGTGGTCATAATAAAAATATGTACTCAACAGTCCAGCGTTTCACTGAACACCTCTTAAATACAAGCCACGCTCCATATGCACCGAAACACAAACAAGCTCTAGGTTCTGGTATTTAAAATGTGAGGAGTGCCTGTCATATTGTATTGCATATTGATCTGCATAAATAGAGCACTTCCAAGGAAGCATAATGATTCTGTCTCATTCTTGATTACACACATCGTCATCACTACCAGTTTGTGAAGCCAGTTTTGTGTTGTGGGAATGTCGTAAAAAAAAAGGTGTGTCATAGTTTTCCATTGTGTGTATGCATCACTGTATCAAGCTGTCGTGTGTGTACATGTTTGAGATTCTGTGTGGGTACATATCCACGCCTCTGAAATAAAAACTTTGAAACTGACATCTACCTGAGTTTTAACAGGTAAATACAGAAACATATTTAAGGTTCTCTAAATGGGACTGAGACCTTATGTATTCACAAACCTGCATGTTATTTTTGTGTGATTCGTTCGACCTTAATGAGGTTTAAATCAATTTTGAAGCAATGAATTATATGACAAATAATCTCTAGCTTTAGGAAAACTGAATGTTATACTAATATCAATTACAAATCAAAACCGTGTGCCTCAGATTATTAGACTTTACTTAGAGCTGCACTACATTGAAAGCAGTGTAATTTAGTGTTTAAATAAATAACTGCATTTCTTGCTCCAGTAAATCCAGTGTGTGTTGTTTACCTTACCTAAAAGATATGATCAGGCTGAGGGTGTGCTGACAGTGGAATAAGTGGCATAAACCATGAAGGGCTGCTGGACCAGGATCAGGCCTAGAGGCTGTGGTGGAGGTGGGAAAAACAACATATATTAATGAAAAAGATTTTTGAGATGATTTTTGAGACAATTATGCAAATAATATTTCCAGTGTCTGTAGCTTTAGTCTCCAACAAGATGTTTCTTTTGGGAACCCCGACCTGCAGAGCCACATGCAGAAAAACATCAACCTGTTGTCTGGCCCACACATTTATGTGAAATGTGCACTGCTCTTAAAAAGAGAAGAAAAAATTGAAGTTTTTACTTACACAATTCAAAATGAAAGTTTGATCATTTTAATATTTTACAGAGGAATGTTGTCATGATCAGATATGTCTCATTTTGCAACTTTTTTAGTGGTAATGTCTGTGCTTTTTAAATGTTTGCTACTATGTTTTGCTACTTGCAGGGCTTGTTTTACACTATCTTTCTATCTTATCACTATCAGATTATGAATGCTTCGGTATGTGTCTAGCTGAGACAGGCTCCAGTCCAACTCTGGACTGGCTCCATAACAGATGGTTGGATGGATGGTATGGGTCTTTGACCTATTCTTACTAACTACAAGAACAGATAGGGGCGGCATTTAGCTCAGTTGGTAGAGCAGCCCAATGTGTGAAGGCTCTGTCCTTGCTGCGGAAGCCCAGGGTTTGAATCCGATCTGTGGCTCTTTCCTGCATGTCATTCCCCATCTCTCTTTCCCTGCATTCCTGTCACTCTTCAGCTGTCTCTGTCAGAAATAAAGCCCCAAAAAATGATCTAAAAAAAGAACAGATAGAAGTATGCTGTGTATTCTGACCTCTAATCTGTTTGTCCAGGTTTTCAGTAAGGAGAAGGAAGGGAGCCCATCCTTTCAAATAGGGAGTCCGCTCAGCAACCTGCTGGACATAATGACACCCCGGGTCAATTATCATATCAATCTGAGATCAAAAAGCTATTAAATTATCTCAGTTTGAATAATGGACCTTTTCCACAGCAGCTATTTTGACATGAAATGGTAGCGTAAACACAGGTGTTACCAATGATACTAATTAAAGGTGCTATTTCATTCAGGTCAAACAGAGTCACACAGGGTGAAGTGTGTTGTGCATGTTGGCTCACTGGAAAGTCCCTGCTGCTTTAAATGAAACCGAACCTGATAATTAGTATCATTGGAAACAGCTGCGTTAACTATTTTGTGTCAAAATAGCTACTGTGACTTATTATTATTATTATGATTATTATTATGATTATTATAATTATTATTATTATTATTATAAGAAACACAGCTTACCCATGTTACCATAAAGTAATCTCAAGCTCTATCTTCTTTAAGTATTTTTAAGCAGTGTTTTAGAGTGGACACATATGCTGTGTAGTTAAACTACTACTACTACAACTACTACAGACTACTGTGTGGTTATTTCCCCTGTGTGGGACCATTAAAGTCTATCTTACCTTATCTCAACTCTCGATTTTCAATAGCAGAAACAAGCTCTGATAAATCCCACTGTACAATAAGCTAACCAACCTGCCTAGCAACAAACAGCAAACAGATAAGAATTAGCCAAAGGGACATTTTATCAGGAGTTGGTGAAGACAGTCCCTTAGATTGGTAAATGGACTGTAGTTATATAACGCCTTTCTAGTCTTCCGACCACTCAAAGCGGTCTACACTACATATCTCATTCACCCCATTCACACACATTCATACACTGATGGCATTGGCTACCATGCTTGCGGATCTAACCATTCATACACATTCACACACCCAGGGCCGGTCCTAGCTATGGGCAATGTGGGCGGCCGCCCAGGGCGCATTTTCCATGGGGGGGGGGGGTGTTCGCCCAGGGCGCAAATGTGTCCAGGACCGGCGCTGCACACACCGATGGCACAGCCTTCGGGAGCAATTTGGGGTTCAGTGTCTTGCCCAAGGACACTTCGACATGCAGTCGGGGATCGAACCGCCAATCATCTGATTAGTGGACCACCCGCTCTGCCTGTGAGCCACAGCCGCCAGCATGAGGGGTGAATTCGTCTCTTGGTCACAAACATGCAGTAATATTGTGTTTGATATGTGTAAGCATGTTCACAACTGTGTTTGTTTGTCCGCCCCCCATTGGCCAAATCTGATAATGCAGCTGTAAAATAAATTTAAAAAATTGTATTTTTTTTTTTTTTTTACAGAAAATCTGCAATCTGGTGATAACTTAAGTTTTTAATCAAGGTGATAATTTACATGCAAATGATTACACAAATATCTCTGCCATATAACAGCCCATATTTTTCCCAAACAGTTGATGCTGACAAAGGTAGTCCCGCAAGATTCTTGCCCATTTCTCACTCTTTTTTTATCCTCTTCTCTCACATGCTGAGCTGTGAGGAGAGGGTGGGAGCAGACTTCATATTTGTAAGCTACAAAATTATTCACATGATGCCAGAACAGCTCTCTCTCTCACACACACATATAAATCGCATCCTATTGCTGTTGTATGTGTTGAAAGCACAAGGTAACAGAGAATATGACACTGTAGGCTCTATAACAATGTCGGTTGCAGGGGAGGCCATCCTTTTGAAAGGGCAAGAGATCACAACAGTGGCTGGTTTTCACTGAAGCTTTTTCCCTTTTAAGTATAATTGTACCACAGTCTTTTATTCTCCAGTGTTCCTGTTTATGAACCTTCCCTTCCAATTGTCTGGAGCATGACAGCTTCCTTTATCTGTCTCAGCTACTCCATCCACGCTAATACATGAGCCATCTATTCTTCCAGTTTAATACTGGTTTCAAGTAGAATGCAGCACAAAGCTCTTATTCTTTCTTTGCCGACTGGGACATTTATTTGCTTTATCACTCTCCTTTATTCAGCCGCTTATCTGAATGCAGGATTACTGCATAGTCCAACATAAAAATTCAAAGTATCTTTGCTCTCAGTATTCTTTTTCAAAAAAAAGTTTTTACTGAGAACTATATGAATACAGTACACATGGGTGTGTAAATTTAGAATCAAGAGTGGCAGCAGTACTAAGTGAACTCCCAACACTTACTACAGACATGTGGTCACTCCTGTTGTTTTTCAGCCTCAAATGAAACATACCACTCCTCTGGACTGACAGCCAATGCACAATCACAACAGTTTCCCTCTGCTTAAACCTTGCAAAAAGGTCAAATTAAAAAAAAAAATGTAATTGATCTATAATTATGTAACACATGCCCTCTGCTGGTTCTTTTAGGAAATGTGTTTACTCTCAATACAAAGCTACAGCTACGATCCTAATAAATCATTTATCAAAACACACGATCACTAGAAACAGCACTGGAAACTTGTATGCTGTATCTTTTTTTATTATTATTTTGTGTCCAGACTTTCTCAAAATCATCTTTGGTATCCTGTATAGAAATACATTTAACTCGGTTTACATGATTGTCTTAACACGTTGACCCTAAACAGGCATCTGTTGATCCTAACATTTTAAAATGTAGTGTACTCTTAACATGTAATGCCATCTTTGTGAAAATCTGCATGTTGTGTGGCATGAAGCTGTTTATAAGCTGTATTAAACATTTCAAGAAATCCAAAATCTATTTCAGCAATATTCTAAAAGTCATTAATAAGATAGCACTGGATTTTGTTTGGTTTATATATTTATTAAGAAATGTAAATACTTTCTAAATCTTCCAGTATAAATACATATCAGACATATTCGTAGAGCAGGGGGAAATATTTTTACTACCACTTAGTGGCCTTGCCCTCCTCACTGCTTTCTCCTTGAAGGTAGCCGTCATACAGCTGTCTGAGGTGAAGGATTAGTTCCTCTGTGTTCTGTCCTGTGAGAGCCGACACGGGGATGACCCGCTGGGTGACAAGGCTCTTTAGAGTCTCTAGCTTCTCCTGGGCCTCAGGTAGGTCCATTTTGTTGGCTATGATGGCCTGAGGCCGCTGGGACAGACCACGCTCATACTGGTCCAGTTCATAACGCAAGTGCTCGAGCTGGATCCAGGGCTCCGGAGCAGACAGGTCGAGAACAAAGAGGAGGAAACGACAGCGCTCTATGTGGCGGAGAAAAGAGATGCCCAAGCCTCGATTTAGGTGAGCTCCTCGAATGATGCCTGGGATGTCAGCAACTACACAGAGCAAGGGTAAAGGTAGAAAATTTACATTATACTTTAAAACTGTAATATTTATTACACAGTTTTTATGAACACTCGATTCGATTTAACACCTCTGCTATGGATTCAATGAGTCTGGAGGACCACATAATCAATATTTTATATCAAGTATTGATTTCTTTAGTTAGATGTGTAATAAATGTGATAATGTACAGTGAGCAGGTCGTTATTGCAAAATAAGCCCCTCTGGGACAATTCTATATCACCGTCTCAGAGTTTATTTCGCAGCACGACAAACTTGCTTCATATTATCCCGACTCCTGTATAATATATTAATGTTTGACTTAAAATCAACTACCTGCAACTTGTTCGTGATCCCTGTACTTGACAATTCCTACATGTGGGTTGAGTGTTGTAAAAGGGTAAGCGGCCACAGCAGGCCTGGCATTGGAGATGGCTCTCAGCAATGATGATTTTCCAGCATTAGGAAACCCCACCTGATGGGATTCAGATCTGTTCATTATATTTGTGGTGCTGAATAGCAATATGGTAATGTTTTAAGCACAAGTAGCTTTTTCTTACCAGTCCAGCATGGGCCATGGTGCGGAGCTCCAGCTGAAGGACCCTCTCCTGGCCCTCCATTCCTGGAGTTGCTGTCATTGGGGCACGGTTCTCATTGGACAGGAAGAATCGATTCCCCTTCCCACCGACGCCTCCATATACAGCCAAATACTCCTGGCCATGCTCAGAGAGGTCTACTACTATCTGTCCCTGTTCCTTCACCACAGTGCCTAATGGTACCTGTAAAAAACACCAGAGTAAGCAAGTTTAGATGCTAGAAACATGACAAAAGTTTATATGTTTATAGCTCACATGTCATGTATGATCAAATGCACTCACAGAAATGTAGGTTGAGCTGCCATTCCTGCCGTAACAGTTCTTGTTGCCTCCTGACTGCCCATGTTCTGCCCTGTAAATTGGAACTATCTGCGCCAATGATTTGACGAACCGATCGGCTGAAAACGCACAAACAGGGAAACACGCTGTAGATGGAAAACATTTTGGTATGACACAGAATATATTAAGCTTTTTAAATCTACAATTATTGGTAAAGGAAAGAAAGTTCCAGCTGGAAGGGTGGGGAGTGTTGGATTTTTGTACATAATATATGTTAATGGAAATTGTGGAATAAATGCCTACATGGCAGTCTAGTGTCAGTACGCATTCCTTGAACCCAAACATCCATCTCACCCTTGATAATGATGCTTCCTCCATCACCTCCATTCCCTCCGTCCGGTCCACCCCACTCTTTTCGGGGTTCACTGTGAAAGCTGCAGACCCCTTTACCGCCTGAGCCAGCCACCAGCTTCACGCGGCGATGGTCCACAAAGTGACGGGTCTGTGGGCCAAATCAATAAATAATACATAGAATTAGAAACCTCACTTGGAGAGATTAGGCAACAAGTATTTGCCATTTTTTTTACTGCTTTAACAAGACATACACTAAAACAATTCAATCTTTGGTAAATAAACCTAGATCATTTGAGTTTATTCTTACAAGAAATTAATATTATTAAGTTACAATGCTCAAATAAATATGTCAGAAACATGATACTTGATTGAACTCTTTCCCTTGGGAGATGTTTTTGGGTATTGCTTAAAATATAAAATATAATTAAATAGTGATAAATATAAAATCAGATACATACAGTATGCATGGTTGATTGGATACTAGATATACCTTGTGTGTATTTAAAAACATAAATAACGTTTCAACCTTGGAAACAGTAACACACATAAACACATAGCTCAAACACAAACTAGCTTCTTCTCCGACAGCTTCTCGGTCTTGTTCGGGTTTCCTCGGCCTTTGGCGCACAGCGTGCAGGAGGTGCTGACATCTCGGACACCTCCGGCGACTTTCCGCCTCCACACCTGGAGACAAGAACCGAGCCCGAGCGGGCTCAACTCGTTTCTTCCTCTGACCTCTTGTCTTAACATGTGTCCTAAAAGTATGTCCGGAGAAAGCCACCGAGCGCTTTTAACTCTGGTCAACGTCGCCAACATTGTGTCGTTCAACAGACTTCAGTTGTCAGAGAGACTTCTAACATACAGCCTGTCAGTCTATACTGTCACTCCACGAAGGACATACATGTCGTGTGTACTCTGTTTATCCATTTTCAATAACACACCACTCACAGCATGCTCACAATGTACAAGCGCCCCAACAATACGGAATCCGCGAAGGGACAAATTGTGTTTCCCTTTGACAAGTAGGAGTGCTCTGCCACCACCTGCTGTTCTGGATATGAAGCGTACAGAAATAAAATAAAATAAAATAAAATCTGTTTATCCATTTTCAATAACACACCACTCACAGCATGCTCACAATGTACAAGCGCCCCAACAATACGGAATCCGCGAAGGGACAAATTGTGTTTCCCTTTGACAAGTAGGAGTGCTCTGCCACCACCTGCTGTTCTGGATATGAAGCGTACAGAAATAAAATAAAATAAAATAAAATAAAATAAAATAAAATAAAAATAAAAATAATAATTTCTATTGAACACGTTTCTTTTGTTTAATTTATTGGATTTTCTGTCTCTTCTTTTTATTTGTGGTTCCCAATTAAGGAAAAAGTCAAAGAAAAGAGAAGCTGTACACTAAAGCTCTAAGCTACAACCTACCAACTTTTTAAAAAAATCCAGTCCAATATTTCAGTTAATTGACTCACATCTGTAATAAAGAAGTCTGAGTACTTCTCGGGGGCAGAAAATTAAAAATGTTGTTTAATTTCATATTTCGTTGAACAATCTGACAAGTTTGTCAGTTTCTGCACTGACTAAATCACATCAGCTACAACCCTAACTTAATCTTTAATTTAATAAATTCAAGTAGTACAAACTCAAGTTTGTATGTGAAAGCCTGCCTGGGAAAAGAAAACCTGATTCGGCTTCTAATAATAATATTATCTGATATTTTGTTAACAAAAACACAAAATACAGACATGCAAAAGGTGAATGTCAGTTTATTTTATATAACAAACAGTAACAAAAGACAGCAGAAAAGATCAGGCAATGCAGTCTTACAATATATAAGTAAGTAATAACATTCATATTTGGATTATGCACACCAAACTTCATTCTCTCACTCACTGTCACTCTCTTACATACACATACACATATGCACACACACACACACGGCATACCACTCACATCAGTTATGACACACAACATAGAACTGGAAAAGACATGTTCAGTTCACAGTAAAATGAAACACTGATACAAAGTCAATGTAATATAGAGAACCCTGTGATTGTCACTGTTGAGGGGTACATAGTTATTTGGCTGTTTGACAGCCAAGTATCTCACATTCTTGATTAACCCTGCAAAATGACAACTACTTTACCCCTCTGAGATAAGTTGAGTTATTAGAGAATATACTGCAAAGCTGGCCCCTCACAGTCACAGTAATAATGCTCATTTCTGCTCAAAATGTAAGAAACAGTGATTAGTGAAATAACCAGAGGTGTTAAATAAATAGATAGATAGATAGATAGATAGATAGATAGATAGATAGATAGATAGATAGATAGATAGATAGATAGATAGATAGATAGATAGATAGATAGATAGAGAAAGACATAAATAAATATGTAAAATAAGGCAAGTGTGCTTGTACGACATGTACACTTATCTATATCTTTTCTGTTCACATTTTCTTCATCTAATCCAAAGAATACTGAAACAAGTAAGCATCATGTCTGTGCTGAACGTCTTCACATAGTCTATCTATGAGAAACATAAATACAGAAAATCTTTTTCTGAAATATGACATGTCAGTTGAAACCTGCAACACAACATTCAAAATGAGCAAACCACAAAGTCATCTTTGCCATCCTGGTATGTTAGGAAACTATAAATAATGATAAACAGTGTGAGTTCACCATAAGAGCCAACCTCAACATGACTGAGTCAGTGTATTGCACTTATTGAAGTAAAGGTGCACGACCCGTTAATGTTCTGTTTCTGTGTTACTTTGGCTTTTTGAGGATCATTTGTTAAAAAAACAGCCTTAATTGCACTACAATACAAAATATCAGACAATACATACACTGTCACTGCAAAATAAAGTGCAGACAAAGTGGAGATATGTAAAATCATTACTGAATGGCACCAGAGTAGTGTAAACCCTCTTCACTCCATCTATGCGGAGAAATGCCACTTAAAAATATAGTGTCAAAAATACTACCACGATGTATGATTATCATGGACAATAATACACACTTTTAAGTCTGGATCAGTCGGCTATCTATTACCTCAGTAAGACATATGTAGAGAGTGAAAACACATAATGTTAAACCACACAGCAACACATCACAGTTTGACTAACACGGACAAACCCCCCTGATCAAGTCAGGTTTAAGGATCAACGTTTTCACCTTCATAAAATTAATTTCTCTTATCGTGAGATATAACAGTGTTTCAGCTAGGAATGAAAGCAAGAGCTGGACCTAGTCTATTAAATACTAATTTACTTTTCATAGCCTCACAAACCATAAAACTCATCTGTGCACAAAAAAGGGCCTTATAAAATAAAACAAACATTAAAAGCAGGGGAAAGTAAAACAAATGAAAGGCAAAGACAGAAAAAAAGAAGGATACAAGCAATTTGCTTGCTTATCTAATAACTTTACTGCACCTTTTCAGTACCCTATTTAATCCATATTCATATAGTCCATAGTTAATCCATATTAACTGTCCTGATTCTACAAGCACCCTGACTTTTTGTGGGCAGGCCAACAGCATTTCACCCCCTGTAGCCAGCAAACAGATAAGGAGAGCATCACAATGACTAGATTAGTTATTCTTACTGTAGCTAGAACCATGATTAATGTTAGGATAATAAATCTTAAGCAGCCAGAACTTCTACTCCATAGCTGAGCCAGCGCATCACTGTTGAACCATCCCTTATTCATTTTCTTCCAGCAGGACCACAATGCAGTAACTTATTGCTGATAATTTCCATACTGACCCTGCAATGGGAATAACAAGGGATTAGCTTGTATTTCATACATTGTATTCATGTTTTTTTTTCTGTTACTTGTGAGACAGACAAACAAAGGACAGGTACAAAAGTATATTTTTATGTTACCCAATTATTCGTACATGCATCAGCTTTCCTGATGGCTAATACTTCTACTCATAGTCAGAGATGGATTGACTATTACAATTGGATGATTTATTACAATTTAAGGGTTTTGGGGGCTTGAGTACTTGTGTATTAAAGGCTCAAGCTACACAGAGAAAAGAAAATTATCAACCAATTTAAAAGATATATTTCAATTGGAGACACAAATTATTTTCTTATCAAGTTATCAAAAACAGATTACCACAGTTGCTTTGAAATTGATCTGAATTCATTCATTTGCTCATTCATTTATTTTTTTCCTTTTAAGTAGGTACAACAATTCTGTTTTTTTCGGTGATACTACGATGTATTTTAATCATGTAAATCAGAGTTTAAGCAGCATCGGAAATTAAAATCAAGACTATAATGAAGCACCTGTTGTTGCAAGCAGAAATATTAAACCCATTATTTCTAACTAATTTTTTACCTTAATAGTTTAAATTGACTGCTGCATTCCCTCCAAAATAAACTTAACTGAATAGGTTAAATAAATCAGTGTTGCAAAGCCAGTTTGAGAGAAAAAGAGGGGATGATTTAATTTGATGTACCTGTTCATAGGCATAGGGTCTCTGCGTCTGTGCTCCAGGGCCTCCCTGGGAGGAGCGGTAGGAGCCATACTGTTGACTTTGACCCTGCTGATACTGAGAATATTGCGAGGATCCACCCTGGCCAGGACCTGTGGCAGAGGGGTTTCATTTATTTAATGTGTTTATTTGTTTTGTGTGTGTTTTTTATGTGAATGCACACAATATTGTATTAATTGTATAGGTTGTTCTAACCGTAACCCTGTTGCTGTCCGCTGTAGCCTTGTTGAGAGGAGTACTGCTGTTGGCTGAATTGCTGCTGTTGGCCAGAGCCCTGCTGATACTGTGACTGCTGTTGACTGTACTGAGAGTTACCTGGAGATATGCACAAATACACGTCAGATATTAATTATATGAGGTAGTACTTAAATGTAGTGGATGGTTGGACATGCTTAGACAAACTGGTGTTGCAGAAAAATATATCTAAAACACAAGATTTAAAATAACAAAATGACTAACTGTCACCTCCTTCATAGTAGTGCTGTGAAGATTCATCAAAGGACCTGTCATAGCCTTGCTCACCATATGAAGATTGTTGATATGAGTACTCCCCATGGCCTGTAGAGAACATGATTCAACACATGCAAAAACACTTCTGCAAAGGCAAAACCCACTCACATACAGACGAGAAATTATTATTCACTTTGAAGCCAGAACATTCATAATACATGTGAAATGACAAACACAAACACCATTTTCAAGGCTTCTCACTTCAATGTTATGCACAAAGAAACACCCTTTGCACTTTTTCCTCAACACACTGCTATAGCACTTTCTGAAATCTGAAATTTCGGCACACCAAAGGGGACAGTATGGACACAGACACACTAGTAGGAAAAAGGATTGAGACCAATGTCAGTCTTCTGTAATTTTTTTACAATAGTTTTCATATCCCACAGTAAAGGGGAAAAGGCGATGACTGGAAGAAACAGCTGAAGCTTCAGCGCTACAGTAAATCTGGCTCAGGCTTGTGGGATGGTGCTAAAAGGAAGTGGCGTGTCCTATAATGGGAGTTTGTGTGTTTGAGGGCTGCGTGTGTGACGCTTATGGATGTGCATGATTACCATCAGGGTAATACTGCTGGTTTATGGGCTCGCTGGAGCTCTGAGTGTGTCCATACTGCTCTCCGTAGAACTCGTCTTGTCCCATGTACTGCTGTGCAGATCCTGCAAGACAGGCGACACCACGATTGGTTAAACAGTTGGTTGGACCAATTGGTGGCTGAGTTGGAGACTAAGGAGGCTGTGCCAGGACACTTGGGCAATTTAGGCAACCTGAAGGAGTGTGTGTGGATATGGGTTTATTATATGTGTGTGTGCGTGTAAAATATGAAAGACAACAATTATGGATAGCTTTCTTGGAAGTCATCATTTAATTCTAAGGCGACTGTGAAAAATTATGAACATAATTAATTAATATGACACTTCTAATTTTGTTTAAAACTTATGTACTGTAGATTTCACTTGTGATGAATTTCTATGGGTTGAAATAATAATATGATAAAAGCTAATTCCAGCTAACCCAAATTTTGTAAACACTAATAAAGTGGAACAATTACAATGAATGATTCCATGACAAATTGAGACGTAACTTGTGTGGCAAAAAAGAGGATTAGAGAAAGCCAGTTATCAGGGAGCATCTGATCTCTGCTTGTTGATGGTGTGCAGAAACTCCAGATTCCACTCCCTCTCTTTCCCTTTTAATTTCATCTAACAAACTCAGAAAAGCAACAGAATAAATCTGCATCCGAGAGCCATGCACAGTGTAATCTCCTTTGCAAACCACAACAAACCCAAAGTTTCCAAATATGTACGTAAGCTGTAGCATCAAAACGCTTTCATAGTAACCACTGTAACAATAGCAAAAGATGTTCATAGCAACATATCTGATCATTCCTGATATGACCAAGGAGACACAGCTGATAGAGCAGCCCTAGCAACAGCCCCATGACCAATGGCTGGAGAGCGAGTCACCCAGCTTGACTATGGACATAACAACTCCATAACACAGTTCTATCTGGAAATACATCACCCACCGATGCAAGGATAATTGTGCACCAGGGTGAATAAGGACTTACAACCATTGGCCGGTTGCCCTGGAAACAGTATCCCATCCTTTTTATATATCAGAGTTACAATGTGCCTAGTCTACACTCTTCAAAAGACATAACAGGACAGGATGGAGCTATTATTAGGCGCATGCTGACACGGCACCAGTTAAAAAGATTACAGAGACAGAAACCAAATGTGACACGAGTGATACATCTACAGCCTGCTTCTTAAAGAGGCATGAAGGCAACTGGGACAGACTAATTTGCCAAACCGTCAATATCGCTCTCACTTTATAGTCTCTGAAGGCAAAAACTAATACCATGTCTACACTAATACTTCAGCAGCAAATGTTTTATCATTCTGGAAACTGTAAGACTAGCATCCAGAGCTACACTTAATGAAAACCTGTTGACTATTTTAATCCAAAGAGTTCCAAACTCTTGTCACCCATCCATCAAGGTAGTTTAGCACACATACACAACACACACACAAACACACTGAGTACCCATTGCCATGTCAAACTAGCCTGAAGAAGTCTCACCACCTACCTTGCTGTGAGGAACGGTAGGATCCCATCGGTCTCTGAGACATCATACTGCTTCCTTGACTGCCCTGACCCATCATGCCCATGGTCTGCTGTCCCTGATAGTGTTGCCCCCCTGCCTGGGCTGAGGAGTAGTGTGGAGTGGCAGACTGTTGGTGCATCATAGTGACTGGGAAGGAGGTGGGATTATGGCGGGAGAGATCTCATACATTAATATACACACTCTATGCACATATAGCATTCAACAGCATACACAGCATTCTCAGAACTGAGACAATGTGCATAATTAAACTGACAAACGCATGTAGAAAGAGGTCCAGCGCAATAAGGGCAAAGTAAAGCATGTCCATAGCAGTCAGGGAGCTCTTAAAGAAAAAAAAATCTCTTTGAGGAGATGCTTTCGAGGTTTTGCTCCGTAGTCATATATGCAAACAAAGCCAGTGCATAAACAGAGGTTCAGTAAATAGGCATTGACATCTAGGGAGAGGAGGCTGCATCTCAGGGTTAGGAGTCAAAGATTAGGAGAGGCAAAGCCTGGAGCAGAAAGAAGGGGGGAAGAGGCAGGAGCCCTCTCCGATGAACTGAATGTGTTTGCTTATTTAATGATTACACTGGACTAAGCGAGAATTTATAGAGCGATAAGTGCAGATATGAATGTGAGCAAATGTTTTAAGCAAGATCAGAGGGAACACATTCAGAAGTATTGCAGAACTCTCCATTTCACCATATCTATCTACCTACCTCACCCTGAACACTTGAAATGCATTATACTCACCATTCCCTTTCTCTAAGAGCCAAATCTTGCAGCACACCCAGTTAACACAATACAAACAAATAAGGGAGCTTGCATTTCAAGAGTAGGGTTCATTTTAATGAAGCATGAAAGTATACTCCTGTCCATTAAAACAGACCGATTTCTGATGATTAGGCTCCTCTATACCTGGCTCACCTTGGTTGGACTGCATGTTGAGGTTGCTGCGGGAGGAGGAAGAGGAGGATGAGGGTGTGGAGGAAGAAGAAGAGGAAGAGCCATAGCCAGGCCCAGGGCCCTGGATCATGCTGCCCTGGGAGGAGGGCGCAGTGTGGCTGTAGCCAGAAGCTGAGGCCGAGCTACCATAGCTGCTGGCTGGCAGGCTGAGGGAAGCGGAGGGAATAGCCGACTGCACCTGACCAGACTGCTGCTGCATGGGAGCATGGCTGGGGCCTGACAACACACACGTACAGTCAAGAGCAGCCAGCACATGTTCTCATGTGGTGCCACAACATGCTAATCTTAGACCCACATTCAGTTCATCTTTACAGGAAGCTTGCATGGTTGTAGAAGGGTTGATTTATGAGTGTTAGTAAAGTGTGTAGAAATAAATTAGAACCAGGAAACAAAGCAAAAGTCGTTACAGCTGCAATCTGACTATTAGCTGAACATAAAACTGCAGATACTTTCAGGCAATAAAGTGACAGAGACAAGACATTGTATCTGCAGATAAACATGCAGCAAGGTCTGAAGCATACAAACACCCAGGACAGGGGACAGAAGAACAAGATGGAGCTGTATGTGTGCACACAGTCTGGGTTTGTGTGCAAAATAAATAAAATAAATATTACCATTGCTCATTTGGCTCTGCATCATTGATGTGGGGGGCAATCCTGGTGCCACGTTGTCATTGAGGTTGCTTTGGCCGTGTCCCCCACTCTGGCCCATTCCTCCAGGACCCATGGACATGTTGGAAGTGGGAGGCTAGACGGTAAAAAAATATAACTGTTAGTTAAAACAATTATTGAAAGACCATGCTTCTGTTGTCCTCTTTGTCCTCATACCCCTCCTATATAGTCTATTAAATGATCAGATTTTTGTTTGTTTGTTTCTTCAGTGGACAAATCACATAAAACTATTTTACTTATGTGCTGTATAAAATGAGTTAAGTCGACCTAAAGACTTTGTTCTCAAAATAGATTTATTCTCAATATTTTCCAAAAAAAGTAGAGAAGGTGATGACAGCAATGGGATAGCAGGAGCACAATGCATCTGATGAAGATGAAATCTACTGTGGTACTTCATGAAAGACTCACTGCAGGTAGTAGTGACTGCATGTTCTGATTTGAATCTGCTATTGTGGCCAAGTAAACAAGATTTCTGTGCAGGATCTGCTGATACCTGTCAAAAAGTCAAAATGAAACATGGCTTTATTTACTCACATTTACTTTAACATGACAGTTACAGAAAATTAAGAAACACTTACTGCGTGCATTCAGCTGTCTTGCCTTTGTTTTGGTAATCCATTATACACTGTATTAAATGATGATTTTCATCCAGCATCTTTGGGAGACAACAAAATCACAGTATCTCAAGTCACAGTGCATTGTAAATTATAAAATATGCCCCACTAAGACATCGCAGTGATGTTGTCCTGGTTTCTCATAACTTCAACTAGCCTAAGATAAAACATTCTGGGTCATTTTTTTTATAACAGAGCCCAATGAAAGAGCAGTCCTGGTCTCTGTCTTCAGGATGGGTAGTGCGTTTTTAAATCAGAAACGTCCATATAAACGGTTCAGTCAAGGATACAAGCAGCAGCAGTCTGAGGAGCATGGAGCTCAGGGTTGTCCTGTGTTTTCTCAGTTTTACTACTACCATACCTTTCTCAGATGAACGCTTAAACATTCTGTTCGCAAAGCGTTTGTGCATAATAACCATTCAAACCTAATGGGACGCTGTCTGATAAGAAACTGGCACCTGTAGGTAATAAAATCCAGCAAATGTGTACAGGTAACAAAATCTAAAGCTTCCACTCATTATTTTAAACAATCATTCATCATTCGTCAGGGGGAGGAAAAAAGCGAGGAACAGCATCACAATGAAGCAGCCCAAGCCGGTGTTGAGCCTGTAGAGCGGTCGCCTGCATCTCAGTCATGGCTTTGTTTGGTTCGCACCTTCAACTGACTAACGTTACAATACCAGTTGCCATTTCTTCTGATATCCGCCACAGGCTACTTTCTCTGCACTAGCGGCGGAGACGCACACTCCCCATCCAGACTAGAATATTTAATCACAAGCGCCTCAACCCATCAAGATTTTTTTTTATCCTCCCACCTTTCTTTTACCTTTTGAATCGTTTGCTGTGTCACCTCCCCTTTACTCCTGGGGCGCGCCGATGAAAATGCCACCGACATTTTGTCATATGGGAAATAAAAGCGCTTCTTTTATTCTAATATTTATTATCTTGAGCGCAGCCCTCTATTTGGTTACATAGTTTGTCCACTGCCAATAAACAGGGGGGGTATTGACAATATAACTCGATCATCAAATAAGGGAAGTTAGAAAACACTGGATTCCTCTGGATGCATTTGAACATATGATTTTGTTTAAAGTATTATGTATGATCTGCGTGAAAATAATGACGCGGATAATGCGCTGGTAAACAATATTGGAAAATACCTCTCCCTCAGTTTTTGGTATAACCCGGACAGTAGCCTACCACTCTCCCTCACTGTGGACGGGGTACCCTTTGATTCATGAGAGCCAATCAGTCCACATTGTGCGCTCCACTCGGAAATGTGAAGCTCGGTTGCAAAAGTGCTTAACGCCTCTAAGAAGATTTGAACGCCACATTATGATGCCACAGTTTCATATCCGTATTTGTTACAGTATCACCATGCACCTGACACCCAAAGCGAGGTCTGCCCTGCAGTTTCACATCTTCTTGGAGATATTGTTGCCTGTGATATTATACAACATTTAACAAAAACGCATGTTTCTTATTCAAAATCAGATAAGGAAGGTTAATACCCATAAAACACGGATGCTGTCCAACAATAAGCATCAGCTACATCACAAGCTCTCTTCTGCACATGCCACCGACTACAAGTTAACATGAAGTACTCTCAAAAAGCATGAGACAAGTGTATCAGCAGTTTTCAGTTTATTTACATTAGTCACACTTGTTGCTTCTATGACAGAAGCAAGCAACGTGCAAGCCTTATTTTAGTTCATGATACCTTGACATATTTTACAAATAATAAAATGTACAAATTAGGAGGAGTACTCGCAAGAGCAAAAGCCAGATACTTCAAACACGAAACCAATCCATTTCATGAAATTATGTCAAGTACAAGAAAAAAAAAAAAAGTAAACAATAACTTTACTTTTAATTGAAAAAACAAAAATGCTTCTGGCAAACATGGGTGTGTGAGGGTACCAAAGTCACATACAGAGACTATTTAGAGGGCCATGCATCCATATTCAAAATGGGGGCAAAAGAAAAAGAAAAAGGACAAATAAAAATACAATCTGGCAATATGAGGGCAGGACAAGTGCCTCAGGGGGAAAACAAACCAAACAAGACACAATCCTTCATACAGTGCCAACAAAGCTGCTACAGAATGGGAACAATCATTTGATAAGGGGGTTGTTTTTCTGTGCTTTGGTAACATACTCCTGACCTTTACAGCTGTCCACTCCTCATTCTGTAAGACGACAAAGGCTGAGCCATGCCTCGTCCTCTCCGTCCAATATATCCACCTCTGAAGCCTTGGCCCCTCAGGAACCGTCCAGGGACCCCAAAAGTCTCCAGATTGCGCTTCCGCTCTTCTGCCCATGTTAGTCTGAAACAATTGGTTTACACAAATGAGGTACAGGCCTGTAAGCTAGACATGCAAGATTAAACTTAAAAAAAAAAAAAAAAGCCACTTCACCTGAACTTCTTATCAGAAGAGATATTGTCAAAGAAAGATTTTGCTTTATCATAGTAGAATTTTGGTCCAAAACGATCATGCTCTGCAGTCAAGTGCAGTTCCTCTTTTTCTTTATCTACCTCAGGATCTCCATCTGCAGACAGAAGCATGTACTGTAAGAATCCTGCAAGCATACTCTATGGAAGACGAATGAGTCAAAACATTATATAAATCATGAAGTGTTTTCAGCACTACCAATGTTGACCAAATCCTAGAGCCAGAATCATACAGTCTTGCCATTTAGAGATTACTTACAAGATAGCATTAATAACTGTAGGTCTTAATATAAACACTAATGTTTAAACATACAATTCCGTGTTGAAAATAGAGTGAGTTTTCACTTGAGCTAACTAACCAACCTTTCATATTCATCCTGCCCTGGATCTCCCTCTCCAGCTCCTCCTTAATAAACTGTGCATTCGATGAAACAAAGTCAAAGTCTGTGTCAAACTTAAGGGTAGCAGATGGAATGTTAGTCACCATCAGCTGGCCTCTACTACGGTTCCTGCGCCTCCGAGCTCCTAAGATTAATAAAAAGGAATTGAGTGTAAACATGACTTTGCTATCGGGATCCAGAAAGTTCAAATTCTGTATGTTTTACAGGTACCTTGTCGTCTCCTTGGCAGTGGCCTGTTTTCAATATTTTGCTGCCGAGTTTCCTGCTGAGCACTGGGAATAGGAGAGCCTGGCCTCACTTAAATTTAAAAAATACAAAACAAAAACAGTTACATTTCACTTTTAAGACTTACCTGAACTCCAAAACAATGTTTTAAGCCTGTTAACAAACTAAACTATTCACTTTTAGGTCAAATTAATGGACATTTTATTTTGACTTTCGTCACTGCAAGTCTTACTGGTGGCTCCAGTGACCTTTCTGGTCTGGAAACTCTCTCCTCTGGTCCGCTGGGGCCTCCTTCTCTCCCACCGTTGATCCTGCTCCTGGGATGCAGTGGAACCTCTCCTCTGCCAAGATCGTTCCACATGGAGTGTTTGAACTGCCTTTTCCACCATAGGGCCCCTTCTCATCTGTAAGCCTGGAAGCACATGTCCTGCATGAAAAGCACATAGTGTAGTATACTAACAACCTAAACTTATTCAGCTGCACTAAGGATGTGGGTTTGTGGTCAGTTTAATAGGAATACATTTGCATTCATTGACTTACCAAGGCCAAGAGCTGCAGCATATTGGTGATTAAGTAGAGAGCTGGCAGCAAGCTGGTTGTAGGCGGGCATCCTCACTGGGCTAAATGGTCCACGAGCTGAGTAGACGCCGGAATGTCCTGCACTGGATGACTGAATAAGAGAGGTTAAAACAATTTCACCATTATCTGGGATATACTTTGCCCTTTTTAGGTTCTCTGTGAAGTGTGAGCCATCCAGTCTTTGTATACCTGTATTATTGCAGGATCCGGTGGTAAGCCATGGTGAGATCTTGGAGGTTCACACAGTGAGATATCCTTAATATCACTTCCCCGGAAAGTGATGTACTCATAGATATCATCTTTGGGTGGTGTTGGTCTGTCAGTGGGTCGTCCCTCCGTTCCAAAACACTTTACTAGTTGAGAGAAAATGTTTGATAAAAACTAACAAAGTGACATTCAGTTCAAATTGTACTGACATCTTAAGTTAAATCTTAATTTTGGACAGGCTGACATGCATGAGCCTACCCCACTCACCTTTAGCCAGCACTACTGTGGAGTTCACTTTGTCAATTGTATACAAAATCCCTTCATATCGATTCTGGGCTTTTGAAATTAACCCTATTTTACAGCCAATGTACGGCTTTGCTGAACTCATAGCTGGAGAACATTCAGAACAATTACATATAAAGACAAGAACTCACATCAAGCAACCAGCATACACGCCATGGAGGCTCCAGAAACAATTTATAAGCGTCCTCAGGTGACCTGAAACCACGCCCACTAATTGAGGCTTAAACACACCTGGCAATGAGACGACCTCTAATTCGCTGTCAGTGCCTGTGCTAAACTGTTCACCTTAGATCTGATATTAAGCATAATGGACAGTTGTATTTGTAACAAACATATGTGTGTGTTTTGCACATTTTTATAACATTGAGTTGCTGTAGCCTTAAGAAGTCCAGTAGCCATCGAACTGGCTTGTGCAGTAAATAAGTGCAATTTTCTCATGCATGCATACTGCACTTTATACAATCAGTACAGTCTCTCAAAGACAACATTCTTTATAAGGTTTTAGATTTACATATTGCACAGTTCACTGTTACTTGTTTTTTTTATTTTACTGTTACTGGTTTTATTTAACTGTTATTTATACATGTGTATATAGTGTTAAAATAGGATATCGTATAGGTGTATAGGGTTAAAGTTTTGTTTTCTTGCTATCACTTACTATCTCACTTACCGTTTGGGAGCTGCGGTAACAAAAACAATTTCCCTGCGGGGATTAATAAAGTATTTCTGATTTCTGATTCTGATACCCTGAGAAATAGTGCTGCAAAATAACAGTGTAAACTGGTGGGCTAATTGTCTCAATGGGTCTGACATCCCGGCAGCCCAACATCACTGCTCACTGTCTGCGAGCGCTGAGGCAGCTGCAGCCTCGAATATAAAAAATAAAAAATAGCAACAACGCAGCCATTTTGAGTCGTCTAGTATAAAGTCAAATGGACAGAAAATGCTTCGACACTGTGCATAGGTATGTGCAATGATATGTTGTACAACACGGGCACTGTCTCAGAGAGTCTACTCGAAAGTGCCACCAGCAGCAGCTCTCTGTGAGTGGTGTCGTTGTTTTGACCAGCCAGACACACTCAACACTGCAGCTCACTGCTTCTCCTTCTTCTTTGTTATTTAACAGCAGTCTGCATCCTTATTGTTGCATATACTGCCCTCTTCTGGACTCTTCTTCTTTCCTACTCCCTTTTTCTTTTAAATTCTTTTAATTAACCCATTTAACATAAGATATCCCATTATGATTTTCCTCCCTTCTCTAGATTTCCTCTGTTATACTCTTGAAACTCTTCTCCACTGTTCCTGTCTTCTGCAACCCCGCTATCATCTCTTCCCTCTCCCTTTCATATTCATGACAAGCAACCATCACATGCTCCACTGTCTCTACACAGCTACATCGACCAGTTGGATGTTTCCCTATTATATTGAGTGTGCTATTTAATCTACTGCACCCTATTCTTAGTCTGCTCATGGTCACCTGCTCTGCTACCCCTCCTACTACACCTTGTAGTTTATATAAATTTCTCCCCTTTTCCTGGATTTTCCAATGTTGATTGATTATTTCTTTCCATATTAAACTTTTTCCTTCTGCTTTTGATAATTTTACTTTTATTTCCACCTCCTCTTTCTTCACTGCCTCTTTTGCAATTTTATCTGCTTTTTCATTCCCCTGTATCCCTAAATGAGCTGGTACCCACATGAACGCCACCTCCCTCCCCTGCTGAGCTAATCTGATAAGATTTAATCTTATCACTATTTTATCAATCTATCTGATAGCTCCACCGCATATATATATATTTAAATGATCTGATCTTCTCCTCTCGGCTTTTCCCTTCAGGGGTCGCCACAGCGAATCAGTTGCCTCCATCTAACCCTGTCTTCTGCATCCTCTTCTCTCACACCAGCTACCTTCATGTCCTCTTTCACTGCATCCATAAACCTCCTCTTTGGTCTTCCTCTAGGCCTCCTGTCTGGCAGTTCAAAACTCAGCATCCTTCTACCAATATATTCACTATCTCTCCTCTGGACATGTCCGAACCATCTCAGTCTGGCCTCTCTGACTTTATCTCCAAAACCTCTAACATGTGCTGTCCCTCTGATGTACTCATTCCTGATCCTCTCCATCTTGGTCACTCCCAAAGAGAACCTCAGCATCTTCATCTCTGCTACCTCCAGCTCTGCCTCCTGTCTTTTCCTCAGTGGCACTGTCTCTAGACCAGTGGTTCTTAACCTGGGTTCGATCAAACCCTAGGGGTTCGGTGAGTCGGTCTCAGGGGTTCAGTGGAGCCTCCGCCCTGGAATTTTTTATACCATTTGTTACAACATATCTTTGTGAGCAATCGTTTTCGAGGATGCTGGACATAAAAACTAAGAAAAGGAACAGACTTTGCTGTGAAAATGACATGAGACTGGCACTTGCCAAGGTGAAGCCACGCATATCTGAACTGGTCTCTCAAAGGCAACAGCAGAAGTCACACTGAGGTAAGTTGTTGTGAGTTCATGCACTGTGTTGGTTTTGTTATTTGAACAAGGTGATGTTAATGCACGGTTCATTTTGTGCACCAGTAAAAAAATCATATTTTATTTTTTACTAAAGAAGGGTTCGGTGAATGAGCATATGAAACTGGTGGGGTTCGGTACCTCCAACAAGGTTAAGAACCACTGCTCTAGACCAAACAACATTGCTGGTCTCACCACAGTTTTGCACACCTTTCCTTTCATTTTAGCTGAAACTCTTAATACTTTGACTGCAGCTCACTAACCATTTGTTCCAACCTTTATTTTCCTACGAGGAGCCAATCAGAGCGGCCCGTTGAAGCCCGCGTCACCGGTTTGTGGGGGGGTGGAAGGGGGGGTGTACATCCAATCGGCGCATGCGTCTCACGAGCGAGCGTAAACTGGGCAAAGATGGCGGCGGGCTCCGATCTGCTGGATGATGTTTTCTTCAACACAGAGCTGGACGAAAAAGTAGTTAGTGACATAGTCGGGTCTCTGGAGTCTGAGCTGTCAGGGTCAGATCGCGTCAACACAGCAGCCGGGGTTCAGTCCGCGGGGAATTACGCCGGGAAGTCAGTTGTAGGGAGTAACTCCAATGTTCAGGGCAGCAAAATGGGACTTTCACAACAAGAGCTTGCTAAAGCAGGTAAGATAGCTGCCCACTCCGGTTAGCTAACATCAGCTCATTTTTTGGTCAACTGATAGTAGCTAACTTGGCTTCACTTTGTGTTGCTTCCCGAAAACTAATGCGAAACGGAGAGTTGTTCGACACCCCCCTCCTTGTTTTCATGTGTTTCCGCTGCTGTAGGGACAGGAGTACAAGGAGGTGTCATTAACAGTGCGGGGTCCCACGGTTCAAGCATGGATGGAGCAGCCGGGACCACACCGGTGGTAGCAGCAGCAGCAGCGGCGGCGGCGGGACAGAGCATGACAGCCGCTCAGAGTCAGCCCAAGCCGGTGGTAGCTAGCGGAGTCGTTACGGTAATGTCAGACGCAACAGCTGGCGTTGGGAAAGCTGTGACGAGCGGAGTTCAAACTTTGAATGGAAGTACCGTGGTGATGAACTGTCATATCACCGCAGGAGCTTCTGCTGACAGCGGCGGGAACAACTCGCAGCCCGCTGTCACGCTCGTCAACAACGGACCAGTCTCTGTGAGCAAAGGGAGCGCGGCGGTTCTGTCCGCGACACCCAGCACTATTATCCGAACTTGTTCGACTTCGAGCGCGCACAATGCTGTGATTTCATCTGTGAAAAGTGTTCCCACGGTCACGCTTGTGAGGCCACCTATGCAAACTCCCACTATCATCACCTCGCAGAGTGGCGGAAACCCCACCACAGTTTTAACATCAGCGGCCGTCAGTGTTGGCAGCACGGCCGCCTCTCTTGTGAACAAAACCGGCGGACACGTCGTGGCTTCAACCGTGGCGACGACGGCCACCGTAAGGAGCCCGACTGTTCTGCAAAACTTGAGGACTTCAGTGCCGTCGACAATTGCCACCACTCCTCCTGCTGGAATACGAGCTATTGCTCCACAAGTGTTGGCCCCCCGACTCACTCAGCCTCAGCAAAACATCCAAAACATTCAGCTCCCTCCAGGTAAACTGAGTGCAGTGCTAACCATTTAGTGAGACAGTGCAGTGTCAAAGTGCCATAACTTGTTGCTGTCATGCCATGAAGTTTTTACTTGCACACACTTCTCCAGCTGCTTTAGATTAGATTAGATATACTTTATTCATCCCACCACGGGGAAATGTACTTGTTACAGCAGCAGAGGAAAGTGTAGCATACACTACAGAACTAGAAAAGAGTAGAAAAGTTAAAAAAAACAAAACAACCCACAATAAACAGACATACATAATAAACACGAAAAACAACCAACCTTCAAAACAGACAAGTACTGAGGATAAAAAGTGGCATGATATATAAAAAGAGTATAGTAATGTAAAGTGACCATCATATAAATAATATTACAAAAGTAAGTGACCATGATATAAATATAAATAATAACTGCAAGGTATAAATGAAATAAAATAGAAAAAAAAGAAAGATTGTGTCAGACACATTGCAGTAAGCAAGAGAGGACACATAATTGATTGTCTTTTGACAAGAGTCCACCAGCAACAGATTAGAAGTGGACAAACTGCAGACCAGATCAAAAGCCTTCAGGGCAGTCAGCCAATTTATGCCTCCTAATGTTTATCAAAGTAGCATTATGTTGCAATCTATTGATTCTCGTTGCTTTGTCTTTGTCAGAGACAATAACAAACTGTTGTCACATCAACAGTTATTTACAGTGTGTCTGTAAGTATCACTCCTCTGTGTGTGTGTGTGTGTGTGTGTGTGTGTGTTTTAGGGATAATTGTTAAACTGTTTGTCTCTGACGTCAGACGGATTTTACTTCAAGGTTTTACACTGGCAGATTTTTTTTTTTTTGGCCTTGGACAGTATGAACAGTTCAAATGTAGGAATATGAATGCATGAAAAAAAATGGGAGCTGCTGTTTAGTGCTTTCCCAGCTAGAGAGCAGCTGGACAGACCAACAACACACAGTTATTTAACAAGCCACATCATTTAACATATATCTACCTACAGCTCACCACATGATTTTTTTAGCTTTTGCTGCTTAACTCTCCTGTCTGTTCTCTTCTCTATTAATTGGTACTAATTTCTGTACTGTCCCATCACTGAACACACAGCTAGTCACATGACTGATGGAGAATAGCCACCTGGCTTCTGTGCATAGTGATGCAGTGTCCAAACTGCAAGAAGAAAAGTTTAGTTTTGTTGTTTTTACTGTGTTGTGGCTGCATCTACAACATCTAATTACATGTCACTGTGGCTTGAAATGTTTTTTGATTTATTGCACTGTGTTTGTGGCTCATTTTGGTCTGACCGGTCGCTGACTGGCTAGAAATCTCTGAACATGGGACCTCCCAGCTGATGTAATATCCATGCATCAATTGACCTACAGATGAGTAATTCATCCGCCCTCATGTCAAAACCTCCATGAATACATACTGAAGTTGTCACGATACCAGAATTTTAAACTACAATACAATATTAAAAAAAAAAAAAAAAAAAAAAAAAAAAGATACTCAATAACTCTTTCAGTACCATGGCAAAAAGAAAAAAGGCACACAAAATAGATTTAGAGTATATTTTTGGAATTTAATTGAATAAAGTGCAAACAGTGCTGCTACAGAAAAAGTCACAGAACATACATTGAGGACCAGTTTCCCAGAGAATGACAGTGACATTACCCTGTCTCTAGTAATTAGTAGTGTGTAGTTATGTGTAGTTATCCCCCCCCCCCCCCCCCCCCACACACACACACACACACACACGCACACACACGCATGTCCCAAAACCTTTGTCTCTTACTACTTGCACACCTGCTTGCCCCACCTTTACTCTGTATCGCTCTTGCTGTATCACATAGAGACAACAGTACTTTTATAAAGTTTCCTAAAAACACACCCTGTGTCTCTGCAGCAGAGCTGTGTGATTTTCATTAGAGGAGGAGAGTGAGGTGGAGATTATTCACTAGTTAATCAGTCACAGATTGTGTTGTTCTGATTGTAGATCTGTTTTTTTTTTTTTACTAACTTTGTTTTTTTGGATACTATAAAATCTTAAATGAATGGAGATTGTATTGTTTTAAACGCTTGGTATCGAAAAAGTGTCAAAGTATCAATGCTTTTTCCAACTCCAACACATACAGTGTATTGGTAGAGACAGATCAGGGCAGAAAAGACATCCTAACCCCCCTGACATCTGCCTCCTGCAGGCATGGTCTTGGTTCGCAGTGAGAGCGGGCAGCTGTTGGTGATTCACCAGCAGACCTTGGCTCAGATGCAGGCTCAGTCGCAGTCCCAAAGTGCCATGACACCACGACCTGCTGCCCCCACCAGCACTCCACCTGTCCAGATCACTTCTCTACAGGTACAAGGACTGCTAGATACATGGGCACAGAAAACATGACTCGTTTATATTAGGTAGTGAAGTGGCTCAGTACTGACATTAAGACCTTATTTAACAGATAATGTATTAGCCCAGTGTGACTGATACTATTTCTTTGTCACTATTGTTATATTTGTGATATATATTACATTTAACACACATGTTAAAAGATATATTAGTATAAAAACTGTCTCACTTCTAGTTAAGAAAAGGGGGAACTAACAGCCTCGCATTAAATTTCACACAGGTGGATGATCCCCATTAGTTTCATACTGTTGCTACACTGATTTCAAATTGAAACAAACAAAAGACACTGCTTGATATCAGTCGGAACCTTGAGTTTAGGTTTTAGGATTGCAATCAAAAGAGGAAAAGTGGGCAATGAAAACTAAGGAAATTAGTTTTTTGGAACAAGAGAAACACCCTAGTCGATAAATGTTATAATGCAGACTGATTTGATTACATTTTGCTCAGTGGTTTCACTCTCACATTCTGCCTGCATGGAAAATGAGCAATTAGTTAGTTAAAATCACTCTCAGAGTGGACTGATTTCATTTATCTTGTGGAGTTTTGCATCCAGCTCTATAACTGATGAAGAAAACAAAAGAAACAAAAAATGGAGAACTGTTAGTGAAAAAAATCATTTCCCCTGCTGTTCTGTAGGCTCCAGGTGCATCGCTCCTGGCTCGTCCGGTCACCCCCACCACCATTATTAAACAAGGTTCCACAGTCCAGACCACTGTGACGGCCACCACCACACTGCAGAGGCCTCCTGTACTGCAGGTAACTTCACCACAACTTTCCTATTGGGTTTATAACGACATGTGCAGGGTATAAAGTTTTCAAGCACTAAATGGCATTAAAACGGCTTCATGCTGACACTGAACACTGTAACTGCTGGACGATCAAGTTAAAGCAAAGTCTTTGCACTTTGAGAGCAATCCATTTGGCTTAAATTTAGCAGCAAGCATTAAAGATGTTTCACAGCGTCTGCAAATAGGTTCCTTTCTCTACCAGCTGCTTTGACGGATAGATAATCTACCCACCACTCAGAATTTTTACCTGCCACTTCTGAAACCAGCGCACAGCTAGCTCTGCACCTCCTGTGACTCAGAGAGGCTGATGACAACAGAGGCATCAACATGACAATTGCACCCCCTTCCCTACTCTCTCCTGCCCACCCCACATCCCTCTAGACATAAAGTGTGGCCTTCATGACCTCATCAAAACCAAGCCAGTCAAGCTGTTCCTCCATTTTCCAAAGTCCATTTTTCACTTAGGGCCTGAAGGTTTGCCTACCTGCTGGGAACAGCTTTGCAGCTCCCTTAAATCCTGGTGAAGACGAGAGTCATTTCCTAGAATGAGAAAGTTAATATGAGGTTTTTAGTCCTCCTAAAGTAGAGATAAATGCATCTCTCTTGGACCAGTTAGGATTCAATCTATACCCAGACCATGTTTCATAGATTGTATTGTCATCTTGTTCTTCCTAATAGCTGCAATGAAAGAATGGATTTTTGTATGGAGGCCAGCACATTTGTTTTCGTTTCTGTGTATTCTCTGGGTGGCCTCTTTGTTTAAAAACCTTGCAGATTGTGTTAATGTGTCTTGTGAGTTATGGTTTTGATTCAGGTTGCCATGGCATTTCTCTTAAAGGTTAATTATGCTAATCTCATCAGACAGAGAAGCCCTAAGCTGTCATACATTTTATTTCCTGTGTTTTCTTATGACAATGAGTTTATTTCATTTGTTTACTCGAGATCTCAAGTTAATGCATTAATTAATTCAAGATCGCAAGAAAACAAAAGGATCGTCTATAAACTAAATCATTGCAGAAAACATCATTCAGTGTAGCAATGTCAGGAGGAGTGGGACAATGTTATAAGTGCAGCGATTTAAAATACACAGATAGAGACTGAGATGGAGAAATGAACTTGTTGTTATGATAAAAACAGAGAAAATAAAATGCATGAATATGTGACAGCTTAAAGTTTCCGTAATTAACAGATTTTCTTTTGCACACTTTATTTTTCTATCTTAGTTTCAGGGCTGAAGAAGAGAATTGCTTTCAGAAATAAAATGAATGGTGACGTTGAATGTACTGCGCCCTAGGTCCAGACATGTCAAAACTGTTATTATCCTGACCTTGTCAGTTTTTTTACTCTCTTCTCATGACTGTATATTCATGGACTAATATAGAACACCATCATGGTGGGGGGAACTGCCACTACCCCAGGACAACCGCTAGGAACACCCACCACAGTGCAGCCTGGATCTGCAGCCACAGCAGTTACACAGAGGGTGGGGCCCCTTGGGGCCACTGGGACCCCTGTCACTCCAACAGCTATCACAGCTGTAAGAGAGAAGTACTAACCTTGAATGCTTTTGTCTTTGTAATCTTTCAAAGCAAACTATACAAATACTTTTTAATGCTGTTGTTCACATTTTACTTTCAGTCTGATGTGTGTATTTCAGAAATAAAATGCCATCTTTTATGTATGCGCTTACAGGAGACACTGGAGAATGTGAAAAAGTGTAGAAACTTTCTGTCTACATTAATCAAGCTGGCATCCAGTGGAAAACAGTCCTCTGAGACTACAGCCAACGTCAAGGAGCTGGTCAAGAACCTGCTGGTAAACATCTTACCTTTTCTCTCCACATCACCAGCTCTTTGCTAAAACATGATCTCTCTATCCTCATCTTCTTGCCCTTTCTTGTCATCTTTCATTCTTTGTTCTTAACTTAATATATTTTGTTTTGTTCTGATCCATCCTCTGTCTTTATTGCACAACAGGAAGCGAAGATAGAACCCGAAGACTTCACCAGTAGGTTATACCGAGAGCTCAACTCCTCACCACAGCCGTACCTTGTGCCTTTCCTGAAGGTGAGAGATCAGTGACATATCAGTAGATGTGCAGGTATAATGTGTGATGCTGTGTGTTATAGGCTGCGTCAACTCAGACCTTGTTGTCTTTACGACTCAGCTCCTAACCAGGTTTTACACTTCACAGCATCAGTGTATGTTTTATATCACTCTATAGCTTACTTTATAGTTGCTATTAAATAAATATAGGTTTACTAGAATCCTCTTGCAAGCATTGAGGACTTCTAGCCCTCTTAACCACATAATCCGCTCTCTTCAATGTCAGAGATACAGAGCATTGACCTGCTGATAGAGTGTAGCTTTAGTTTTCATGACACCATTTCTTTGCCGTTGTAAACAACATCTTTTAATGAATTTAGCAAAGGAATGCACACAAAGACCTGTGTGTAACTGTGGTTTAGAAGCTCTCGAAACTAAAGTTGCAGAACCAGGACTTGTTTAAACAGTTACGATCAGAGAATTGACCTTTGACAGCAGCGTGGTATGAATGGGTTAAGCAATGGCTTTATTATCCTGCATCAAACACAGGCTTTGTGTGTTGAAATTATGTAATTCCAGTATACTCAATCAGTTTATGAAATACCTCTGAGGTTCTAGTAGACAAGCAAAGATTTCAAATAAAGAAAGGAATTTTTACTTTTTATTTTTTGGCTTAATGCTTCCCCCTTCTTTCTTCTTTTGATGATGATGATGATGTCCTCGGGAATCTCTCACTGTCACCTAACTTTCTTTATTTTAGCAGGTTAAGTGGATATATAATATAAAAAAGTATAATGTCTAAGATGAAAAACATGCTGTGATGGAACAGAATCACTTGAGGGTAATGTAGCAGCGAAGAAAGAAATATTTGATGGTACTGTCATGGCTGTCAGTTGATGTAGACATCACAGTTTTCAGTAACACCTGTTTCTTTATACCGAGTTCACTTTTTCAAACCTGCTCAGACAGTACTCTGTGAGAGCTGCTAGTCTTACACCACAATGCAACCAAAACACTTCAGACATATCTTGGAAGGCCATATTTCCCAATGTTAAGGCACTCAAATACTGGCATATTGTCAATAAGAAAAAAATAATAACACAAATGGGCTTGGGCACAGGAGGTAGGGCGGGTCATGCACTTATGAGAAGATGAGTGGTTTGATCCCTTGATCCTCCACTGTTGAAGTGTCCTTGAGCAAGATACTGAACCCAGATTTCTCCTGAAGGCTGTGCCATTGGTGTGTGAGCAACTGTGTTGTGTAAAAGCACCTTGAGCCGTCTGAAGACTAAAAAGGTGTTACATAAGTAAAGTACATTCATCATTTGTCACCAAATGTCAGCAATGTTCAATCATATTCTCAAATAGAAATAAATAATCCACTGATAACTACTTCCCTCAGTTTCCCTTGTATTCTGCTCATAAACAGTGAGTTTGCAGGACTAGACTTTTTATTTCCCACTTGGGAGTGATGTAGTCGCTCTCTTTTGGTCTGCACATCCATCCATCAGTGGCATCAGTAGCAGTTGATAAGTCCTGCAGTTTGTAATCTGACACAACAGATGAAAATATATGCAACAATAAACACTCCTAGAGCTAGTTCAAATCCTGTATTCTCTATGACCGACTGTGGTAGCATATCTGCAACAATAAACACTCCTAGAGCTAGTTATTGCTTTGGTAGAGATTTAGTTATTTTCTCGTGGGTGCAAGTAGTAGACAGACTAGTGTGTAAACATGTGCAAAACAGACTATACAAATATACAGAGATTTGGTTGGTTGGTAGTTTGAGTGAGAGAAGGGTTCATGGATTTGGAAAGATGTGGTCATTCAGTGCATTTAGTGTCAAAGCAATGAAAACTGATCTACAGACATCTGTTCTGCTGAGGAGGGTTTTTGTAAAACTCATGTCAGCATTGAGAAATGTGTTACCAATTCTCTAAAGACCACATATCTTTTTGTACATATAAACAATGTAGGAAATCATTTGCTATCACTACAGCATGCACTTTACATGCTGCTTCTTTTACTTCATAAAAGTATGTAACCAATATTGCATGGACAGTACTGAACTGAACATATCGTCACTTTCTGTGTCCCCTGTCCTCCTACAGAGAAGTCTCCCAGCACTGCGTCAGATGACTCCAGACTCAGAGGCCTTCATCCACCAGAGCCTACTGCCTCAGACCAGCACTCCAGCAGCAGCAGCAGCATCATCCACGGCCCTCACCGCCGTGGTGCTGCGACCGCCTCTCTCCACTGCCGCCACTACGGCCACCAGCACTGCCGCGACCAAAACCACAGTTATCAGCCTCACTCAGACACCTCACAGTAAACCTGGACTGGTAAGTTTGCTGCTAGTGGGGATTTATTATCTGTATCTGAATTCAGGCATTGGCATGCATCTAGAAGTGAATACTCCTGTTCTTGTCTGCGCTTTTATTCTGTTTCTCATTCTTTGTCTCCGAATATACAGATAGTGCCCCAGCAACAGGGGACAATTGTGAGGCCACAGGTGACGCTGGCACAGTCTCACTTGGTAACACTCAGAGGGCAATCTCATAGCCGCATTGTTGTGGGCCAGCCGCAGGTGGTCAAACAGCTTCAGACAGGTGTGTGTCCAGCAGTCACATACACCGCTTTGATTTCTTTCCTACAGTAAACTGCATATGCTGTTCAATGTTTGTCAGTAGGCACATGCAATGATGCTCCAATTGTTGTATTTCGCATGAATGCATTGGTTCCCTTTGAGTCTTTGGATGTGGTCTACCCATTTTCGATGTGCACTATGGAAGTGCTGCCACCGTGTGGATATGGACTGTAATTGCACAATACTAAACTTGCACAGAGATGCCAGCTTTGCTGCTAAAACATCAGAAGTTAGATGTGCATCATAGTGCATGTTTTAAATTGTACACCAACTGTCTGCTATCTATTTTTATCAGTTAGTAGCAAAAATCTTTCTTTGGCATTCTGTGTTCTAAAATTTATTCCAGCTGTGAAGCCGACGTTGGCTCCTGGGGCCAAAGGAGTACAAGTCGTCAGTCAGACCCCTCTCACTGCTGCTCAGAAGATCAAGCTGAAGGAAGCAGGAGGGGGAACCTTCAGGTTAGTGACACAGTCAGATAAATATCATCACTGGTCTTGGGAGATTTAAAGGTCCTTAGTTTCAGTGTTTTACATTCTCAAAAGCATTTGTGATTGTACAGAATTGTTTGTATTATTTTATTTGATGTTGGAACCATCTCAGCAGTTAGCAAAGACATGAAAACTTACCGTTTTAGACATTAATCATTTCATTTTAAACGTTATTTGCATCTATCTGAGCTGGAGCAATTAAAGAAAGTTAATATGCGATTATTTTTTGATTTTCAAGCAAACTATTCATTGATTAATCAAGAAAATAAATTTAATAATGGGAATAATTGCGAGTTACAGCTTTTATGTAATGTTACTGATATCAGGGGGTTTGAGAAGAATATGTTCCTGTGTTACAGACTCAAGTTTCTATGGTAGTTAGCCAGTTCAGATGTTCTCTTACTTGCATGGTTCACTACATACATTTTACAATATGTCATCCTGCTGTCATCTGTTTTGTGCATGTGGATTCATTTTTTTTTTTTGAACACATCTCCACAGCAGCACACTGTAGAAAACTACAAACAGAGACCACAGAAACCTCTGAGTAATGGATGATTATAGCAGGTTCTTGTAGACCTCGCTTGTTTTCTTGTAATAGAGGTCAAGCACGTGTCACGTGTTGACTTTATTGTCCTGGTTTCTGTTCATATTTCGACACCCTTGTTTCGTTTAATGATAAATCGGCACCGATACATTTCCTACTTAATGCAGTAATTATCTTAATTAATTTCCTCATAACTATAACTAGCCAGGGGTAATATATCATGGTAGTTACACCTTGTCTGACACGGTGTCAACAAAAACATCTCTGTATTTACAAAGATAGCATTCAGCTTTACTGTCACCTTGGGGCAAGGACAGCAGTAGATAGAATTTATTACAGGCCTGTTGTATCGGCTTGCATTAGACTGTACACGTGTAACTAATAGACTGGTTTATGATGTAAAACGAATGTGAGCATAAAATAGTGACTTGATTGAGCAGCTCATTGATTTGTGTTCTGCCATGTGTAACAGAGAGCATGATGACTGTTGATGAAGTTACTGTTTCATAGTTGCCCCATAGAATGAACCAAAAGTTCAACAAAAACACCTGTATTGTATGCAGAGGATTGTTGCTGTAGTCATTCTGTATTTTTAGAAACTGGAATGTGGGGAATAAGAGATTTAACCATGCATCCACTCAAAAGCTACACATGATACCCTGTTTAGACTCTGTAATTTAGTTACTTTGTATAAATCTACAAGAGATGGCAGCTCTACTAACTTCTTCTGTTTCATCCAGGGATGATGACGACATCAACGATGTAGCCTCCATGGCAGGAGTCAATCTGTCGGAAGAGAGTGCCCGTATCTTAGCAACCAACTCCGAGCTTGTTGGCGCAGTGACTCGCTCCTGTAAAGACGAGACCTTCCTCTCCACCTCTTTACTCACCCGCAGAGCTCTGGAGATCGGTGAGGCACTTTAAGTTAAGAGTACATTTACAGCACGCTGGCACTGTCTCACTCTAATCACACACTATCTAAGTCCACACTTCTCCTGTTGTGACAGGTAAAAAGTTTGGTGTCAGCGAGTTGGGCACAGACGTGATCAACTACGTTTCCCACGCTACGCAGCAGCGACTACAAAACTTGCTGGAAAAGGTTTCGCAAGTGGCACTGCAGAAAAACACAACCTTCAAGGTGATAATTATGTGCAGTCATTTGAGAGCTGTTAAGACACATCACAATTCACTCTGTTTTAATTCTTCCTGATGCACCTTTGTGTCCTTATTATTTCATTCACCCTTCAGGAGGACGAGCGGTTTGAGCAGGCCGACGACGTGCGAGCGCAGCTTAAATTCTTCGAGCAGTTGGATCAGATGGAAAAACAAAGGAAAGAAGAGCAGGAGAGAGAGATTCTCTTAAAGGCTGCCAAGGTAACAATATATAAATAATTTACAGTATGAAGTCCTAAATACACAGATAAGGTGAGAATGATCTGTGCTCTAGTAATGTAGATTTCCAAATATCTTCTATCTTCTCGGTGATAGAATGAGTGAAATGATTTAATAAACTGAGCATATCCATTGTGAAATATTAAAGCATCCTCTTGCTTACCGCAGTCTCGGTCACGGCAAGAGGATCCAGAGCAGCTCAGACTGAAACAGAAGGCCAAAGAGGTAAGAATATGCTACGATAAGTCACTATATGATTGCTTTTTTTTGTTTGTTTGTTTGTCTGTGAGACTAATCTGTGTGTTATTGCTTGTATTCCAGATGCAGCAGCAGGAGCTAGCTCAAATCAGACAGAGAGAGGCCAATCTAACGGCACTGGCAGCAATCGGCCCGAGGAAAAAACGGAAAATGGACTCTCCCGTTAGGGGTGCAAGTGCAGAGGTGAGGAGTCATTTGGCACATAGTGGGTCATGCCTATTTTGACTTATTTCATATGTGCTAAAAATGAGTTATTAAAAGACTGAATGTCTTTCATGTGTTTGCTCTGTCCTGCACTTCAGGGCTCAGGGTCAGGCCCCTCTCAGCCTGGAGGCTCCAGTGGAGCAGGCTCCAGACAGTTTATGCGACAACGCATCACCAGAGTCAACCTCAGGGACCTGCTCTTCTGCCTGGAGAATGAAAGAGGGACCAGTCACTCACAGCTGCTCTATAAAGGCTTCCTCAAATAGCACTCGCATTCAAATGACTAGTTTCACACAGTGGCATTAAGGGAGCAGGGTTGACGGTCATCTCAGACCTCTTCTGCCGCTTCTTTCCACTGCTGAATGACGAGACGTCTGACTGTGGGGAATTATCTCGAACACTGAAAGGACGTCCGCTTTTGAAAGCCTTTTCAAGCACAGGCCTTTTTAGAAATTTCAGCGAAGAGGTGGAGCACATATTGGAACTCAGCCGTGATTTCTCTGTGCCTCTGAGCCTTGGCTTGCTCTTTAAGAGACCAGTTGCACCCAACCACACCTCATTCATGCACTGCCTCATGCTACACACACACACACACACACACACAAATGTCTTTAACTGAACTGAACACTTCAGATCTGAAAACCTTGTCAGGGTCATTTCACTTGCATCTGTGTTATAGCAGCGAATCTCTGTGAAGTGGTTCTATTCTAGATTAATGTGCAACATTCAGGTGTCACAGCCGGATTTTTACAAAACTGCAGTATTGATCATTTTCTTGACCATGTTGACGTAAAACACTCTGTTTATTTAAGTTCTTGACAGAGATTTAAATCTAGCACACATTTATGCTATGTTCTATCACCGTTTAAATGCCTGTGGATTGTTTTACAGACTAATCTTAACTAGTCTTGTCATCTGCTGAGTTGCCTTCTTACCAGATAAAGCCATATAGATTAGAATTTGTTGATCAGCTTCAGTAACTTCATCTATCCAACACTTCTCTCCAGGTTTGTAGGATGTGCACTTTGTTTGTCTTTACTTAACAAAAATATTTTTTGTTTTTTGTTCCTGCCGCAGTGGTTGAAAGTGAAATTCCACTTTTTAATTCAGATTCTTGCGCTAAATATCCAGACGTGACATATATCTTACATTCTCAACCATGATTTCTAAGGCACTCCATACTTTCAGCAGTTGACAGTTTGTATTAGTTTTTAACCTTGTCTGCATTATGAAAATAATGAAAATAACTTGGATTTGGCTTTAAAAAATGTCACAAAGGAGGATAACTTTCAAGTCATTTCCCTGCTTTTCATAAAAGAGTTATGTACCTGGCTAAAATATCTTTGGGGAGGATGTTTACTGTGATTGTTTGTCCTCTCAAGCACATTTGCTTTTTGTACCTTTTTTTTTTTTTATAATGAATAATGGACATATGTGGCTGCCTGATGATCATAAGTAGTATGGTGCAATTTGGAAACCAAGTTGTTGTTCATGTAAAGTATCCACAGTCTGTAGCCCACGTGCTATAATGTGAATTTAGATGTGAGTTTTGAGAGCTGGATCCCAAAAAATGTATTGATTGCAGTCATTTAATTGATTCAGACATTTTTCAATAAGTTGTATGTCCACATTTTTATATTTATGAATGATGGAGAAAACATGGGCATGAAATGCGAATGAGTGAGGACGGCACTTTGACAGATCAGTTTTTCTAAAACTATGAACATACCCACTTTATAACTTTTTATATTTTTAGTCCACATGCTAATTTTGATCTTTATACCTTTTGTCATTTTATGAAAGAATGTTTATCAGCAAATTTTATTAATGTACATACTTAGGATTTGCAATTTGTAGATTTATTAGTTGACAACTTGTAATTGGGCAAGTTTGTCTTATTTTTCATATATATATATATATAGATATGTGAAGAATAAGACACATATATGATGCTTTCTTGCCAATATCTTGTAAATTTTGCACAGCCACTTGTTTATATGTAAATATCTGAATTTTAAAAAAGTTTTTAATTGCTATTTTACAACGGATTGAGAGAGAATGATGACTATTAAAACAAAACAAAAAAACAACAACAGTTTTCTTGATTGTCTTAATTATTGTGGTACGTCTGGTCTTTCAGGTCTTCATAAAGTAGTTGGAGACCAAAAATATTTAGAAAGCACACAAGTCTCCAACTCCAACACAAATATTAGATACATGGATGGATAGATAGATATGAGCTCAGTCATGACTATGAGGCAGCGGTTCATCACACAGAAATGGACCCTCATCATTTAGCCAAGCACCTCGAAGATGTACAAAGGGCCTTGAGATGCAAGAAGATGTTTGCTGTTGTGGTTGGTTAACACTTTTTTTTGAGTTCTGTGTTTTAATTTTTTTAAATGCTTTTGTTAACTGGTCCCATCTGCTGCTTTTCAGTTCTGTCATAGCTGACAGCTCAGTGAGAAATCTTTATCCGCAGGATCTGTTAACTGATCTGTCCATGAATCAGTTTCCCTAGCAGTAAATTAGTTACTCATTATGTCAGAAAGATGTGACATATTCCTTTAGCGATTTTTCAGATTTGAAAACATTCCAATTTTCTAGTTTGCACTATAATAATTATATTTTTTTCTTGACAGGATACATCTGAGACTTAGATTTTGACTCTCCCTTCCTCGTGGAAACACAGACAATTGTGATTTCTTGGTAAATAGGTAGGTATGGTAAAACCCCAAATAGTTTTTGTTGGAACAAAGCATCCTTTGTGAACACTGAATACATTTTTTAAAATCCTATATTCTGAATATGTGCCTGCAGTGGTGGACTTCCCTGGTGCCTCCATGTTTGAATAAAGTGCTGCAAAAAGTGCCTTAGGATGCCCTTTTAAAAGGGAGAAATCATGATGCAGTACTTAATATGCTGCTATACATGCTTGGTTACTTTCTGTGTGCCTCCAAGTTGTTAAATAGTTTATAGTTCCTTTAGTTTTTGTATCACAGAGGTGAAGTTATACTTTAAATCTGACTCACATAGTACAGCAACTTTAATCTTAACCAGGGTATGCATCACGGGCACCGCACCCCATACAAACTTGAGGCTGCCACTTTGTGCCTGAATTCAATGAAATCCCTATTTTAAAAAGAGCCATCAAATGAAACTTGATAAATCTAAACTAAAAAAATCATTTGTCACCATCTTGATTGGTCTGATTAAAATGATATTTTTTCTTTCTAAAATGATAATCTCTATCTGTGCTTTTGTGCATGCTCTAAAAAATGTCCGTACCACATGAAATCCTGGAAATCCATGAAAATTATACCACGATCCAAAATGTCCTCCCAGAAAAAGAGAAATGTTGTGTTAAACAAGTTTATCAGGCATTTAGTGGCTGTACAGACTGCCAAAATGCAAACCCTGTGTACACACCTATTCTTCTAAAAACATCATTTTTAATATTCAGTACTTATTATAGACTTCTTTTTCTTCTGTTTACTGCAAAGGGAGAATGATGAGGACAAGTCCTCAAAATTTCATAATTAGGAGCCCATTACTGCCGGATAAGACAGTACACGGAAAAATGAATTTCCCTCTAACCTTGAAACATGATCAAAGGATGTTTTGTTCATAATAAATAAGATCTTAATCACTCTCCTCACTCCTCACTACCTCCTAACCAAGAAAAATACATAAACATTATGGTGAATAAATAGGTGGGTAAGCTGTAGTTAACTCACTTTGTTTCCTTTTAATGATTGATGCAGCTGATCTAAAAACAAATGAATAAACTCATTTTAAAGAGGTGGATGAACTGAGTTCACTTGGGTTTATTCTTTGTTACACTTCTGCTCAGAACTAAGAAGAACATGGCAATGGAAGTGTATAGACTGAAGTGTAATCTTTTATGTGCTTAAGTACGTATTCAGTCAAACATTTGATTCAGTTGATATTCATTCAACACAACAGAAGACTGGAGGAGAAGGCGATGTTATATCATGGAAACATGGAGAGGATTTAATGCAATTTCTTTTTTTTTATTATTCTTATTCTTTGGATTTGATGAGGTACTCGTGATCTCCCTCGCATCAGTTCATTGTGATGATGTACCTTTTAGATTAGAGAGTAAAAAAGAAGTCTGGAATCCAAATCGACCTTGTCGAAACCAAGGAGAAGAACATGGGAGTAGTATCTGTAAAGTTAAGCTTACCCCTGTAATGTACTGTATATATATAACAGCTGTAAATGTGAGCTTCAAATCAAAAATCCCCAAACAAATATGCAAACTTGTGATGTGGTTGAGGTGTAAAATCTGCTTAATTAACGATAAGAACAAAGTGTTGTGGACTTGTGGGCCGTTGTTCTTCATTACTATTATACTTTACAGTATAAGCCAAAAATGTATCATCATCCACCGTACACTAAGTGCACTTTCATCACTGTAAATTCATTCTATGCCTCTTGACTTTATACCTCGATGATAAAACAGGCCTAAATCATCATCATCATGTTCACAAAAATGGCTGAGTCTCTCCTAGGCAGTAAAAATAATATTTATGAGTTCTGGGGTTGAGTGGATGAAGCTGTTCATGGTACAATAGTTACAAAATTCTGCTGTCATTATTCACTTGCTGGTGTGACATTTTATGGATATGGGATATTTTAAAGTGATCTACTGTACAGCGTGAAGGCCTTTTGAGCTCCTTGGTAATAATGTTGCGCTGTTATAAAGACTACAGCATACATCAAGTTCTTTGTAAAACTTTTTTTCCAATCTCGGCTGCCCGCGTTGTTTTTGTTAGTGGTTTTTCAAGCAGATGTTAAAATCTCATCAGTCTACGATTCATCGTTACACGTGGCAGGTCTCTGGTCAGTGGAGCATCAGTGGAGATCTAGTGACGGTACCTGAGGTGCACAAAAGAGCGGCTCCACGGGAGGGCACTGTTGCACCACCTTTGAACAAACGCGTTCAAGTCTGACAAGCCACAGAGCATGAGAACATGTGTCATCTGTCATCATAGCTTGTAGAACTTGGGCACATACATTGCATCTATTTTATCAACATATGTTGGAGCTTAAATAAGTGAAAATGACTGAAGCCTACCATTTAAAACAGTTCTTTCTTTTTCTCTGTTAATTTGTTACTTTTTGTCTACAAAGATGAGATGATTTTATGCAAACACTCACTTCCATAATTCTTCTGTGTGGAAGATCTGCACAAAACAGACAGATGGACACCTCCGTTAAGGATCACACCAAAGCACTTTCTCGTATTTCTTCAGATTCGGTGGATTTGAGGCTCAGAAAATTGTTTGTTCTGTTCCCTCTGCAGACAAGGTATCTAGTGCCTTTAGTTGCCTCAATCGTTGTCTTGATATCCAGGCATAGACTGTTAAGTCTTCTCCAATATGAGTTGTCAGGCTGTATTTGCTTATGTTACTCTGGGACACCAAACTCAATTCCACTGTCTTGTTTGATTTTGCATAATGAGAGGCTGCTTGCTGCTCACAGGATAATGTCTTTGAGTGACAGCTATGAAGATGAGTGAATATATTTCACACATTTTGATATTTTTCTCGAAGTGCAATATACACTCTTGAAACGTGCTGAAGGAAACTCCACTGGGCCCTGATCTTACTTACGTATTCTTGAATGTGGTTTAAATATAGCGCACACCTGTCTCTGCTGATTAGAAATGAATTTCATAACTTTTCTGGGAAGTTTCCACTTTAAAGCCAATAAATTATTGCTTGTGACCAGGAATGAAGTGAACCATGCTCTCCTACTGTGAAAAGATAAAAAGCCAATAAAAATGGATTTGACCTGTTTATCACATGAAAATGTTTGCTAATCGTTCAATATTGACAGCTCAAGTTAATTAAAATTCTTTGTCAGGACTTAGAAATATGTGATGATGCAAAGTGCAGCACGGCTGAAAGTGAAATACCAGAGGCATTTATCATTATTAATGTAGAACTTGATTTTAACAACATCAAATATTTGCAAGAAGCAATCGATCAAAACAATCATCTGCTTCTAATTGACTTGCATGTGTAGTTTGATTAGATTGATGTTAAAACAAGTGTAAACCTATCGTGGCATAGCTTTTTGATTTTTTTTTATTTTGGAGCCAGAGTTGGCAAGTTGACCTGCGCTTGGTTTTAAATCTGTTCTACATGGTCACAAACGTTCTCATATTACAGCTAAACAGTACGCTAAATATGTTTCTGAAAACATTTGAAGAAAAAAAGGCAATGCAGTAACAGAATCTTGATTCATATTTGATCAGCACTGCCTAGTTTTACAGTTTGACCTGAGCCTTGTGAGCCTGGTGTGTTGCTGGTTGGACTATTTTACTCTAAAGAGGCCCATAAAATATGAAATGAAGCTCATGCTGTATGGAAGAAGACTTGAATCTAGAGATTGAGACCATAAACTCATAAGGAAATTGTTTACTGAGGTAAATCAATGGGCAAAGTAGGGTCATTTGCAGTCAATATAGCTGCCCTCTGCTGACTATTAGAAGGAATGCAAGTTTAAGACACACAGACTCTGAAGCTATGACCTCTATTTATGTCTATACACTCTCAATGTTAAGATAATTTCATAGTTAAACACTGATCTGTGTGTAGAAGTGTCTGACATAAACATTTCTCCTTCTATCACATCCACTTCAAACCAGAAGAAACAAACAAAACACAAAAATTAATTATTCATTAATTCTGCAGATATAAACTGAAGTATTGGAAAAATCGAAATTTTGACCCAAAGATGACAGTGGATAAGAAGTCCGTAGTTCAGTACAGAGAAAGACATGTATGGATGTACGTATCAGGTGTTATGGCAATCAATTTAATTGTTGTGAGATATTTAATTTAAAATCATTGATGTGAACCTGCTGATGGCTCTAGAGGAAATGGCCGGGGATCATGAAAGTAATTAGGACAAATCCTCTGGGGACCATGAACATCAGTGTACAATTTCATGGTAATCGATATAATAATCGATAAGATGATTTAGTCTCTGGACAGAAGTAATGGACAGACAACAAACCAAATATCAGACCGTGGCTCATGGCTGAAGACAATCTCTTATGTGAAATAACAAGTGTTAAAGAAACGCAGCGCCTATTTAACAGTTCTTCAAAAAGAAAAATAATAGAGCACATCATCATCATGAACAGGGTTTATAGGTGATGCTTTCATCACTTCCCCCTGTGTGCTCTGCTCAGTGTATTTACAGGACATAACACAAGATAATACACCAAACCAAGTCCTCTATTAAATGTGGTTTGCTTCGCCTTGTTAAACTGTTGGTTGTCAACTTTACCGTGGTAATCTGAACAGATGGATAAATATCCCCAACAGCAACAGTCCAGATAAAAAAACACGCTTACCTGTTCTGCTGAAACTCTTTTGGTCCAGTGCCAGTGTTTGTTTTTGTCTCTGACATTTCTCTGTTGGAGGATTTCAGGAGGCATGCTGGAGGTTTTGGCCCTTACAACTGTCAGATGCTCTGTATTTTGAACTCTGCTCCCATCACTTGGAAAGATTGTGCTAGATGAGACGTGACGGTTAGGAGGTGTGGATGGAGCTCCAGCTAAAGTAGAGGAATGGCCTGTAAATAAAACATTACGCTTAAAACAAAAGTCTTTCAAAGCTACATTCATGTAAAACTTCAGTCTGAGCCTTCTCTAAGGAAAAAATTATAATCATAAAGGATAAATAGAGTATTAAATTGAGCAGAAAGTAAAGACAACCCAGCGGTGGGTTTGTACAACAGCACAATGTTGCTGCATTTGCATGATAATAAAAAAAAAAAATAAATGAAAATAAGATGAACTCAGATTGAATTTAGACACTGAAGCCTTTAAAATGAACAGATAGATGTCAGAGTCCTGTATTATCTCACTGAATCTAAAATGCCAGTTTGATTTCCAAGTTAATGAATCCGTAAGAAGAAAAAGTATGTCTTGGTACTCCGTAGCTGCCAGATCTCAAAGGTCTGGTTTAGGTCTTATAATGAGAAACATTTAAGCTTTTAAATACTTGCACAGTTGTGCTACCTTTCACCCAGCAGTACACTGTTTGTGTGTGTGTGCGTGCGTGCGTGCGTGCGTGTGTGTGTGTGTGTGTGTGTGTGTGTGTGTGTGTGCACATGTGTTTGTGAGGGAGACTGTGAGTGTGCTTGTTGGAGGTACATTTATTTATACGTTTTCCCTGCAATCTCAAAGTTTTCTTGGGAAACAGAAAGAAAAGCAAAAAGGTGAAATACCAACAGCCATAAATATCAGTTGTAATTAGTGGCATATGCACGTACTGTATGTTTAATGAATAAAATGACATTCAACACATTTGAACAAATCATTGTTAATTGCCTAAAGCTCTACAATAACAGAACAAAAGAACAACATTTACAGTTTTCTTACTTGTTTGGGGTTTTGTAGGTCATTCTACCTCAGGTTGAAAACAATTGGTTATTTCTACAAATGATTGACTGGTTGGAGTGGTTTTACTGGCTTATAAATGCTGGACTGACAATTGCACAGTGACTTGGCAGCTGTGCAAGAGGCAGGTTCCTAAATCAAATCTTTCTCTAAAAGGTCAGGGTAAACCCATGCTGTAGAAGAAAACTTCATGGCATTAAATCAATCTGGAGCTAGGCAACCTCTCCTCGCTAACAATAACTTCACAATTCTAAGTGATCACCATCATCCCTTAATGCAGGCAGGCATGGCGATCCAGTGCTTTCTCCAACATGTCAGTGGTGTTGGACTTATGATGCTGCTTTCTCACAGGCCTGGTCACAGATGATCATTTATAAAGGAATACATGAGACAGCATTTTATACCCGCCATCATAAAGACAAAGAGATCAATGGTGACTCAAAATAATTACCGTATGTTGGCGGTAATTACAACTGACTTTGTCCTTACAAGAAACATCCTGTATCATCACAAACAAGTGTTCCCGCTGGTGTTTTCTGTCTCTATATGTTGGATATGGATTTTCACTTACTCAGCTCACTGTGGAAGTAAAGGGACAGGAGAGAGGAGGTCCCTCAGGGCCAAGAAACAACCTCCGCCCGCATCCTCTGCGCATAATTGAACAAATTAGCAATGAGCAGCTGTTAGCTGTTAAAATGACCCACTTTCATTTTATCGCCATGGACAAGAGGTCTGATAGCATCTGCATGCTACAGCTGTCAGCCATTCTGATTAGCTTGGCCATTCCTGCTTTCAATATATCATGGCAAACATAATTACCTCAACATCTCTTTTTATGGAAACGACAAATCGCCAGGCGCACAGAGCATGCCAAGTGTCCATCAATTACAGGCATGGTCTGCTGGTAGCCCCTCCACTTGGCTGCTTGGACTGTCAAACGATTTTTCTTTAAGAAAAAAGAAGGTCTTTAATGTTACTGTAAATGGAAGCCTAATGCTGTTTTACTTTTTAAAAATTGAGATTATGGAGGGCGATTATTATAGAAGAACATGAACCTTATGCCCGGACCTCTCAGCCTCCCTGCTAGTTCTCGGAAATCTTTCAAGTCTTTTATTGTCCTTTTACTAATCAAGCAGAGTGAGTTCAAGAATAGAGACTTTGGCAATAATGACCATTCATAAAGTGCTGGCATCCATATTTTAAGTGACTGTAAAAGAATAGATAGAATTGTAAGTGAATAGGTTAACTGCCTTAAAGTGGCTTTACAGAGCTGCCCAGGTGAGAGATTTTAAACTTAAGTGCAGCGTGAGGGTAAAGTTTGTCCATCCATTGTCTGAAATCTGAATGCAAAGTAAAAGAAATAATGAAAGAACTTTCAAGACTCCTGCTGAGGTCACACAATTTAAAACATTCAGAATGTGTCATTTTAAAGGAAATCATATGTCATTAAACGTCACATTAAAGCTGCAATAATGAATAGTTTCATGTTAGAAATGGATCCATTGAAAGGGTTGCTACACTTCTGATGCTAAAAATAAGAATAAGTAGTTCTGAAAACTACTTTTTAACCGTGGATGTTTAATGAATCATCAGTAGCAGGCAGTCAATTGAAAGAGAAAATGCAGAGAAGATTTACTTTCAACAAAGCCATTTCTCTTAGAAATGATCAACAGGAATGAATGGATCGACGGCAATTTGTTTTCCAGACAAATATACAGATTGTGTCTTAAAAAGCAAAAGCTCAAAATGTGGACACGTGAAATTAGTATGCATTTCTCATAACAAACAGCCAGACGAGGGTTTTATCTGTCTCCGTGTGGTTTCAGTAAATTACATTCATCTCCTGACAAATTTGCTTGTGGCTGGGGAAATCCCCCCAAACCCCCCCCCTCAAAAAAAATGTCAAAACTAGATCATGAGCTAGTGTAATGGTACACTCCATCTCTCGCCCACCCTATTGGTTAACATGGCCGCCTAAAGGAAGCAGGGAGAACTCTGGGGTGCTTCTACCTTCTGTGTGTCCCTGGTGCAACTACAAACTTGCAGATGAAATTGGCTGCTTTAAAAACGTATTTACAGTAATGTGAGTAGTTGTAATTTGTTACTTCCACCCCTGCAGAGAATTACCACCACAAATTTATGCTTATTGTTTTTGGTTTTATGGCTCACAACTTTTTCGGTTGCACTCGTGTTGTTTCGATCATTACTGAGAGAGCTTTAATAAACTTACTGTACACTACCTGTCCAGCACTTAACTGCAGGCATGGCTAGATAGTAGGTGGTGAGGAAAGTGGAGCATCTAGCTGCTAGCTCTATCTTCATCAAGAGTTGGTAGAGAACAAAGCAGAGCTTTAAAATTAAATTGAACATTGGACTCAAGTTTGTTAAGTAGCCAGAAACAAGCTAATGTTGCAATGTGTTGTCTGGTCCTCTGCGATTAGATCTAGTCTGCCTGTTAAAGTTTCCTCATCCAAGATACTGAACCTCAAATTGCTCCTGAAGACATGGCAGCCTCTTCCATCAGTGTATGAAGCGATGAATGTGACATGTAGTGTACAGCACTCAGTGGCTGAAGACATTAAAATGTTGTTTTCCAATCCAGGTTCCTAAGTAACAATGATCCTTTGTGTGCTTTCTCTCTTACGTTGATCTTTGGAAATGTTCTTAAAAAGAATAATGCTGATTGGGTTGCATTTATGTAGCACTTTTGTCCAAAGTGCTTTACAATTTGCTTCTCATTCACTCATCAGTGGCAGAAAGCTGCCAAGCTACCAAGTGAGAAAATAGGTCTTCACACCATGAAATGATTAAACGAATAGAAAGAGCATGTGTAATTTTTTGCCCAAATGGAGGACAAACGAGTTATGTTAATTGTCTACCGGTGACACATGGATGTATAGTAAATTATTATCCATCTATTCTGCATCAAGCCTGAGTCATTGCTACAATTTTTTGTAGTTTACTAATTGCCTAAAGAAGCTGACACAAAACTCCGACACAAAACTCACATCTCAACCTGCATGTGTCTTTTTATGGTTGTTAAAAAAATAAAAACGCTTTGACTCCAAATGACAACACGACAGTGATTTGTACTTAAATACATAAGCGCCAATTTTATTCTAGCTGCATGTGTTATATTTTGACTCATCACTTGATCTAATGCTTGTATCATTACGATTTCCTCTGTGCTGGGGAAAGTTTGCAATAAATGAGGACATGAGGAACATCTTTTGAAAGAAATGCACCGCAGCCAGCTTCCCCCCTTGAAATATTGCACATTATTCCATGAGCCAAATGATGTCTCATCTTAGAGGCACCTCAAATCATCCTCCTCCTTGATTATGTGGTCACACAGTGCACCAATCAACAGCTGACCTTTTACTGCAGGAACAGCCATAAACACAGCAAGGGGGAATGTGGGTTTGATCAGTACATCTTCAGTTGTCAGACAGAAAAGCGGTGAAACAGAGAGGAGGGGTATTCTACAAACTCTCATTTGTGTGGAATAGAGATTTGGAAAAGATATCTTTTGGACGAAATGCTGTAAAAACTTGGAAACTTCCAGTCTTAGAGGCTGTGGTGATTACACAAACCATCATGAAATTTAGTTAAGAGCTCAGTAGTAACATAAAACAAGCCAAAGGAAGATAGAGACTCAATTAGTTAAGTCCCCCATAAGGAAGAATGTAAACTCTTGAGGCCCTATCTTGTGTGAAAATGAAGAAAATGGAAGATTTGGAACCGAGCAAGAGTACAGAGGGGATTTGAATGTTAGACATTTCACACCCAGCAAAACAATAAGAACATTTTTTTTTTTCCTGTCAGGGGTTTTCACAGCCTGCCTACAATTCCCTATACTGTATCTTCAGATTAATATTTTAGATTTTAGTCATGAAAGCAAAACGTTTGACGCACAAACATCTCATAAATCAAACATGTCAGAGAGAGAATTTAATAGGAAATAAATCTTTTGGATGTCAATTGTTGTGTGCATTAAAAAAAAATCTGAAGATTCCATCAGAAGATGCAAAAATGCTTTCTAAACTAAAGCACGCATGCTTGCAGAGATGTCAAAGCAATAGCTAAAACAGGCACTCTGTCTTGAAGCTCTGTGTAGGTAAGTACCGACAGATGGTCAGATCATGTTGACAGTGCGTGTGTATCTGAATGATAGATAGCTACTCACTGAATAGCTGTGGAGCATAATATGATTTGGATGTAAGAATGGAATCTAAATCTGATTTCATGCAGTACTATGGGCCCAGAGCTTCACTCCTTTATCTCTGTCCCTCGCCAGGCATAATGTGGTCAGCTGCAGCTTGGGTGTGGTCTCACTGACCCCAGGAGGAAACATTATCACTTCCAATCTCAGCTTTTAGATGGCGTTATGCCTCTTTGAAATGACTCTCATCACATCAAACACTCACGCTACCTGCCACCGCCATCCAAACTGCGGTTCTTAAAAGATCTCTGTATGAATCAAATATCTTGACCGGTGGAAAGGCCGGCGTAAAGTTTCAGAATTGTTTCCCTGCTGGGTTTTGTGGTTCTCTTGACTGTTTGAACCCTCTCTCATTTCTCTTGAGAGTCCACTCCTCCCCTACAGCGCAGTTAGACTCTGAAAGGATTAGATGGGGAGTTCACAGCAGGGGCATCAGGCAATCTGCATACAATAGTCCACCATGGCTGTGAATAAATCAGCATTGATGTAAGACAATAAAGCCAATGCGGTATGGCTATTTGTTTATTCTTATTAGACAGAGCAGCGCACTTTGGATCACTCAGAGTAAATGCATTATTTGGAGAGGATTCAGAACACAGACCGCTCCTGAGATCTCTATTTCACTCTATGTGTGCTATGTCTGGGTCCAGAGGCGGTTCAGCAGTCCACTAAAGCAGCCATTAGATAGATATCCAATCAGACTTGGGCCATTCTCTCCTTCCCGTATCCTCTTTCTGTCCCCTCACAACCTCCGGCCATCAAAAAGGAAATGAAAGTCACTGATGGAGAATATGAAGAAATAGTATGGATAGATGGATGACTGGTCTAACTGAGCTCCCTCAGGGGAGATATATATATCCATACCTGGTTATATGCTAACTTTAAATCACATACAGACAAAGTGCACACATGTGATGCTCTTGATAGCTTATTCACAACTGAAGTGCAGTTTTCAAAACTTTTAATGGAGGAAATGTCACAGCAATGTTTCTAATGTGTTTGTCAATTCTGATATTGAATCTTCCCATAGACAGGATTGCCACAGTCTAAAAGTTAATATTGAATTATGCATTTTGTTGTGTATTGATTAGGAATTTGTCCGTTTAGTTCAGAGCAACACCTGGTTAGCCCAATTATTTAACCAAAGCCTTGAGTTAGAACCGTCAAAGGAAACAATGATTCTTAGCGCATTATTTCTCTTGTGGAACAGCATCGATAGTATCAGTCATCTTGTCTGATTCAGCTGATGAATTCATCACCATGAAGTACAAATTTTGAATTAGCAACTCTGACAGATGTGTACTCGCTGAGGCGATGTGCATTAACATGCCCACTGAGAAAATGTTTTTCATGTCATGTGCGTCTCTTCAAGAATAAACCATGCTTAAAACATGAATATCCATTGCCATCTATCCAACCATTTTCCACAACAACTTATCCTTATCAGGGGCTGGAGCCAATTCTAATTAGCATTGGGCAAGAGGAGGGGTACACTCTGGACAAGTTGCCAATTCTTAGCAGGCTGACACATATAGACAAACAACATAGAGACTATGGGAGGAAGCTGGAGTATCTGGAGAGAACCAACGCTGACACAGAAAGGACATGCTAACTCTACAAAGGATAGTCCATTATTTAGAAATACAACATTGGATTCCTAAATAAATTAAATAGTTCTTAGGTGCTGTAGTTGGTTCTCCTCACTCTACCGGCACTTAGTGAACTACATGTACTGTATTTTGTAGTAACTTGCTGCTAGTTATAATAGTGATTCAAATTGTTCAATTACTTTGTCATTTTTTTGTTTGTAATTTCGTATTGCATGTGCACTGTAGTTGGATTTTTTTTTAAACAGTCTGAATTACTTTTTCAAAGCAGTTTTAGTTAACCAAACTAGATTTCTTCAAGAGTATTATTGTTTAGTTCAAGAAGTAAATCCAAATGCAGACGTGATGCGGGCAGAAAAACACAAGATAACAAAAGAAAAACAAACGAAATACAACCATCGTCACACAGGTGAAACTAATCAGGGTGGAACAGACGATTAAAACAAGCGCAGGAAGTGAAGTTACAGACATGAGGAGAGGGGAGAATTACAAAATAAAACACTCAACAAGAAACCAAAAACCAGGACAGAGAGTAACTTTACAATTCAACTTCTTCTAGAAATCGATAGCTTGCAAATTTACGCTTTCAAAACAGCTTCCCCAACACTACTTGTATCCTGTATCGTTACGGTATTACAATTATCACTCAAGTAAAACATCCTAGTGCTTCTTCCTCCGTTGCAGATACCATGACAACTACTTTTTCTCTCTAAAAAATATTACTTGATTTGATTGATCATCTTGCTGCATAAAAATATCCTGTGATGAGAAAAAAAAAATCATCTTGGAACTGCAAAGTCAGTCAATCCTTCAAGGGGGTTAGGAGATCATTTTGAGGATGATTGATTGGTTCAATCAAATCATACTTCTGCAAAACAAATTTCAATTCAGACCATGCTGTTTATGATTTTCTTTTCAATGTTTCATAAGTTTTAACTTTTACTACTCCAAACATGCTGAGTAGCTCTAGCTTTAGTCATCATTATTTAGTTAACTTCACCACAGACAGCTCTCTTGTATCATTTGGTCACAAGTCAATAATTTTTTGCAGCCACTACTTTAATATATGGAGTTTTTATAAGCACCACACATGTGTTTTAGGAGGATAAGTGAGTTGACAGACAGATTAAGGCATTAATTACCACAGCTAATGATGTCATTAGCATAACTTATTAATTTTAATATATCATCATGGTTGTTGGGGAATATTGACATTTGGAATTATTCTCGACTCTGCATCCATAAATCAAAACAAAAACTTTACGAACGAGGTCGGTTTAAACAACGCAGTTATAGTTATCGATACAGTTATCGACAAAAGCAGATTTGAGACAGAGGAAAGAGAAAAAGCAGTCAGTGTAAGCAGAAAGGATGAGTCAGAGTAGTTTGAGGAGATGTTTTCTGAACCCTGGCAGGATACGTGCTCTCTTAGACTCATCAGTGCAAATTTGATACTTTGTTGCGTTTATTAAATCAAAAACATTTCAACGTAATACACATTCACATCTCAGGAATGAATTAGATTTCTTCAATATTTGTTGTGCCTGTCTGCTAAACAAGGACACATAAATGAATTCAGATTTCTATTGGCCACGTAGTCTTTGGAAATCGCAGCCTTTTTCACTGAAATAGAAAGATGAATTGATGCTTTCATGGAGTCTGGAGTTTGGTAAATGTTGACCTGTTCATTCAGCAGACATATAATAAGCTTTTTAGAAAATGTAGTTACTGGTGATGTCAATGACATTAACGTCATGCTGATGCTCCAGTCAAGTGTATAAAGGGAGAAAACAGTATTTTATCTTTCCCACACTGACATTATATGATGATATCACCTCTCTTGACAACAGTCTGCGTGTTTATACATGCTTTGTCTGGGTCTGCAGACAAAATAAAATCCAACCAGATGGAGATTTCATTTGTGATGATATTTTGTGTGTTTAATGATATAGAGCCAGGCTTCTGTGTGGTGTCACGTCAAGTGCAAGAGAGAAGCTGTTCTTTAGTCATTGTTGTTTTTGTCAGTTAAAGTGGAAGTTTTTTTGGGGGAACTTATCATTATGAAGCAAGTTTTGAGTACAGCATAATGGCTGCAGAATAATGACACTAGTCGCTTTGAGATTGCTTCCCTACAAGCCTCATTTTCTTGACACGCAATTACACAATAGAAAAGAAAGGCCTGATTTAGAAGACTGTGGACAAAAAGAATGAACAAATTAGTGCTTTTTCTCTAAATGTTTTCTTTTCACGTTAACATACTGCGCATGCTGTAGTTACTTGTCTGTGCGCAACAATAACATTAGTCAAACTAAATAGCCTTGTTTTTCCTTCCCACCTTGGAAATGCTAGCAGAAACATTTTCATTTTGAAGGAATCTTTCTTGAATGGATACTACTCTTATATATCTTTCTATTAAATGTGAATCTACATCCAGGCGACTGTTAACTTATGGGGACTTATGAGTGTATGGGGAAACAGCTACAGCAAGTGTCAGCAGGCAGCAGATTGATCTGGCTGTCGGACACAGAAACGGCATAGAGAATTCAACCAATTTTTTGTATATTAAAAAACATCCTGTGCAAACATTTGGTCATAAAAACAGACATAAATTTCACTGCAGACCGTCCTCACCCATGGGAGAAGCACAAAAACCAAGAAAAAAACAAAGATTAAATATGAGAAAGTCAACCAAATGAAATAGCAGGGGTTATGTTTTGTAGCCACAATAACAGACCTTTTTTCACAGCAGTCATTTTAACATGAAATAGTCACCAAAGGACGTGTGACTTGTTGGGAGAGGAGGAGGATGAGGAACTGCTGGTGGTCCACATAATGGCCGCCATCTTGGCTCCTTATATGTCAGGTGGTTCCCAGCTGCAGCCAACCACGGGCTAGGGCCTGGAATCCCTCCACCAATCATCTTCCGGGGATGGCACATCCCTATTTACATGTAAAATTGACAACAACAACAAAAAAAAACACAGGGCACACAAGCAAACACACAGCAGACTACAAAAATATGACCACAGTCATAACAAGGGTCAACAGAGATGTTTCCAGTGATACTAATTAAGGTTCAGTTCCATTTAGCTAGTAGCAGAGCCGGAGAGACTTTCCAGTGAGCCAACACGCACCACAGCAGCAACCTGACTCTGTATGACCTGAACGGAACGGGACCTTAATTAGTATCATCAAAATGACTGGTGTGAAAAAGGTCTATTTGTCCAACATAGAGGTCTTGTTACTTTTAAACACAGCCAGCTCTCCCAGGTTTTTTTTTTGCTAAGGTAACCCTCTACTGGATATAACTTCATTTGTTGTAAATACATGAAAGTCTCATCTGACACTCGACCAGAAAACAAATAAACAAATAAATATTTCCCAACATGTCAAAACTACTAATTTAAGAGACAAGACGTCCTTGTCTGACAAATATTAACCTCTTATCCACATGTGCAGAAAAAATGGTGACCTGCAAAAATAAATAATAAAAACAAGTTAGAGCACGGATTGCTGTAAACCACCCACAATCGACACAGGATTGAAATTCAGCATGGGGCAATTCTGATAATCGTGTGACTGTTACCTGAATTAATCCATCCTGACTTATCCTGTCAACCCTTAAGTCGGGCTGGTGGGAGGAAGGGGGTGCAGGATTGGGTTTACCTTCGGTTTCTCTTGTAGTTTGAGAGATGCATTTGTGTGTTCATGTGTGAGCAGTGTGTAACAGCGGGGATTATTCTGTCTGTGTGTGCATTGACGTGCTGACAGGTCAATCAATGAGGAGAAGATGCAGTCTGCTGTTGGTTCATTGACCTGCTGTGCTAAAGAGAACAAGTGAGGGTCATCTCATCCTGCTCCTCATGCTGCCTCGACTGCCTGCACTGATTGCTAACTAATTTCCTTTTTACAAAACTTCAGATTTGTCTGTTTTTATCCCGGCAATCACTGAACTGAGATTTAAAATGAATCTAAAATGTCACTGATGAAGTTTTACTGTTGACAAGCAGTGTGTGATAATTCACTTCAACATACAGTGCTAGTGATATCTTTTTAAAGGAGGTGGTGGTTTTAGTCCACGAACTACAAATGATGTAATGTCACATTGGGCAATTTGTTGCCTGTATCTTTTTTTACATTCTCATCTCCTGACAGGAACTCTTTTGAAAACTACTTTTGAGAACTTTGGTGAAGAAAGTTCCGACATTTGAGGTTTTACCCTGACACCAATTATTTCTTACTATTAACCCTAACGCTAACCCTAACCCTAAAGGAATTGTAATAACTGAGCAGTTCAACCAAAGTACTTTTTAAAAAAGCATTTATGCATTTTAAAAGTCAAGTGTGAAAGATTTAAGGGACACAGTTTATAAAATATGGCAGAAATGCAATATAAAACGCACAGAAAATAAGAAATATGTTGTTGTTACCTTACAGTGGAACCCCGTCGCAGCTACAACACTGTTTTGGTCTGTTCTCCACGTGGCTTCAAACCCCACCAGGTGCATTTCAGAAGCAAAGAACATTTTGCCTACCAGACTTTGCTAACTTGCTCAGATTTGGTCAAACTTTCTACCATGAGTAAATATGCCACATAGTTAAACTGTTTCCCTTTTGGCTGTTTTTACAGATATGTTAAATCAACCAGATTCTCTATGTGTTTCTGTGTCTGACTTCCGGCCAGCTTGATCCGCTCTGTGCTGACTGACGTGGTTGCTTGCACCGTCCGTCATAACAAGAAAAGCTGCCACATACAATGTGGACACAGACACATGGGTCCTCCGCCATGTAGACTGCCATGTTGCACCACTATGTTTCTACAGTAGCCTAGAATGAACTACTTTCACAGTCACTGTAGTTTCTTTAGTTTGGGGAACTGACACCGCTAGATTTCACTAATTCATTTATTCTGTGGTACGTGAGCCCATTTCACAGTTTCAGACATACAGTAAGCTTTATCAGTGTGCCCACATTTACTTCCTGTTGCGGTGTTTGCTGTTTCTTAGCAACACAAATCCAATGAGAGAAAGTTACAAAAGCAAGATAATGAAAGACATTTTCAAGTGAAACAGGACAAAGTCATCATTTTGTCTTATATAGCTACATGGCAGGGGATTTCCATGGTGACAACACAAAAGTGGAATTGATGGTCATTAGAGTAAGACAACAGAAGTGGAGGAATACAAATAAACAAAATGCATGTTTGTATTTTTATTCTTGATCTTTATTCTTCTTGTTCTGTTGCTGCATTTCATCTGCTTCAGCTAAGAAAGACTTCATTATTCCACCTTGGAAGTCGGCCCTGTCGGGCACAGTTGACAAATGAACAGCCTTAATTATGTTGATCATTTGAGCTTATGTTTGTTCATGGCTGTCACTGAAACCAATTTGAAATCTGAATCTCAATCATCTGCATATTAAACCAGGGCAAACTGAGGCAGATCATAATTTTAAAATCTTTTGATTCTAACGTTGTAGAAATGTTTCTGAAATATGTTATTTCTTTTCATGCAGAACTACAGAAATTATTTATATGTGAAGAACAAGCATTACTGAGTACACTGCCACCATGACATGCATCTCTGTGCATTTGGTTTGTTTGTAATAATTATATGTGTGCTGACATGCGAGCGTGCAGCGTGTACCTCTATATAAATGCACATAAGAAGAAGAAGAAGATTAACTCCACTGATTCCTCAATGATACATCTTTTTTTTTTACTTAGGGCTGAAATACAACCACACAAACACACACACACTCACACACACTCACACACACACACACACACACACACACACACACACACACACACACACACACACACACACACACAAAGGGCTTAAGACATGCAAATGTGGGGAGATGGTGAAGTGATGGGCAACCACGTAGCAGCACCCAGTCAGGGGTTCAGTACCTTTCTCAAGGGCACATCTAAAGCCACTGGTCCATACTACACTTGAACCAGCCACCAGTTCCCAAGCCAAGTCCCTACGGACCAACTTATTTCACCGGTAGGCCTAAATCTAGTTTCATTATGTTGTTTAGGGTGAAAACATAAACCTGAAAAAAATGGCAGTATGTTTGTCTGCATTTGTTAGAAATTCATGCAGTTTCTTCAATTCTTTCTCCCGAGAAGAAACCGTTTGGAGCTCAGCTGATGGGTTCCTAAAGTATAATCCAGTTAGCATGCAGTTTGTGTGTTTACTTCATGAAGGCAAGTGTAGGACTCAGTGCCTTCCATCCAATTATACTCTATATAGTTTAAGGTTAGGGTGAGATTCAGAAAAGACTCAAAATACTCTAAATGTGTGTGTTTGTTATAAAGTATTACAACTTATTGATAAATGATGCCTCATCAAAATAAACTATGGATGTAATAATACAGAAATGTTAAGCTAAATTTAAAATAGTGCAAAGTTTGCTGAGTGACAGAGACCATTTCTGGTCAAAATAAGCACATTAGCACTTTTAAAATAACACGAGTGTGAGGAAATGCATTGCTTGCAGAAATCAGTGGGTGACAAAGAAAAGACAGGAGGCAGTGCTCTTATAAGGAGGGGGAAATTTTATTTATAACACATGATGCTGACAGGGAGTCACCAGCTCAGCGTCTATATTACAAGGTTGATCTGCAAGGCTGCGCATTTACTGTACGGGATTTGGAAACCAAGATTGCAGTGGCACTATAAACACACGCTCGAAACAACAGATTCTTTCCCTTTTTTTTTCTTTTTTTTCTTCGTTTTCTTACAAAATGGTACAAACAACAATACAAAATATTTGTGCTGTTGACAATTTACAAAAAAGTCTTTTGACTCGATAACTGTGCAATTATTTTTTCAGCTTTTTTTTCTCTCCTCCATTTGAAACTATGTGAGTATGGTACACCAGAATCCCCTTCTGGAATGCAACCTCGATCATGCGGGCTGCGACACATTTTAAAATGTTGTATGGTTACTGTAATAGAACTCATCTGTCCATTATAAAAAGACACATGCAAAAAGCTCCAATTGTACAGTTACAGTTTGCCTAACTTGGTCTGTTTAGCTTCAAGCAAATACTACATTATGTACACTTGGACTTATAGGGTGAACTCATGTGAAACACTGCTGCCTGTCTGTCTTTGTAGTTCTGGCCATAGAACAGCAAAAAAATTGACTCCTGCCGGAGCCTCCCGTCATGTGTGTGTCCATGTTCAGGCAGTGTCCACGAATGAGACCAAGTGTCCTTTAACTAACACCAGTCAGAGAGGCAGAAGAGCCTGGCAAGAGTTGGCACAGCCAGAAGACAGGGGTGGACTACAGCAGTGTGATAGTTCTCCCTTCAATTTATCATTTCCTAATTCTTCCCTCGCTTTAGCAAGGGAACGTCAATAAGACAAGTGGACCAAGTATATAACAAGCAATGATCAATCTTCCTTCATTTCCCCTCACAGATTGCATTTAAATGGGAGGTCAAAACTCCACTGATGATTTGTTGCTGAGTGTCATTGCGAGTCATTGTTAACATTCAGTATCATAATGGCATTGCGTCATGTATGTATGACACATTTAAATCGGTCATTTACCTTGTGTAAAGTGTGTGCGCCTGTGTGTGGGGTGGGGCGGCCTCCTGCTATGTTTGGCCCTGAATTGGTTGTTAATGTCTGATAAGAGAGCATGAGCATTTTAATGAAGCATGTCTTTATTGTGTGAATACCGGATGGCCTTCAGTAATGTTGGAGCCTTGCAGCTGAATTAGAACAATGCTGAAAGGGGCTCATATAATATAGAACACTCACATATATACAGTAAGGCCTAGAGGAGTGAGTGTGTGCTAGTATAGACTGTACAAGTTGGTTTGAAGTGGAGCCTTTTTAGCGTGATGAAGCTAAACTTGAACAGCGACGTGAGTATGGCTGTAAGCTCATATAGAATCATACAGATCCTCTTCAATGCACATGGCTTCTTGTGGTGAAATATACAATGCCAAGTATTTCATTTGAAACAAAACTGAAGTGAAAGAAAGATGCAAAGACCACACAGAGACAGAAAAAAAACCCATGTTACCAAACGTATAAAAATGTTCTGTATATACAACATTTATATGTAAGAAATAATCACAGATAGCAGAAAGTAACAGCTGTGTTTATTTTGTGAAGATATTCTGTAGGTCGAGGATGGAAACCTTATCCAGCAGCAAGCTGTGGATACCACTCCTTTTTTTAATGTCTGCTTTGATAGCTGACAGCTATCCTGAAGATCGCCTCTGTAAGCTTAAACACTGCAAAGTGCAATTTACACCCATTTATCTATTAATGCAAATGAAAAGATTCTTACCCTGTTAACCACATCAATAATACTCTGACTTTCCTTCGCTTGTTTATGGTCAAATCTCATCCTTATGTCTTTGTTATGGCATGACAGTTATTCACACAGGCAATATATTCCTTTTATATCTCATCTCAAGTTCATTCCTTTACTTCTACTCTGAAAGTAGAACTGCAATTTTTAATACGGTTTGTGAAAACAAACTAAAGATGTTTTTATCTACAGCTATTCATATGAACCATAAGAAGGTGAAAGACATCTGAAAAAAGCAGAAGGAAATAAAGAGTGGAGGATCCTTCTCATCACATCTGAAGAACACTGTCGTTACTGAGATTTCCTCCAAGCACTCACCATATTCATAATTAATAGAAAATCTGGTCCGTCCACATCAAGTTGAAACTGGCGACGGAGTATTTCAATGGATAAGGAATGATTAAATCTTTGTATCATTCACCAGCATCTCCTGGTCCCTATGTGAAATGTTTTGCATATTTCAATAATTTAATACAAAGACTAAAGCTCTTTTTTTTCAGTTCACTACATGCAGTTCTAGTGGGCTGAAATGTGATTACAAAAGCCCATGGGTAGTGCTGCTTTTTCATTAAGTCACAACAAAACTGTCTTTCAAAATGTCTTCCTTCTAATGTGCTATTACTGAAGCTTTAGTTTTGCAAGTCTGCTTTGATAAAGCGCAGAACTTCATAACAGACCTTCCCTTCCTCTAACTTCTTTTCAAAACCTCTTGAACTTGCAGCCAAACATTTCAGGAGAAAATTTCAGATGAATGAAATGCCGCCTGAAGAGAGACAGATTGTGACGGCGCTAAATCCCTGGCTGAGGATCAGTTCCCCCAGTTTCTGTGACAGGGACCAGCACCAAAGTTTGTATATTAAAAGTTTACTGAGAAACAAGAGTGAATCAACAGAAGTAAAAGAAAATAAGAGAAAGGGAGACTCAGGATGGGGCTCACAACTCTGCATGTAATGCTATCAAAGTCATTTGAAGTAATCCTGTATTTTCTCTTCTCTCGCGTTTGTACAGTTTATACAGTTTTCTTTGACACATTTACCACACAATAACTGGCGCCATGTCAATTACCTTTGGGTGAAGGGATAAACATGCAAACCTTAAATGATATTAAAGGCAAAGTCTCCTTAAATAACCCTCATTTGTACTTCATATACAGCAACATTACAGAGGTAACACACTCATCACATTCTTCAAAATTTAGTAACAACCCTTATCAAGTTTTAGGTGCAAATACTGAGAGCTCAAAACAAACACAGCTGCTATTGAAGCCACAATAAACAAAGACACGCGATGCATTTCTTCTCTAAGACAGTCCCACAATGTATTTTTGTGATTTCACTAATCACATTCAAGTTGGCTGTGATCTAGGAGCACAGATATGCCTTACTTGAAAAGTTAATGATTTGTCCATAACTTACAGACACACTGTAGGCCTATGTACAGTACGTCTACATAAAGCGCCCACGTAAGCCAGTCAGTGCTGCTCTGAAACCAGCACTGACATCCTGCAGCCACCACAGCTCTGCAGGACGATAGAAATGATGAGAAGGGTAGGTCTGAGTTAAAGGGTCAGGGGTCATATGGGGGCATGTAAGCCCAGAAAATGGCAACCAATCCTGAGTTAGCTGGAGTCTGCTAAAATACGCACCACTGAAGGCACTTTTTAAACAACAGTGCTTCTGTTCTAAGTAATTCAAGTTGAAGAAAGAATAAACCAGGGTCCTCTGTGCATGAAGGACTTTCATATCTGTGTTCTTGTTCTTGTTTTTTTCTCTTTTGTTCCCCTCAGACAAAGCAAGCTGCTCAACCTAAAGCTTCTGCAGAGAGGCAGGCGGGGGCTGACAGCGAGGGAAAAGTGAAAACCCTCAGGAATAGGGAACGGCTTGAATTGGGGGGTTACTGATGACAAGAAAAGCTACACAAACTAAAGGAAAAAAAAAATCTGACCACTAAAAACTAAAGCTCTAGCATAAAACCGAAAGAGAAAGAAAAGCACAAGAGTGTGAAGATACAAACTGTGAGAAGCCTGCAATTCAGGGCTTCAGTTTCAGTCTCAGACAGGCTTAGAGCAGGAGACGGTTGAGAAGAGCACCCGAAACTGACTCACGGCACTGGTCCTCTGTGGTGGGTAATTTGATTGGTTGGTTGGTTGGTTGGTTGGTTGGTTGGTTGGTTGGTCAGTCAGTTGGTCAGTGTGAACATGTCATTGTTAACGTGTGTTCAATAAGGGTGTAATAGCCCCACGTGTTAGAGGGACAGAGCATGGCAGGCCAGCTGACGGGACGAGGGTGTGTGTGTGTGTGCGCATGTGTGACAGGGCAGATTTAATCATCATCCCCTCCTCCGTACATATCGGCCAGCTTCTTGAAACGAGGGCCCCAGTCGTTGAGGTAGTCATAGTCCTGGTCTCCCGTGCTGGAGGAGTTGAGGGAGCTGACAGAGCCGGCGGTAGAGCCGCTACCCTCATAGTCAAACACCAGCAGGGAGTCATACGGGGGAGCTGTGGGGTCGTTGTCTGCTGCTCGCAGGCCCTAAACAGGACAGAGAGGAGGAAATGTATTGATTAGGACTCAAAATCATGTTGATCAGTGATGGAAAAGCAACATGTTATACGAAGTAAACTTCAAACATGGAAGAAGGAAAAGGCAAAATTGATATCAAGTCCCAGGTATGGGTAAAGTTCAGAAATGGTGCATCCCACATTTCCCATGATGCAACCAAAAGCATCTTTTCCTTACACATTTCCTTTATGATGAATGCTGTGAACTTCTCCAACACGGAGATCCACCCTAGTTCACAGCAATGTTTCAGTGCACACAATGAACGGCTTTGTGAGTATGTGGCACTAACCTACTCCTCTTCACTCTTTTGTGGGCTAAGTAGACACTTGAAATTGCAATACAAACATCAGTTTGCTGCAGGCGTCCATGTTTTCCCGAGCAGATGCTCTGGGATGCACTTACATTGGAAATCGGAAATACCAACTCAGAACTATTGACTTCCGACTTGCAATAGATTGCAGCATTTAGCCCAGCCTAAGGCTTATTATTTAAGACATTATGCAGCTGTTTTCACAGGCTGAGCAGTAGTCTTTATGACCATTAAACTGACCTTGTGTCAGCTCTTGTTTTTGAACTTGATTTATCAATGTGTGATCAAACCCTATTCATCAATATTTTGTTAGGGTTTCATGAATAAGGTGTGAAGAGGTCTGTATGTTTTCCTGCCAGCACTCAGGACCTGCACTTGTTTCTTAGAATGACAAATGAGGGCCAATGACCCGAAGGTTAGGCAGGTGAAGAGAGTGGACTTCATCCACTTCACTGGAATACAGAGATGCCATGGATAGAAATCTAAAAAGCCTCAACCCCCAGGGGTACGGTGCGTGGCAGAAACACCATGTGTTTGCTGTGTTTGTGTTTTACCAGACTGCTGGAGCGAGATCAGGTGAGTACATGTGAGAGAGAGGAAGGGAGGGTGGGAGAGACAGAAAGAGAGAGAGTGAGAGAGAGAGTGTCAAGACTGGATGGATCAAAACTGAACAGCTGCCAACACCTCTCGAGTGTGAACGTGTTGTCACAAGTCTGTCAATCAGCATTTTCTCGCATCAGTGTGCCAATGACAGTGTATGTGTGTGTGTGTGTGCGCGTGCGTGTGTGTGTATAAAGCTGGCACGGTGAGAGCAGCTGTAAAGTAAAGCTCTAAGTTGTTTCTATCACCATACTTGAGAGTTTACATATTGAACAGCATCCAGAAATGAGTAATCACATTAAACGTCAGATCGATGGAAAGTGAGAGTGAGAGGCCAGCTCGCTGTGGGAGAAACAAATCTAATGATGTTTAAGCTCTCATGCATGTGAGATGTAATGTGCGTGTCCATTAATGTAAATTCACCTCGTGGATGAAGTCCCCGATGTCTCCAGGGTGGGGCACGACAGGTCTGATGGGGTACTGGGATTCGGGGATGATGGGACGTTCGTCCACCCTGCGGACACCAGGTGGCTTGCTGATGATGTGTTCCAAGGAGTCAGGCTGCTGCAGCTGGCTCAGGTCGTAGTCCTACGCAGCCACAGGGGCGTACAGATGTAAGAAGGCGTAGATAAAAAAGCGTGAAAGCATGTGTGCATAGGTGTACGTCTGTCTGGATCCTACCTGGTCCTCTTCTCCTCCTCCCTCTTCATCGTATTTGAGGATGTTGTCTCTGACATCATCTTCAGGGTCAATAAGCAGCTGCTTGGTCTGCCTCTCCTTCTCTCTGCGCTTGATCCACACCACAAACAACAGCACCATGCCTACAGGGACACACACATGATCATGATGAACTCTTAGGTTTCCACTGCAATAATCTGCATGAAAACACAAATTAGACAGTCAGGATATACTTTGCACTTGTTTGTTTGAGTCTGCAGCGATGTCAGCAGCTCTGTGAGGCTGTATAGCGGTGCTTTAAGCTAAAGGCTAACATGCTTCTGCTCATCTGCAGAAGGTATCATGTTTACCAGGTTCAGCATCTTAATTTAGCATGTTAGCATGGTCACATGCTAATTAGCACAAAATATAATATATAATTAATTTGTCCTAATGACAGCACTAGATTAAAAAATCATGGAATCATTTAAAAGATGCTAAAATAAATCAACCACCATGAGCAGAATTTATCCTCAGGGTATCGTGAATGTCTGTACAACATTTCATAAAAAATTGTTGCGCCTTTTATGTGTCCTTCCTGTTTGTCCTTTGTCTTCCATAAGAGAGAAATTTCAAACCTTGATGGGTTAAATAAGCATAGAAATAAATAAATAAAACCTGTATTGGTAGCAGCACTAATGAAAACAATAGATCTCACACAGTATAACATTTTAAAATATGTTGAAAAACCCCCACACTAGTGGGTGCATTTGTCTATAGGAATTGTTTATATATGAACTATGCAACCCACAGCAACAAAGCATGCCTGCGGCATGATTCACTGGCAAGACAGACAGCATCAGATATTTAGACTACCGGGGAAAGAAGACAGAAACCTTCTTGTCAAGAGATGCTGGAGATGATTCCAGCAATTGAGGCCTTAATCCATTACACAAACTGCTGCTCACGTTGTTGTATTACAGTCTGGTGAATGTTTAATGACTGTGCCTTGAACTGCACAATGACAGAAAGACAAAGACAATCGTAGGCGGCTTAAACTTTTTTCTTTGGACTTATCTGTGTGGGTGCACGGCATGTCTGAAAGTAGCGAGGTGTCAGTGGGTGAATGCGATATGAACTGTTGATACTCACTGAGCAGAATGATGATGCAGATGAGGATGGAGATGATGGCCCCGGTACCGAGGCCAGCGGCTGCCACGGCCCCAATGGTGGTGCAGTCCCCGTTTTCATCGCAGGGACACACCTTCACTTTGATGACCGATCTGTTGGACAACGGAGGGTTTCCAGAGTCCGACACAATTATAGGGACCTCATACACCCCTGGCTCTAAATACACCTGGTACCGCAGCCCTAAACGGGCATAATCACCTGTGCCAATAGAGAGAAAAGATACTGGGTGTAACTAATCAACACATTTATTAATACAAAACTTTCTGCCTAGCCTGTATTTATTTCTGACCAAAAGTACAGTATACATGGGCAAGAAAGACCTAAGGAATGGGATATTAGAGTCAGTATATAAAATAAGATTGGTAAGAAATGACTGGCCTAATGCTCCTCAACATGGCACGGTAAAACCATTCATTTTTATATCTTCTCTGGCTCTGTTAATGTACGTGGACACCTTCTCACCACTGATCCGAGAAATCGTCCAGTTGCGTCGAATGCTGGTGGGAAAGCTTGGCAGCTCGAAGACAAACGGTCCAGCGTTTGGGTCTGTGTCGGCATCAGCTGCAGTGATGTTGACGCCATTGACGTTTCGATTCATCCGCTCACAGATCTGAGACTCCTTGGGTATGAGTGCCGGGGGGTTGTCATTAATATCTATCAGATAGATCTGCAGCGTGCCTGTGCCGCTGGCTGCAGGAGAGCCTGGGAGCAGAAAGGAGAAAAAGAAAACAGCATCATGAAGGGAGGCAAAGATGACAGAAGAAGTGCGCAGTGAAAGGGACGATTGAGAGGGAAGATGGACACGAGTTGAAGGCCGACAGGGGGAGGCAAATAATAAAAGTGAATAAATAAGAAGAGATAAAAAGGAAATGCACACTGTTTATTCACAATGGTAATGTTAGAGGTAGGGGTGCTGTAGCTGGAGGAGAATTTCTGGCCTTGACAGAAATACCTCTGACAGTTATGCTTTCTAACCCCAAATCAAACCCATCAGAGCCAATCCAGATGCAGGCAGAGCACATCCAATCGCCTAGAGAGGGCTAAGGTACAATAATGATGACTGTAACACAATCAAACAAGTCCTTGTCTGTGTGTATTTACACAGTACTAGGAGAGCTAATGATTCTGTAGATAAAGGAAAGTCTGCTTGCAATATTAACAATGCCCGGTGGTGAGTGGGGCATTCTCATTGTGGTGCACAGAGCTCTCCATTCTCACTTAAGCACAGCAAAGCAGCAGATGTGTTTATGTATAAGGATATCTGATCTGCATGCTTACATACATACTTCCTCCTTGCTCACATGTAACTGACAATGAGCCATCTTGAAAAAGTGAAGCAATGTGAAAGCAGTTGTGAATGTATTTATTTTATATAGACTACTGTATGATCTGTGATGAAAATACATTGTTAACTGCTCTCCTCTGGTTGTGTTGAAATTGGACCCACTGTGTTATGGCATCTTTTAAAAAAAAAAAAATAGTAATGTGTTTTCTTTAGGAATCCACAATGTGTTCACAGTGGCTATAGCATTGTATTGCCATATTATTTAAACATGATTTTAACAACAGTCTTATTATACATACAGCTGTGGCTAATTATGCAGGTATTAAAGTTGCAATATTTTCTGAAATTAACCTCTGTAGATGTTGCACCAGTGTTGCACCTAAGTCCATGTTGTAATTCTGTGAGAAAGTTAAGACAATTGGAGGAATCTGGTCTGATGCGTAGGCAGCCATTGCAGGTGCTGGTTCACTACAATATTGTCAGCCTTGGACTGTAATAACATGCACTGATGCACACAGACCACGCACACACACACACACACACACCTCATCTGCAGACACAATCCTGAAGCGCTTTGCATTGATTGAACAGAGCAACAGACCATCAGCAACAGCATTTTTAGAGAATTGGAAGTAAAGAATAGACACTTTAAACAATCAGAGAGCGAGACAGCAGAAAGGGGAGAAGACTGCATGAATGTATATGTGTGGTAAAAAAAGATGTGGCAGCGAGAAAAAAAAAAAAAAGCAGTATGAAGCTCAGGGCTGTTTATTGAGTGTGTGTCAGGGGGTGACAACCCTTAGCTGCCTCCAATTACGAGTCATTTCCCCGCCATGCCCCACTGGCTGAGCCATTGGATGGAATCAAGCGACCCCAGGGCCCATCTCTGGGATGAGATAAGGGCGATGTAATTTACAAAGATTTATGCAAAGCTGACAGATCTGCCAATTAAACATGGCAACGGAGCAAGACATTTGCCACAAGAAGAGTGAGACACAGTGTGAGCCCATCAGCAGTTTGAGTTCTGTGTGACTGGTAGCACTGTCATTAATATTGTTGATCGTTAGAGAAGGTTGAACCGATTGAGAAAGACTTAATTGATCAGTGAGTGATGGACAGAGCACTGGACCTCACAAGTTTCACAAGAAAAAACAAAAAAAAAACTATTGAAAAATAGTCTACATATATATTTAAAGTTGGGGATTAAGACTAGATTCAGGGTTTCATAGTCTAGGGATTAATCAAATAGACAAGTGACACTTCAAAGATAATCCACTTGTTTCACTTATCAGTAGGGATGAGTGAGTCCACCCTGATCTGGATCTGTTCAACCAACTAAATAATCTGTATCAGTATCTGAACTGGACATGGTTGGTATTTAAACCAAAAGTAGGCAGGACTAACCTACAGTAAAGTCAACCTAACGTAACTCTGAGCTTTGGGTCAGGTCACCAACTATTTCACTGATTTGGGGGATATTTAACGGATAGATGTCCCCCGGCTGTCACCTCAAATCTCAGTGATTTACAGAGTAAAGTAACTGCTGTGAACTGTAGCTGCTGTTAGCTAACGTTAGTTAACTCAGTTAGCTGTAAAGTTACTGCCTGGAACTGGGTGCTCGGAGCACTGGTGGGGTCTTGGTATTTGGCTTAGGACAGCTGGAAGGAAGACATTTTTGGCCGAGCTTAGCAGCTTCTATTAACATAACTAATGGCAGGAGGGGAAGAGACTTAAGAGGACAATGCAGCAAGCTAAAAAGAGACAAGGAGAGAGTGACCAAGCAGTAATGTAATCAAAACAAATACACGCGTACGACTGTCCATATAAGTAGGTTCAGTATTTCGGTCTGAAACTGGTGGTTTAATCACAACAAAAATCAGTTTTTACATAACGATGCTTTAATGTACATTATTAAAAGCAAATCAATCGATTAAAAAAAATTAACTAATTAATCGCAAACAATTCTGTAATTAATCGCGATAATGAATATTTATTTATGTAAAATGATCAAATTAATATAGAATAAACACAGAGAAAGTATATTTAAATTCATTCATTTTATTGGCTTATGGTGCACAGTGCTAACAGAAAAAAGCCAGAATGAGGAAATATACTAAGGAGTGCCACACTCCTGTAGTGTAGACAGGCGAGGTCCCGTGGAGGTAATTTCAGCAGGGTGTTTTGCTTTGAGGTGATATGTTAAAGTCGTGTTACTTCTGCGGAATTTAAATTCGGCTTTGCAAACTGTGTAAATTACCTTGTTTTTGTCCAACGAGCCGTCGGGCAACTTTTTAAAATGAAATGTTCCCCCTGAAAGTCTGTCCTTATCCATCTTTCCACCATAGACTCTCCTTTAGTTAGGATAGATCACAGACATATATACAGACTCTCCTTTAGTTAGGATGGATCATAGACATATATACATAGACTCTCCTTTAGTTAGGATAGATCATAGACATATATACATAGACTCTCCTTTAGTTAGGATAGATCATAGACATATATACATAGACGCCGCATTGAGCAGGTTGGTCCGTTGCTGCGATACGTTAACGTGTCCGCCATATTGGATGTGGCAGATCTGCCCGTAAACTAAAACAAGCAGGGCCGGTTTTAGCTGTGGGCAATGTGGGCGACCGCCCAGGGCGCAGTCTCCGTGAGGGCTTTAAGTTAATGCCTCTTATACACCCATTCACACACACTAATATATCTGGGAAACAAAGCTCTACTTTGCCACATACAAAATGGCGGCGAGGCCGACGTACAATTCAGCGCTCAAAAAGGTTATGGGTCAGCCGCCACCGGAAGTAAACAAAACCGCGTTAATTGCGTTAATTTTTTTTAACACGTTAATCATTTAAAATTAATCGACAAAATTAACACGTTAATTAAATTAACGCGTTAATTTTGACAGCACTAAATATAATATATATTGGTTCATGAACACAAAGGTTCAAATACACACACACACACACACACACACACACACACACACACACACACACACACACACACACACACACAGGCTTTCCCATTCTGCTGGTTTGTTAATCCCAGCCATGTATGGGGGACATGTGGAAGCAGCTTGCCACAGCTGATAGGAGAATTATGTGGGTTTTAACCAGCTAAATAAATAATTATGTTTGTGTAAATTCCTCCAAAGGATTTGTATTAACTCCCTTTTTTGATGAGGGCTCAGAGATGTGAGGCACGGTGAAAAGACTTGTAGCAAGCCTACCATATGTTCTTTGAAGAGCATATAAACACAAACAATAACATAGGAGTGTGTCAGAAGGGTCTGAGTCAGTCAGATTGTGTCGGAGGGCGACGTGAAAATATGGTAAGAAATGCAAGAGCACCTCTCACTATGCTGTCACCACCTGTCCTGTCATACTATCCTTACTGTTTCACAGTACTTCTTACCATAATCCTTCTCACGTTATGATGCCTGACACTCCAGCAGCAACTAAACAGTCAGACTGATGTGCACACACAAACATACACAAACGTGACTTGAACTGCTGGGTTCTCATCCTCTGGACTTCAGCATCAAAGAAACATGCCTGTCTGAACTTTGCACGCCACAAAGGTCAGAGGAAAAAATGATTTCTATAGGAAACAGGTAATCTATTGAAATAAAGAGGTCCAGAAAATGTCAGGAGAAGTAAAGGCGGGAGTAAATTAAGTGTTTTTGAGGTCCAAACAACAGGAGTGAGTTAACCTCTAATCCTGTTGCCTCTTCCTGTGCCCATCAGCACAGCAGGTTGCACGGCACAGTGACACACTGTCAACCATTGCAACAAAAATTTACAGAAAAACACACACAGACACACACAGACTCACAAATGTGTCTCAAATGACTGCATTCTTCACACATGCTCACACCTATAAATACCCCAATGTTTCAAAGCCAGCTTGACTTAAGGTAAACACACCAGTGCTCTGCACGTCACAGATAAGGCAATTTGGGAATGGAAAAAAACATTCCCTCTTTACTTGAGAAAAAGCACTTGCTTCCACTTGACAAAAAGAGAACTTATTTATTTGCTGTGATTGAGTTTCTCAGTTAAACGTGAGGCAGAACAAATATATATGCCACATTGTGAGAAAGGAAATGAGAAGGCAGTCATGGGTAGAAGATAAGAAGGAGGGGAGGATCAAAAGTGTGACCACTTGTGTGAATCCTGGATTTTCTGTAACCCGGCTGCACTGCACTTAAATGCTGCAGAGCTTTTATGTCTTTATATTCCTCTAAATTCACATAAATGTCTTCATTTTCATTAAACAGTATGCAACATTTTTATCACTTCACATCACTCTAACCTGTATTTACAATGATCAAAATTCTCAGCATTCATAGCATTCAACTCCATCTCCTGCTCAAGGACACTTGGATAATGTTTGAATTACTGATTTACTCATCCCACCCACATGTCTGCAGCTTGTTTTGTAGCTTTAACAGGTGACCCTGCAGGCATAAGCCCAGAGTAGAGGACAGATACGTGACATTTCATATAGGTTCATAATTGTCAAATGTATGATCCATCATCCTCAGAAACATGTGCATTAAAAGCAGCTCTTACCATTGTCTGTTGCCAGGAATGTAGCTTCATATATATTGTTTTTGACATAGACAGATTCCCGGTCGAGCATTGCTGTGGTGATGATCTGACCATTGCTTCTGTTGATGGACAACCAGTCTGCAGGGTCGTTCAGCTTTGAATACCTAAAGATGCAGAAGGACAGACCGATGGAGAAGTTAGCGCTTGTGTCCCCTGTTTACATGCATATTCTCTGGCACCTGTGTATACATAGACTGTCTGCACACACACACACACACACACACACACACACACACACACACACACAAAATCACAACGGCCTGACCTTCACACAGTTTAATTCTTCATTGACTTCTCCTCCAGAGCCTGCAGCCTACAGTCAATTTCACCTCATTTTTCACTTGCGTGTATCAGGCATTGAAGTCAATTACCTCCTACTTAAGCACTGCTGCAAATACCTGCGTGTGCATTGCATGCACATATTCTAGGAGGTGTTTGCTTATGCTTGGTAAGGCTAAACTGCCTGACAGATTTATATACATGTGTGCTTTAGTGCTTGTATGTTTGCATATGTTACTGTGTGTGTGTGTATGGGGAAGCTGTGTAATAGGGTAGAGACGTGATGATAGGATCTCAGTACTGTCAAACAGGAAAGTGGATGTGGTAGCAGGTGGCGACATTCCTCTGGGATAAAGGGCAGGGAAGGAACCGGGGATCATCTCCTGGAAAGAATCCCAATCTCACTCTGATCTAACTGTTCTTGTTTCTTGGGCTTTGTAGCTTTGGGCTCGTTCCACACTTTCAATTCTATCTGATCTCTCTCGACCCATGCCGCCTCACCTCATCTTGCTGTGCTTTTGTATTCATACATTTTCTTATCCCTGTCTATCTTCTCATCTTTGTCTCATTCCCTCTGTGATACAGAGTTCATCAACTGCCACCTCTCTTGCCTGGAATCTCACTTTTTGCCTGTGAAACATCAACGGTGGACATGTGACACCTTGAGCTTACATAACAAGGTTTCTACATCACCCTGGCTTCATTTACTGGATGTCACTCTGGGCAATAAGGTCATGTTGTTGTATGTGACATACAGGTTCAGCTTTTAAATTCATCCAAATTGAAATGGCTTTGACTTTAACCTTGCTTTTATATTTATTGAATGGCAGTGTACTTACTGTCAGTGTATAGCCCACTTGTTTATTAACATTAAATTCCACATGTACATTTCTACTTACATGGTGAAAATTGAGGCCTGGAGGGGTGGGTGATAGTAAAGAGGAGGGGGTGGACATAGAGTATAATCTCTCTCCAGCAGTGAGGGAGGTGGGATTTTCCCAGCAGGTAGTGGGCATGATCCAAGGCATAGCGCAGTGCAGGGAAAGGGATCACAGAGATGACATTCCCACACTCTTGATGGTCTCACACAGGCCACAGCCAAGCCCACAGCCACTAACTGACGAGCTGTGAAATCACCACCAGGACTACAGTGAGTCCATCACAGTGGGAGGGTGGGATAAAAGTGTGAGGGAAATGATCAGGAATGGGCTGCAGTGGAAAGAGGGAGAGGGAGAGGCGACATTCAGCAGCATGGCCCTATGATCTGGTTTTAATATGCTCATTAAGACCCGACTTGATACCTACTGCTCTTCGGTGTCTAATTGCATCTCTTTTAGATTTGCTATGTCAAGCTGGCTCCCTCTGTCCAGACTGAAAGAAAACTATTTCTTTTTGTTTCCAGTGACAGGAAGACAAACTGCACTGCAGTTTTTACTGAGCAGAAGGAAATTAAAGGGTTCCCAAATAAACCCAAATACAGGGAACATTGGCTGTTAAATTTATTAAATGAATAGTTTGACATTTTGGGATATGTGTTTATCGCTTTCTTGCCAACAATTGACACAATTTTCATATGTGCGCCTCAAAATGAAGCTAGAGTGAGCAGATGTTTACCTTAGTATTAAAACTGGAAGCATGAGTAAACAGAGAATAACTGCTGTATGCCCAAAATAAAAATAAAAAGTCTACCCAACATGATATCATGGGATGTATGATCATGGGAGTATAAATACTGCAGCGTTTTTAAGGACGAGGGGCACCCGTTACAGATGCTGCATGAGTCTTAAGACTTATGAGTCCTAGGCACGCAGGATAGAATGAATTGGTCTTTATGATAACAATAATAAATCTGTGGTTAATGCTTTGTACATAAGTTATACATGCAACTTAACATAAGTCACAGTTGACGTTTGATCTCGCATGGGACATAAACTGCAGCAGACAATTAGCTTAGCTTTAAGACTGGAAGTCCACTGAGTGAAAGTCCTGTGTCTGTTTAACCCATCCATCCACCCACACCTCTTCCAGATGTGGACCTTCTTGCTCTCTGTACTGTCACCTGATATTTTTTTCTCTCTCTCTGACACGCCATCTTGCCGTTATTATAACTCAGTACAGGTGAAATGACGCACAAAATGACTTAATGCACTATTTAAAGATTTATGCAAAGCTGGTCTACCAGCACCTCTAAAGGTCACTAATTAACATGGCATATCTTGTTTGTTTCAAACTTGAGTTTGCACGTGCAATTTCCATTTGTGTATAAATAAAATTACATATAAATGTTTTTTTTTGTTTTTTTTTACCTCTTTACTGAGCCAGAATGGATGTTTGCCCTTTCTTCCAGCATTCATGCCAAGCTAAGTTAATTGTCTGCTGGCTCCAGTTTTATATTTATTGTACAAACATGAGAGGAGTATCAATCTTTTTTATCTAACTTTCACCAGGAAAGTACATAATTGCATTTCCCTAAAAGGCCAAAGTATTCCTTTAAATCTAAGTAACACAAAAGAAGCAATAGACGGATATCTCAAAATCTGGGCACATATAACTAAAAGTATCTGCTGGGCTGTGACACAAGTGAGAAATTCTGTTGTTTTTTTTGTAATTTGGATTAATGGGGTTTTTAATGGAGTTTTTTCTTCCATAATGGGCTATAAAATACCACCAGAACCTATTCTTTTACAGCCACAGAGCATGATAGCACAAGTGGCTGTGTGCGCTCTGATGATAAAAGCCATAACACAAAGGTTTGTTCACAAAGCAGAGTGCTCTGTCCACCACCACCCTTTAATTAAGTCTCCTAAACAGCCCTCAGTGCAGATGTAATAAACCTTATATGAAGCAAATGAAGTCCTGAATGAACAGCCTTTGCAGCCAAGCTAATTTCCAACACACTGAATAGACAGTCCACTGCATTATTAGCTCAGTTCTAACGGAAAACTCCAGATAAGCTAAGGGCAGAATGTGTTTGGCTTTAAACACTTATTTTCACTTACCGGTACTTCATTTTTTCTGATAGCGCTCGGTAAACGATAGGGCTACTCCGGCTATTAGAATGATGATTGTGAAAGCACCAACAGTTAGTTTACAAGTCCCAACTGTCAACAATGTTATTGTGGGCAATTGGCAGCCTCCATCTCTAACTTTTTAATGAAGTGCTATGCCATTTTTTTGTCTTCTTGGAAAGGTAAACAGTTTTTGTTTACTCTAGTGTTATTCTGGAATAAATGTTATATTTTGTGTGAAAGTTTTACTATTCCTTCCTATGTCTTCTTTCCAATGTTTTCCTGAGCTCTCCTCTACCCGGAGGTTTCTCTCATTTGGGAGTTGGTTGGTGTGTGAGTAAAGCTGGATGTATGATTAGGCCTGGCAGGTTAGCGATCTTAGCAAGCAGCAGGGAGAGGTATGACATTTATTTTTCAAACCCCCGACCCTGAGGATGAAAAATGCATGTCTCAAGCTAAGCCAAGGCGGTTTGGGTAATCATTTATGCCAGTGTCTCCAGTTCCATGTCTCGACCTTACTGGCCAGGTGTCTGACAGGTGATGCATGATGCCTCACTCTTTTCCCTCCCCCTAGCCCTGCTCCCGTCCACATCGCTTCCTCTGCACCCCCAACAGGACACTGTCACTCTGTCCCTGCTTTGATAAGCACCTGTCAAGTTCAAATCTTGACCTGGAGTCAGCTCACCATTCTCAACTCCCCCCTCCCTCCCTTCACAGTCCCCTTGGCGTTTTTTCAACTTACTTTCGAATTTTACGGCCCTCTAAATCTTCTCCTTGTCTCTCTTCTATTTATGTATCTGCACCATCCATTTGCAAAGACATACAGCTTTTTGTCATATGCAAAGACACCTGCCATAAATTACATGTAACATAAACCTTGGTGTCATATCTAAAAGTCTAACAGACATGTCAGCTACCTATTTGAATGATAGAATTTGAAGGTGTGCACACTGAGATCACTTCTGTGGGATAAAAGTTTGAAAAGGAAATTTCAACAGGGTGATGCAAACACTGTTCCAAGCTTTAGCTGATTAGCTTTTTCTCCAGAATAATGAGAATTCAAAAGACAGAGGGAACAGCTGTGATTAGTGTCCTTGCGTAACAGTCTAGAGTAGCTACCTTTTATGGAACTAGGACAAAGCAGAGGGATTGATAGTGATCCTATCCAGATGGATCCAAATGAATAAGGTGGTGGATTTGCCATCTCCACAGTCCTGCCTGCTCATGCCTTGAGAGCAGAGGAAGAAGACTTGCTTCTGAGAGTATGTGTTTGTGTTAAGGAGACCGTGACAGACTACAGTGTTCTTGTAAAAGGTCAACCTAATCCCAAGATGTAAAGTACAGTATCCTTGCACAGGTCATGGAAAAACAGGCAGGAAACCAAAGAGGTCAAAGTAAATTCAGTGGGGAGAGAGGATGAGAGCGAGAGAGAGAGAGAGAGAAGGCAGAGAGAGAGAGAGAGAGAAAGAGAAGGCAGAGAGAAAGAGAAATAGATCCCAGCTGGTGACTTTGGCATCTTCCTAAATTATAATGTACACCCAATTTACTCTCATTTGCTGTGAAATTAGCTGGGAAATTTGTTTAGATCTTTTCCCCAGAGAAAATGGGAAGGAAGGGGCTGTTGGAGTGTGAGGGTTGGGAGGAGGTTGTAAATTATACCAATAGACTTATTGTAATCTATAAGGACATTTTACATGTCACCATGAGTGGAAACACGTGATCCTAATCTAAAGCGTTTCTCGTAGAAACATCAATACACAGCAAAGTGTTCCTAATAGATTACCTCTAAATTTGATAGGCCATGATGCAGTCGCTGCCGCCGCCGAGTTGACAGCGAGACTGAGGAAAAGGTCTGCTGGTCATTTAAAGGTTGGTTTACATTTAAAGTCCAGAGAGGCTTAGCGCAGAGGAAGAACACTGCAGGTGGACATAATGCTGCGTCAGGCGTTTGGGCTCGAGCCAGCTGTTCTCTTTATTCTCCCCACTCCCTCCATACCTCCTGTTCCCCCTCTCTCTTTTTCTATTTGTGTGTGTGTGTGCGCACCTGCACGCATGTGCTCATGCACCCTAATGCACACACTTCTGATTACCCAAGAGGCTATTGCTCCCTATTAACCTCACCCTACTTACTCAGAGTTCTCCTCTGGCTCATAAACTTCGCATGGTAAGATTTTGAGAGATAAGGAATGCCAAAATATAGTACCCTTGTTGAACTTTGACCCTTAACTACTGACATGGAACCTATCCAAGAGGCCTTTTACCCTGCTGTTAGTGCATATGGAGGGATTTCTGCCAGGTTTATACTACAGCTAGCCGGGCTTCAATCACACAGTACTTTTCTGACTCTGGAGATAGGCTGTATTTAACAGAACTTATCTAATCAGATCTAAATGATTTTGCACCAGAAGAAAATTAAACTAATGGCATGCTATCAAAATGTCAGAATCAACCCATTTTGGATTCCCATTCTGCAGTCTGATGGATTGAAATTCACCTGATTGTCTGCTGCATCTGTAGTCGGTCAGGATCTGAGGCTGAGAACGTCGTCAGGCTGGTGCCAGCGGGGACGCCCTCCTCGAAGCGGATGTGTTTTGGATTCGTGGGGAAGTAAGGGGGTTCATTGACATCCTGGACAGATATGGTAACCCCAGCTGTGGACTGGAGTGAGGACTGGATGCCGCTGGCTAGGTGAGCTTGGTTGGACACCACCACCGTCAGCATGAAGGCACGGTTCATCTCAAAGTCTACAGGCTGGAGGAAGGAATGTTAATGATAGTGTGTGAGAAGAGACAGTTCAACTGAATTTAAGGATACGTACTTAAGCTGAAGGTTGTACCAATATCCTTCATAATATGTTTATTGGTCCTTTTTTGTTGGAATGTTAGTTTCAAGTATTTTATTACAAGATTGCACATTCTGTGGTTAGAAACAGTAACATGAAGACCTTTAATACAATCCAGTGAAACCTCAACACAAATTATAGCCATAAAAACAAGCTCTACGAGATAGTCTGAACAGAAACTGGACATTTGAAACTATATAATCATTAATTATATTATTACTAAACCCTGCTGGTGGTATTCATTGCAGGGTTATCATTTTTTCTGGACTGCATTTATTTTGCCCATGTGTATTTATAGTTTTATCTCAGGAAAAATAGATGACTTTTTATTAAAATAAATACATTCTTCAGTTGAAACTACAGTTCATCAATCATTTACTGGCAATAAAAACTGTAAATAAGGCCTTTTCTTATTTTTTTTATGGTCAGTGATTATTGCTACCATTATTGTTATTATTATCATTATTACTTTTTATGAATAGTCATGTCAAGTATTCAAGTGTACAGCGTGTACTATAAATATTATGTGGCTTATAGTGTCAACATTGGTCTCTCTGCCTGTAGCTGGGGAGTATGCGTTGAACCTTGCTGATGATAAAGGACATGATAAATGAACAGATGTCGTGTCAAGTGGTCCCCTGATAAATTGGACCGATATTCTCACTAAACAACTAACTAACTGACACACACACACACGTACACACATATATAAACACATCCTAAGAAGAGGCAGCAGGGTTTAGACTATTCATAGGGTGCTGTCAGAGCTCTGCCTTTTGAGTGTGTGTGTGTGCACACTACAGGGGGTTTTGCAGGTTGAGCTTAAACCAGAGTGACACTTCCCTGCTTTCCTAATGAAGACTACACGATCAGGTTCAAATGACAACAACAAGCAAGGAAATAAAAAAAAAAGAGAGAGAACAAATACGCTGCTTGTAGGTACTGTTGGCACATTTCTAAATAGGTACATAGATGATGATTACCGCCACAAGGCTTGTGTCTGTTGTGTTTGATGCTGATGTTAATGATTTTAGGCACATCTGTATGTTGCATTGCCTGAGTGTTGTGAGCGGATAGGGTGGCAGCACAGGCCTGATATAAAAAAGCATTCTTAATCAGGCAGCTTGGTTGACAAGCTTGGTTGACACGTGTTTGTATATGTGTGTCTGTGTATGTGTGTACACACAGATAGGAGTATTCGTGTGTGACCCCATGGTGCACTGGGAACCCATTTACAGGCAAACCACGCTCAAGGCTCTTTGATCTGCAGCCAGTGGTATTCAGAGCACAGGGAGGTCTAGAGTATAGCTGTAGGCTAACTAAAACACACGTGCCTGCACTCAGACACACACACCCTGAGGGAAGCCAGAGGGGTGAGAGGTCAATAACACGGCTTCCATCTTTTGCCCATGAGCCATCACATCTTACATCTCCTCTGTACCGCTTCACTCGTTCCACTCTTTCCTTTTCACCTAATTTTTTTCTGCCGGACACCCACTTCCCACCCCGTCGCCTTCTCACCTCTGCCCGCACCCCTCCAGCTCCTCGCTCTCTGTGATCTATACTCTCTGCAGTCTCTCGCCATCCTGCAAAATCTGCCTTTGCCTCACTTCTCTCCTCCTTTCCACCTCCCCTGTTGTCCTCAGAGTTTATCGTAAGCCGTGATTTACATATCTTAATGACTCATTCGAATCAAGTGATTCTGTTTGTGTATTTTTATGCATGTTTGTTTGTCTACTGGCTCTATTACCGTGCGGCAAAATGAGAATGCGTCTCTTAAACTCCCAAGAGAGCAGTGTAAATGTGTGACATGTTCTGGTTAAGACCTCAGGCCATGTTTACAGAGGAGCCCAGGTCCCTCGTGGGAGATTGCCGCATACCTGGGTGTCAGTGTGATTCGATGTGTCTGTACTAGCAGTCGCAGAAGCCTTGGTAAAAATAGGAACATAAAGGTAGCGTCTTCTCATGGCTTCTTGACTTCACCGGAGTGAGCTGAAGCCCCTCTGTTTACTTGTTGAGACAGTCTATTTTCCACCTCTTCCCAGGGGGTGTCCTGTCTCTTATTTTATGATTTCCTGATAACCTCCCATGGGTCTCTATGGAAGCTTACAGCTACCCGACTGCCTGCTGAATTTTACATCAGGGAGTGAGAGGAATGGATTATAAAAAGCAGTCATCTAGAGATAATGAAGAGAAGCAAAATGCCAATGCTCATTGCTCAAGGTGCTGTGGGAATTACAGCGAGATGTTATTGCTATTTTTTAAACATTATTGTAGGATGTGAGATGTGATTTGCAGGAGTCAGACACACAAGAAGAAAACCCCAGGGTCCTTGGGGTCACGCAAATAAACAAGCTTATTTCTACAAAACAAACGCGATGTGTAAAGTGATACGATAAGTAGATCTACAATGAGCCACTCATGGATGAACACAGAAATAAAAAATGCTAAAGGTCATTCAAAAGGAAACACATTTACACACTTTACAAACACACACACACACACACACACACACACACACACACACACACACACACACACACACACACACACACAATGTGAGCTGAATAACAGTTGTCCATGTGCTGTAGTTTTTCCTAAATGGGTTAAAACCCTCTGGAAAACCTCCATCTGAAAGGTTGAACAGTAACATAGGAGGTTGTTACAAAACATGGCTTTGTTGTTGCTGTCATTTACCACACTAGCTAGAACATTATGAGTGTATAAAAAACGTTGCCTTTGTAATTGAGAAATCAATACCTAATTTGCTACACTGTTCTCGCCAGCCATTGTGTTTAAGTCTGTGTGTGAGGGTATGTGCTGTTTCTGAAGGGCGCAGTTGCCTCCCAATCTCTCATTTGGACATAAAGGGGCATATGAAAGGCAAAGACCCCAGTCTGTCCCCATTTAACTTATTATTATTGCTTTTGTTTAAATCCACAGGGGATTTCCAGCACAGAAAAAGACATGACATGAAACTGCGTCTTCCACAATGACCTCTATAGGGCCAGAAGCAGTGTGTGTTCTCACAGGCTGCCGTCTTACCTTTACTACGGTGACCATGCCATCGTTGGTGACGGGGTCAGTGCGGATGGTGAAGTGCCCAGACGGGTCTCCACTGATGATCCTGTAGATGGCATTCCAGTTAGGTGAGTGCGGTTGGTCAGCATCTATCACCGTCAAATTAGCCACCACAACATCCACCCGGTTCTCTGGGACCTCACCAGAAAACTGCAGAAAGAAGAGTACAATGTTAGTTTTTGATCTATTGCTTCAAAATAGTTTCATTTTGAACAGGATACATTGAGATGTCAACAAAAAAAACGCTGAGTGCCTATCTCTCTTTTCCATTTTATCTTCATAGATACTGTCCTCCTTTCAGTTTTTCAGGTAGAGTAAGTTTAATGATCTCACTTTTACCACAGCCGAGTAGTAAACAAGCAGTAAAAACACCAGCAAGCACATGCGCACAGGGGCGTTGTTCCAATTTCAATGTTTTCAGCTTTTTCTGCATTTCAAGTGCCTATGTTTGATGAGCAATAATATTTCATTCCTTTGAAAAACAGAGTGACAAAGGAGGAGAGAATGGATGAGCTGGAAGGAGCCAGCAGTGGGGAGGGTTAAAACAGCTGTTTGAGCGTATATGAGTGGCTTTTAGTTGTCCCCGTGCTGTACAAACACATGTGCTTTGTCCTGATAAGCCTGATGAGGAGTGAGCCGCTGTCTGTCATGTGTCTGTTATGGTGGGGATTGATCAAAGCTCTAGAGGCTCAGGGGAATAAGCCCACAAAGACCAACCGACAACAACAACAACGTCTGCACTGCTACCCTGAAGAAACACAAGTCGAACGCCTCCCCACCTCCATGAGCAGCCCATCAAATCTTAACCAGTCACATGGGGTCAGAAGGTGAACATGTTGCCGTGGCTTCACCTCATCTGGGGGCAGCAGGGGTGTGGCACCATACAGTTACCGTGTCACCACGGCTAAGAGGCATGGAAGAAAAACTGAGCTGCTTATATGAGTGTAGGATATCAAAGAGCAAAGCCCCAGACCAAACACTCCAACAGACCATAATACCCTGCCTGGCAACCCTTGCATCACCCAGCAAACAGCCGCCAGCAGCGGGCAGATTAGGGGGCTGCGTCAAGAGAGCTGTTCAGAGACTCAATGACATTCTTAAGACAACAGACAAGTCCGGGTGGTCCTGATGTACTGCCTGCGTTGGATAAGTGGGCAGGTTGTCGTATGTTTGTGTCAGAATGTGTATGTGCGTGTGTAGGTATGTGTGTGTGCTTGAGTGATTTTATTACTGTGGTTTTGGTTCAGGGACTCCCCAATGCCAATTCAATAAAATAAAACTTCAGAGATGGCTCTTGAGCTCCTAAGAGCCCTTGAGCATCTTCTTTCTTAGCACACAGTAACAACTAAGGGCAAGAGTTAACTAGATCTGATGGAAGACTTTGAAGGGTCCAACATAGCTCTTATTAGAATAGTCCAGTTCAAGATTTCTCCTCTCATTATCTCTTTATTGGATGGGGGCGTGGGAGGGGTTAGATCAGACATCCAGACCTTAATTAATAAAAGTCTTATTTATTCTTCCCATAGGCACATGGCAAATTCTGAATTCACAAATAAAACTCTCTATCATCAGTACACTCACTTAGCAAATGAATTTTAGACATTATTTGTTTTTTATTGATTGAAGCACTTTGTGTTACACATTTTGTATGAAAAGTGGTATACAAATAAAGTTTGATTGATTGATTGATTGATTGATTGAGTCACTGAAGTTAAATGTCATCTGTTATTTGAGGCTGCAACTGTGACATGTTCAGAATTAGTTTGAACTCTTAACTTTGCCGCTCTGGTCCCGATACCGTAGAACTGAATTCCATTCAAGTTAAAAAAAGGTTGTGGAATGCAGTTAAAATGAAAATTTCTAAGGAGACAGCAGTATTTTTATTTTATTGAGAAAAAAAAAAGAAGCATATTTGATTTACTTTAGAAAGTTACAGCTGGAGAAAGACAGAAATGGCAGAGCATGACATGGAGCAAAGGCCCTGGGCCAGAATCAAACACAAGCTGTTGTGATAAAGATTCAGCCTTGAGACAGCCTTGGTATCTGTGCTCTGGTGGTATTAACAATATATGCAAGAGTTAACTCTGAAATGAAAATAATTTCTCTTCTAACTCCAAGAGGTCTCTCAATTATCCATCAATTAAATTTAATAATTGTTCTATCTTTCGAAAGACTCTCGAAGACTAATGTCAGTGAGCTTTGACGTGTGCTAGCATGGATATTGTTCTTGTCAATAATGAACTGTGATACAACATTTGTGGTTTTGAAAAGAGAGCATTTCAATCTCTCTTGGAAAAATCTTGCGGGTGTTCTCTTCCTTTCACTCTCTTAATGATTTATTAGTTGAATACTGCACTGACTCTGACTCTTTCTCTTATTGCTTTTGGTTGTATACTGCAGTGGGGTTTGTTTCAACAATGAATTTTTGCATAACAGTGGTGTCTTTCAACAGGGGATCAGATTTCCTCAGATTGGGTAGTTTTTCTTTCTATGACACTGTATCTTATCCTCAACTGCTGGACTGCTGGACTGAAGGGAAGGAGGAGGGAGCTCTTGTGTTAAGATTGTGATTGGCACAGAGTGCAGTTGGCTTTTTTACAGCACTTGACAAAACACCTCTTGCCCACACCCTCATCCTTCTGTCACTATTTTGGCAGCGGGGAAAAAGAGGCAAGAGGAGGAGAGGAGTGACAGAGAGCTTCATCACAGACACTTTTTGAGGATAGTAAAGGAAAGATGCCAAAAGAAGCACTGCAGTAAATCCTGCACAAATACACTTGATTGCGTGATTGCAAGTACCATGTGAGATACCGCCATTGTTCCAGTAGTGTATGCACAAACAGCAAAAGAGATAAGAAACATTTTAAATTTGATCTCATCACAGAAATAATGCAAAGCTCGTACGCAGCAGCCCTGAATAAGCATCCAAAGCCTTCACATTGGTACACATGCACCACTCTTTGCCGCCTTGAAAAATAGGCCAGCCTCTGATAGGCGTGATGAAATATTAATCATCAACATTAAAGACAAATTCCCCAAACTTTAGATTTCTGGGACACGTTGAAAGATCTATGAGGTTTATTGCAAACACTAAATATTTGCATAATGGCCTGCATTCTCAACAAAATGGCTTTTATGTTATCCCACCACTAAAATGGGTGATTTATGAAGGGAGTGGGTGAAAGTGCTCTGCTCGTCGTGGTTCCAAAACCTCCACTAAAGTTTATCATCAATATCCATGATAGTATTAACTTCCCTCTGTGGCGATGATGGAAATGCACTTAAACATGGTAGAATACAGTTAGAGAATATGAATCTATTACCGGCCACTATCATCAATACACCGCCATCAGCGGAGAATCTTAAATCAGTGGGGGACGCCGAGTCAGGAAAGGCCTCTGATTTACAACAGGGCATGTCTATGCTTTATCACCGCTGCTGTAGAAAATAGCTCCTGTGACCAAATAATCTTTCATTCTTTCTCCTCTCCCCATCATTCTCTCATCACTTTTATTTCTCCTCATTTTTCGTCTTAGAATCTACACGGTGGTCCACTCATCAACTCCTCTTCCCTCTTTGTTCTCTGTTCGCCCACCATCTCCTCTGTGTGTCATTTTTTTTCTCCCCCTGCCCTCTCTTTGTACATTTCCTGCTGTGTGTGATGTAGCAGCTCTCTGATGAGCTCTATGGCTGACACATGCTTACCGCCAGTGCTAACTCATCATCATAGGGTCTTAATAGCCCCCAGGGCAAATGCTAATGCTAACTCCTCTGCTACCACCTCAAAGAGCTGAGCCTACTGTACTGCTGATACCGCCTCAGCCTCTATTCCTGCAGTTGCAGAGCTAAGCACCTTATCTACCCAACAGGCCTGTGCTCTCATCACTACTGATGGGAAAGCACACATACTGAATAATTCTGACACCTGGAGCAGTACTGACACCTAGAAAGATTTTTCCTCACGACATGGAATTAGAATGCAGATGCGCTGACTCTACTTTTGACCATCTTAACTTCTCTAAACAAATGCATGTCCCTGCCACATCAAACCAATGTGAATAATAGCTCAGAGTTTTTTTTCCACCACTTTTTAGCCATCAGTGACAAATACTGCTGCCACCTCAGCTGTTCCACCCGCACGTCTAAACATTCAGCAGAGAGAAACGACCTGAGTTAAGAAGTTAAGAAGAGTGAGTGTAATAAACCAAAGCAAACTTTTTAAGACTAAATCACTCGCTTCACAAATTCATTTAGTGATGATGTTGCTCAATTCCACCACACTGATACATTACATACAGCACATTACCTTGGACTTTTAATTTTTACCTCGCCCTCAATAATGACCTTCTGTAATGTAATCATCATTCTAAATATCACCATCACGACAACAATCGTTAACGATTTGCTGGCTCTACTTTTCTTGCAGATGAAAGTCAATGATATGGATTGGTGTTTCCTCGTGTGTGTGTGTGTGTGTGTGTGTGTGTGTGTGTCGTGTGCATCCTCTACAAGGAAATGAGTAAGTGCCCTTTGCACTTCATACACCCTCCTGCACTGTCCTTGTGTAAATCTTCCTGTGTAACGACATAACAGTGTTGTATTCATTTCCTTTCTCCTTTCTTCAGCCCATCCCTCCCTCCCTTTTCAATCTCTCTTGCATGTCTTCCTCCTTCCCTCTCTCCTTCAATGTCGCTCTCTAGCTTTTTCTGTTTCTTTTAATCCAACATATTCATCATTTCCACAGTTTCCCCTGAAACCCAAACCTCCTCCTCCTCTAAATTGTTACCCTTCACCCCGCTCTCTTATTTGTAGCAACTCACAGTTCTAGAAGTCAGCATTGGAGGGTTGTCATTGATGTCCGTGACAGTGATGATGGCAGTGGCTGTGTTGGAAAGGCCAAAGTTCAGGTTGCCTTCCATGTCTGTGGCCTGCACGATGATGGTATACTGGGACACTTTCTGTGAAAGGCAGAAAACAAAACAAAACAGGGGGTGTAGTTATTCATCTGCAAACAGCTTTCTTCCTTGAGTCTACAGCAACAGCCACAGACTGTGACTCCCAGAGGAACAAAACGCTGAGCCTGTGTTCTGTGTTGTCCATGGTCTTATTTGAAACACAGATTCACAAGGGTGAAGTCTTTCATTTGACTGAGTTGAAACCTCCTCAGCGGAACGCATCCAGACTTCACACCATCTGAAAGCTGCACTGTGAAGCTTCCCCATGGGTATGTCATCAAAGACATTGTTTATTCAGTGCCATTGATGGACAGATGCGAAGACAATGATCCAACTGACAGAGATTAATCGACTATCTATACAGCAATAATATGAGGGAATGATAAATGCCATTTCATCTTTTGAATTACACTTTATCACTTCACTGGAAGCTGAAATATGGTTCTCTTATTGATATTTTTGTACTTGGGTGCATTTGCGTGCTTCTGGCCGTGCAGCTCTATTCCCACTCTTCCTTCCTCCCTCTTTTCACCAGCATCCTGTCTCTTCTTCAGTCCCAGGGTGCAGATAATGGGCTGCCTGAAGGATGGAGCCCCGGAGTCGACTGTCTGGATAATGTGTCTCGTCACTGAGATTCCCAATTACATTCCCAGTGTCTCTCTCACCTGCTAATTACCGAGTAAATATCCCAATTAGGCCAAGACGCCACATCAGGAGGATTAGACAGCTACTCTCAGTTCCTCTCATCGTGATGCTAGACGAGAGGCTGAACTCCAACCTTGTACACACACTCTCATTAACACCCATACGTGCACACAGACACACATAAACAAAGCAACACATACACCTCTCTTTCTCTATATCTTGTTTAGAGGCAGCCTGACTGTCCCACCAGCCAGTGTATAGCGTGTACACAACACTCTCACTAATTAGACAAGGGAGTAATTATGTAGAGCTCTTCTGAACCTCTCAGCATTGCAACAACACTGCCGCATGCCCAGCTTCCTCTAAAGGACTAAGGTCTGTTATTGTCAACAATCTCTTAAAAGTACACTGCAGACCAGTGAAAACCTTCAGAAGAGAATCGGTGTGGGAGTATATGAAGTAAAGGAAGAAGACATTTCAAAAGTAAAGAACAGAGAGGATAAGAGACAGCAGGGGATGCAGCAGAGGTGCAAGGGAGGAGGACTACCAAAAATATATATATATATATATATATTTTTTTTTTTGTAGCACCTAACACCTTCAACACCCCAGCCCAAGAAGGGAAGGTAGATGCAGAAACTTTCAAAGTTTCAAAGGGCCAAAATGCTGACTAAAAATGGACCAAAGCAGCACCGCAGTGTGCTGTGTAGCATCTTTCTGTGAAGTTTATGTACAGTACATAAGCTCAGATTTTTTTTTTCTGCAAGGTTTGAGACTTCTTAACTGCTCGCAGATAACAAAAACAGAAGTAAGTATTTTTATGCTGAGTGCATGCACAAATGTATTCATAGAATGCATGTACAAATATTTGTGTGAGAGCAAATAAGAAATACATGCATATATTTACAAACATATACCTAGATACTGTCGGTATCTTTGTGAAGACCAGTTTTATACCTTGAGAGTGAAGGCATTTTGGGAAAGTGAGCACGTTTTGGCTGGTTCTTCAAAGAGATGTCTGAACATTAAGATTTGGCTTTAAGGTAAAGGTTTAGGCTTAAGATTAGATCTTCAATGGTTGACTTTCTCCAAATTTAGATTCTTTTTGGCCACTTGGGGGAAGCAGAAAGTCATGAAGAGCATACTAATATAGCCTCCCTTTTCAGGATATTTATATCTAAATTGCATTGTAGTCCTCATGCAGCAATGCCAAGTATTTTAAATTTAGCACTGTTTACTTCCATGTTTACCTGCTAGCAGTCTTCTTATTTCCTGCCTTTGCTGGCACACTGCAGTATGTCTTGGCAGTATGTTTTGCCACCACTAGTTGATCAGTGGAATAGTGTGAAACCATTGGCAGGACTGTGTATCGTGTCACCCGCGTGCATGCACACATGTACAGTATCCTTGTGTGTATTAGATAAACAAAACAGTGACGGAAACTAGGGGTCAGAAACCCAGCAGATAACTGTTAAGCTTATGTTACAGACCAACTTTATGACTCATTTGTGACTATGTCTTGTTTCTGGCCATCTGATGATTGTAAATTCAACATTCACTCTCTTTTCTGAGGTTAATATCCTTCTCTTTAGCTGCTAAATGTTTCACTATGTTCTCCAGATAGATGTTAACTGCATCTGCTAACCATTTGGTGCTGAGCAGGTAGTGTACTCTCAACTATGAGAGTCTGACCACAATGAAAAACCTAAACATATTCCACTTTCAATGATGCATTGTAAACAAAAAGAGAAATCAACCGAAGGTTTTAAAACTCCTCAAGTTAAAATGCATTTCTCCTTTTCCAGCCTGATACAGATTGCATGTAAATGGGATCTATATTTGGTTGGTGAGAAAGCAGCACTTGCCCTTCTCTCATTACCACCACTGAGGTGCCTTTGAGCGCAGCCCTTAACCCAAATCTGCTCCAGTGGAGCTGCTCAGTTGCAAGTGGATCTGGGCATCTTCCAGGTATAAATGTGTATAACGCAATGTATGTGTCTCAGTGAGATCAGTGCTCCTGAAAAACAGAGCTCCCAGTGATACTATTCTGGATAAATATAGGCAGGAAAAAGTTGTGTATGCATAGTGGGCTGGGGTTTAATCCTACACCAGGGGTGACTGGCTGGATTAGCAGGATACAGAAAAAAGTAAAAATAAGCAAGAGAGGTTCTGTTGAGACATTTTTACGCCATGTTCCCTTCATACGCATCTTTCCTTCCCTCTGGCAGCCTCATGTCTCATCCTGCTTTTCTGTCTCCATCACCCTCACTTCCTCCCAACTCATTGTAATACCCCGTCTGCCCAGCTCTGTTTTTTGTTCTACTGCTCCCTTCAGTTTCCTTTTTTTCCCCTCAATTGCCTGTGTTTTATCGAGTGTAGATGTGATTATATGGGCTTTTGTGTTTGTCTGACAGGTGTCAAGGGCATTCTATCTTAGACATTTTCACTCTATCTTTACCACACAAACACATAAACACAGACAAACACATACACACAGACGCTCACAAACACACATGCACATACACACATAACACAACACGAGCAGCCCATTGCAGCGTGATGTGTTGTTAATAGGTCTGTCACTGCTGACAGTTTGGGAGGATGATCTGTCTTGGAGATTTCTTTGCAGAGTTGTCACTGGCACATCCATGTCCCGAGAATAAACACATTTGGATCTTGTCACAACTTTTATAGCTCCATAAACAAGGTGACCGCAGAAGAAGGCAATTTACTGTAAAAAAAAAGATGGGCTGGTGTGTGTGGGTGACAAATAGCTAGAAAATATTTGTAAGGCGCGTCAGAGAGTGTCATCAGAGTAAACAATGGAAACAAGAAACTGTGCTCCATAAACAAAGACAAAAGAGCCACTACATTTAGACTATGTGGACACTACTTAAGTGTTAATATTAATTACAGACACTACACTAAAAGGTAAAACATTAAAAGACTTTTGTTATCAAGCTGTGGGATAGAGAAGACCAACCTCTCGGTCAAGACCAGGTGCCACTGTCACAATGTCTCCAGTCTCACTGTTGATGGTGAACATGTTCGGGATGGGGCTGTGCGGTGTCTGGGACAGGATTCGATAGCGAACCATTCCGTTGGCAGTGGTGTTGTCATCAGCATCAAATGCTGAAAGGTGCATGACATATGTTCCTGATGAAGAAAAGAATATCTGTCAACAGATGTGTCCGAGCAGCCAAGCAGTTAACCTCAATTCAAAAACACATTTCTCTAAAATAAACTTCTCACTTTGTGATGTTAACCATTTTGTACTATTTTGTCTTTTTATTGGAGCGTTTGAAGTGAAACAAAAAGAAGTAGACAATGCACTATTCTGCTTAATCAAGCATCCAACAACCGGAGCTTGCAGCGGAGTTTCAGGAGCCGGACCACACCTCAATCGTGCCACTTCCGACAGTTCTATAAATACCCTCCTAACCCTCTGGTTCCTCATATTCTGCACACCCCTTATTCTTTCACCTTTTCCCCCTCTCTTTCCTACTCTCCATGGGGTTCTAAAGCGGGGTCTGTCATGCCCCACAGTGCAGCATCAGACCGAAAAAGATGAGAAGAGATCAGGCTTCACTCTCAATCCTTCATTTTTGTCAATAAATCATTTAAACTGATCTTGTTGATGGTGTGGTCCATGCTAGTGAAACAGGTTTTAATATTCACCCCTGGTATTGATTCATGTGCACATACACATGGCTAATAAACCACATCGATACCATAAAAGCTTGATAACATAAACAATAAAGTTATTTGACATTTATAGATTTATGCTGGCAGAGAAATGTTGGACACCTGTCCTGTAAATAACATAATCAGTTTGTATGGCCTTATGAATCATCATATTTCGCATTTTCTGGATACCTGGAACATGCTGCAAATCTAATGTGAACCAGTTTTTTGATTGAAATGGAAAACTAGGGCATGTCCCACGAGCAGACTTTGATGACAAATACTGCTTTAATCATGTTATTCTGATACTATTACATAAAAATAAGCAAATAAATCATTTAGATGTTTGATAAAATTGGTCTTACATTTATCTAAAATAGTTGGAAAAATGCTCAGAGATACAATATAGCACACACAGAGAATAAGCCACTATCCCTCCATGAATGCATCACTTGTTTGCTGCCTCCACACACACTCATATAACTCTGTGGGATCACTGCCTGTCACCCAATCTCTCCATCGCTCTCCCTCTTGTGCTCCCTCTCTTGCAGCCGATTCTAATTGCCAGAGATAGTGATATCATGCCAGTGACAGCCCCTGTCCGAGGATAATTGTAACCGCAGCTCCCATTTCAAACTTCATTACATTTCAAAGCAACATTTGTCAATGACTCGGCCAGGGGGAGCACTCTGAAGGCCTCTCAGTAAGTCATGAAAAAAAAAAAAAGCCGGCAGGAACAGAGAGAGGGAGAGAGGAAAGGAGAGAAAGAGAGGACAGACTACATATTTGGTTTGATTCCAAGCGGAGTGACTATCAGTCCTCCACCCATCACTTTTTTCTAGAGATAGAGGGATACAGAGAGGGAGATGAAGAATCACAATGTGTCACACATCGGCGGCGTAATTTCATTAAGCTGCACTCTTAGGGGGTTTAATGTGGACCTTTTGTACAGGCGTCCTAAGCTGTGCCTGACAGGATTAGGTCCCCATAATGACTCTTTAATTTGCAAACTAATTCAAGTCTGTAATTGGCCTTCCATTGAAACCACTGGAGCTCTAAATTCTAAAACTAGCTTTTTTTTTATGATTATTGTACAGCTGAATGTCATGCATGCCACAGAGACTTGTCTGTTGTGTGGGGCAAAGCTGAGGGGGAGGAGACAGTAGCAGAGAAAAAAGAAAGAAAGTAAGAAGAGGAAAGGAAATGAGCACCTGGACACCTCTTGAGATCACCTCTGGTGCAATAAACTCTGGTTCATCAGGCTCACACTCACATGTACGCATGCACACAGAGAGCTCATCTCTGTGATTCTTCCGCTCTGAGGTTAGACATAAAATAACCCAGTGGTGCTACAGCGTGGTACATTTAATCCTCAATCTCCTCTCCAGCCTGAGCACCCTCTTTGGTTTATGGCGACTGCTGCAGCCGGCTAAATGAAAAGCCACTGTAGGAGACAGATTCTCCGTCTGTCTGCTAAATCAAGGGGAATGGAAAATTCTCTGTTGTGTCAAAGATTCACTGGTGTAGTCATACTTTTACGACACCAATCTCTCCTGATATACTAGCTGGTCTTCCCCCGTCCACCCATATCCGAACACTTCACGGCTCCACACATTTCTGTAATCTTTTTTAATAAATACTCCTGTAATTGCTCCTGTTTCACACTTTATTTCCAGTTTTCTTCCATCGATCTATCCATCCATGCATGTTTCATTACCTGGTTTAGAGCCTTCATCCACAGAGCCGTTGTAGACCTGGTTTTTGAACTCGGGTCTGTTGTCATTCATGTCTATGACAAAGATGTACAGATCGATGGGGTTCTCAACCTGGTTCCCGTTCATATCCACGGCATGGGCTCGTAACTGGAAGACACACAAAAAAGAGGTTTTATTATAACTATTAAAGTAATAAAACAATAGTGTTTAATTGTCCATTATGGGCTACTGTAGAAACATGGCAATTCAACATGACCGACTCCCTGGAAGAGGACCTGAGCTGGCTCATTCTAAGATAACAAAAACACATTAATTCTGATATTCAGGTGATTAGACACTAGTTAAAACATAGCTATGTATATTATATTCCTCTTCTACCACAGTCTTTAAATAGAGCTGCCTAAATATATAAGTATCGGTTCTTTATATCACTCTGAGTTTTATGCCCTCACCCTTGCTGTCTCTGCACAGGAGCGGACAAAAGAAAGGCAGAAACAATATAAATAAAACACAAGCAAACAGAAAGCAGGTGTTTTTTTTTTTTTTTTTTTTATACTTCAAGGTGACTACCCTCACAGCACCTCTAAAGCCAAACACAAAAACACCTCTGCACTATTTTCTGGATTTAGCATTACCCTGCTCCCTACATGGTGTGATAAAATTACCAGAACAGGATTGGATTACACAATTTAAACATTTTCTTAACCTTACACAATAATATCAAGTAGGGTCAGAAGTGAAGTGATTTAGGATATTTTTCTTGCAGAGTAATTGCTTTGCGATCATGTACTCTCTCCAGGCTTCTTATCTCTTTTACACTTAGTTCCCAGAAGTTTTTATCTCAGCAGAAACCAAAACAAGAAACATCTTATTTTATTGGCTCTGTTGTAAAGGCAAGGTGTCTGTTTCAGGATCACTGTGTTGGATCCCAGGCCAACATTCTGTCTGGTTTTGTTTGAAAGCGAGTCCTGAAATCTCTTCACTTCCCTCTGACTCCACAAACACCGTCAGCCTATCTCAGATTCAACTCAGCTGTGCTCAGATCAATGGAATCACCAACCAGGATTTCTCACAAAGTTTGGACATGCTGTAAAATGTGTCCTGACTGCTTTTTCTCCTATGAAGTCTGGGTAGAAAAAAAAACGAACTGAATGAAAACAAGAGGGAGAAAAATAACTGAATTATAAGGGAAATGTTGAGTTTAAATAAATGCTTGTAGTTTGGGTTTTCACACCATACATGAAGGTCAAACTAACAGACTCAAGTGGCATTTTAAATGAACTCCTCGGTGCTCTCTAAAGCTGTTTTGATTCACTTCACCTTACCTGGGAATGTTTATATCCCTGAACATGACTTATTCAGTGATATTCCTGTCAGCTGGAAGCACCGGGGATGTTTAGTTTATATCATACAAAGAGAAAAAAACAAAAAAAACCCAGAAAGAATTCAGACACTATCTACACCCTGCTCCTAACAACATATGCTGGTAAAAATGTATTCTGTTAAAGCCCCAATGTGTAACTTTTTCTACCATAAAATAACAGACTTAAAATCATTTTGATGCTACATTATCAGGTGAATGGTGTCGATCCCACTCTGTGCCTCGTCTTATCTCTTCTCTGGGTATGATCATCCACAAGAAGTGAGTAGTACGAAGCACTTTACAGCATGAGCCACATACCGCCACCTATATCACTGGTTTTGATGAAAACTGGTTATATGTTATGGAGAAAATGTTTTCTGCTTTCTGCCTCAACTCTCTATGATTTACAGAGTTTCCGGATGGACCGTGAAGTGAACTGCTGCAAACTAGAGGTGTTGTTAACTAATGTTAGCTCAGTCTGTTAGCCAGGCTATGGGCTCAGAGCAGAAGGAGAGTGTTAAGTGTTTGGACCACAGATGATTTGGACCACTGGGGAGAGGAGGTTTTCAGGCTCGGGACACAGGGGAGTGCTCACAGGGCTAAACCAGACTCTATGGACATAATGACTGAGGTTAAAAGGCTGAAAAAGGGTGCTGATGGAGGAAGCTAAGAAAAGAAAATGTGAGTGTGACCGAGGCTGCTGGACAAAAGTAAATCTGGGACTTCTTGATGTTGGACTACTAAATAATATTAGCTGGCTGCTATGTCTTGTGTTGTTGTATTGCACTCTGAAACTGGGGTTGCTAAATCGCAAATACATGTATATATTTATAGATTTTTAAAATCTATTTATATATTTTATTTATATAATATTTCTACATAATCTTGCTTTAAAATGTCAACAATCAACTTCAGGTGGATGACCCTCCGTGTTATTTGATGTTAGGGATATTCATCAAAAGACACAGGAGAGGACGAAATTGGAGGGGAGTGGGGGAAAAATGAAAACATGTTAGGAACAGATGGAGAAGAAAGATGAAAAACTGTAACATGAGCAGATTCTTTCCCCCTCATGTATGGAGAATTGGGGGAAGAGTACTCTTTCCATCTGAACATGCCTGATGGGAAAAATACTACCTGGCCACTGCGAGAGCATGAGAGCCAGATAAGTGAAATAGCCTCCAGGCTCGTTGTTGCAGGAAATAGAATAAGCAGCATTCCCCATCGGTTTCTTCTCCACAGAGAGGTAAAGATCCTCTCCACTGCTGCCCATCGTCTACACCTCCACCAAAATTGTGTTTTCAGGTCTCCCTGAGGTTAATTTGACTTTACTTTTTCCACTGCATTGTCTGATCTGCCCTGCACCCAATATCCGTGTGCTGCCATCGCACATCCCATCTTGCCGTGCTGTAACAGGCTAGGAGCCAGCCCCCTTATCTTTACTCATCCCTCCATCCCGCAAGCACCCACACCCTAATTCAATAACAGCAGGAGTCAGAGATTACCGCCATGTTTAAAGAACGCAAAATGTAATTCTGGGTCCACATTAAAGTTATTATCTTGAAAAGCAGTGGGAGAAAACAGACCGTACCAGGCAGCGCACGGCATTTGGCAAAGAGGCACCATCCTGATAAAGATAACAGCAGACCTAGAAGCTCCAAGGTTTTTTTTCTCTTAAGAATGCATCTTGTTGCATGGCTGGATTCGTTCTTTTGAAATAAAAAGAAATAGACCGTAACTTTGTTCTGTCCTTGCATGAAATATGAAGTAAACAAAAAGAAGAGCACAAAGTCACATTCGAAATTTGTGTGTGTTGTTGCTTTCAAGGAAGCTGTTGCTACGTAAATAAAATATTCCCTGTCTTGGTTTGAGGATATTCATGTTTTATAAAACACAGTTTAATTACTTTCTTGTTGCTCTAACAGCATCTTGTGTGAGAGGCCTTTAATTGAACCGCAGCACCTTTCTACATCTGTTTACGCATACATCTTTACTTTGTCTCATCTGGTTGGTCCTTGCACTTTATATTCTACACCAGCTAACACTTTTCCTTTACAGCAAACATAGAGTTTAACTTAAACAGCCTTTAGCAAGCCTCTACCTTTCTTAACAAATCACCTCATTGATTAAAGTTTCTCCTGGGTATAAATCTGCTCAGCTTTCACTAAAAGGTCAGGCTTCCCAGCTCACAAAGACTGTAAGTCAGACTAGATTCTCACATAAAGCAGCAGGTACAGAGAAGGGAGAAACCAGAGACAGGAACTTAAAGTGATGAATCCAGTGTTGTTGCTCCCTATATCAAAGCCTCAGGGCTCTCTTTTCATGGCAGCACAAAGACTAGCGTGAACGTTAAATAAAATTTGTCCAACTGTTTGACATTTTCATGCCCAGACCAGCATGCTTGGCACAAAGTTGAGGACAAATTTACAGTAGGAACACATGTCAACATTTTGGCAAGTAGAAGATTTGTTTTTCCTTGAAAATTAGGCAAAAAGATCGATTCACTAAAAATAAAGATGGAGCCAGCAGATGATTAGCTCAGCTTTGCATAAAGATTGGAAACAGCTCACCTGCCTCTGTCCAAAGGTCCAGCACCACTCAGCTTACAGAGAGATGAATCAAATGAGATATAATATTTTAATTAGTAAGATTATGAGGTGCTGGTGTAGACTATGGACAGAGGCAGGTGAGTTGTTTCCCCCTACTTACAATCTTTATGTAAGGCTAAGCTAGTGTAACTTCTTATAGACATCAAAGCAGTACCTATCTTTTTATCTTTCTTACTAAAAGTTAACTTTTTAACTTTTAGTAAGAAAGTAAATAAGCACATTTCCCGAAATGTCAGAGAGTGATATTGATCTTTTCATCTTGTTCTCAGAAAGAAGACAAAAGAGTATTGGTGATCCTTTTCATCATGTGACACTATTACTGGCACAGCTATCACAAAAATAATGTGCCTGGCTGAGAGTTTAATGATTAATTATCACATTCTCTGACTTACGCTTCACTTCATCCACTTGTGTACAAGCTTTGTACACAGTGCTGCCACACCTATGCAGGGAAGGGAACTGACAAGATTTTTACGATTCTGCTTAACGATTCGGTTCTTTATCGATTCTCTTATCGATTCTCATTTGGAAAAAAAGGACAACAAACAGGTCGATTAGCATCATCTTTGGTTAGTTTAGAAGTAACATGAGTCATGATTAGCCGAGGTCATGTTAACGTTGCTGCTGCTGCTGCTGGGCTGAGATTCAGTAACGTTAGTCTGGAGCGGATTGAAAATGCAACATTAAGCTACGCAACGTGCGTGGTGACGTCATTCGCGGCCACTGGAACTGATAAGGGAATCGTTTGCCAGATTCTAAGGAATTTAAACTCTGGGAACCGATTATCAATAAGAACCAGCTTTCGATTCCCATCCCTACACCTATGTCAATGAAAAGGTGCAAATTGGAAAGTCTGCCCTTCATTCTATCATCACTGAGCGCTAAAGACTTTATTGTTCCTCGCAGTGATCAGAGTACAAGAACTCAGAGACACACAAACCTGCCGTGCTAAAGTAAGTTAACTTAATGTAATAACGCAATGCAATATTCTCAAGTAAGTCTATAATAGTTTTGAATTTATTGAAAAGATTTAATTAAATGGTTTCTACAACAATAATATATATATATAATATATATATTATATAAATATATATATATATATATATATATATATATATATATATATAATAGATATATATATAAGATAGTATAATAATAAAAAATGTAATCTAATCTACAGTAATATGATTGTTTTATACATTTTATACCATGTATATTTCATATTGAGAAGTTAAAAAAGTAAAAGCAAATTCTCATCTGTCTTTTCTTATTAGTTTTTAAAGCTGCTCACACAGGCTGGCACAAACATATATTAATATAACTGACTGGAAGATAAGAAGAGAAGAACATGTTCTTTTTCTTTCTTCTTCTTTGTGTGTATTTTTTCTTCTCACTTTATCTTATTCTAGATATAAACAGTTTAGAGTACTCATTTTAAAGGGCAGTTTTATAACAGAGCTAAAATGATTCAGATTTAGACGCCTGTGTAAGTGTTGACGTGGTATAGAGACTTGTTTGTCAAAGGGATAATTGGCTGAATAATAACGTTTGTGAGTTTCATGTAAAAGGTCACGGCTAGTCTGTGGGCATTTGTATGTGTGTGTGTGAGAGACAGAGCGAGAGAGACTCACATGGTAAGAAGAGCGATGTTCTCGATCAAGAGGTTTGGTGACAAACATCTTTCCGAGCACGGGGTCGATATTGAACACCTCATTGGGGGGTTGATCTGCTCCCACGCCTGTGATGCTGTATCGGATCGAGATATCCTGGTCCTGGTCTGAACGAATCTGCAATCACAAGAAAGAGTAAAACTTAAATCAAGTGTATATTAATGTCTCATATTTCACCGAGCCACAAAACTTTTTGTTTCTAGTGCTCTCAAACAAAACATTGCTACCTATACTGATTTCTGCAACATGTGCTGTGGGGTGTTTATTATTCAAGGGCCAGTTTGTGATATACAGCTCTGGAGTTTAATAATTTTATTCCTACACAATCTCAGAGACCTGATATAGCATATTATTCACTGAAAACATGCACAGGCATACAAACACACACACCCAGGGCATACATTCTTGCATGCATGCACATATTTATCACCGTTTGGCATTTCTGGCTACCACATACTCAAGGATTCTATTAGTACTTGCTGGAAGAGGCGCTATGCGTTCTGTTTGGCAGAATTATACAGCGTATACAGCTGAAATTGCAGACATGTCGTGAACCAAAAAAATCAATTAGACAGAAAAGTGAAGCTATGAGGTTGTAATTGTTGTCTCATTAGAGGAAGCAAGAACAGGCAACATAACAATAAATAGTTTTATAAGAAGGCAAAAATAGGCCAGAAGAGAAACATCCAGGGGTGCACGCAAGAACAAGAAGGGAATTATTTAATAACTGTGGCAGAAGGGATGCAGAATGTTCTTAAGGAAATAGGCCTGTATTTTGCTTTCTTATACCAGATAGACAGCCAATAGGTAAGTGCACTGCTAGGCCTGTGATTTGGACTGAAGTGCTGTGGACTTGTGGAGTTTTTTTTTATTTAGTCTCCAAACAAAGTTCAAACTCCAAGCATCCCCATCTCTGTGCATTAACCACATGACAACCCGTGAACAACAGCCGGTGTATCAAAATAACTCATAATCATACACTTACTCCAGTTTGTGGGTACATGCTGTACACACATACAAAAAAGGGGACAAACACACACACACGCGTGCGCGCGCGCACACACACGCACGCACACACACACACACACACACACACACACACACACACACACACACAGAGGAATAGCTAACCCTTTTCTTCTAATCAATGACTATTTCAGCGGAGAGCCTGAGTGCACCAGAAGAGTACGACTGTCCAAAGTTGTCTCCATCTTTCACCACTTGAGGTACCAATTTAGCCACACTTTTGACACACCAGGAATTCTGCCTGCTGAGAAAATAGCTGGAACAACTAATAACAAGGACAACGGACAGACATACAGTATTAGACAGGTGTCATCCTGACTCTTCCTACTGCTGGGATAAAAACCTGTCACCATCACTGACACTGACGCCTCCTTCTCCTCCTCTTCATCAGCACCAACATTAACATCAATTCTCTACTAGAAAGCTCCGGTTGAGGTGTGTCTTTCCAATCAAACAAATGTGATCAGTTATAGACACCTTCTTTGTGAGAATGCAAGAGCTGTCACAACATCTCACTAATGCTATTTGTGCATGTCTGTATGTGTGTTTTCTTTGGGGAATAGGGGGGGGCGGGGGGCGTCAGAATGCTCTGCACATATCTCAGCGAATTACTGCTGACAGCTATGATAATTAATGAGCTGCAGGCATCGACTGCTATTACTTCAAAGAAGCTCTACCCGTTAAACACCAACAAACTAACAAACACCCAGCTAGCAAGGCGGTTGAACTCTCAATGTACCGCCATTACCCTCCTCAATGGGCAAAGCTAAGAGACTACAGATCCTTCTACCTCTCCTGTCGCATTAGAAACTACAAGCAATTATTACACATCCGACTGCCAAACTATGTCCCCCTCTCATTCATCCCAAATTTCTCCTCCCCTCCTCTTGTCTCTGCTTTCCCCCTTCCCAGCCTCCTCCTTTCCAACTCCTTCTCTCTCATCTCCACTCCTCCCCTTTCCTCTCATGTCTCCCCTCCGCTGTACTCTCTCATCACTCTCTTGCGCTCTCTTTCTTCGCTTCAGGTCTCCGTGGGGACAGAAGCCATGCATGAAAAATGAAATTACTTCAATCCGTTGGCCTTGGCAGTGGTGTATAAATCCTCACCAGTTAGGAAGTGATAGCTCTCCATAATTCCATTTGGGTTTTCCCCGCCCCCCTGATTTCCCACCCGTTTCCAAGTCGTCCTGCTTGGGAGAAGGGAATGAGAGATTCAGCTGCACATTTCCACAGTCATTCCAGCCAATTAGCTCTCCCTCCCACAACGTTCACATAAATGCTTATAAAACTATTGAGGGTCGGTGCCAGAATCCTTACTCTCATCTGTTTCTACAGCACATTTGTGCACGGTTGCATGCACACACACATACAGTACACACATTCAAAAGCACACAGTCGGGACTCATGATTCAATAAAGTATGTAATACCAAATGCATGCATATCACATAAATATATATACATGTTTATGAATTAGGGCGTGCAATAATGTTTTTATATAATATGCTTTTGTTGCATATTGATAGTCCCCTGCTTTTATCACAGAATATTATGACAGGCGGGATGTCGTTTCAGTCATGAGGATCTCTCAGTGTCATTGTTCCATTTTAGTTTCAGAAAAGGAGGGGATGTGTTGGAAAAAAAAAGAAGCCCAGCATGAGATAACCAAGAAGAGCTTCTCATAACTGCATGAGTACTTTTTATTTCCTTTAATGAAAAGAGGGAAACTCTCTCTCTCTCATTTGCTTCAATGCTATCTTGCACCTCACACAATAAAACACAGTAACACACGCACGTACACATAAAATGCTTCCGCTGGGTAATAAATAACAAAGGAATTAATTTTCAAGAGCGCCAAAGAAAAGTTTCACAGTTTCTTCTTTCTTTGTGTTTTTTTTTTCTTTCTCTGCGTTCCCTCTGATTTCCCCTCGATTTTCTTAATAGTATGTGTGTCTATAGGGGAGAGAGAGAGTGGACGAGAAGCACACAGCTAAGAGAGATTGATAGTGAGAGCTAGAGAGAGAGAAGCAGGGATAGAGAGAGAGGCATAACTGTATCATCCGGCATCAGAAACCAGACACTGTCTAAATGACCTATTTGTCGACGGATCAAAGCAATTCCCTTCATTACTGACAACTTGTCTGGTTCTTAAGGAGATCTTATCAGTGAGCTTAGCTCCCTTCTGCCAGGCAAAACTGAATCAAATGAGAAATTATCATGCTACCGGGTCTTCAGGGAAAACAGAGAAGAGGAGATGAAGAGAGGGGAATGAATAACACACAAGTGCCGTTCTACCACAGATACTGGGGTGCAGAGGAATTAATTCGCACTTAAAAATTAATGTTAACTAACGCATTCAAAAGTATCCGACTACGACCACTTGGATGTGTGACTGCACTGCATGTTGGAGATAAACACTGTTTTAATCATATGATGATCTCTAATCTAATAGATTCAAATTAAATGAATACAAATGAAAAGTATTGGTTAGGTTATCTATACCGCTTGATGACAGGGTAACACAAGTGGGAGTAAAGATGGAACAGAGTCAGACAATCAGAGGCAATTTCAGGAAATAATAACATGCTCAATAGTTTTATGTCATCAATCAATCACAACTTGAATGTGAAATGGGTTGCTTATAGTGATGAACTATGACCTGACTGTGCAGTTTTATAGCGTGTTTCATTGCTTTGGTTGTTGTGCCAAGAACAACGCATCTCCTCCAATGCGCCCTTTGGTTCTGGTGCTGGACAACGATCAAAAAAAGAACTTTTTATATTGCTGATTCACCTCCCTTTTACTCTCATTCACTTCACTTTCTCTCTCTCTCTCTCTCATCAGACACAGACCAAAGGTAACTTCTTTGTGTCACTATTTTGCAGCACAGACATAAAAGCCGATACAAAAAAAAGAGAAAATAAACAAAGCCAGAACACAACAGGAAGATTAAAATAGTTTGACAGATTTGTCTGATTGCCCTATTTGTGCTGTGTGACATCCAGTTGAATTTCTCCAAAAGTTCAATCAACTTCCCTGCAGCAAGTCACTGCATTTTTCCGCACCACATGTGTAGCTGTGTGTTTAAGCCAAAATGCTGTACCCGGATTAAAATCAATGGAAAAATCAGGAGAAAGTGCAATGAGCAGTATCTGGACCTGGCACTGTAGGCTACCAAATACCAGTCGTAGCAACGGTAAGGTTTGGGGGGGAAAATAATTTTATGTATATTAACTTTTTTAGCAAGTTGGCAAGTTTACTTAAATCTACCGGTACTCACCCTGGCTTGGGTGGCTCTCTTTTTTTTTCAGGTGTTTGAAGTTTACACTCTGCTTTGCTGTTTTGTGTGATATTAGAGCGTTCCTGAGTATATTACCGTCGCATTTGTTTGCCTCAGCATTCAAGCTTTTCCTCATCCCACGCAACTCTCACCATGGCAGATTAGGAGAGAAGGCGCTATATGTAAACAAAGGGGAGGAACATGGAGAGGCTTAGGGATCTAGTATACACATTTCGAAATAGAATTTGCTGTGTTCACAGACACTGTCAATGCCAGTATACTCATTATGTCTGCAGGTCTGTCCTCCTCACCAGAGGATGGAGGCCCTGTGAAAGTGATGATGCTGGGAAAAAGAAGAAAGAGTAGAAATAGCTCTGGTACCTTCTGCAGAAACACTAAAAGAGATAATATGTGTGTTTCCTAAATCAAACAGGAGACAGAATGGAGAGATTATTGTATTAATGATGGATGAGGAGGTGAATACGTGCCAGCCAGATTGATGATCTCGGAAAACAAGTGACTGCTTTCATTTAAAGCTTCCATCTATCCATCCATCATGTTAAAAAGCAGTCCATCTTATACAAAACAGTAGTACACATAGTTATCTCTGTGTCAAAATCAGTGCATGTGATATTTTGTATTTTTAGATGGACCACAATTTAAGATATTCAGATAATTGCTTTGTGCCATGCTAGTTTTCTGTATGCTAAATGTGATTAATAGTACTGTACCTCTTCCTGAATCTACAGTGTACCTGACAGATGTATAATTGAAAGAAATGGCCAGGAGCTTTCTGTTCTTTTTCACCAGTGAGTCAGAGCATGTATACGCATGGCCATTATACATCCGGCCAATCAGATACACTATAATTGATCTTTCCCATACTTGGGTGCTTTTTAAGTACAGTTATGGCAGGTTGAAGATAATCTGTAGTTTAGCATGTACAGAGAACTGCAATTACCATATGTATAGCTGCAATGTTCTTGGGCCATTGAGGGTGAAATTGAAATGATTACCATACAAATTATACAACCATTTTAGCACTGTACTTCAGATACTTGGGTAATAGGAAAGGTAGTTCAGAGGTTGAGTTTTATTTTGCTTAGTTTTTTTTGTTGAAGCCAGCTTATGTCGCAATAGTTTAACTTCCCTGAAGAAACAATATAAATAATCCAAAACATGCACAACTTAAAAAAAAAAAAAAGAGTACAGTTGTGTGTTGGGGCCTGGCCTGGAGGCTTGTTCACGCTGTGGTCACACTAAGCTTTGTGATGGTAAAACACCCAAAATACTTCCTGTGAGAACATGACAGTTTTTCTTTATGATGTATTGTGAGCGTTAGTGTGCACGCTAAACGGATTTAGCCCGTTCAAACTAAAGCAAAGACCACATGCACTGCATTAGTTTCTGATATTCTCTTTGCATGTGATAAAATGTAAAGCCTTGCATTGATTTGTTAACATAGAACAGCCTCAATGTTCAGGACTATTTTTTTTTTTACTTAGTCTGTTGCCTAAAGCTTATGACACAAGACAGCACATATATCAGATGTGGCTGACAGCGGTTTCGACATGGAGGCGAACTAGCCACATGTTAGTGTTCATGCCAGAGTATGGTGCAAACATAAACCACATTAAGACTCGTCTATGAAAACACTGTGAGACAGACATTTCCTGAAATCGGTTTGCATTTAGTTATAGAAAACCTTCAGTTTTATACACATTAAAGGGAAGGTGTCCTTTCAACTTTAATTGTCGGCCAGCTTTGTACATTATATCTTCCAGACAGCTTCAAACAACTCCCTCTGTCAAACTCTGAAGACACCCCCAGTTTTTAGATGAATGAAAAGTCTTTTTTAGTTGAAGGGATTCTTCATGAGATGTACAGTATGACCACATATATGGCCATCATGAATAAAAATGTATATATGAATATTTAAATCAAAATGTGTTGTAAATGGTAAAGACACAGAAACAGCGCCATGAAACGGAGCAAAACTGACTCCAGCTGCTTTGAGTTGGTGTTTCCAGAAAAATCTTCAAAGTAAAAAGTATCACTATCTGTCTTAAGCATGTGACACACAAGCATGAAACGAAACATGCAGGCACACACACACACAAACACTCAGAGGCCTGTCATGAGTGTGCCAATTAGCTACACTGTAGTGTGCTGCTCTTTCAGAGAATGACACTGGTTCAGTGAGCAGTAGGACAGCAGAAACAGTCACTTGCAGACAGCAAAGTCACAGCAAACCCCTAAAGAGCTGAAAGCCAGGCCTTTCACGGCTCTAAAGCCCGACAAACAGGGATAGATACACCAAACACAAATGCCGACAGGAACAAACAGAGAGACATGTTCAAGAGTACAGTAAAGCCTAACCTAACAGGCGGCCAAGAAATACAGGTATTGGCCAACAGGTCACAAACACACTGGTTAACTCTGAAGAGAAAGAGCCTCTACAAGGAAAAGGTTTTTAGGTGGCACTGCATATCACACACACACACACACACACACACACACACACACACACACTCCATCTGTCAAATGCGCTCTGTTGCACGCACTAAGATAAAAAGACACCCTGTGTGTTTTGCTGTGAGTCAGCAAAATGTCTGCATTAAAAGCTTTCCTGTGGCCTTTTAAAAACACAGACTTCTCCTCAGGCTTTGATGTTGAGCGTTGTATCTCTTCAAAAGATAGGACAGAATTGATGTTGAGTATCACAGTCTGAAGTTGGGATTTTCAAAAACGCACTCACCAGCTTAAACGTAAAACAGAAACAGTATAACATCTTGTATTCATTAGCTGACGACCAGTGCATGGACTCGTGTACCTAAGCCTGAAAACACTGTTTATGTGTGAGAATGATGTACATCCACTAAATGTTTTAAGTTAGTGGTTTGGCGCTAGGGATGGCAATGTTGGTTAGTCTGTTGAACCACAACTTTGGTCCAGACTGAGATATTTTTAACTCTATTGCATGAACTGCCATGACGTTTTGATCCCTCAAGGGAAGATCTCCCAACTTCTCCTCTGGTTGCACCGTGAGGTTGACATTTGTGGTGTGTGGAGTGTTAAGTGTTTCAATAAATATGGATTGGCATGGAGGTAAACGATGAGGAAAATGTTGATTTGTCATTTATGTTCAAAAGGAAAAAAAAGGCATTCCACCAGTTTTAGCTGTATTTTGTGTTTAGTGATCTAAGCAACGCATGAATGTATCAACACTGTAATCTTTAGCTTACACTTGCCGTTACTGGCACACGTGCTAGACTTGAGAGAGTGCTTATTGGCAGCCTCTAGTGTGTTTCATGATAGCCAGACCCATGATGAAGATGTTTTCAGATAGATTTTTTGTGACAAACTGAGCTAGCCTAAATAAACGACATCTATATTGTGTGATCAACTTTATTGACATTTAAAAATGAGTTAGTTAGAGGCAACAGAAAGGAGCTGTGTACCTCTGCTGCTACACAGCTCCAGGTCATGTATGGACGGGCCGATGTGATTACTTTTGAAAAGCTGCAGTTTTACCCGTCTGCACTTAAATGCTATTTTTAAATTCACTGAGAGGACACAGGGCCAAAAGATGAGTTTTCAAATTTATATGGCTTAGTGGTCCATGAGAGTGCGTGACAGAAAAAAATGGAGAGATAGCGTGCGCTATGTGACTTTTTATAATTTGAATGATAGCTAGAAGTGATGCAGGTGAGATTATTAAAAGACTTTCCTCCACATTAGTGAAAATAACATGGAGTAATGGAAGTTAAGCAGTGAATGACTTTTCCAATTATTACAGTATGAAAGGAGTCTGGTCTTTAATAGTGCAGGCTTATGGCAAATTAGAGGTGCTATTCTCCCTGGAGGTAACAATGGGATGACTCGGCCTCCTCACTCCCCTCTTCCAGGCAGGGAGAATGAAAATAACGCAGCCATTGTAGCGGCAGACAAAGAGCGGCCGCACCCCTTAGCTTTGGCTGAGCAGGGTTAGTCTGTGAGGGCTAGCATTTCACTATTACGCCTCGCTCCCTCACTGTCACTCTCTTTCATTAGGGGATTGATTAAATTGTGAAATCCGGAGTGTGATGGATGCATGAATGACTTCTCAAGTCGCTCCCCAAGGCTTTGACAAGGACAATATCAAGGACCCCCTGTTACTCCCTTTTCCTCCCTTGTCCCTTCATCCCCAGGAAACCCAATCTGGGTAATTACAGTAAAGAGTGTTAGAGACGTGTTAGAGAAGCAAAGAGAGAGAGGGTGACAGTGTGGCACAAAATCTGCTGCTATTGCACTTTTCCCAGCCATTTACTCCCTCCACCCCATCCCAAATACAAGCACACACACACACTTTTGCACTGTCCACCTTTCGTACACCACTTTCTCATTCTTTTCCCACACCCTTCCTTCTTTCTCTTCTTCTTTTTGCTTTCTAAATCCATCAGGCAGAAGTGAAGAGAGAGAAATGCAGACTAGAGGAAAAATGGAGGGAAGAAAGAGTAAGTGGGGGGGAATGAAAGTGGCTGTGAATCGACTGCATCAGCAGAACTCAGTATCAGAGCATGAGCCCTTCTGGCTGGAAACCTGGAAACAGGAAGTTAAGAGAAATTGCCAGGATTTGACAGGATAGAGTTTTGGATGGAGTTTTTCCCCCTTGACGAGACATGTGACCTATCATGCTGGAATATATTACTCTCACATTGTCTTTTTCAATCTAGTCAGAGAAACATCCAGTTACATAATTGCTCCGACACATTTCCAGTGGACACAGCTGAAGGGTTGTTTGGAAGGAAAAGCATACAGTATATTCCTCCCCAACCTAGGGAGGCATCATGAGGTAAACAGATGTCTATGGACCCAGATGTGAGAGGAAGAGCAAAGGAGGAAAGGTGTGCAGGTAGAGGCGGAGGCAGTATGCACGTTTGATGTTGACTGGAAGCCTGACAAAATGGGCTGCTCCCTGCCAAGCCAGCTCCTGCCAAGCACAGGCAGAAACTGAAGAGGGGCTGGACCTTGCCATGCTGCTGCTGGGTGTTTTGAAAAGTTGCACATTCAAAACACAAAGACACACACACACACATACGTGGTCGCACTGCAGCCTCTAAGTGTGTGTCAGGATGTTTCCCAGGATGTTCTGGCTCCTGCTAACCAAGCGAGGGATTCTGCTTGGCAAACTACACCTCAGCAAGAGTCCAGCTGTCATCTTGACAAATGAACCTTGGAAGAGTGAGGAGGTGTGCGTGTATGTTTGCGCAGCCATGCATCTGTGTCTGTGGATTCACGCCTGTGTACTTTTGCTCGAGCATAAGCACACGAATCATAAGGATGACACGCAGATGGCTGATGTACATGCGTTTTTTGCTTTTTTCAAAGCAGCTGGCCTGTCATTTCTTGATTGATACAGATCAGAAAATGGATCATAGCCAGCGGAGGTCAGTTCCTGTGAACCTCCTTTTATTCTCAGAAGCCACTGGGAAATCATTGCTGAAAATCTGCTACTTGGCTTTGACACTGAGTCCTCTTTAAAGTGACACTGACTCCATAGAAACCGGCACAAATCACCTTATATAAAGAAGCATTTTTTGCACAGCCTCAGATGAACCATAACATCGTCCCCTGTATGCTGTGATGCCAGGTGCTGTGCAAAGAACTATGCATCACTCTGGTTTTATGAACAATGGGGGACGTTAAAGCTTTTATAGAGCGTTAGGAGGAAATGTTCCTTTCTCCCGAAAATGAAGAGCAAATAAAAATGTGTAAAGCAGCATCAGGGAGTATTGGCTGGAAATACTCATAAGCGAAAAGCAATGAGAAACCTGCAAAGTTAAAGGACGAGTTATAAAATACCAGCAACTTTTTATCTGGTGCTAAACTGTTTATCTTAGGAGCTGTTTCATCTTGGGATGCTGTAAAGCATTTCATTGCGCAGTGAGGGATTTTATTACACACATACAGAGTGATGATGTATGTTTTGTTGTACCAGATCCTCATGTGCATCTGTCTGTGTGCCTGTGTGTCTGTGTCTGTGTGTGTGTGTGTGTGTGGTTAGGGGGTATTAACAGCATACAAAAGCACGATCACCCCATGACAGTATCCATTATACTTGCATGAAAAGATTCTGATTGAGGCCTTTCACTGTAAATTACAAAGTAAATAGGATCACTTTATTCTGGTGAAGGCCTCGATTTTGATTTCCCTCACATTTTACCTCCAGGAAAGAAAAAGCCAAAGAGGGGAAAATGGAAAAATACAAGCTTATTAACAGAGATTAGAATTTTTTTTATCACATGACTTGCATCCGAAAATCGCTTCGAATTCAATTCAATCTCACGCCCAAGGACTTTACCCCCCGCAATTACTCTTTTCTTTCATTTCCCTCTAAATGTTGTTGCTTTGTGTTGAATCAGATTTTATTCTGTTCTGTCTGTCTTTTTAGGCAAACATGCAAACATTACTGAGCAGATGTGGGAAGAAAGTATTACCTGATGGGACAACTGCCATGTCTTCCTTCTTCTCTGTCTGTCCGTCTGCTTGATCTGCCTGCATGATTTCCTCTGTAACCACTTTTTTCTGCCCTCCTCCTGTCATTCTGTCCCTCTGTCTGACTGCCAACCTGTACTTTCTATTTGACTGACCTTGTCTCATATCACCGACAATCACCGCCACCCTCAATCCTCCTGCTTCATCACTGGTCCCCACCTCCCTGTGCAGTCCCCTTCAGAATATCTTTCTTCCAATTTCATTGCACATTATTTTTTCATGTCTTCAGAGGAATAGAGATTCTTGGCTCTCCTTCATCCTACTGATCCACAGGGTCGCAGAGGCCAACCTCCAGGGGACCAGACAGAGGCTGTTTGTTAAGCTGTTATTTATCTCCTTCATAAAGTCCTCCTCATCTCCTATTAAAGAGCCCAGAACTGTTGCCCTTGACTCACACATAACTCTTGTGTCTTTTGGTGAGATGATTTACTGTTTAATTTAACACCAACTGAACCCAGGAGGGAGCCCGCCTGGTACTGCCTGATGTCATATCAGAGAAGAATGTGTTGGGGGGGATTTGTATGAATATGAGTGTTTATCTCTCTCTCTGTGTGTGTGTGTGTGTGTGTGTGTGTGCCGTCTAAGTGAGTGGGTGGCTGAGGCAAGTTTTTTTATTGTTTGTTACTGTAAGGCCTTAGTAGTAGCAGCTCTGTGCCTGGGTTTGCACAACAAGGCTATGTCTGGAACATTTTCTCTTGAAAAATAAACCATAGCTGACTATGGCTGATAAACATGTTTACCGGGACTTCACAGCACTAATTTCAAAATAATGAGATAATAAACAGTGAAAATTACATTTCAGTCTCACTTCCCTGAACACAGGAGAAAACAAAGGCCAAATGCTGTTGACAAATACATGAATGTAGTAACAATTTATTTCCCTCGTCAATATGAGGAGATTGTAGGAGACTCCATTTCCTGGGGCTGATAAATGTAATTACATTGATCTCACTAATTTCATTAGAGGAAAGGAAATTAAGTTTATAAGGTATTTGTTACATGCCAAGAAAGTCTACTGTACCAAGAGGGTGGTCTGGCTCTTTGGAAAACAGTGGACGAGAGACAAGATTCACAAATACACAGAAATTGAGCTGTCTAAGAATTCATAAAGCCATTCCCTTCCCAATACATGATTGTCCTCAACCATCAACTTGCGTGAGATATTAATGTGCCCTCAGGTGCTCACCTCTTCTTTTAAATATTCAAGCTTCAGGCTTTTCAGAAGACGGTCAAATTGCTTTTATGGTCGTATGTTTCATTAATGATATGACCTGTCAAAAAAGACAGGGCTGAGCATGTTCTTCCATCACAAGACTCCATTAGTAAGAGTAACAATGTAAAGCACTCTTCTTCTATCGTTTTACTCACCCATCATAACTCAGGCCTGGCTATCTAGCTTCGTCGCAGCTGTCACAAAGCAGATTATCTACCTATTTATTACCGATTTTGATGTTTTTGTGCATGAAAAAGAACAGTTAATATCTAAGATGATCAATTGTGGATAAAAGTGACATTTGACTGTTAACAAGACAAATGATGTGCAGCCATGCTGACGTCTCTCCGAGACTTTACTTAAGACCACCCTCCAACTGGTGGTGTGGCTTAGCTCTCCATATGGAGTAGTCGAGCAGAGAAGAGACCAAGAACATTGGGCTTTGAAGCCAAAGTCAGCAAGCTTCATCCTCTACAAATGACCAAAATTCATGGCAATGGCAATCCTCCTAATAGTTGTCAAGATATTTTAGTCTGGACCAAAGTCATGGACTGACCAACTGAACAACCCCATCTGACACTGCCATCCATAGAGCCACAAGGCTGGCTCTGGCATGGCTAAGAAAGAGATGCTCCGTAATTATTAAACTGTATAGTTATCCAAAAGATTTGAAATGTATTTATATATGGTTTGCTTGTGCTTGAAGAAAATTCACAGCTGGATTTTTGGAGAGAAAATACCTTTTGAGAATTATTTTCCAGGTGAAATCAAATAGAAAGCCAAGAGTTTAAAACTAGTCCAGATGTTTTACTGAGTAACACAGCGAGCAAATGAAATGCTGACATGACTGCGCTCTTCCCTCAGAGTGGGCCGAGGTCTCTGCTTACTTTTTTTCCTCCTTCTTCACACTCCACAGGAGGTCCATCCATATCAAAAAAAAAAAAAGTTTATTTCCTACTTTTCTTCCATGGCATGATAGAGTTTATGTAGCGTGTGTGTGTAGTGTTGAAGTTGTATGCCTGCCAAGAAAAGGACCTTAGCAATGCACAAGAACTTTGAAAGAAAGTCAAGACAAAACATCGGCCAGAACAAAATATGCTTGAATACATATACAACAGTGCAAATCCTGTACATTTCATGTGTTTGATAGACTTGGTGTAGCCACAAATTTCAGTGTTTTCACAGCCTGAATTTATTTAGCCCAGAAAATCAGATCTGTGCAATTCGACTTTCATAAAGTGTTCCATATGTGGTTTCCTAGTGACCAAGCTCTGGATTGGACTCTGATCCTTAAATACTCACATCCCTGCGTTTCACCATCCTGCGGTTTCTCTGGCGGACTGGGTTAAAAAAACCTAAGATGGAGTCCTGTTTTTCTGGCTTAGTTTTCTCTTCTCTTTGTTCAGGGATAAAGCAGAAATGCGACCAAACAAAACCCCAAACAATGAGCATATACAAAGGCAACAACACAGCACATGCGCTTCACTGTTCCTTTGTTTGCCGCCTGTGTAGGACAAGTAATTTCTCTCTGTGCATTTGTATGTTTGTTTGTGATTGAGTGTGTGTGTCTTTGTGAGCGTATGTCTCAGCAGGAGAGAATGGAAAAACATGAAGGGGGTAGTGCAGTGCTGATGTTGGCCGGGTGGTGGGGTGGCAGATGCCAGAAGGCTTCATTAGACTCGAGGGAAGAGGCCGCGAACAGCAGTTCTCTGGGAAGTCTATCAGACCTAAACACAAACACAGACGTGCTTCTAATCCTGGTCTAGCCTCACATTTCCCCTAGCCTTGAATTCCTTTTCTTTTTGTTGCTTTCTCTTGTTCTAACTCATACCTACCCATCTTTGCTCCCTCCTCAAATTCTCCAATGCAATCAACCCCAGCTCCAGCTCACTCCTACAGTATGTTTCTTTTTGTTCCCTCCTTTTCTTTCACGTTTTTTGTCTCTTTTTTTTTGTCTGTCTTTCTGGTGTTTTTGTTGTTGCCGTGTCTGTCAGTGAAGCGGAGCAGTCATTAATCACTGGTAAACGTACGCAGAGGAGAAAGCAGACACCTCAGGGGGCGAGTTCTCTCATTCTGCTCAGAAAATGCTTTTCTCAACGTGCTCCGTGGAGAGAGATGTAGAAATTGGAGCACAGGTGCTGTAGCGAGTACAATAAACATAACCAGATGCACTGCAACACACATCAAATCAGATACAAATGCCGGTATTTTGTGCACTGTTTAACATGCAGGCTCCCTTTTATTGGACACATTTTCTGAAGCTACTACCAGGAAATAAATGGCTACAAATCACTGATACACAATTCTTTCTCTATCAGTCAATCAAGGGTTTTACACAAGTACCCATTTATTTGGCATTATTGCTATCCCAGCTGCTGGTTCTCTCTATGTTATTCGTGTCAATATAATGTCCTGTGATTGTTAAAGGATGCAGACACACTTTATCGGAGTTTATCTGGCTTCTCCGTCTGAAGGACAGCCGGCAGACAGAAAAACTTTCTTCCGAAGAAATATTATCCAATAAAACAACAGTTAAGCTTGAAATTGAAGTCACTTTCACAACCCTTATTCCAGTTCCAGTTAAAATAAAAAGCCTTTTCTTTCAAAATAATATCTCCCTTAGACAAATACTAAAATATTATCCAAAGCAGCGGAGGTTTAAAGTGAATCAACAACAGTTTTTAAAAGAGAGAAGATGAAAAGAAGACAGCACATGATGCCATGGGTGAAAACTTAGAAGAAAAAAGATGTCGAGAAAAGAATAAAAGTTGACTATTGCTGTGAGAATCAGCCAGCGACATGCAACTTTACACATGCATATGCATTTTATAATTATTACTCTTTTGGTTTGACATTTTGGGAAATATGCTCATTCAATGTCTTGTTGAGGACTAGGTGAGTCCTCAATACCACAGATCAATACCACTCTCATATCTGTCCAATAAATATGAAGCTACTCCTAGCCAGGAAATAACTGGCCTAGCTTAACCCCCTGTTTTCAGTCCAAATGGTAAATCAGACTTTTGTCTTTGGTGCAGCTTCATATATGACAATAGTATTGATCCGCTCATTTAACTCTCGCAATAAAGTGATTTCAAAATATGCTTATTTGTCTGTTAATAGTCAGATACAGTGTGTAATAACTGAACTCACCTGCTCTCCTGCACCAGCATCCCTGACTGGCCAAAACCACATCTTTCACTCTCTCTCTGTTATTTTCCCACAGACCAGAGTCAGCGAACGGTACAATAAAACAAGCCTTTTACTGGACAAACATTTATTCATACCCCATCTGGCTCCTTGGCTAAACTGTTGTTTCATCAGGGTTTTGTTCATTTTTCTGCTGACGGCTGTTCTAATAGGGGGTTAAGGGAGTCGGCTGGTGGTGGGGGTGATGGTTATGTTGAGTCTTTATTTAGCTGAGCAGAAGAAATCAATGCCTCTCTGCCGTAGGAGAAGTGTGTGGATCAATGCAAGGTTTCAAAAAAGCCTCTGTGAAAAATCAATGTCCCTTACATGCTATTGATGGCTGTTTGGCCGCAGAAGAAAGAGAACGACAAAGAACACCTGTTTATTGTGAAAAATTACTCCCCCTACTCTTTGTTTTTGTCTTTCTGAATCTCTCCCTCTCTTTGTTTTCTCTTGTCTTGTTTTTGTGTTTCCTCATCACGGCTCTTTTTTGTTAAAACTCATGTACCACTCATAACAATCTATTCTAAGCAAAGCTCGGGGTAATGAGTTGTATTTACTCTGATACATGTGCTTTGGTAACTTTTTTGAGTAAACTGTACTAGTTGGAGTAGTTTTAATGCAGCATTTTAGTCTTTAATAATAACTGTTTTAGGTACAGCAGGAGAGGCTTCTTCCAGTGCTCGAGTGTTACTTTAAAACAGTGTGAGCAGATCACGACGCAGAGTGCGGCAAGCTCGGGCTGTGAACGCTGGTCTGAGGTCAGTACATGAGAGAACTGACAGAGAGCAGTAAATGTGTCTGTTGGTTAATGCTAGATAAGCTCAGTACTTTATAGCTTACACATTATCAACTACATTACATATTAGCAACTTTTTCCTAACATTCACTGACTCTGTGTTACTCTCCTGCCAATATAGACCAGCCACTCCATCCGGCTTTGCAGTAACCACTTTCCCACCATTCCCATTCCCTGTCAAAATCTGCCCACTTACTCACCTGCTACAATTTTTCCTGTTTAGTCTAGCAATATATATATATTATCTATATATATATATATATATATATATATATATATATATGTTCATTCTGCCATCCTGAACCACGATTTGATCATTATTTGTCTAGCCCCTTTATTGACTTTGCCTGTTCCAACTGTCTAACTGGTTTTGACCCTTGCCTGTCTTCTGAACAAAGTAAACTTTTATCTTCACCGGCTTGTCTGTGAGTCATGCTTTTGGGCTCATGTTTGCCTTCTGTCTGAGCTGTATCATCTTAGCTCATGCTTCACATATTTGAGCTAGTGAGTGTCTTTGCAACTATACTGACCATTCAACTAGGCACAGTGTTTCCTGGTGAATCTAGCAGATTATCTAATTAGGAGAAGATGGTGTGACATTTCATTACTTCTTGAACTTCACCTGAGGAAGACCTATGGGTGAAATAATGTCACTTTCACATAAAATAAAAGAAGTGTAGAAAAAGACATTAGTGCGAGATTACTATTCTATCCATCTATTATGGTATGAGGGTGCATTAGAGCACGCTGCATGGATAACCTGAACATTTGTGAAGGCACCATTAGTGCTGAACGATATATACAGGTTTTGGAGCAACGTATGACCTTCAGCAAGACAATCCCAAACCTCATTCTGCACATATTACAACGGCATGGCTCTGTGCTAAAAGAGTCCGGGTGCTAAAATGGCCTGCCTGCTGTCCCAACTTCTCACCTATTGAAAGTGTTTGAAGTATTATGAAATGCGAGATTAGTTTCCTTTTTCTTCAGTTACTCACTATTCAAGTCGTATTTTTTCAGTAGATACTTTTGTACTTAATTTCAAAAAGTAATAGTACTTTTACTGTACAGTTTTTGCTATTTTGCTAGTCCTATTCTACCTATATCTGCCTGGCTCTTGGAAGGCAAAAAAAGGGGGGAGGTTAAACTGGTTAAACTGACTAAAATTCAGTCACATAAAAGGCTGTTTGAGGTGTAAAATCAAACCACAGAGTTAAAAGATGAACACTACACCTTGATGTAGAGTGGGAGCAATCATTTCAGGCCCGCTATTAATAAAAAGCAGTCAATATAAAACCTTTCACTGAGCTCCAACACGTCTTGGCTTTAGAGCGCAATGGGAGTACAGTTCTGCCAAGACTTCACCTAAGCAGTCAACATTTCCCTCGAGCCATGTCAGGCTGCATGCTCAGAGGCCAGTCAGTAGGGCCTCCGTCCTGACATCTGCCCGATCCTGTGTTGGCCTGATCAAAGTGACAGTCCTCCAGACCTGCAGAGATGCAGGTGAGGGCTGCTGTCACCCCACCTGTCCAACTGATGGCAACTTGGTCAGGGCAGGGAGGAAAGCTGCGGGATGGTGGGGAAGGCCGCTGCCTGCATGTCACTCAGCGCTGTGCTGGATGACAGAACAGCCCATTAGGAAAGGGACTGACTTCACAGGCCATTAGGGGAGGCATCACACAGCCACAGCACACAGTGCACTGAGTAATGGCACAGTTGGAGAGAGACAGGGGAGAAGATGAGACAGAAAGACTGCGAGCTGTGTTTTGCAACATGTTTCACATAAAATTTGAAATTGTGATTAACATCTTAAATGTCAGAGACTGAAAAAAAAATATTCTGCCTGCCTGATGACATTAAAGTTCTTTGAATTTTTGCTGTTTTAATTGAGGGAAATGAAATGAAATGCTCAACAGCCTCAATTCTCAACAGAGGACATAAAAGTGGACTAAACACATAAACAATAAGCATCATCCCCATGCCATCCATTCTCTTGAGCTGTCTCCTTGTTAAAATCTCTAGTTCTCAGTATGGCCCTGCCTGCCCTCCAGTCATCATTAAAGAGAAAGACGGGAGCCTGGGAGCCCAACAGAGGCATCAGAACGCATCAATTCTCCCCTGCTCTGAACACTCCACTCTCAGCAATCCACCAGGCCCTGACGGACCTATTTACTACACAAAGTGGATTTTGTTTGGCTGCACGCTATACTTCCAAATGTTCTTTTGATACTCTCTCTCTTTCTCCACCCGCCCTATCCCTTCTGTCTCTCTCTTGTTCTGACCAGCTCATGGAATCAGCAGAAATGTCTGGCCAGTTTATGGCTGGTGTAGCACTACTGAAGGGCTCAGCAGGCTCAGATGAGACCACCACACCATGCCAGGCTGATGGGACACACTCCAGCTGTAAAAGCACTTCAACTCCAAAACAAAGACTTACAAACTCTCCCCTCTTTGACTGGATGTTTTTGTTTCTCTGTAAAAAAAAGAAAAAGGAAGAAAAAAAAAGTTTCCTTCAAGCAGCTCCCCAGGATTTTCCCTGGGGATTGGATGAAACCCAGTACCCAAACCCAAAGAACAGAAACAAAAGAAAAAAGTGCTACTTTTGCACAATTTAAGACCCAAAAGAGATAAACCGTGAGAGTTTTGTAAACAGCGAGGAAAAGCTGATGGTTAGATATTCCAGATAAAGAGAGAAGCAAAGTGGGAGCAGGGAATGAAGCAGTGGTCTCCTGGAATGATGTTGTTTGATGAATTACAGCTTGCACCACAAGCTTAGAGTCTAGAGCTTTGCTATGAGAGAGGCAAACGGCGCATTCTGTTGTGACAGAATCTCTGAATTTTAAACACTCTGCAAGCTCAAGCTTTTGCACATTTACACAAACATTTATTTATTCAGGGTTTTTTTTTTTTTCTCAGACAGGCTCGACCTCCAACCTTCAACATGTTGTGTTTATTTTTTGTGCTTATCAAAAGCAGAAATGTTTTTTGCAGAAATGAAATTTTCCAAGCTGGGAGTCAGTTGTTATTGCCACATTCTAATCATGAATGTTATATGAGGAGCGGTTCATTGGATAATGATTAAGAACCAACAGCTGAGGTGCGACTACTTGCATATTCCTACTTCTTTAGACATGGACGCAGGCTATTTTTCATTGTATTACCTCTGATATTTTTAAGTTCTTATTGGGGAATAGAGGATGAACCCCTGTCTTGCTCTTTTGGGTCTCGTAATAGCAGCTATTCATACATTCTCCTTACATCCCACAGGAGGCCCAGAGTTTTGGCTTCAGTAAAGATTCTATGACAAATTGTATTATTATAAAATAGGTACAGAAATAGTACCTTTCTGAAATGGCGTGATAAAGGAAAGAAAGGATGCATGAAGGAGCAAGAAATAATAATTCGTTTGACTGTGAACCCAATGGACCTCACACTGTGGAGAGTTTAGCTGCTTAGCTGTTTTGGAGCCCGCTCTGTGTCTGAAGAGAACATTTCTCAGGACCAAGAGGGCAGTTAAAATACCTTAAGATTTTGTGGCTGTAATTACAACAGGGGAACACAACATAATCATCTATGAGGATGTGGAGATCAAACCAGTTATGGTAATGTAGTTCTATTCTTTATCACCGTTCATCACACACCCACAATCAGCATTATCCATGAAGTGCCCTCAAGAAATCCCAGCTGTACATTCAGGAGAAATCAGCGATGCAGCCCATTTAATGTTACTTACACTGACGAGCATCTGAGGGAACGGTCCTCGAGAATTTTCTGCCACGTTGATTGGTGGGATCACCCAGTCCCTCTTCTGTCTCCGTAGACCCTTAGAGCTGTTTAGGCCGGACCCTGAGAACATGATGATAGGAGGTGGTGCTTGGAACGCCTCCTTCCTCTCTTTTCTTTCAGTGATTGTCCCCTCTTCCTTTGTGACCTTTAAGACAACACAAGGCTTTATTTAGAAGGCTGTTAATGATAACAATAACTGATGTGGTGCTCTTTTCTTATTTGTCTTAAAGCAAAAATTCACAGAACAACATTTTTCATACAGTACGCGTTGAGTGCTGTGTTGATCACCTGGCAAAACTGAGTGGCCAAGTGACTAACTAACCATTGGGTACATGTTGCTGCAATCTACACTCTCTAATCTTATTATAGCTCGAAATAGAGGAAACTGTTAGCGAGCTAACTAACTAATCATCACTAATTATAAACACTTGATAATCAAATTTATATGCTAATATTGTTACAAGCCCATTTAATTTATTTATAGTATTTTCTTCATATATATGTTTGTTCGCTGGTGAAGAAGTGTGTAATTCAGGGAACTACTGCCATGGTTTCTATGGTTGCCTCGGTCAGTGGTTGTCTTGGTTGCAGGTTGAAAAAAAACCTCAACCATTATCAGCTCTGATGGTACACCATCTCTTTGCTGTCTGAAAGCATAACACCAATTTCATGTAAATGTATTATAACAATAACTGTAATGAGTGTGTAAGGCAGCTCTCTGGCCCGTCAGTCTTCATCATAAAAAGCATTTTGTGCAATCCTTTGCTGCGTGTGCAACACACCTGCATGTATCTGTTATTTGTTTTTGTAACCTATAATATTTCATCATCATCCTGTTCCCTGATGTTGCTGTGGAAACATGGATTCACTCACACACTAATTCACTGTGTCATTCCTTCATTCACTCACTCACTCAATTACCTACTTGCTGTCTAATCCACTTACTAACTCACTAACAATTAGTCTTTCTGCACCAAAGCGGCATTTAGGAAGCTTCACAACTAGAATAAAGATCATTCACACACCTACTTGTATTTCATCTCCATCATTTTAACTGTATATTATATGTGACAATTAAATTCGATTGAATACTTTGCATGTAGAGTAAAAATGATACTATGTATTGGGGTATGACTTTTTCTTTTTTTCTTCATATTTTGGCTCTCATAAAGCCAATTGATGAACTCCTTATGAATCCCTATAAATAGTAATAATAACAAACAACAAAAAAGACAAAGAGTAAATAGACGATTTATTGTGTGCAATGACACTAGAAGATGAAATATGGCAGTCAGGAGATTTATCACAGAGAGAAAATATAGACTACATAAAAATTACAAGCTTATATACTTGATGTAAAAAAGTGTTCTGTTTTATCAATTTACAAAATTCTTCCCTATTTACCACTTCTGCATGATTGCAGTAATAAAACCACTTAACAGCATAAATCGATTGTCTGTGAGGTGCCATATAAGCAACAAACACAATGTCTTAAATGATGCGGACATCTTATCTAGTTATTTGTGTCATCATGCATCAGGCCTGAGCAGGACACAGCTGTAAAGTGCGAGCGCACAGATTTAAAGTCTCTTGGGTGTGTGTATATATGTGCATATATGTGAAAGAGACCATAAACTATAGGCTTTGTCATTTACACCGGGTGTAAAAAGTCTATTAACACAGAGCATGTCTGAGGTAGGATTTACAGCCTCTTTCAGTAGACAGTGACGGCTGAGTCACAGACACGAGCTTCAATCATACAATATACTCCCGTCATGCACTCCCCTCGCACACTCCCTGCAGGTAGAGAGAAATGACCACCACAAACCTGTCTTTTTGAAAGATGCTCAATAAGGAACTTGAAAGGAGCCCATTTTCAATCTCCTCATGAACATTAACTCACCCATGAGTCAGAAGAGCTACATCAAATGCTGAAGCTATCAGGCATATCGCCTATTTAAATTAATGTCCTCGTGTGGAAATACTGCAAAACACATGAAGGTGAACTGCAGAGATTCTGCTTCATTACGGATGCTTCCAGAGTGGATACAAACAAACAAAAGTAATTGAAAATACAGTGAGAGAGCTTTAATTGTGTTCCCCAGGGCTGGTTAAGGCATCCGAGTGCCATAATCAGATATGTTGCATCTTATGCTCAAGTACATAACATGCAATGCCTGTCAAGGTTACACTGGGTCCACCATCTCAAGGCTTTCATTATAAATACCAGATGTTTGGTAGCCTAGGAGCTATATAGATTGTTGCATGTAAGTGATCTACATGTTGTATTAAATTGACAACCCAGATAGTTCTACAGTAACTTTACCAACATATTTCAGGGTCACAAGCCGGTGAAAACACGTCAAGAATTCAGTCACAAACATCATTGCTGAAGCTATGCATTACTTGTTCTCAATCATGTTCCCTTGAGCTATCCCTTGCTCCTGTGCTCCCTCCTGCCCGTCTCCTGCAGTGTTATTGTTTTTCTCTGTCTCTCCTCCCAGTCAGTGGGTCCTGACAGCTTGTCTCAATAACAGTGATTCCTCCAGCGCAGGGCTGTGTTAGGCTGATGGTGCACCAGCAGGTAAAACACCAACACGGAGCTTCACCTTCCAAACACTCCTAACACCAGGCCCCCAACAAATTCCCATCTCATGTCTTTGTCATGTCTACTCCAGGGGCACAAATGAAGAGAATATTTTCACTTATTATTTTATTCATCCATTCAATCAACCTTTACTTCTTGGTAATGTAGAGATAGTAGTTTAGACAGACATTAAAATGTATAAAACTTGAAATATCAGAATAGAAACTGAGAAAGTCATAAAAAGGGCATCAAACCAGCATGAAATCAAATTTTAAAACAGCATTAATGAATCAAGTCAATGTCAAGTCAAGTTAATGATCCACACATTGTTTAAATCTAACAGTTGCAGGTAGTGGACAAGTGGTAGACTCAATTAAAATTTTAAAATCTGCCAAGAAAATCTCAAAATTTCTGCTGCAGCAACCGAGCCACGGGTGAAAAAACATAGCTGTAAGAAAAGAAAAGAAAAAAACTTTAAAGATTTTTTGCTATTCTATCCATAGTCTATCAAGACACCTAGAAGTAGAATTTTTTAAAAATTGTGAGAACTATTGTGTGTTTAATTTTAAACACGTGCTATAAGACAATAGTTCGGTCTAGTTAAGGCCTCTTGTCTTGTAGCCTGTGTTATTTGATTATGTGCAAGTGTGATGCAAGACTTCAGATATGTTCACACAGAAAGTGAAGCTAATTATGAGATTTCATAAAAAGTCATTTCACAGATGCAAAGTGATAAATATTCTAAAGAAAATGCCGCAATCTCTGTAGGAAGAAACACCCGGAGTCAAACCAGATTTTTGAGCTGTTTACTGGCAGGAGGAGAGTTTGAAGTTCATTATTTAAACTTTTGGCATTAATAAGTAGATTAATTTTTTCTCTCACTTCTCAACCTGTTTGCAGCAGTAAGCAGTGGAGGTGCTGACCACTATTGGGTGCTGTAATTATTCTCTCTTCGTCCACATCGACTTCTGACTGGAGGGGGAAACGTACTTCATTTCATGAACGCACAGCGAGTAGAGGGGAAAAATAAGGGAGACTGGAGGGCAGTAACAGAAAGAACCAGGCTCTCTAGTGAGTGCTGAGTTCCATCAGAACCAAGTTAGCATGGCATAGCCTAGATCGATCCGAACTCCATTTAGAAAACAGCATTTTAAAAGTTGTTACTTGTTGTTTCTTCAACAGATCTGGGCTCATACCGCTCCAGATAAATTATTTGTGTTACTTGCACGGGTAACGGGAATACACACAAGTAATCCTGCAGTCAAACTCGCGTGAGTAATGAGGTGAAAATTTGCAACATAGCATTGCAGATAACATAACATATAGTCCCAGAATACTGCAATTTCAGTACCATAAAAAAAAGAAGAATGCAGGCAGAGACTGGTTAATATATCTACAGTATATGCATGTACATATGTGCCTATGTGTGTGGGGGAGGATGTTCGTGTCAGAGTACAAGAAGATCTGGGCTTTTAAATTCTAGAGCATAAGAGAAATCGGTTCAATCACCATACATTTACATATAATGAGGCTAGTGTTTTTAATACGTCTTCAAATGTTTTATTTTATATTACTTCTGTGTGATATGTAGCCTTACAGTTCCTCCCCAGCAGTTGACATTTGAGAATAAAAATAAAATACAACACAGGAGCAAGCTACAGCATTGGAAGATGGGAATGGCTTCTGGCACATATTGAAAGTTGAGGGTCCTGTACAATGCAGTCTATAAAAATGTTTTCTCTTTGTCTCCCACTGTTTGTTCTTGCCTGGTCAAGATCCCTCAGAGGGTTGGTTTGTATCTGCCAGCAGAAATAATGCTTTCAAGGCTGACTTCATTAGATGGACGCCCAGGAGAAAAGCTTTTAAGGCTGCTTTAAAGGAAATGTGTCAAGCAACGCGGCATATGGTGTGTATGTGTTTGCGTGGGTGTATAGGGATGTGGGGTGTGGAGGGGCATGGGCTAAGGTGTCATGTTTAGTTTCATCAACCAAGGGCTACATTTCAGACATCATGTACTGTGCAACCCAGAGCGCTTCAGTAACAGTGCAGAAGAAGAGACCCAGGTAAAAAAGACCAATTTCTTTTTTTTCTGGAATCAAATTGAGTGGTGAAAAAAAATTGGTTACAATTGAAATGTCGTGCTTTTTTGGCCACTTCAGATGCAATGAAAACAAGCTTATCTATTTACACATCGTGCAGACACAAAGCAATATTACTAGTCATTAATAGTTGTGTTTATGTGTTGATAATTTGATGATTAATGAATGCAAATACAGCATTCATTCTCGTTTTAGCCCTGGTTTGGTCTCCACCGATTTCGAAGGGAAACCGGGGGCCGGCCAGCTGCGTAGTGTAAAGTCTGTTCATCTGTGATTTATATATATATATATATTTTTGACAGAAACAGCTCCCTGTGTCTGGAAACAATGCTGATGAGAACAGCCAGACTGAACGAAAACAATCAGTTATGAAACACTTCAATGCTCCGTAGACCTTAGGGGAAATCCAGAGCTGTATAATTCTCTTTGAGTTTGTCACTATGAGCAACAATCTTTTACATACACTTAGTGGTTTGATTCATTGTGAATATAAACATATTTGTAGAGCATCTTTAAATATATTAACAGTAACAAACTATACTGACTGTATAGAAACTCTATGAGAAGTTGTTTTTTTTTATGATGAGATAGTTTTGACAACTACTATTTTTAGGTCAAAGGTCAAGAATGAACTTTCATTCTCAAATGTTAATTTAACTGTTTTGTTATTGTTAAGTTGTTAAAGCAAAAAAAAACAAAAAAAAAAAAAACAATAAGATTTAAGACAATGTGTTAAAAGTAAACTATGTACAAATATGACAAATATATGGCAATACCAGCAAAATACTGTTCAGAAAGTTAAAACTGTTTCCAGTTATTAGTGGAGGGAAAGAAGCAAGTCCTCTTTTCCCCACTAGGGAAGCTATAACCCTTGAAACAGACAAAACATTCATATTCATGAAGCTAAGCAGCTTGCTTTCATGCTCACGGCCCAAAAAGCACTCTATCCAACTCGTCTTGCACTGTGTTATCAGTCTATATGAGAGACTAGCCATCCAAACACATGTTTCTATATCCCATGTTCACTGCGCTGTGTGACAAGTTCACTGAGACATGCACATGATCTTCTGCATTGAGCCCATATTCAGGAGACCAACGTCTGCCAAGCGCAACATGCCTGTGTGCGCAAACATGGTTTGTCAGCAGAGCGGGTTGAAACAGATGTGAGCAGGGTCTGGACAAATGTATTCTTTTTCTTCAGAGAGGGAAAGGCTTAGTGGGGTTGACTGCAGGGGATGGTTACCCCACATCCCACCAGTGAGGTGAGGGGAGGCAGAGGTGGAGCGAGACATGTTTGGGATGGAACGAGGGGGATGAGGAGAAGGGTTGTCAGATGTGACCCCCCTCTCCTCCCCCTGCTGAAATAAGTCATGCTCCAGATCCTTTTATCTACACATGCTAACAGGTACTAGTGAGTTCCCTGAGGAGAAATGTGGAGAGAAAAAGATGAGGAGAAAAAAAACAGAGAAAGAGACACAGGGAGATGGTGCCCATCACTGCTGCAAACGGCTTAAGTGGGCTTTTCTCGAGGTGTGGTGTAATTCTGATCAAACCCTGTATCTCCGAATTCACTCTTTCTTATTCACACTCGCACAGAAAGAGAGAAAGTAAAGGAAAGTGATGAAATTGATAAAAAAAAAAAGGTTTAGCAGAGATGTCTGCACAGTTTTTCAAACTATTATGAAAGATTAAGGATAAGGAGCAGAAGAAAACTGAAGTCAGATATCAGAAGTTTTAATGACTGCTTTATAGATTCCAGAGATTTAAAGGGTGTGTTATTTCCCTGGATCCAGCACAGAGGGCAGCGTGCACTTTTTGACAGCCCTGCACTTAGCACAGATAAAACCGATACTGTGGGCTCCAAACACAAGACACTTTATGCCCTTAACAAAGACAGCAATGAAAATAAAATTTAACGCAACATTAGCATAATTCACACTTGATCCGACTTAACCTAATCTCTTACCAAAGAAAAAGAGCACAAATAAATAACGTTCTTGCACACATACCAGACACACGCTTATGCACACTGACGCTATGTGAACCGGAGTCACTGAGTGTGAAATGGATGCGGCCCCCCAGCCCTGGTGCCATCAGCCTTAGCCAGCTGGCGATGGTCCCAGCTTTTCCCCTCCATGCCACTGCCTCCCAAAAACCCTGCACGCTTTGATATCAGCCAGCCCCTGGCTACCCAGACATCTGGAAGTTATTATTCAACAGAGCACGCCACAAAGCACCATTTCCATAATGAAACATCACATTTTGCTTCAGCGCCTTGCTTTCCGCTCCTGCTCTCACTGCAAACATGTTCGTTGCAACATGTAGAGTATTTCTGACCTCTGACCCAGTCTAGCCCTCCAATTGTTTGTCTGTTCATGGCTTCTCAGGACGTCACTCACTGGAAATCGAAGTAGAATATCCAGTCGTTTGACCTTTACTATAATACTGTGGTCACACCATCCTAACTAGTGAAAAGTTTGAAGCAGCATGAGCTACTAAAGTGTGAGAACGAAGGCCGAACCTATTCAGAGCCAGAACAGCATACTCATCCTACACCCACTCCCACTAATAGATCCTTTGTTGGCTGATGTCCTGCTTTGCCTCTCTATTTGTCTCTATGATTCTAAGACTGACTTTGTGCCATCTCTTCTGCTTTCTGGCCATGCAAAGAAAATCCAGATGAAAGCAATTTATTTTCTTCTTCTTCTTCTTCTTCTTCTTTTAATTTTCTTTTAAATGGTTTTATGTGCTTGCTCTGAAAATCTGAATTCTCAGTCAGACATCTTCAATCATTTAAACTAACCTTGCTGGCATCAGATACATTTTGTAGTGATTTTATTTTCATCTTTTGCTTACACACTCAACTAAAGTTCACGGTTTATTACAGGTTCAGATTAACCCAGTACCCAAAGTGATAGAAGTACAATTGAACTGGGATGCAGCCACCACCCATTACCCTCAACTGGAATAAATAACTAAAGCAAATAAAATATTTCTTTAGTCCAAAAATCAGCATCTTAAGACTTTGTCGTTAATAATTAGATGAATGGGTGTTAATTATTTCTGCAACAACAGATATTTTGGCCACTTTGGGGCAACAAAAGCAGGCTGTCAACAAAATCCAACATTAACTCTCCTTTATGCTCTGCTTTATCCTCCACTAACTCATGAGAGAAATATCTGGCCCTTTAGCTGCTATATACTCCACTATGTCCACTTGTTAACTTGTTTGCTGGTGCCGGGCAGGTAGTGTACAATTGGTTTTTAAAACTTTATTTTTTGCTGAAAACAGCATCCGAAAATAGCCAAAGGCAATACTATGAGAGCAGTGAATCAAAACATTACAAAATCAAAAGCTTAAAGAAGCTATAAAGGTCTGTACAGCTGACAGGAACTGCCAGGTTAAGGGTTGAATGTTGTCAATTACTTTCATGCAGTGGTTTAAGCAGCTACAAAATTTTAGCTGGTTTCTATGGCTAGTAACTGACAAGTGGTTTCTACTGAGAACCAAGTTTTCCTATCAAGATTTAGTGGATCATTGTCAGTCATTATGTCTCCTAAGTGATACATCTGTCTCAGCTAGATTTGATCTTGTCAGTAACTTACTGACCCATCTCCTGCATTAGATGTCTAGAATTGCACAACACAGGCCCCTAATCATGTGTGTTGTCGTTACCTAATCTGATTAACACTGGTGTTGATAGTGACTATCAGATCTTACCTTGTGGTTTTGTAGCTATGGGGACGGATGAGCTCAGGCTGCACAGTCCTCGCCTGACCTCTGACAGCTTTTAAATAGAGGAGGAACAGTCAAGGACCCCTGGGCTACCCAAGGCACAGAATGTTTTCCAATAACAGCTTATGGCTGAGGGGAATCATACTATCCTCCTGTGGCAGCGTGATTCTATCACGTTTAACCATGTGCTGCTACTACAACATCTTTCTGCTCCAGTCTCTTCCTCTCTCTCTTAAACCCCAAGGAGTTTTGACCTGATTCTTGGCTGTTACTATCAGCAGACCACTTGAGAAATTATGACAGGAATTGAAATTTGAAGTGTGTTATTTGTGTTTGTCTGGGCTCATGTTCAGTATAGCGTATAACTCACCTCATTTTCATTTTTCTGAGGTGAGGGTGGCTCAATTAGTGCCAGCTGGACCACAGTCTCCCAGACATGTGTGTGCGGACCACTTGCTTTCAGTTTAAACTGGACCGGTTCATCCAGGCTGGCTCCCTCTCCCTTGGCAAAGATGGAGCCGTCTGTCCGCACGCTGAACACAGGGTCACTGCTTTGGAAAACCACTGCTTCATTCCCCATGCAGTCATCAAACTTCACTGTAGGCAAGAGAAATAGCAAGATTTTAATATACTACCCAGTAAAACCGCACAAAGCAAATGATGGCATGTATGGATGTAGTTGAAACTGCTGTTCTCATTCAAACACATACAGACACACACACATAGTACACCTGCAGTACACCCACCTCAGTAAAGGAAGTAGATAGCAGAGTGACTACTTAGACAGATTGTATCATTGCGCCTGGGTTGACACTGGTACATCTCACCATTAGTCTCCATTAGTTATAGGTCAACCCATCGCAAGGATAAGACTCCTGAGGGTTTGTTTTTCTCCAGCTGCATGTGAAAAAAAAAGTGATAGTGTGCTGTGCTGTGATTGCAGAAGGGGTGAAACATTGGTCTTAATCGAGCTCGCAACCCAGTGTGTTTGTAGGCAGACCGAGCACAATGTGGAGTAATTAACTGCGAAGATGACGGAGAGGAATATGTGGTCGTGATATAAATAAAACCCTTATTAGCAAACAAAGCTGCAACTTTTTAAAGAAATACAAAGTACAGAAAGAAAACTGAATCATATATTAGGGAGTAATCTGCAGAAACAAACTGTCAGCCTATTTTGCAAACACAATAGATATATTATATTCATTAAAAGTTTAAACTGTATTGTTATGTCAGGAAATATTGATTCCACGAGTGTTGTGGCATTTAATGGTACTATACATTTTTTTCCTGAGTGACAAATACTCTGCTTTTAGCGTTTTATCTGAAGGCCAAATCGTTCTTTCCAGTTATCTCTGGCAGCTCAACTCAGCTCTCAGCCATTAGGTCATCTGCCTTCACCATGATTGCTGCACAGGTCGCCCTCTTCTTTCTGCACTTTGTGGTTACACTGAGATGAGATAAACTTAAGACATATATGAAAACCATAAACAGTATTTTAGGAGAATGGCTTTGCTGGGACTTAAATTGCTTCTTCCCTCCAAATTCATTGCGTGTGTCACACTTTGTCGACAAATAGGGTAACACAAACACAAATTGCTACTAAGTGATTGATTTGAACAGGGTTTTTTCTCATATATTCTCACACCTCCAACACTAACAACCTTTCGGGGATTTTTACAGTGGTAATAACAACTCTGCAGGGAGTTATTTTCCCGCACTTAGAAGGCATGGATTATTTCTAAGTATCTGTATAGAGGATATATGAAGATCTAGCATAAGTTCAGTCAGTCTTTTGCATATAGGCCTGTATTTAATTTCTCTTTACATCTTTTACATTCTCATCAGCTGATCGCAACTATCCAATAGCACAGTGACACACCAGCATTGTTAGCCTACTGTATCTGCCTTCAGTACATTTGTGCTGCTGTTTTGCATGCCTTCCCCCTCTCCATCACTGCCCAGTCTTCGTTGAATCATCAGATTCAACATTTCATCAGCCTCAGCATCAACCAGTGTCTCTACTCCATGGGGGATTCATCTTGCTGCTGCTCAGGGCAGAATGTCCCAATAGAAAAAAAAATAATTATATGCTATAAAAAACAGTTATCTTTACTTCATCCACTTGTCTCTCCTCATTAAAATACTCTGTATAGTCAAGTCCATTTAATTTATATCGCCTGAAATCACAAATCTGCATTTTTTATGTCTTAAAATGAGTGTCTCAAATTAAAATGTGCATATTCATATAAACCATGTCAATATTTTGTGTATTTTCACAGACTATTACGGTTTATTTGAATTACTCCTCCACAAAGACACACAGACTCACACCATATTCAGTGCCATAGAAAACGAGGCTCTGATTGCATTAAGAGAACTCATAGGATAATAGTTTAACCGAAAATGAGCTCACCCAAAATAGAAATTTGTATTAGCAGGGACTGAATGAAACTCAAGACTAAACTATCTATATACACAAACTATTGATTGGATGATGGTGAAAATGCAGCAAACAAGCTTGAGAATATCTGTATAATGTGTTGTTTCTGGACACAGTAGAGATATGATCAGACGGAGATCAATACAAAACAAAAAAAAAGAAAGTTTTATGCTCTCCAGTGTAGACATGAAGTACTTTTTCTGTCATATTAGAATGGTACCGTAAAGCACCAGCTTTCTGTGTTGTCAGGGCACACTTATGTTTCATCTCTTATGAAACTCTTGAGAAGATGAGTCACAGACAAGGATAGCTGATACTGGTCTCCCATCCTCATCCCTTTCCCTTCTTCACGGCACCCGCAGCACTTCCCTCTCTGGGATTACAATGTCTAGACGGCATTTCGAGGTAACCATGAGCTGAAGGCCATAACTCACTGTCATATTGTCTCTTCCTCTCTTCCCACATCTTTACGGCAGCTGAAAACAAGGCTTCCATTACGGAAAGTAAACTGCGAGTAAATCCAGCTTTTTGTTCTGTCTAGCCCTAAGTATGCCTGTGATCATGTCAGTACCCTTCTAAGGCCAGATGTCCAGACAGCCACTCAGTGCTCAGTCAGAGGGGACAGCTCTTCAACAACACTCTGTCCACTGAGTGTAGCAGGTGCTGCACAAGTGTCCTGGTCTAGACAAGAGGAGAGAGGACATAAGAGATGGATTACATCAACCCAAGAGGCAGAAAATCCTCTGCTGTTCACCAAATTGTTTCTCTCTTTGTATAGCTGAACTTTTTTACCCCAAACAAATTCCTAAAAAAATACTTATTATTACTAATGCTTATTGTTTTCTGTTTGTCTCAATCTCTTTCCCTTTTGTCTAATCCCATCTAATTTCTTTTACCATCATTTCTGGAGATTCTCAAAGATTAGATTTGCAATGTGGGGGGCGACAATAACAGACACACCAGTTGGCAAACATGTGTTTGTGCAAATTGGATTTTGGAATGCTGCCTGATTAAATTAACAATGAGGAAGTCAAAAATCAAACTCAAAGCATGTTATTATTGTATTCCTTCTGTGTGTTAAACAGTCACAAAGATTGCTGGGAAAAAATCACAAGCAGCAGGTGGCCTGATGCCCCTTCTCTCACTGTCCTCCAATTATTGTTTCTTTCTGAGCTAGGCATGCAGCCAGCAGTGCAGCAGTATTGCGGTCATGGTTGGTAGAGGCCTGGAGGCTGAGGATTCACACTGAGGGGTAGGGCTGATCGAGGGTGGTATCTTCAACCATATTAAAGAAAGTATGTACGCCTGGGTCTTAATTACCATATAAGCTTTTATTATTTCAAAATGTGTCTGTGAATTTATCTTTGTTATTTTTGATCATTAAGAGAACTAAAATAATACGACACATTTTTGAAAATAACAATTTTAAAAGACAGCTCGCAACACAAACATTCTGTGCTTAAACTACAAAAATGGCACAGTGCTACAGTGATCAGGCCTTCATGGTAAGTAAGTAATGGGTTTGAATGTGTGTGTGAATGGCCGATGTGACAACCTTGTGATGGACTGGCGACTTGCCCAGGGTGCAGATTTAAATCTCAACTTGTGTGTCAAGGATAATACAGTTTGCAGTCTGTAACCCATTTAATTTCTATCTGTATCTCATTTATTTTCTTAATTCTCTACTTGTTCTTCTTATTCCGATTCCATAATGCTCATACAGTAGACACTAATGGTGCAGATCAGGGATTAGGGTCACCTGAAAATTGATCTCTCTTGCAGTGATTTAATTTCCTGTTCACTTACTGGTTGAAAAATGAATACATAAAGCTAACTGTGTAAATGGCTTGTTAATATACAAACCTATTTATAAATCTGGTTGAAAATCTGTTCTAAGCAATCATTTTCCTTAAACAACTCAGGCATCTCCAGTAAAAATCTCCAAAAGCTGAAATCAATGAGCCAATAAATAATGAGGTCTATAGTAGTGTATATATTGTAGATGTATAATCAGTCCCTGTGTGTGTATGTAGGCATTTATTTCCTATGATTGCCTGCATGTCTCAACAATGACAAGCAGAGCTAACTGCACCAATACCCACACAGAAATAGAGTGACAGGTTGCGTATAGAGTACCCAGAGGGTCTTGTTCTTGCACCAATTAAAGAAAAAGACAGTGCCAATTTTACCCCTCCATCAACACACACACAAACAGAAACCTCCAATAGCTCCTCTTTCACTCAGTTGGGTCGATACTGCTATAAGAGAGATTATAAAATCGGCCAACAACAGAGCATTGAAGCCCAGCGGCACTATACTGCACATTAACAAGTTGTCTAAAGCAGTGGGCCCAGGTTGTGCATTGATCTGGCAAATAACACAGACACCCCAGTGTGCCAAGCAGCCAGCCCAGCACTTCTCCACTATTTAGTCAATAGCCATGTTTCCATCCAAGTATTGCAAACTTTAACTGCATGTCGAGTAATTCTGCAAAAGAAGATGGCTCACGAGATATGCAGTAGGTGAATGGGATGACCTCCAGTCGAACCTCAAACGGTGAAAGACACTGCAGAAAACATGATGGAAATAAGATATTGTTTCATATTTGTTTCATGTATTAATGTGAAGAGTGTTACATTAAATCTGTGTGGAGCGATCATGAATGTCTTATAGAGCCATGGGAGCGATGAGGAGACTGTCAGAGTGGAAACAGCTGATCAGTCATGTGAGTTAAATGTTCACTATGTCATAACTTATTCAGAAAGAGTGCTTCCATCACCCATTAAACACATTAGCTCTTTTTCGAAAGAGACAAAAACCTCAAGCGACCATGATAACATTTAATACGATACTTCAAATGCACATCAAAATATGATAATGGGAACATGGCTAATGTGAACACTCACACCATCCAAATACAAATACCACCATGCTATTTGTGTTCCTATGTAGGCTGGGTAATATTCCATGGTTTCTTCATCACAATTGCTTTGAAGGTGGTGCTTTTTGTGTTGGCTGGATGATATCACACCCCAAGTCCCATCTTCACATTCCCCCCATTTTTCTAATTAAAGCTCCCTTCTCCCTGCAACAAGACAAGGACAAGGAGGAGAGCTACGCTGAAAAGAGTTGTGACCTTCTTGCAGCGTTCTCTGGACAGCCTGACAAGAAGTAGGTGACAAGTGTTGAAAAGGAAGTGAGAAAGGGATACAGTCAGGGGAGAGAGAGGAGCTAAGAAGTGACAGAAAGAAGGCGAGAGGAGAGGGGGGAAAAGAGAAAGGAAGGGCAGAGAGGGAGAGAGATTGATGAGAGAATGAAGCGTGTGTGGAGGTGGCAATCAGAAAGACAGTGAAATGAATGAAAGAACATTAAAGAGGAGAAAGGAAAGGGGCCTAAAAGCTCATAGGCAGATTGCAGTTGCTAAAGTGGAGATCTCCAGAGGCAGTGGAGTTTATAGCTGAAGCTTAAATTGTTCAAAGTGTGGTGCATTGAATGCATCAGATGTCACCCTGCCCTACAAAACAATAAAGAAACCACTCTTAACGGCTGTGATTTCTGCTACAATCAGAAGGAAGATTAGGTGGAGGAGGAGAGAGAGAGAGAGAGAGAGAGAGAGAGAGAGAGAGAGAGGAAAGGGAGGTGAAGTGGAAGTGGAGGCTGAGGAGGGCAGTGGACGGGGGCCTGGCGTTGGGATCCTGGCTCAGTGAACTGGCTTTCTCTCACACAGCCACATTGGAATGGATGGGATGCTCAGATGGCTGTTTAAACAGGTTAATTGGGCTGGCCTCCCCAGAGAGCGGGACAGATGGATAGATGGATAGAATGAGAGAGGAGAGAAAGAGGGAGCAAAAGAGTGACAAACGGAGAGTGATGGAGCTGAGAGAGATGGAAACAGAGGGCGGGATGAAGAGATGGATGGTGAGAGACGAGTATGGCCGCTGATCAGAGGCACCATGGGGAGTGTGCAGTCTAATCAGAGTAGAGCGGAGCGCTACAGTGGACTGGGCTCTTAGTGACTGACTAAACAGAGCCAGGTCCACTGTCCACTACTGATATGACTATGAAGGGAGAACAAACTTGTGATGGAAGGGTGTTTAAAGCAATGTTAGAAGCCCATAAGGGAGTTTATTCATTGAAGCCAATCATGGACACTGGCTCATCTCTCTATCCTTTCCAGAAAACCTAGAAAGAGGTGATGGCAGTGATGAAAAATGTGTGTGAGTGTTCGAGCACACAAAGACACTGAGGGAGAAACATGTACTGGACACAAAGCCATTTCAAACTTTGGAGGACCATCAAGAAATGGCGCAGTGTACAGTACAGAGACAATACATCAAACCAAATAATGTGTTTTGCAATATCCTTTAAAAAGTTGAACATATAGTGAAAAACACAGCTTATCAGTCCATTATGCATCAAAGCAAACCAGATCTTGCATTGGTTCAGTTACCTGACTCTTTTATGTCTACATGCACTTGGGAAAGTCAAAGAATGAACTGCTGTTATGCTTGACAATGACAGAGGCACAACAAATTCAAAAAAACTATTTTAATGAGGTGAGAGTCTTTTACATTCAGATGAAACTATGATAGCTGATGCTAATCAGAGCTTTGCAACATTTGTTGCTTCACTATACTGCAGTGTTGGGAGGTAATGAAGAACGTGTAAGCAAAAAAATATCATTTGTAGGCGTAAGCTTAATGTTCATTGTGGAAGGGAATGAGAGAAAAGTGCTATCTCATTAGCTTTTAAAATTAATAGAAACATCATCTTGTTTTGAATTTTAGTCATGTAACCTCTGTTCTTCTAAACTTTTGCAGCCTTGCTTATGCAGCAACAATGTACTATTGCAGTGGACTGTGTACCATAAAGTGAATGTAGAGCTGTGTGTGTCTTGGATATGCATGGCCTGTGGTGTCTTATCTAAAATGAAGCAGTGTTACTCTTTGTTTTGTTTGGTTGAACACTGATACATTTTACTTCCTTGCTCTGCTTCCTCGGGGTGAAAATCCAAAATGTAGATAGTGCTTGGCAACTTTTTACTCTGAAACACCTCTTGCTTTGCTGAAAAATCCGTTTTTACTTTCATTCTGCATTAAATTTTAACCGGACGAATGACAGAAGGCTTAAGGCCAAAATACACTGCTGCCAAACAGCATGTGTCAAAACAGCTTCCCCTAATGTTTTCTGTGGAACCCCACACCGCTAACGGTTAGGTGTTTGTCGATTTGATGCATCGCCCCATGACCTTTCATGCTAGTGTCCTTTTTCCACTTCACTGTAACCCTTTCACTTATGCCTGTATCTACAAAGCAAACATTTATGAAAGAACCTCCACTTGCTCCCTTTTTAATATGGATTAGGTAAACTATCTTTGAGTGACAGCACATTCCTTCATATTAAAAGGCGCTTGAAATTATGTTGGGCATTTTTAATTTGTATGAAATTAGTTATATCACTTGCCAGACAGCTTTATAGCAAAACCCGACATTATCCCGATTAAAAGGTCCACATTTAAAAAGTGAAAAATGAAACGTTATGTAAAATGAATTAATAAGCCTACCTGACCATCTAGATTGGCTCTTCTGAGAGGCTCTGTTGGATAATCAGCGGGCTGCTGCTGCAACCATGGCTGGTTAGTCATGGAAGGGGGTCGAATAGTGCTAACAGGCTGGCTGAGCTCAGAGCTGCTGGTGACTTGGCATGCACACTGTTGGCCAGTAACAGACTGAATTATTTTTGTCTGTACACCTACTTTGAGTTCAGCTTTCAGGGTTTGTGTTTTAGTTATCCAAACCTTCTGCTCTTTGAAACTGACAACATCGATATTCTGTTTAAGGCAGAAGAAGGTAGGTTAAACCAGGTGCATTTTTACTGCTATTTGACATTTCCAAGGCTGTTGGGTGGGTGGGGAAATCTCAAATTTTACACTAGGAAAGGATGAACTTTGAGTTTCAATAAGTCAGGTAGTTTACAGGCTAATAGAAGGGGGGAATAATTCATAATTGTGCAAATGTTCTGTGTATCCATTGAGGTTTCTCCTATATTGTATTATGGAAAGACAGTACACAATAGCCCATGCATGCATGCAAGTAAGCTCACAAATCAGTAATACACAAGGACAAATGGACATTCATACTGGGGCTGCTCGATTATGGAAAAAATCAATATCACGATTATTTTGGTCAATATTGAAATTACGATTATTCAAATGATTAATTTTGAGTTTCACAATGCATTTATTCAGCATTTCTCTCTCTCTCAAAAACACTTTGTTTTTGATTCTTTATGCAAAATATTCAAATTGAAAATACATTTTGGCTACAAATATGTACTTTACAGCTGTTTGCAATGTATAAAGCATTAAATCAATAAAATAAATATACTTTATGGAACATTAAATAAGGCATAGAAAAACATAAATGTATCCAAAATAAACTATGGATCCAGCTGCTCTATATAATATATAGCATAAGCATCAATAAGCAATAAGCATCTTCTTGAAACCCTCACCCTCATATTTATTAATGGGTTGCATATCTTTAGCTAAGAAATATCCAATGGCAGCTGTTAGGCCCCATTTACACGTACACAGGTATTTTAAAAAACGGAGACATTTCCCTTCGTTTGTATCTTTTATACACAAACGGTAAATTCGCCTCTGAAAACAAACTGAGTTTTAGGCAGCTGATGCGCTAAAAGTGCGACCAATGTTTACCTTTTGCTATGACGATGGTCATGGAAGCAGCCGCCCATAGGCTTGGCGTAGTAATGATGGCGCTCGATGGCGTATTTATGCGGGTTGATGTAAATGAAAACTTTTTTGAAAACGATGCTATGTGCATGATGTTATTTTGGAAAACGGAGGGAGGGAAATATTCGTTTCTCAACATACCCGGCTATGTGTAAACGTAGCCTAATGTCTTGTGCCTCTCTGAACTTGTCGGATAAGGAGTCGCATTAAACAATGTGTCTGTGATCGATGACTGACGTCTTGCTGGTTGTGGCACTGGCTTTGTCTTTTTGTTTCTTTATTAATTCGTCGTGAGTGACTTTGTGCTTTTGTTTGAGATGGTTGAATAAATTTGTAATGTTACCAAGAGGAGCAGCTATTATAATTATAATATTATAATTATACCTTGTAGCAAATCTTGCACATTATGTGCTGCTGCTTCTCGTCGGATTCTTCTCATTCGCTTTCAGTCTCACTCACTGTTTTTGAACACCAAAAGACACACCTCCTCACTCTTCAGCTGCGTGAGGGAGTATGGGCTATCCTGTTAGTCTGCGGGGCCGCGTGAAATGGAATGTATTGCGCATGCGCGTCTCTCAGAAATTGTGTAATGAAAAGTGGAAAATAAATCGTTTAAACTCGATTATATGATTTTTGAGATTGTTTGACAACAAAATCGAAATCGTGATCAAAATTTGAATAATTGCACAGCCCTAATTCATACACATATTCACACAGACCAACCACAAAGACCACAAAAACAATGTTTTTGAATAATCAGCATCTCTCTAATGTCATTGTCATTTTGTCAGTCATTGTAATTGTACAATATGTTTGTGTTGATTTGTTCTGTACATGTGACATCCATTGCACGTCTGTCCGTCCTGGGTGAGGGATCCCTCCTCTGTGGCTCTTCCTGAGGTTTCTTCCACCTTTTTTCCCTGTTAAAGGTTTTTTGTGGGCAAGTTTTTCCTCACTCGAACCGAGGGTCTAAGGACAGAGGGTGTCACTCCCTGTACAGATTGTAAAGCCCTACGAGGCAAATGTACTTTGTGACTTTGGGCTATACAAATAAGATTTGATTTGATTTGATTTGATTTAATGACTGATTAGTATTCCTTTAAACATGCACAGAAGTGCCTGATTGGCCTTCATCAATTCTCAGCCATCTCTCCCAGCAAGGGGAACTGTACCGTTGCATGAGGTGGTATCAGGACTCCAAACAATCACAGTGTATTACTGTCTCTATGACTCAGGTCTCAGAAAGAAATAAAGTGCAAAAACAAAATGTGATGAAGGACAACTGCTGTGGACTGGTTGAATGGGCTGGCTGAGTGGGCTGGCTGAGGTGCAACCAATCAGGAATCCGAAGAAGATGGCTGACATTCACTTTGTGAACAGGTCTGAAGGAAGAGCAGAGGAAATTTTTTTTTAAAACTCCAAATCACAGGGTTACGTGTCAACAGACGAGGCGGATGCTGACACAGTGACTTCCAATTTGCTTCTTATGGGGCGGCTCAATCCCACGCTATCACATGCTCATCTTCTGAGTCAGCACATCACAAGGTGACTAGTTTTGGACACACTTTATCTAACTTTATCCCACTTTATACCTCCTGACTCTTCAGACCTGCTCCAAGTAGCACAAGGACCCTGCACGCTGCTCAGCTGTCAAGAGCCCAGTGGCCATTAGGTTACGTCACTGAAGTCATCCCAGGAATGGATGTTAGGGTCAGGACTACAGTGGTCCAGGACAAGCCCTACACAAGGCCTGTCGCTCATCTTGTCACTCTGCGTGCCATAGCAGATACTAATATGATCAGTCCTTGTTTATGTGGCAAATTTGGGCTCCTGTGATGAAGGACAGCGTCTGCAGGGTTGAATGGTTTGAATGGCTTTGCAACAGCTGAGTGCTTATGAATGAAAATAGATTATATATTGAAATAGTGTTGCTGAGCCCTCTTTTTGGGTTTCCTTTCAAACTGAGTACATGCAAACAACCAAACCACAAATACTCATATTCAATAAATAACCAAAAGGAACATTTTTTCTGGAGTGCATTCTAACCGATGCCCCCTGGCATCCACATTTTTATGAAGCAGTCAAATTATGCAGTCCTTCTCATTCCACCAAAACAACATTAACAGTATGAATACACAAGGCCTACAGATGCCTGTAACCATGACCACAGTAATACTTGAAAAATGACTCATCAAACCAACATGAAAAATACATCTCTAGCAAAAAATGAAATGAAATGAAACTATAGAAAGTGTTTTACATAGACATAACTTTCTCAATACGTCTAGGATATTCTAGCCTAGGTTCTCTAGCCTAATACACTAAAATCAAGGCCAAAGAATCTTATTTGAATTGCCTTTGACTTTCTCTAGTTCACATCGTGTGTTTGTGGTGAGATATGATAAAATAGAAGACAGACAGAAATACAGCGAAACAAAAAGAAAAAGAGAAAAGGAGAAAAGAAAAATGTCTTTTTGGCAATTAGGTCTGGCTTTAGTTGTGATTAGAAGAGGAGCCAGAGAGAGAGAGAGAGAGAGAGAGAGAGAGAGAGAGAGATCTGGCAGAATAAAGCCTCTCCCAGGAAGAGAAAAGCCCCTTTGTAGAAAAAAAAGAAGCGGAAATAACAGCAGAATGAAAGTAAGCACAACCTTCTCCAACTTCCCCAACACACACAGACACACACACACAAAGACACAGTTAACACAGTCAAAAGGTATTTACACAGCAAACCACAGCTCATATCCCTACTCTCTTCTCGTTCCCTCACAGCAGTCACTTGGCCTTTTACCCTGCCTTTCTGTGGTTATAGAGAGGAGGAAAAAAAACCCAAAATGCTCTGGTGGTTGTGGTTCAGTGCGTTTCCTGGATCGATAGCCTACAAATTCAATGATGGCTTTGATACGCACAGTATAAGTTAGCGTTCTGTGGAGGCTTGGCCCAGATTTTGTATCACCCCTGTATGTACAACTATTCTGAAATGCCTAAAGCCCTGCAGCAAGACATCTGATACAGTCTGTCCAACAAGACTTAACAGAAGAGTGTTGTAGACTGAGGTCAGCATGTGTGTCTTTGTGTAACATGGTCTGGCGTCTGCAAGACTGCTCATAGCTCTTCAGGATAAGAAATGATGGTGGTGGTGTTAAGGCTGAAGTAAGACTGAGGAGCGATGGCTGTCTTGTCTGTAGAAGTACAGTTTAGTCTGAGAAGGACTGCTGGTGTCAGCAGTTTGCATCAAGTGAGGCTCTGCAAGGTTTGGGTTTTCTTTCATGCATTCTAATTTTGCTAACCTTATTCCACCCCTTTTGTCTGCTCAGTCCACCACTCAAGAGCCACCAAGATTCAGGTTCCCCTTGTAGGACAACTATCTCGAGGTCAGCACAACTATGTGTGCATCTCCTTTCCTCTCTAAGGCCTACAATATTAACTGCCTCTGGAACAGCTCCCAGACACCACCCAGTCTTGATCCATTACACCAATCTTTGCATCTCTTTATATGCTCTGCAGCACTGAAATACACAAGTAAAAATGCAGATACACTTGTATAAAAAAGGCAGCTTAGTACAGGGTGTAAAAAACAAAGGCTTCAACTTTGCCTTTATTTCGGTGTTTGCCTGCAAGCATCAAATATGCTTGTTGTAAAGAAAAGAAATCATTTTCATATTGTTTTCTCAAGCTTCCCCAAGGAAGCAAACAGCACAAAATTGCTTTCCCCAACTGCTGGAGGAAATAGAGGCTGTATTTCTCAAATCTAATCAACATCTCTCCATCAAAACTTTAAGAAAAGGTTCTGTTTTTCCAATTGTTGGGGTCAGAGCATAAACCAGAGAAATCCCTCTGGCCTTTAAACTGTGGAAAACATACATGTAATTACACAATCTGTAGGGGGGATAAGGAACATGGTTTTTTTTTTAGTAGTAAGAGGTTATATCGCTTCTTTTTTCCCTTGAAAGATAGCCATCAGGCTGTGATCCCTGAAATCCGGGGGCTGATGGTGGACTACGGTGGCTGAACCATGCAATTAGTGGGTCTGAAGTTTCACTGAGATAGGAACTGAGCTGAAAGTTCAACAAGCGGCCAAATCTGCGACATAACTTCAAGGAAGGGGTAAAAACACTGGAAATACAGAGCAGTAATTATCAGTAGCAATCTTGGAAATGAAGCACTAAAATATGTCTTAGTTTCATTGTAATTACAATACTTAATGTGGGTAGTAGAAATGTTTCTGGCTAGAATCAATAAGCTAACTAATTTATTCACAGGTAAGCAAAAGATTGTTGTTGTCTGGAAGCCAGCACGACTAACAATTTAGCAAACTAGTTAGAGTAATGAGAACATGAGGCCATTGGGAATATCAACATTTTCATCACCACATGTCACTTGAGTCCTTGAGACGAAAGGTTTTCTCTGAGAATCTGGTCAAAATAAATGTATACCTCTACTGTAATTGTAAGATGCTATGATTCAAGAAATGACAAAGATAACCTGTGTGTGTGGATACTTTCATGAGTGCATATAGGATAACGTATGATACGCTAGAGAGTAGTGTCATAGAGCAAGCTAAAGGAGAAACATTAGTCACTGGTGATTACTAACAACACATTCCTGAGGGCATCTGTGTCATTATGTGTGAGAGGACATGATGTTTTTTTTTTATTATGTAGCAGCACTGAACCCTCATGTGGGCTGAATGAGCTGCCTTTACTGAAAGGTGCCTGCTGGGGCTTAAAACCGCCATCTAAATGTGTCTTAGGGCTTATAGACAATAACACATTTGGTATAGCCCAAATGGTTTTAGTGTGTCGACATGAATGTGTTTGTATGTATGTGTGTGTGTGTGCACACACACACACACAGGTTGAATGGTCCAAATATCTCTTCTGTGGGCGAAAGTGTGAAATACAGGAACGCTTTACTGCAACTGTTGATAAGGTGCGCACTGATATGATGAGCTTGTCAGGTAACACCTATACACTGGCAAACACCCTTAAACTCTGCCTCAAACACAGGCACACGGCAATGGAGAGAGAATCACAGAAGCTGGGGGCTGACGGAGGCTGGCAGAAAAGGGCTCCCAGAGGTGCAAACAAAGACAGCAGTGTAACAGCCCACCATCTCCCCTACCTGCATACCACAAGCACACACAAACAAACACATATGTTTTGCAAACAAAAGCACATATATCATTTGTCAGACTGTCACTGTGGCTAATTGCTGTGCAATCTAGCAAGAGATGGCCCCGGAGGTCTATTGGAGATGCCATGTGGTGTGTGTCTATATGTAGGGTTTTATGAGAGGAGGGCAAGTGTGTGACTCAGTGTGTCTGTGTAAGAGGGATATACACATAAATAAGCACATGCGCATCAGGGTGAGTCTAATGTGTGTGTGTGTGTGGTCTGCTTATGGTATGTTATGTGTGTGGGAAATAAATTAGCAGTGCTAGCAGGTTGCTCTGACAAGTCCTGTTAATGAGAACATCCTCCAGAGCCTTTTGGGCCGGGGAGAGAAACCAGAGGCCGTGATCATCTGTTCAGCCTGGAAGATGGCATAGAGGGAGGGATGCTGCAGAACGGCAAAAAGCCTGCACAATTAGACCACACCATCTGCAGGAGAGGTGCTAATGTGCAGTTGGAACTATGAGCAGTGGAAAAAAGAAGAGGCAAAATAACTATACTGTAGAGAAAGAAGACCCAGAGAATATTTAAGTTTTACATAAATGGCTGAATGTAAACTAAACTGGAATAGGATTTTGCATTTAGTCTGGACATTTGCACACTATGCACTCATAATATTAAAATAGCATATGGTACTTAGAAGTTAAAAAAGCCTCTAGGCAAACATGCTTTAGTGATGTACAGCATTGTAGCAAAGTCAAAAATTGCCAAAGGCAGGTTGTCCCCATAGGGTGTGACAGCTCCATTTGACTGAGTGAAACAGACTCACACATGCTCTGACAAAGCTGTAATGTTGTATTAAAAGTCTGGATTGTGACAGAATACAATCCTTTAAACACTAATCTCCCAAAGTGTCCTGTCACTGATGTGTGTAGGGTGCGCACACAGCTATGCATCTCTGTGGTTTTGTACCGTATTGTATATGTGTGTGATTGGACATATGTGCAAACAGTATGTGCACAAACATGAGTACTTGTGATAAGTTGCCAATTTGGCTACAGCTGACTCACCTGCACCTGGCTTAGTGAGGCAAAGCCAACTGGCTCCTCGTGAGTTTGGAAAATCACAAACGAAGTGAAGGGGGTTTAGAAATGCATGAGGCGCTTCGCTGTATAGCATTACCATGATTCATCTTCGCAAAACTGCAAAAGCTTGTGATAATCGCTTTAGCTAATCCTTGCACGCTTCGGGCAAACAAGCATGGAGAGAGTGAAGGGGTGGTTCTTTAACCCTGGGGGGGAGGACTGAACTGAGTGATGGTGTGGGTGAAACATGGTCAGGGTTGGAGGAGTGTGTTTTTATGTACTCTGTGTGTGTCATTGCATGCCACCTATAGTCCTTCCAAGTAAATGTGGAAGGAAGTGGAAGAAAACAAATGATACTTTGTTATCAGGGGGTTTGGTGAATGCAGTTAATACATGTTTAAATGTAGGAGGATGGTGTTTTTGATTAATAGTTTTTGTGCATACAAAAGGATATGTGTGAGTGGCTGCATGGCTTCAAAGTCTCAATCTGTGACTTGTAGCATCTCTATCCACACATATCAATCACCATCTATCACTCCTTTGACAAAAACATTGCCTCTCCTTCTCAGTTCTCCCTCTCGCAAAGCCTCACCTGTGCTGCTTCTATTCCTAGACTCTGGATGCCTCCAGTAGAGTGAAAGCACAAAGGTTTACACCCAGACTGACACTTTCCTGGGATATGGCCTATAGACATGGCCACAGGATCACCTCATTAGCATCAGAAGGCGATCTGCTCTCTGACAAGTGAGACTTCACTGCACCGCTCTCAAAAAATAATGAGCAAATATAACCTCTAATGGCTAAATATAGGTAACAGTGGTCTCAAGAAACAGCAGAAACCATACCCCGCGAGAGGTGTCTCGGGCCTTTCGAAGTTTCCGCTGCAGTGTGGGGGCGTGAGGACTACACAAAGTAAACAAAAGACTTTAAGAGGAGGAAGTGATAGTTGAACAGTGTTTGATGAGAGCTCTTAGCCTGTAGCTATAGCGCATTAGGCACAGATGAGCCACAGCCAGCTCCCACACTGTTAATGTGGAACACATTACAACTGCACAATGAGTTATGATTGCCATTAAAGAGCAAATGATTCAGACTTCACCGCTGGATTTAAAGGGCTACGACTGCTGTGCCCTGTCCTTTCTCATTCCTGCCTACGCTTACCCCAGTGGAAATGTGGTGACAATCACTCCATGAGGCTGGCTTTGCAGGGTGCGTCCACTCACATTTGGCAAGCGGTTCTACTTTTGTGAATGCACACAGGATGCAGTATATTGGGCTTTGATGGTTTTGTCTACGAACCTATTTGTGTCCCTCTGTATGGAAGCAACCTTGAGCTGTGAAGTGCATGATTACACTGACTGCGTGTAACATAACTAATAGCTAATACACCACACCATTAGTTTGAAAAACTTGGGCACCTCACAGTCTCTGTTCTGAGGTGGGCTTAACCTCCTTTCTCTCTTGCAGCATCCCGATTCTCTTTCTCTCTCTCTGCTTCTTTCAGTGCTAGCGGGTGTCCTAATAATGGCATCATGCATTTTGGTAAACCATGAGGGAGCAGTAGATGGGGACTAGTGGTGAGAGGGAAGGGGTAGAAATGGGAAAGGGTAGAATCACAGATGAAGAGACCTCTCTTCCTATTGCTCTCTCCTCTCTCTCGCCTACATGATCTATCTCTCCCTCTGGGGCCAGCAGGCTAGCTGTGAAATGAATGAGAGGCAGAGCGTGGGCAGGCGCTAACGCTAAGATAATGACGGCGTTTTGTCAGCCCTGGCCTGGAGCTCTGTCTCTTGGCACATGAAAGAGGAAGGAGGTGGCAGGACAGTGTGATGGAGGGGAGGCTATGTGTTTGCAAGCTAACAGTACTGAATGTGCATTTCTCAAGTCTCCAGGCATCTGCCGTAGACATGACACAAACGCATTTGATACAGCGGTTTGATTACTACAAACACAACTAACAGGCTAAGAGAGCTTTCACACTGTGTCAGGAGTGTCAGCGATCAGAAACCTCAACCGCTTCTCTCCATCTACACCGCAGCTAGAGGAAGCTGCGAGCAATTATGGCGAAGAGAAAAGTTTCCCTCCAAGAACATGTAATAAGTATTGAAGCAGGAGACATTTTTTTAAAATCTGTTTTAATATGCGGGCCCCAGTGAGCTGGCGTTGACTGCTGTGGAGAGAAAAAAAAAAGAAACCTGCATTTTGTTATTAGGCTGCAATGTGAACTGTGAAAAGTTAACCAAATGAAACCATCAAAGCAAGGATTGGTACTAATTATCACTGCTGTTTAACATAAAAACAAACAAACAAACACACACACACACTGCAAACACTAAATGTGTTCTCCACGGGTTAGATTGAGTCTAATTTATTTTAAGTCCTGCTGGAATGTGATTTGTGGCTGCAAACACCCATGCTGTGCATCAGATACCCGGCAGATGCTTAGTTACGACTAACCCAGTAAAGACAACACTTAATGGTACAGTCACGCAACCGGGAGGAGTGCGAGGGGGGCAGAAAAACGATAAGCTGAAAAATCATAAAGTGCAAAGCTTTGAAAACCGATAATTAGATCTGTGGCAACAGAGCACAATAACAGTGTCAGCGGGGATGGAAATGCCTACATTGCCTGAGACAACAGCACAATGCGGCCGTCTGAACAAACATATATCATATTCAATGACTGAGTCATATTTCGCATCATGTGAGCTGCTAATATGAGTAACGATGCCAAGATTAAGAAGAGAAAAGTTTATCGTTCAATAAATCAGGGAGTTTTTGGCACGTCTCTCCCTGAGTCATTGGGTCTTCTCCCTGTGTCAAAGATGATCACTGACTGAACAACAGCACAGTAAGAGACAAAAGCCTCGTCAGTGCCTCATTAGACTGCTCATTAGGAGGCTGGCTGTATATTCAAACATTCTCCACAGCTGACCGTTTGAGGCGAGGCTAAGTCGTCTCCCTTGCTCTCACTTGCAAGACTGAGGGCTTGAGGTCAGTGCGATCCGTCATTATTAGTTCCGTTACATTTTCTCTGACTGGTTTAGATCTAACGACCCGATCCTGGGGTCAGATATCCTCGGGCCCGGTCTGCACACCTAACCTCAGCTAAGATACAACTTTGCATATTCTTGATGTAAATCCTTTCTTTTCAGTTTATCACATATGACCCTTGCCTCCTGACACTGTAATTGGAACTGAACCACGCACTTCGACCATCAGGCACCACTAGTTTTGTATTTATAATACACTGTTAAAAATTAAATCTAAATACAATGAAAACTCTTAAATTAGCAGAATATGGCATAAATGGACTATAATAGGCATAAATATGTTTCCATTAGTGAATAATGAGCTTTTATTTCAGCTGGCACTGCAGGTCCTTTTTCACAAAATCCGCTATGTTGGATCGCAATGTTTCTACAGTAGCTCAGAATAGACAAATTAAAAATTGCTCTAGGTTTTAGCCACCTTAGTTTTTTCTTTAACTTAGGAAGGTAAAGGTGAGACAAAGGGGTTGCAATCATCAACTACATCTTCTACTAGTAAAGCATTTATCAGGGTATAAATATATATTATTTAAAGAGACTGGGTGCTAAATTGAAGAAGATTTTCCTAGATATAGGATAAGTGGTTATAGATACAGAAGAGATGGACTGACAAATGATGAGCATTGATATACTTGTTTTTACTTGCACTAGCTTTAAAATAAATGCTTTCTTACTTGTTTAAAAAATAATCTTGACAACTGAAAGTTTCCTGATCTGCTGGCAGCTAGCTTAATTTAAATATTTTCCCCATTCATCTGCTTTCTTCCCTCTTGTTTTTGAGAGCCGACTTTTTGCGCTTGGTTCATTCATTTATTGAGCTGAGATAAAGTAAAAGTAAGACAACCGTCAATCATCATCACATGTAACAGGTCTGACAGTATGAGACGGCGTTAATGTCTGTCAGTTTGGGTCCCAGATGCTGCACACTCCAGTATTGGCTGCAGTCAAAGAAGGACATGTGGAGGAGGTGGCACTGTCGCTTTCTGCCAGAACAAGCTTTGTGCCCTAGCGTTTGGCACCTGCTGGCCTGGCAGCTAAGCTTCTGAGTCTGCATAGAAGTTTCACTCCACATCTCTCCACAAATAATCCGTATTCCTCTGAAGAATTCTGTCAACTTAACCCTCACTCATTTTACATATTGCCTCTTTCTCCGACCATAGCTTCCTTGTTTCTTTATATTTTTTCAGCCAATTTTTAAAGTGTGCTGCCTCGAAACAAAGCTATAATATTGTCTTTTTGAAACATTTGTGTCTGTGTGTCTATGTTTTCTTGTTGGCCAAACAAAATACATCAGATCAGCTTCAATGGTCTTTGGCATAGATTCTACAAGGCTTTCTACCTGAGGGATGCACCGTTCTTCCAAACGATTTCCGTTCATTAAAATGGAAACAGACAACTTTTCCACTCCCCGTGTAACATTTTCAAGTGCTACTGTTTGTGCTGCTGTTGCAAAAAGAGATCACTTTCCGTTTTACTGAGAGCCTCGCTCTAAGAAATGATCAACACCACTTTAGAAATAAGAGAAGAAAGAAGCATGTTCACTGAAGAGGTAAATTGAAATTGTCACAATTTTATGCTGAATGTATGAACAGGAAAAAGTAATGACATGGTCTGCATAGTAATAACATAGTTTGAGTAACTACAGCATTGGAGGATGTTGAATGTTAGAATAAAAGAAGGAGAAAAAGTGTGTTTGTTCTTTGATTTAGTCTAGATATGAGTCTTGTAAATCTAGCTTTCACGTTCCTGGGAAATACTGCACCTTGTAACAGACTATTTTACTTTCTACTATATTTCCACTTTAAGAGCAAGATGGTGGTGGTAACACCTCCTAGAAAATCTCCTATACTGTAGGTCTTGAGATGTGCTTTGTTACCTCAGAAAGCTGTAGCATATGATTCACACTATTCTCATACTAATTATGGAAATGAAAACATCTAAATTTGTTATGTTTCTTCACTCATTATTCTAGTTTTAACTTCCAATCTGTTAACAGAGAGAAAGAGTCAAACAAACAGAAAGGCAAAGTGGATAATAATAAGGTGAATATAGGTACCAAAACAAGTCTATTTATTTGTTTCCTTCCATTTCCCAGCAGAGTAGACAAGGGACACGTAAGTAAAGAATTGCAGGCAAGAATTAATCAAAATGTGAACATCACATCCAGTGAGGAAACGCTGCTGAAAGATGCTGTTGTTTGGAAAAGAGGCGGTAGAATGAATAGAAGACAAGGGACAAAGAAAAACAGGATGGGAAACATAACAAGGTATCAACAACTTTGGTCGATATCATCTCCTACAGGTCCAGTCACACTTTGGCCATCTAGGAAAAGCTTTTGAGGAGGAAGGTGAGGAAAGACAGCAGGAGGCAGGAGTGGAACAGGAGGTGCGGATGCAATTAAAAGGCAGGGTCAAAGGCGAGGGAGGTTTGTGGGTGATTAATGCCCCAAACACTACAGACAACCCCCTGACACACACACACACACACACACACACACACACACACACACACAGATAACTTCTTTCATCTTTTTTTTTCCTCCTTTCTGCCCTAAAAGTTCTTGAGATACGGTAAGGTGAAGTAAAAAGTGAGAACAAAAACAGCATTCTTTGAACGTATTATTTTTGAACAGTGAACACAATTCAGTGCTCAAACCTCTCTTGGAAGTTGCTACAATAGCAATATAAGTTGAAAAGACCTTTCCCACAGTCCATTATAAATTAAATTACATTAATTAATTAATCCCCAATCACACTGAATTGTTTTTCACACTTAAATAGTAATATGGAATAACAGAATAAAGAACTGTAGCCGTCTAATTTGTGTGCTCATTTGTTTTTGTGTATTTTGCTTGCTTAATCTGCTTTTTCCCTTCACAGTGGGTTAGAGCAGTGGCGCACACTTACAGAGACATAATGAGTGTATCTTTGTGCCATAATTACTGGGTGAAACACAAACTGTCGATACACTTGAAAGGGGGAGCTTCTGCACATACACCAGTGTAAGGACACGGACAGCAACACACTCAGGCTCGAGCGCACATTCAGACACACGAACAGACACACTGGGAGCAGAGAGTATAAACGGCTTTCATATGATCATTGATCTATCCATTCAGCTGCTTCACAGCCGGACAGGAGATGAAAACAGCACTTGTGTTTATGCTACTGTAAATGTTGAGCTTGTGTGGAAAGAGAGGGGGAGGAGAAAAGGCCACATCGATATCCGCCAAATGGCTATTTCTTCTTATAGTCCAGGATACTGGCATGTGAGATGGGAGACAATAGGCCTTGACTACTATATGAAAGTGCCGGAGGGAAAATGAGATGAGGTGCAAAATCTAATTGATATGGGTCTCAACAGGATTACTCATTGGCTCAATTACCAAATGAAGATTTAGTGATTTGTTGTTAGAGAAAAGGTAGGTGTGCTGCTAGTTGGCTGTGGCGGTTTTATTATGATGCCCTGTGGGCGGACTATGTTTAGTATACAGTGCAGTTACCCCTCACAAACCTTCATTGACTCTGCCTCACCAGGTGAAAGAAGACTAGATTATTATATGAATCTGGAAGAAACTATTTGGCACACAGGGTTCAAACAATCCACCCACAAATGAGGCTGCAGGGAAAAATAAGTGAATATACTCTTGATATCGGATTGAAATGTTACAGTCTTTTGTGTTGCATCACATCAGCTGAAATGTGGGTGTTAAGATGAATTAATCAGTGAGTTCAAGACAAATCTGGAACTCTGGGTATGAAATAAGCTTAGTTTCGGTATCTCTGTTGTGTAATCTTTCATGCAAAGTCTCGCAATGTTGACTTTTTAAACAATAAAAGCAATAACAAATGTCAGAGTGATGAACCACTAAAACCATTGTAAAGCAAGTGCCAATTCTTTCTGCAAGTGATTGATTTTCACTTTGCAAAGAAAGGGATGGAAATAGTTATCCAAAAAAAACAGACATGGTCCTTTAACATCTATCAGAAAGCTATAATGTGAACCAGATTACAAAATCAATTCAAAAGTATACAATAAGCAACTTACAAGAAATGACAGTGACAGTTAAAATACATGCAAACCAAACACCAACACTATCACCCACATAAAATGTAATACCATGGCTGAGCCCTTTTCCCAATTAATGTTGCTTAGCAGCACTCCAATTTTAAGTACCAATTACTGCTGGCGAAACTTGAAGATGGTCCCAGGGGAGCCTCTTCTCCTCGAATGAAAACACACCTATTCCAATAAACACAGTGTGCATGCTACAATAAGTAGCTACAGGTGGAAGGTACTACCTATTAGTCAGTTGTCATTGCCCTCGAGGAATAGGGATGTTATTTTGCTATGGCTGCTGTATGGGAGAAAGAGAACCCAGTCCCTCTATGGGTTTGGGAGCACTTGGTTATTCAGAATAGAGCTGTCACTGACAAACCTGCTGGACACTGCCGCACACCGGGAATAGAATCAAATTCCTACTTCCACCTCATACAAATAGTGACCGATAAATTAAAAATGAGCCCAGACAAAGGCTCAAAAAAGCCACCTCTTGTAAGTCTGGACTTTGAGGGGGTGAAGGTAAGGGACAAGGGTGTAAGGGTTGGTACATGGGTTTGGTTGCACTACTTGGGAAACAGGACACAGATGCAATATCCAGCTGTGTCTGTGATTATTCTCTACTCTCTTATTTGCATATTTGCCCGCTGATAATGTTTCACTGCAATCAAGCTCAGCTCTGAAATGGACACTAAAAACAAGCTAGACAGAAAAAGGGAGAAAGAGATAACGGTAAAAAAAACAAAAAAAAAAAACAGAAAAAACAAAACAAGTGGAGAAGTACTGCAGTGGAGGCAAGAGATAGACAGGGGGTAGATGTGTGGTCTGTCAGTGGGTTACTGTGTGGAGAGTGTAATCAGAGGGTGGGAGTGGTGCATCATTATTCAGAGTGTGAAGCCGGCACAGAGACGCTGAGAGGTAAACCAGATGATGGAGGAGCTTGTGATTCTCCTACTCCCCTCTATCGCTGCCCCCAAGTCCACCTCAGTTAAACCCTGAATTTGGAGCTGAGAAACGAGGAGCGCGCAGCAGCAGGCGCAGTGCTACCCATCAGTATCGCAACAGCGAACATGGTGCCGAATTTACTCCTAAATCAGAACATGGCAGGAGGTCGAGAAAGCTCATTGGTTTGCGTGTATGCATGTGTGTATGTGTATCTTGCAGGCATGCATGTATAGAATACTATCAACCTATTATAATAATAGGTTGATAATATTTATATTAGATGATAATATTTTCATTTAAATGATTGATTTAAAAAAATAAAAATGTTAATAAAGAGCCTAGAACCCCAAAATCCACCCACAAAAACTGGAATCCTACCTTTTTTTAATAGGTTATACATACTTATTGTACATTATCTTGACTACATAACAGAAGCTGCTAAATATCTTTAAAGATGTAAAACAAAAACCTGCATATCTGCAGCTTTATATCTTAAAGCAGCTTTATATCTTGAAATACAATAAAGTAACCTCTGATCTCCTTTTTATCTCCAAAGATAGGTAAGCAGATGGGCGTTAAGCGAAACAGTCTGTTCTGTTCCATCTGTATGATGTGAATAGAGATTAATTGAAGAGATGATGCTCCTATTCATTCTTGAATTGTCCTTGCACCAGATCTCAGAAGCCAACAGAATTGCAGGCTACACTCAAACAATTAAGTCTGCCTCCTGTCCAGATGCTATCAGTGCTGCACACAGTAAACAAGAGCAGATAGGACCAGGCCCCAGGAACTGAAATGAATCACAGTCTAGGTCTGATACAGACACACTCTCTCTCTCTCTCTCTCTCTCTCTCTCTCTTCAAAGCACAGATAAAAAAAAAACAAAAAAAAACACCAACACAGCTTCTTTCCCGTGCTTACATTCATTCGGCTTCATGCTTTCTAAAATGGAATCTGATGAGGACTATATGGGTGCGTACACACATGCTTGTGTGAGTGTGTATATGCGTAAGAATGCACAAAAATAAACTGGAGATGGAGATTGTGGTGCTTGAATATTTGTTTAAGGTTCCCATCATCGTGCGCCCTCCTGTCGGTTTGTACCTTTGTATCTGTAGGCAAGCTTTCCTGCTGTACACAAGATACAAAAGTACAAAAAAAAGGAGACAAAGATGACACATGGACAGCAAGACGGAGCTGAGATGGGCTCTGTCAGCTCAGAGGTGGCTATCTACTGCCTCACAAGTCTTCGCAGCTCTCCCCCACCAGATTAACTGTCTGGCAAACTCAGCCCAGCTGTGAAACTGACAAATGTCACTCTAAATAAGATTTTTTGACTTGTGATTGATTTGTGACAGCTCATCTAGCCCACCAAACCGACCCCATAGACATTTGGCAAAGTGAACACAGTTTGCACCACATCATAATATCGTCCCTGACATCAGCAGCATTCAAACCACCGCTTCATGAATAGAGTAATGTTTCATTGCTGTTGTGAAGAGGCACTCTGTGTGCTACATAATGTTGCTGCCTACAGTGGTACAGGGAACAGGATGCAGTTGTAGACCTGTGAACTCTGTCATCATTTATTGAAGATGACATGTACTTTTAGCACACATCGCTCCAAGGCTTTCTCCCCTGTGCTGTCGGTTTTAAACACACATCTGGGAGCACTCGCTGAAAAACGAGAAAGCACTACAGACACATAAAAACACATAAGTCTTTAATTCTGCAACATATAACACACTTGGATACCAATATTTAGTGTACGCACACACACACCCACACACACACACACACACACACACACACACACTGATTTAAGTGTCTCCTGAGTCGTCCTTTTCTGTACAATAATCCTTGTTAGAGATGCAGAGGCGTTGTAATGACAGCCATAACCATTTTGAAGCAGTTAGTCTTAGTACCACCTCAACCCCCAAGTCTGCTGGGAAGGCTACTTCACACACTCTTTTATTGCCTTCATGACCATTAGTATCTCCATTTTATTGCTGTCATCGTCACCATTTACCTGACAAATGCAGCCTCAGCAGGATCTCTTCTCTCCTCCTCTCTCTCTCTCTCATATGCATGTGCACGCACACGGATTAAAACTTTCCTCATCTTTTCCAATAACTGTATATGTATTGATAATGCTGGTTTAGTTCACACCGATAAAAATGACCAAGACATTTATGGTATTTTCACACTTTGCATTTCGTGTTTTTCTCTATGCTAAATGTTACTGAAGCAACTAATCATTTAACTAATTCACTAATAACTTAAACTTGTTTTTTATTATATTATCATATATAATTTTTTATTGCATCACCTAGTTGCATCATCCTGTGCACACAGTTTGCAATCAGTTTGAATGACTGTCGTTCCAACTGGTCACAGTCTTTCATTGTCTCCGATGAGTGTTTAAAGGACCAGTGTGTAGCATTTAGTGGCATCTAGTGATGGAGTTTCAGAGTGCAGTCCCCTCCCCTCACCCTCTCCTCTTGGTCATTAGTTGGTTCATTCTGGGTGCGTGTAGAAACACGGCAATTCAATGTCATGGAAGAGGAGATGTGGTCTGTAGATATAAAAGGCTCACTCTAAGGTAACAAAACATAACAATTCTCCTTATCATGTTATTGTACACTAATGAAAATATACTCATTCATATTATATTCCCTTTCTGTATGTTCTCTGAATAGCCCCCTAAATCTCTGCTTGTCTAAGATGAAATTTTTTGAAGACAGCTTACGCATCAACAGACTGTTTACTTGGCCTGCATACAGTATGACCCAGAGGAGAGTCAAACATTGGGCATCAAGAAAACATCAGATTTGCTTTTGCTAAGTGCCTTTTTGATGTATTTCTATTGCAGCAGTCTTTCAGGACTCTGGTAATAGAATATAGTGGTTCAGAAGTACAGATTAGGTCATGCAGTGCTGAGATCAATACTGACTGATCCTACTGTGCTGACAGGCCACCGCACAATCCACTATGGACCCTTACGTCTGGCCCCTGGCCTGATAAATGCTGACATCCTGAAACATGACACTACTGTGATGGACAAGCGTTTGTGTGAATGTGTGTGTGTGTGTGTGTGTGTGTGTGTGTGTGTGTGTGTGTGTGTGTGTGTGTGTGAAGAAAGATAGATGTGAACAGAAAGATCTCCAGGGCTGCTCAAATATATCTAGGGATTGCTCTGTTAGTGTACAGTGTGCAATGGCAGCGGTTAAGTCCAGTCTGACTGTATGTCTCGGATATCACGGATATACTTTTCTCCTCTATAGCTCCATCCCTTCATTGGAGCTGAGATTACTCTTAGAGACAGCACGCACACCGTAATCCACAAAACACCTCTGTTCCCGCGGCTCTTAGGGCAGGGGGATTTCCTCTGATGCAGGTGCTATAACTTGTGTTGGTGTGTGTGTGTGCGTGCGTGCGTGCGTGCGTGCGTGCGTGTGTGATTGTGCGTTTGCGTCAGTTTGTGTGTGCATAGTGCCAAAATGCAATTACAGAGAGATTAGAGCAGATGATGTGCTGGCCAGGAGTGACAAACACACATGCTGAATCTGAGGATTAAAGCAGAGAGGGGTAGAAGTGTGTATATTTTGGTTGTATGGTGCAGTCGTATAAGTGCGCTTATGTAAGGATGTATATAATTGTGTTTAAGTATTTCTGTGTATCCATTTAATTGCTTGTATATTTATATCCATTTATCCACCACCTCTTCCTTTTTCTATTTGTTTCTCTTTGTTTCTCTGTTGAAGAAGATAAGTTACAGATGCGGGGAGCTGAGTGTCCTTCAAATTTCATTGCAGCTGACATTTATACAGCACATGGAATATAATGCATACTGTATGAAGTGTTTCATGTATACACTCCTCTTATTTAAAAAAAAGTTCCAAGCAAAGTCCTATTCCACTCAACTGCAGTTAAAAGTCTGAGTTAACACACAGGACAGATGATCTAAGGTGATAAATAATGTATGAATGTATAGATCAAGTTATGTTAAATGGATTAGACCTCCTTCATTCAGGACACATACGGCTGATTGTTTGAATTATCCAGCATCACACACATCTTGTTTCAGAGAAAAAACAGAATGGGCTCTAATAAGCAACTGCTGTCTGTCTTTAGTTAGAGGTGTATGCTACAAGTAGAAAACATGCATATTTAAGATAATAGATTCTCCATGTCGTAGGTGAATGTTCTGCCTCGGGCCATCCTCTGCTCTTTCTCAGCAAACGTTATCACCTCTATTTGTCAGAGTTTGAAAACCTTGGAAGTTGGAAGATAAACAGATAACAGACTGCCCGTCATTGCTGCATCTTACAGGCAACCTTTCGATCCGTGCTGTTGTAACTTTATGATTTCACAAAAAATCCTGGTAGTCATGGTGATAACTCTTTTTTCGACAATCACAGGAGTGCAAATGCGAAGTTTATTTCAAAGTTGATCCTGAAAGCAAGTGTAGAGATGTAAGTGTGTGCAACTGACTGTTGTAGGAATATGGACTAAGAAAAATAATATTTTTTATTTTTAAAACTAACATAAATATGTGTTTTGAATAATGATTTCAACACTGGGGAACAAATATTCATGGACTGAGAGTAGGAGTGTAATCTTCTCAGTAGCTGCAATTAATCTTGTACACATGAATTTGTACTCCTTAATCTATGACTCTGGAACTCTGAAAACAACCTTGCACATACTTGACCTTTTCTTAGAACTGAGTTTTATAATATATGCATATCTGGAAGCTGCAGTTTCTCATTTTTCCCCTCCTTTTTTTGTTTGTTATTGCAAGCATCTTTTTCACACTACCCTCATGCTGCTTTTACATTTATCATCTATAACATCCACAGCTCAACATCACAAGCCTGTCACCTGTCTATATAACACTCTTACTGAGCCTTTTTAAGTTTGGTTTCTCCTATTTTTAAACCAATTTGCACCATAAATATATAATAAAAAGTTGAAGAGGCAAATAATTTATTCAAAACACATCTGCCCAGAAATGAGCTTACAAAGCCTAAACTAAATTAGAGTACAAGGAACATTTTACATAGAAAAGTAAATATGAAAAAAAAAAAATGCCTCAAAGTTATTATATTCCATTTTAAACTATGCCTTTCAGATTAAATCTTGAAACACTGTACATTCCTGGAGCTGATCTTAGTTTATCCAATTGCTAAAAGCATGCACATGATATATTTAAATGTCTGCTGTTCAAATAAAGCCACCGCAAGCGCAATTCTCTTTCCATGGTGTAGCAGTTAAGACTGGGAAGGACACTCATTTCCTGTGCTGCGCAGCTCAGCAAACAGTTGGACAGAGGGCAAATTTAGCACAGAACCTATGAACATGACTTTCCTATCCATGCTGAAGCATTGTTGATATAAACTGTCAAGTCTGGAGAAAGCGGAAAAATTAAGCGAAACACAACTCTCTACTCCTCAGCCTATTCCTGCCATGTCTTTGAAGAGAACGCTTTGTTCAGCTGTGTTATTACATTATCAGCAGACAGACAATTTGTTTGACAGTGCTTCCAGAGAGAATTGTGATGCGCAGTACAGTGCCTCATTCCCCTTTTCCTGATTTCAATTAACAATTTTCTGCTCTCCAAAACAGTTAGTGCACTTTTTTTTTCTCTCCATCTGTCTTTTCAATAAGTCAAGGACCGGCTATTAGGAATCCACAGAGCTGGCAAATTCACTCACATGTTAATTGCTTGGAAGAGAAAAAAAATGTAATAAATGTAAGGATGTAGCAAAAAATGCAAGGATTGCAAATCCCCACAAATTTGAAAAAGGGGTTAACAGCTTTGAACGATACACTGTCTGATGAAGCGTTGACTCATGTTGTTTTGCAGACAACATCCCTCTCACTAATATCACGTTTGGTCAGTTTGGTGACAACAGACAGTCGCTCTTGAACACAAACACTGACTGCTATCTTCACCACCACGTCAACTACTGTTTGTAGCAGATACTGTATTTGTTAGCACATTTTCAAAGTTAATATGCAGTGGAAAGTGGGAAGCTGTCAGTGGAGTCAAGTTAGTGTGATTCATTGATTCTGGCTGTGGCAGTGTGTTTATGTGGAAACACAGCATGCTGCATGTGATTTTGAAATACTCAAATGGTGCATGACCAGGTGACTCCTAATTAAGGGTGAGAGAATGTCAGACATTGTAGTTGACCTATTCCCTCTCACACTGTCAGTGTAGCAAGAAGACATCAATTATAGATATTTCAAATGACAGGTATGTCAAGAGAATGTCAGAAAAAGACATGTCCAGTGTTACTTCCACCTCTTCTCCTGTGGCTTCCCCTCAAATGGAGTAATACTATTTCTTTTTGAGATGGAAAGCTCGGAGAGGTGCTCGAAGACATGTAGCGCTACTTCATTATGATTCCTCACTGAATAAAACCACTGTGTTAACACTTCATAGGGCTCACCCATCCTTTATAGGTGCGCACACACGTACGGAGAAACACAAGCATACAAACGCAGTGGCTGTATGCTCTGAATGACAGAGTTATACAGGCTTTGCATGAGAATACAGATAATGCAGTCAGATGGCGCGGGGGGAAGCGATGTCAAACAGACAGGCCTTCAAACGAGGCACTGAGCCTCCCCTCTCCCTCTCAGTGAACTGACAGCCTCTGGCCCAAGATTCAAGCAGCGTCAGGATGTCAAACTCCACTATGTTTTGACACCCATTGCTGTCCTCAGCAGAAAGGAAGAGGCAAAACAGCAGTGAAGGCTTTTGTAAACACAAAATTCACAGTCCATTTGTGTTTTAGTTCCTACTGAATGCACAAACAGACCTCATAGGGAGGCACACACACATGGGCACACACACGCAGCATTCATTTGAGAGGGAAGAGCGATCCATAAATCCTTTTCAGACATTCCTTGTAATCAGTAAATACAAAAATACAGAACATTTAGTCCTAAACATAATGCATAAGGCATTATGTTTAGGACTAAATGTTCTGTATTTTCTACATGGTTCAGGTATGAATAAAGGCAGCCACATTGCCAGTAAATACACATTATGATACTATTATGTCTAATGTTTTGCATATAGTGTGCGAATCAGTCGCGATGAATGAGGAAATTACGCTGTCTCCTTAGTGTTTCTCCTTAATCATAGAGATTGTTTTGAAATGGGAGATTTCGCTAGCTACACGACTTTGGTTAAAACACATGGAAAGGTAAAACATTTCCATACCGGACACGTATGTGTGAAAGCTTTAAAGTCTTTAAATACATAAACACAAACACAATGTTACTCTGACTGAAAGCAGCTGCAGAAAAAAAAAGAAGCAGAGTGATAGAGAAAAAGAGATAAAGAGAGAGAAGGCCTGAGAGCAAATCTATTACTGATAGTGATTTGGTGCTTGCTTGAGAGGATGGAGAACACAGGGGTCCATTCATGTGGCTCTTGTCCCAATAGAAGAGATAAGAGAGTAGTGGAGCTCAACTAACTCTGTAATTACGCTGCACAAAAGTCTGTTGAGAGGGGATTTTTTTTTCTTTCCTGGTGCTGAGAGCTCCACATGATACATTCACACACAGCAGATACGGTGAAGGTTAAAGGAATTTGAGTCTAAAGTAATCCCAAATACACTGTATCACCTCTGCCATCTGTAAATTCTGTCGGGATGTAATTTGTGTGTCCAGGAGGATGGTTAGCATGATTCTGCCATACGGCATTTTCGTCCTTTGGCCCCAGTGGTCTATGTGAATATTTGTCTCCACTAGCTTCCAAAAAATGGTTTCCATGCAACATTTTTTTCCCGTCTATTGTCACAGAAGCACTGACAGGATGCAATTTTGTGATGTTATTTAGGTGATTTTATTTGCCCAGTAGGGCACCGTGCCCCAACCGCCACTGACACATTTCTAGTTCTTCACAGTCTCCCCGGTGCAAAGCCCACCTGAGACATAGTAAAATCAGAGTAATGAAGTACGCAGCACACTGGCAAAGGCATCAATCACATGACAGCAAGAGGACAGATAACAAAGGAAAAGAGGGGTGGAATAGCAGCAAGGAAAAAAGAGGATGGAGGGGGAAAAAAAGCAGATGAAACTCAACTAAAGTATGAAATTGTAATGTGAAGCAACATGGGATGAAGAAATCCATGCAGAGTTATGAAATATTACGCAGCCATACATTAAGGGAATGTAAAAGAGAGAAAATGGGAGATAAATGTGAATGTGAACAAGGCCAATAATTTGAGACCGGATATACCCTGTATGGACAGTGTCTGCTTGGGTTCCCCTCTCTGACAGCTTATTAAACTTTCATGCAAAAATGAGTCAATATTAGATATGACATTTTCAGGGTGAACTAGTCTGGGGCGGATATGGGAATAGGGTAAGGTTCTTGTTGCCATGGTGGCAAAATGACCAGTCCTGGCCAGAGGGGACCCAGACAGAAAAAAAGCTGCACAGGGGGGCTTCCATGTCAGGAAAAATAATCCTGATATCATAATGTGGTCATATTCAGTATTTCATATTGAGCCATATGCAGGCCTTTTCACTCTTTCTGTGTTACTGTTCTTACAAACAGAAATAATCCACACTTTCTCGCTCTCTAACACACACACACACACACACACACCACACAGACACACACACACACACACACACACACCCACACCACACAGACACACACACACACACCACACAGACACACACACCACACACACAGACACCAATGGAGGATAAAGCATGCACACACCTTTTGAACTACAAAGCTTTGTATGGTGTATGCTGACACTATTCTCCGTACATCTTTAACCTCCATTTTCCATATCCGTGTCTCATTACTTTCCTTTTTTGTCTTAGTCTCAGTTTTTGAACTGTCTTGATCACATGCAGCACAAAGAATCTAAGTGAACGGGATCAATCTGTTCTTTGCAACCCGCCAACGTGAAGGAAAATCAGTAGTGGAGCTGGTTAAGATCCCAGGGTATTTTGTTTCCTTTGAGAAGTGGGGAAGAAAGTAAAGATTACATTTAAAGCCTAAACCGATTTGAAACAAAACAGGCTTAGTCAGATACAGACTTCTAATTTGTTACATTGTTTTGAAGATGTTAAGGGGAAAGCATGCTGTCAAAAGACAGGGCATGGAAAACAGTAAAATGTTGGAAAATGATGACGCAAATGTCATCCTCTTCTCTTTCATCCGTGTCTCCTGCTCTTCCTGTCGAACCTTTGAATCGGTCTTTTGACAGGCCTTAAAGCAGGCCACACCGGAACCAACCAACTAACAATCACAGTACCTAACCTTTCATTTCCTGGCTTCAAGTAGGAAATCAAAGGCATCGAACAAATGATTTAGGAGGGGGTGGCGGTGACAAGAAGGCTTAAAAGACAGAGATAAGGGAAGTTAAAAGGGGGGAGAAGAGAATAGTTCAAGAGCGATGTGATTGACGGTAAAAGACGGAGGTGACAGACTCAGTGAGAGGGCTCTTCTTTTTACTGAGAGTAAAAGGAGGTTAAGGTGGAACAGCAGAGAAGCAGCAGGGAATCAGAAAAATTGGCAGACCAATTAGGTGAATGGTTGAAAGTTCAGAATCCTGTTTCTGTTCACATGTTCTGCCTTAATGAGCTTTCTTGTCATGAAAGAGCACACACACACACACACACTTCCATACAAGACCAAGCATTATACATCAATGCACTTGCATCCTCAAGGACTCTCGTTAAGTTTATATACAAGTGGCTTTCAGTGAGATTGGGTTGATTAGAGTGAGTTTCCATAATTACAGGATGATATTTGCATGCTGTTTCTGTCATGCGACATTAGGACGAATAACAAATCAAACATGCCACACGCAAATGAATGCAAATCACGATCGGAGGTGTGATCTCATTGGAGCCGTGGCATGTACATGTGTCTAATTTTACTCTTCACACACTATCCACTCACCATGCTTTGATCTGCCAGTGTCAGTTGACGGGACTGCCCACAAGGCCAGGGCCGCACACTGAACTGAACATACATACTCCTTTTTCAACTCCTTTTGTTCAATCAGTATACATCTGGGGACGTTTCTGAAAATAGCTAAAGACAGTAAGGTGAGTCTGTACTCAACGGCATTAGCCGCTGCCCTGGTTTTAAGTTGGAAAGGAGGAGATGGTGTTAGGTTGTAATTTCACACCTTAACTTGCATTACTCTCACCACAGCTGGGGAGCGAATACAAAGAGAAATGTTTAATTTTCTTTCTGCCGAATTGGAAAATGTGGACAGTGAATTGGAATCTTACCAAAGGGAAAGAAAAAATCAGATTATCAAAGATGTGTGTGTGTGTGTGTGATGTTTACTGTTTCCACTGTGTGTGTGCAAGGGGAACTGAGATGTTGGGACTTGGCATCTCTCCTCTTTAATGAGTATCTCTGGGGATGGCAGGTGCATGTTCAGCCATTCTTTTACAAGCTCAGCAACAAACAGGCCAGTCCTCTCTCTCCCACTGCAATTACCACTGTCATTAGCAGAATCACATTATCAACAGCACCAAACAAGCGATATTGCTAATAAACCCATACAGAATACTACTGAGGTACTGGCATCAGCATACACACCTAGATCTATCACTGTAATTTAAGAAAAGAGCACAAGTATGACAGCAAAAGAGTTTTTTTTTTATTATTTCCTGATGTGCTTGAATCAAGGGATTGTTAAGCCTTTGTCATCATGGTGTTTCTGTTTTTAGAATGACCTTCCTAATGAGTTCACGCTCAGTCAGAAGCATCTTTTAAATCCCTTTTTTAAAAAACAAACAAACAAACATTTATGTAATTATCTTTACTTAATAGTCCTTGAACAGAATTTTTCATGTATTATTTTAATCATTACTCTTTTGGCTATGTTGCCGCCTCATTTTTGTCTTTTGCTGTTGTCATTTAGTTAGAAAGTCACTTAATGTGCTTTAAAAATGCTAATAATGCTAATGATGATGATTCATGGTATTTGTAGTAGTAGTAGTAATGATGTCGTTAGTAATGGTGTAAGACTTTCACCCTCATTTTGGCCATTCCCTCAGTGGGAAGCAGGTATCAGAGTAGAGCATTGCATCCCATAGTAATACTGAGTGTGATTGAACCCTCTGCTAAACTCCAGACACCGATAGGTGAGCACATTATTATGTTTACTCTTTAAAGCCATAGTGGCGGCAGGGGAAATCATCTACTGTTCTCTTTCACTGCCAATGTCTCTCTCTCCCTGTGTTTTCTCTCTCACTCAACTTTGTTAGACTATAGATAACAGATTCCTCCTGTTAGGTGCAGGGAGGCGTTTAAAAACCAAATAATGAACCTATTTGGAATTTAAAACTCTTAGGGGAGACAAATCTGCAGTGGCATGCAGAGGACTTTCGTCAGCTATTTTAAGTTTTAAGTTTGAGGTGAGTTTGTGGCTCTTCACAAAAACCACAGGGCGGGATAATTGCTTGCTGTGCATCTCGAGGAGGTGTGTGTGTGTGTGGGAGTGTCATACTGCACAGAAAAATCAGCCAGGGGCAGCAGGTGAGAGATAGAGAAAAGGTCACCTGTCATTATTGGTGGATTGATCTTAAGTCTTATGTTAGCGCCCAGTTTAGTGTGAAAAAACCCAACAACAACATCAAAAAAACAAAACAAAACAAAAAAACACTTCACTGAGTTAAGAAATATATAAAAGATGTGGGAACAAAGCGAGAGCGAAACCAGAACAAGTTTGTCATGCCATAGATGTTGTGTGTAGGTTGGTTAACCTGCTCACACAGCTGGAGATGCAGAAAGCATTGGGACCATTAGCCTCAATAGGTGGTCACTTCTAGATGGAAGATCACACACTCAACACAAACACACTGAGCCGCTACTCACCTCCCACTCCCTCCATTGGGTTCTGCAATTCAGCCGAGCAGGAGTGGAAGGGAGGGGAAGGTTAGTGGGTGTTGATGCCTTTGAATTCCAGGAGCGGCTGGAGTTGAAGTCTGTTCTGTGTTGTCTCCCGTCATAGCTCGCCTGGGGCTGGAGGGAGCTTTATTTACTGGAGCTGACATGCCAGGGGCGGCAGAAAGCCCTAATTGCTTCACGGCCTCCTTGAGCTGCGTGATGCGTTCACTCTGAACATGGATATCTTCACAGAAAGAAATTAAGGGGCAGTGGCGGGGAACGTTGCCCCTGTCCATTTTTAAAGACAACCTTGCATGCACAGAGCAACGCACACAACACACACAAACAAAGAATCTGCTCTGTGAGGTGTGAGCAGAGAGGTCTCTAATAGCCTGACTGGACCAGAATGAGTACCAGAGAGAGCTTAAGCACGATACGCAACACTAACACTCAAACAGAAAGCACAACTGAGCACCGACTCTGCCTCAAGTTTACCGCGTATTTCAATGCTTCACGTTATAATGAGAGACCCATTACTAAAACCTCATCTTTGTTACACATTATGATGATGTACAACAAAACTAAGAGACCATGGCACATTATGCCGATCCACTGCTCGGATACTGCATAAACCCTGGTTTAATCAAGTCTAATTGTTGAGATTATGAGGACTAGTGTATGTTAATGCCTTGACAACACCAAAACTGGAACATGTATTGTCCCTTAGGAGGGTTTACACTTTTTCCTCTGCTATTAGTTCATGTTAAGCTGCGAGTCAGCTGAAGACAAATATGATAATAGCTAGTGGATTAAAATTAGCGCTTCCTCATAAAAAGTCATCTGGCTTTATTCATAACTGCCAACATGAAATTCTGGGTAAGAGTTAGGGCTCCGAATTTTTCATAAGCATCTTATGAATGATAAATAATTCAGACATGTTTTGTGTGTACAGACTTGTCACAATCCGAGCTAATTGATTCACTCGTGAAAGAAATAATAAATCCGGGACTCTCTGGTCGGCACTGTGAAAGCATTGGCGTGTTGACAACTACCTATTCACTTTCCATTTGCACTATAGCTAAAACTTTATACTGCAGACACTTCCCATTTGAACACCCTCATCCAAACAGATAAGAACAGCATCTGACAGCCTAATTAATAATGAAAGCTTTCCTCTACCCTGGAATTCTATTCCCCCAATAGGATTTCTATTAATGTTGATTGACCCTGGCTCACTCAGTGCCACACTGGCACAGCTCCCTCCTAGCCCTGTGCCTTCTTAGGTGCCAGTGCAGGTTAGCTGATACATGAATAATTCCCAGTGGACATTAACAGTAAGAAGTAGGGCAGAGGACTCAGTGGTGTGCTTCTCTTCCCACCCTCGCTCTCAATCCCCTCATCAGCAGGCTGTTAATATTTAATTATACAAGCTTCATTGCATACTCTCCAGCTGAAACCATGAGGTGGAGATGGAGGTGCAGGGGACTACTATGAGGAAAATGATGAAATAGAATACTGGGGGTTGGTTGAGGATACAAGAAAAGGGAAAAAGAAATAGAGTGTGAAGGAATACGATGCAAGTGCCATTATGCTTCCAAGTTGAACCAGGAAAGTCAATTAAATACTTTTATATGTGTGGTGGACCCATTAGAGGTCAAGGCCTACTGATGGGAACCAACCAGTGCCATGAACACTGTATTATTAGTTAGCAAAAGTCTAGCTAACTACATTCACCTCAATTACATAAAAGAAACAATCATTAATAATAATATAGTTATTTTGTATCCATAAAATATTCACTGACAATTTTCATTGTTACTATATTCTGTATAATGTAGGAAATGATCTAATCTAATCTAAGTATTATTCTCCTAAATGTTAATAGAGTGATGCCAGTCCTGTGTAATAATCCATCCTAATTCTTCATGCAAATGCACTTCTGTGTTGTTGCAAAAACCCTCAGTGATCTCTGTTCTGCTTATCCTGTATCCATTCCCTTCATCTTCCCTTCACAGGATATACACTATGAATACATTTCACACTGCTGGCGCCCGCTGAATATACTTTTTTTTTTTTTTACTAAAGTTCAAGATATGAACTGCAAATAGCTCTGTGTCAGAGAAGAAAGTTTCTAATCTTTGAACCATAATTAATTCTAACAACAGGGGATAACTAGAAGTGTTTCTCTGTACATGTTGCTGTTTTTTTTGTTTTTTTTTGGGGGGGGGGGGGGGGGGGGGGGGGGGGGGGGGGGGGGGGGGGGGGGGGGGGGGGTCGGGGGGGGGGGGGAGGGGGGGGGGGGCGTTTAGCAGATAAGTGCTTGGGCTTTTCACATCACACATTATCTGACAGAGAGAAGGACTTTAATGATACAAACTGACAAATTAGGCTGCTGTGTACATTGGAGTTACTCTCTGTCTGCCTCCGCACTCGGTTTACATTTTATACATGACCAATTTATGGAGATCCTCCTGTCAAGTCCCACAGGCTAATGATGAGTAGGTTCAAGATGCTACCAGTACTTTCTAGCAATGTGGAGGTATTTAATGTCGAAGATTTATCCCAATATTAGACCTTTGGGCTATTTCCTTTTCAACAAATCTTGTAGGAGTGAGATCTTGCAGATGAAGTGCTAAAGCATTAATAATTTATGTCTGAGCCTTTTTATAGAGCACAGCCCTTGAGATTCATAATTCTATTCACATTAGGCTTCAGAAAAAAAGTTTAAGTTTTAATAAATAGGTATTAAAACTTTAACTGATATTAATAGCACCAATTAAAGGGCATACCGTGGAGTTATGCATCATTTCTGTATTGGTGGAGTGGAAAACCCACTCAGCAGAACCTCCTTTAGCTTGCTGTGTCTTTCGCTCACTTCATCTTTCTCTGTCTCTCTTTTTAATTCTCACACATATATTCTTTGCGTCTCTTTATCACTGGCTCCTTTCAAAACAAGAGATAACACAGAGAACTGACACTCCATTGAGGGCATTGTGTAGAAACGCTAACATCTGTGCAAACCTTTTTATGCCCATCATAAATAAATAAAAAATGTTCAGTGTGCTATAAATGCGTGAGACACAGCATTTTACTCCACCTCATCATTCCATAATCAATTCACTGAACATTACTACTACACGATGAGAGTGTCTGACCATCCGTGGTTGTGATTGATGAGCAATTCTCCTTGTCTTCCACATCATCGTTTCCTCTAGTGTTCTAGGTCAAATGGTGTGTGTTAGTCGTCCAATAATCATTCATTTCAGTTTATGGAGTGGAACGCTGTGCTGGATGGTCATGCCATTAAAGACATTAGCATGCACATCTTTGCTACAGGTACCAAGCACATGCATGTCGGACTGTTTTAACCAAACCTCTATTTCACAGGTGACTGAAAGAGCCGGCATGCATGTTAAAGCTGTTTGTCTTCACTGGCCCTTCAGTGAGTGTAGCAGCCAGCAGCAGCTGAAGGGCCATCTCAGGATTTTTTTTGGTCTCTCCCTCTTTTTGGTTCTCTCTGATGCGGTACTGTGCCCGGGGAGAAACGGTGCAAGCAAGAAAAGGGAGTTTCTCCTTTGTTCTGCTGTGCTGAACACAGGACTATAATTTTATTGCTGTAGCCAAGAGAAGGGGTTGACTTAAATAATGACTTCTGTGTTTTAATTTGTGTAGGGATTTATTCTGCTGCTTGGCTAGGGTAATGCTCGAGAGTCTTGTGAGCTGATCAGGGCGAGTAGTCTGAGAGGAATGAGATACTGGAGTGGGGAAATGAAGACAGAGAGCAAAAGGGAGAAGAAGAAAGAGAGAGAAAGGTTCTGCTTCTTTGCCCCTGTGATTCCCGATGAAATTGATTCTCATACCTCTGGAGATCTCCCACTGTCCCCTTTCTCCCCTTCGTCCCGCCTCTATTACATACCTGTCCAGAGGATGAATGATCTACACATTACCCATGAGTACCGCTGACTGGTACACGCATCAGTGACTTCCGGTGCTTAGGGACCACACAGACAAGCTGAAGAGACAGAGGAAGAGAGAAACAGGAAAGACATGGCAAAGAATGGACAGCAGAAAGAGAAACAATCAAAGCTGACGATGGAGATGAGCGAAGAGAAAGTCGAAGCGAGTGAAGGGGAATCCACCAGAGTGACAGGGGTGAAAAAGAGTGGAGGTGTGATTAGGCCAGATGGCAGATGGAATTGTGTGGGTGAAGGCAGTAGCAGGTGAAGCCGATAATAGAGGCAATGAGTTAATGTATTAAGAATAAGGCAGGGGAGTGAAGGATAAAGTTTAAAAAAAAAAAAAAAAAGATTAGGGATTCCCAGTGAAAGAAATGAAGATCAGATTGAGAGTGGGGCTCAGGGAGCTGGTGCAGAGGGGGTTAGATCTCCTCCACCAAAAAGCTCAGAGGGATGCAATCAGAGCTGGTGAAGCCTGTGCCTGTTGCTTCAACCTTGCAGTTCACCGCTGCTTTCCCAGGGGATAGGTGTCACTCGTGTAGAGAAAGAGAGCAGCCACTTTAATGAATGGAACTCTTTATCTGAGTCTCAACAGTGAGTTATTACCTACTGAGTAGACACTACGGAGCGGGCTCTATTTCCATGGTGGTGATCCCCAGGGCAGGGGGGCGGGGGGGAGCAGGAGGGAGACAGGGACAGAGGGGTGGAGAAGGAAAAGAGGGAGCTCACACTTGGTGCCTTATTTTGTAACAGGGTATGACATCTCTGGCCTCCATTCTATAACAAAGCCCCGAAGCGTGGTTGAGCATCACTGACGAGAAGAGCATTAGTGTGGAAAGCTGCAGGAAAACCACACAATAATAACACCCACTGGGAAGGCCTCAAACTGTGTTGAATCTCTGCTACTCCTTTCTGCATTTCTATTAGGGAGATGCGAATGTGGAAGTATTCAAGCAAGCGTCCTCATATCATTAAAAACTTCTCTGTTTAAATAATGAAAGTTTTGTTGGTCTAATGAAATAAGGTCATAAAAAAAAGAAAGCTTTGGGGTTACCAAAGTAGGACGAAATCTCACTTTCTAAACACTGGGAGCAAATGCAAGTCATGATTCAAAGCACAGGAATGTATGCATTTCAGATATTTTTTGAAAGAACTGATATATATTATAAAAAGGCAGAATTTATGTGGTACGCATTACCCATGGATAGCCTCCCATGGCTCAATGGTGCTGGATTTGAGACTCTGAACTGTAGAACAGGTATGAGCAATTACTTGTTCACACATGTGTTAACTCTTTAATAGACTGATCTAACCTTGCACGCTGCAACCCTGCCTCTTGTGACTGTGGATTAAGCATCGATTAATGCAAGATAATTATTATAATAAAGTGTATGTATTGAGCACATTAATCCAAACAGATGCAATAAATTGTGCTTCACAAGAGATGCTAAAAGTAGACACAATCAGTTCATCACCAGTATAATTTACCTGCAAATATCCCAGAAAATCCCAATACTGCAGGTAGGGCAGAGCTGATGCAGGAGGATGGAGTCAGTCTAAATTCTCAGCTCTGCAGGCTCTGAGTGCAGCTTGGCTCCCCTGATGCTGTCTGATGGCTTTAATTGGTCTCCTCTGGCTAGGAGCAGAGCACAGGAATCCCTACACACTAATGGAGTGTGTTGCAACAAGAGCAATACCTCACAAACACTTGAGTGTGCACATACATGCACAAACAGAGTTTTAGTCTTAAAGAGACATACAAGTATGTGCATACAAGAAGCAAACACAGTTAGACACATGTACAAAGTAAGTATTTAATCCGTCTGGGAAGCCTTCCAACTCTTTCAATCTTCTTCCTCTCTAAATTCATAACATAAGTCCATATGCCTGAAAAAAACTGCCATAAATATCTGATCCTATGTGAATATACTTTCCCCCTACATAGGAGATTTCTACCTGTTAGTATAGTGTTCAGGGACTATTTGCCACATCCTCGGAGGGTGCGCCACATATTCTAAAACTAGAAAACACTATTGCATAGACCAATAGGGAATTCTCAGGTTCACACTGCAAATCCCATCAGGTAGACTGATAAGCTATGCTTTAAAAGATCTAGGGAGGAAAAAAAATTAAATATGGAACGAGAGTATCACAGAAGAGGTTATGTAAAATTCTTCTCACTGCAACAGTTCCAGTTCTTATCACTGAAACTGATGCGTTTAGAGTAAATCCAGTGTGTGGTGTCTTCAACCATATATCTGAAATTTTGTGTTGCAAAGTCAAAAGAAAAAAATCTGTTTCTCCTGTTGACTCTGGGGAACGATTATAGATGTTATTATTCTCTCGGACAGATGCTGTTTGTACTGAGTAGACCATCTCCAGAGCATTGTAAGATGAGAGAAAGAGAGCAAGAAAGAGAAAAATATACAGACAGAGAAAGTACAGTACATGAACCACCTCTTTATCTAATGAGCATCCTTGACAGAGAGAGACAGCGACCACTCCCTATCTTTCATTGCTCAACTGGGAATTACAGTGATGAGGACAGAGAATTGCTAAAAGCCAACATACGTAACTGCACACCCAGCAACTCCCAATAGCCTCAATATCACAAACAGACCTTGAAAAAGTACATGAAAGACAAGCAAGAAGGAATTGGCAGAGGGTAAACGGAAGGGAAAGTCAATGTGCAAATGATATCTGAAAAAAGAAGGGTAAGAATGAACTCTACAGTGGGAGCATGATCCTCTTTAGCATTTAAGCTACGTGCATTTACTGACTGAATGGGAGTGCAAGTCTCTCTCTCCCATATGCCTGCACAGAAACAAAGCTGACAGAGAGGATCAATCCACAAAACTCAACACACCCCTGAACCAGCTGTCACTCTAATTGCCTCCCTCTACTGTCATCTTTAGCATCAATTCCATGCTAATGCTGCACCAGGAAATACTGCAAACGATTCTACTTCCTCTAATGAGCACTGGATCTCCATATAGAGCACAAGCTTTTTATACAGAGTCTACAGACCCCACTGTATGTGGAGTTAAGTTGTATACAGCACTGGTGCCATTTTGGCATTGTGCCAATCCAGGTTCTTAATGGGCTAAGCAGTGTTTACTTTTCAAAGTCTTCCACATGAATTATTGATGGCTGGGAGCTGATTTGTTCTTGGAATTAGCCTAGAATAATCCATCTGGGCCTACCTTGCTTCCTAGGTGCCATTTCTCTCTCCAGGGTAAACAGGCTGACTGGAAACTTACGTAGGGTTTTTGCACAGTGATTTGTTATCCTGATTTCTGCTGAGTGTAAAATGGTTACTTAAAGTGGCCCCAAAAAAAACAAGTTTAAGCAGAAAGGCCCTGTGAGCACAATGGGGAAGGTGACCAAGCAGCTTTAGCGGTCTCGCTGCAACCACAAGACAGGCAGTGATAATGTCAAATGAATAAATTAACATATTTCTTTAATATTATTATTCTTTGATTTCAACTTGTAACATTGCAAATATGTAAACCAATTGGAAATTCCTGATGCCATCTGGTAGCTAAAGGTGATCTGTAACCTATTATAATGTAATTTAATGGATGATTCTCTGCTTTCTAAATCTTTAACCTTTTACAGTCATTGTTCCTACAAGACATATTCCAGCTCCTTCTTCTGGTTATGATATGTCTGTTCACTGTGGTTGTCTTCTCTTACTCTTACTCCTACAATTGTCTCCAAAGGAGAATGCCCCTTGAGCCTTTCTTTGTTTGTTTTCAAAGCACGGAGGAAGCCCTGAGAATTCCAAGATGTTGGGAGAAAGGAACATGAGGCCTGAATACCTGATGCAGAAAATACACCAAAAAATGATGATACTTTATCATCCCCTCATTTGCTCATCTCTCTCTCTCTCACACACTGTCTTCCTCTCTAATAGAACTAAATCGTATTACATAAGCCCAAAGGGAAGACAGCGCTAACATAATGATTTGCTTTAAAAGTGTCTGTGCATTGACTTGTACTGTAAAACATGGTATGCACTGTGAATGTGTAAATGGTAAAAAAAAAAAAAAAGTTAGTTATCAGAGGAAGTCTGGTGGAAAATGGTGGAGGAGAGCTGAAGGCACAACTTCTACATTTAAGGATTTTTTTCCCATTGCGCTCATGTGAGTGATGCCAATTTGTCCAGACCCCGAGTTTCATTTTCTTGGCCCTCTTTGGTGTCAGAAAACGAATAGGCTTTGCATCTGAAGTTTAGTAATAAACTCTTGGATTAGATCCATTGCTCGGACAGAAATTAACCAGCCTGAGCAAAGAATAAAGAGACGTTTCCTCAGCAGTCTGTCAGAGGCAACTGCTCTGCTTCCTTTGCTGTTTGTGTGTGTGTGTGTGTTTTAACCATTTCAACTTACTTATTTATTTTTGGCTTGAGAATACCCATCTGCCATTACTGTGGTGACATGCCTTTGAGCAGTTGACAAGGTTTGAGAGCACAGCACTGTAGAAGGAAAAGCCTGCTTAATTAGTGTGGCTGTGGTGTCTGGAGATGTGTTCATCTCATTATGAGCATTTGAATGAATATTCACATGTTCTTGCACAGAAATGTATAGCTCTTGTTAAATGTAAAAATAAGAAATTCAAAAGTGTGAAAAAAAAGGGTATCCATTTCAACTGGATGATGTCAAAAGTTAATGTGAAATATACTGTAAAGGGTCTAATTGTTGCTGATTAATGTGGGTTTATAGCAAATGGCAGAGGTGTGGGTAGTTTCATGTTCCACTAGTGTGCAATGAACAAGACACACCATGATTCTCAGCAGCTTTTTCTCAGGTTTCTCAGGTGTTGGTGCACCGAGCAGAGATTGATGTACTCTGTCTTCCACTCCCTGTCTGTCCCTCCCTGTTTGCATCCCTCTGTTTCACCCTGCTGAGCTAATCCAAGCTGGCCAAATCCCTCTGCCGAGCAGGCCTACATAGGAGCTGTCCTGCTGGGTGCAATATGCCACCCGCTTCCCTGGCAATGCCAGCCCCGTAGGACTTCAAGCCCAACTGTGGCGTCTTGTCAGTAAACAGACAAAGATGTATGAATCATCTAAGTGACTCGGAGCAGGTAGTCCTGTGACAATAACATGTTGTCGAATCACGACAAAGAGTTATTTGCTCTATGGGATTTCTGCAGCACTGTTCCTGGGTTACACCACACAACAACACAACCATCTCTGGGCTTGCAACCATGCTCTAATCTTCCGGATAGCTGCCACACACCATCAGATATGGAGCTGATGCACCTTTTAAATGGAACTGCTCTACCAAAGAGAGAACAGTTATGATAAGCTGCGATCTATCTCTACAGTACATAGTCAATTACACTTAGCCTGTATGGATGGCCTGAAAACTCCATCTACCAGTGCAATCAGTGTTGCACCCTACTGAGCAGACCACAGAATATCAAATTAAGTTCATCCGTCAAGGGAACGAGCTGTTCTCATATCTAATTGGCAGTTGAGGCTTAAGAGCAGGATCCTATAAGAGAGACTGGTGATCATTTTACTTCCGTCTCCATTCTTTGTGTTATACTTGTCTCTGCTTTTATCTGCTCTCTGTCTTTTTCTGAGAAATGTTTCAATGCCCAGACAGCCTTAATGAGTCTAAGATGTGGGTCTGCTGAGGCTCTCTTTGTGTGGTTTTGTCCTTATCTTTATCTCTGGCTAACACTCAATTGGAGATGTTGCAGGGTTTAGCCTCGCAAACAAAGCGCATTATCAGTCTCTAGTGAGCAATAACGAAGAGCCTTTCCGGTTGTTACAGAAAAAAAGGTATTTTCTGCTTCATGCACAGGTGACACTGTTCATCATTACTGTTTTTTTCCACCAATCCTGTCACAGAGATTTCAATTATGCTCATTGGGGGGGGGGTTCCACTGTGAATCTACAGCGTTGGCATTTAAATTCCATATATGACGGGCCTTATTAGTTGGCCTGAGGGAATCAATATAGACAATATCATGTCTGTAATGACCCACTCTCTGCTCTCTACATAGCTGAATTAAAAAGAAAAAAAACAAACATTAAAGGTAAAAGTAATCATGGTTCTCATCGTAGGGATCCAGAGTAGCATAAGCAGGACACAGCAGAAAACGAACCATGCATGTTCACACATACTCATTGTGTCATTACTGCTACATAGGAAGCCTCTCGTCATTTCAGCACACACAGAGCGGCATCTAAAAAAAAAACATGGGAGCGGGTTCATGATAGTCTAAACACAAATAATTAAATTAAATTTATTTAAACTTGCTTCATGACATGATTTATATAAAAGCCTATTTACCATTGCTCCAAGAGTGGATTGTGATGCCAATCTAACTTGAACATTCAGACAGACGGCTGAAATAAGAGGCTAATAAAAGACTAAAGGTCGATTCAGACCAAGTCAGGCGCTGTGGTGAAAACACATTTTCTCCTGAATTACAATGGTGGTAGATGATTCAGGCTGTGTCGATGGAGGCTGCAGGGTAAGCAGAAAAAATGCAGCAACCTATGACGGAGAAGTTGAGACAAAATAAACTTTTGTCATGCTGAGGTGGTATTGGTAGACCGCATGGGATATTGCAAAGAGCGAGTGATATCCAGGTTCATGAAATAAAACTATGATACTCTCCCAATTGTTTCCTTGCTTGGTTTATTTTGTGTACCAGTTTCTACGTCTGTGTCTGGCTTTTAGTCTATGCTGCAAAAAAGTGACACCAAGAAGTTTCTTTTGGTTTGTGTCTGTTTAAAAATTGGTCAGCTGTGGTCAAGCAACATAGACAGTGAATGAGAGAGAGGCAGCGCTAATATCCCCTGGTAAAGTTGGTGTATCATAAAAGTTATATTTTGATTATTTCATAGTAAGTTGACCAAAAAAACACAACCACACCTGCAGCATGCCCCCCTCACCACTGCATAGTCTGCAGTTGCTACGCTGGATATAGACTCAACACTAGTGTCTCTGTGAAGCTGTATATAAGTGTATAATGGTGCTTTAAACAAAACATGATTACCAGGATGCTCACAGTTCTTACTTTGGCAAACATTTGTCTTCCTTTGTAAAACAACACATTAATGACACAATGTATTCAAACTTACAGAGTGTAGACAGTTGGGAGAACTTAAGAATCAGAGTAAAACAAAGCGCCACATGCACCACCATATAATACATATGTGATCAACAAAGCTCTTTATATTCACATTGCAGTGAATGCAGATGTCTGAAACGATTACTTCAGCTGATATTATAATATCATGACATGATGCAGATATGAAGGTAGCCAGCTGACATTGTGCCACACAGATGTTCTTTTTTTTAATTATTTGTCATTTTTGTTGTCATTGCCAGCTTGTTATTTGTTTGATCTAATACGTAATTGTGTGTATTTACTGTATTTACTGTATGTTTTTACTGTCACACAATTACTGTCAACAAACCAGAATCATTGAACTATGAAAAATCTATTTATTACATGTCTTATTTATCAAAGGATAAAGGCATCTGACAAATGTTTAAAGAAAACTGTATTAAAAATGATAAATTAGTCTAATCCTGTCTTAACAAAGTATACAGTACTTTAGGTTGTGAAGGCAATTATGTTTCATCAAATCAAAGTAACAGATCCCACTCATTTGTAAATGCCATTGTTTGAAACAAATGATTTTAAAGCCTGCAGTCTACAAAAAAATAACACGCAAACACACAAGGTGCTTAGATATTGATTCCCTTCATTGTAAAATTGAAATTCAGTAGAACTTAATAAATATTTTATATTAGTATTGCAAATTAGTCCAGCACTATTGTCTACTTGTTACTCAAATGGTTTAAAAATAGAAAACAGCATTTTCTGTAGAAAACATCCACAACTCTGTTCTACTACGCATACATAGTGAAAGGTTGTAAAATTGTAAATGACATGCAATACTGCTACAGCGATGCACAACAACATTTAGCAGTGGTGAACTAGTGCATTATAAACATGTTTAAATACTGTATGCATTATGAAACAACAACTGCAGTAGGTCTTCAGAAGAAGTGAAGTAGAAGTGTGAATGTGTGTTTTTCTTTTATGGCCAATGTTATGCTAGTAGTTAATTTAATGTTTATTATCATATCTCTGAACAACAATGCAAACTCATCACACTGGTGTCACGAGGTGGTTAATAGCTGAGGAGATCACATTTCTGCAATGTGATTATCAGTTAGCAATTTTGAGAGTGGTCTAGTTTTTTCCTCTCAGCTTTTATGTATTTAGGTTAAATTCTTTCTTGATTTTTTTTTATTTGGATGTGTTCTTCATGAGTCTGTAAGTCTGTGTTGTACTGTTAGAAGTAGCCTTAAGCTAATTACTGAACTTATGAAACCATCATGGGAGGAGGAAAGACAAGCTGATAGTTAATTATTAATGGACTTAAAAATTCTCAACAGCCTCAGGCAAAAGATAACATTCCATACCAATGATCAGTTTCAACGGATACATCAATCATTAAACTGCATGGGATCGGTGGACTCAATGTGGGGCAGCAGTTGTACAAGAACACAAACATTTGTACAAAACTCAACACTTTATATTATTTTTGGGACATAAAGTATTCAATGGTAATTGTTGGTGTTGTTAGACAATGCATGACACAGGTAAAAGAAGAAATGTGAACAGCTAACAAGCTAGTCTACTTTTCTTCATGGTAGCGTCGCTATAACTAAACCTGTGAAGGAAGTACTTGTAAAACTATACTTTCAAGTATTTTCCCCATGTACTTTTAAGGAGGCTTTGCAAATGCAGAGATACACGAAAGCCTGGGAGCATGAGTCGCACACTGGCAGAAATTCACATACATTTTATTCAAATCCTGTGCCTTAAGAGTCCTCAACATGGAGATCAACAGGTACTTTTACTTGAGGGACAAACTACTGGCGTGAGGAGGGAATATGTTTCCAATTTAGCAGTGGAAGGGAGATAGTGAAAAAATGTAATGAAAGAGAGATCTGGAGATTTAGAGATTTAGAGAGGAGGGGATGGATAAGGAGAAACAGACAGAGAGAGAGAGAGGGAGAAGAAGAAGATGTAAAGAGTGTAGTTTCCTTGTGTAGATGTAAGTTGACAGGTAAATTAGCATGTGTGGATAATGGGGCAAAAAGCAACCAAGCCCTCGCAGGCACCCTTTCACTCAGACAAACAGGCAGCTTGTTGACCCAATCATTGCCTCTGTCACTCGATTTCGAAAAAAAAAAAAAACACAGATATAAACACCGTCCTACTTTGACACTGACACACTTACTGACATACTAACAACACACACTCCAGAACACAGGTACACATCAAGCTGCCATACGGAAAACATAAGCTGATAAGATGTGTAAAAAAATCTGAATCTTGAAATGTTCAAAAAAGGTTCCGGCCTTTTGATTGATCTTCTATCATGCTTTTTTTTTGCAGAATTGAGAAGCAGTAAAAAATCATGGATCACAGCATGCATCATGAATATAACGTGTGGAGTTGTTTACAATCTGCTCATCAAGGTGAGGGGGTAAATATCTCTTTTTTTTCTCCACCTTACTGCACATAGCAGGAATCAATAGCCAGATTGCCGTCTCTGAATCTCTCCTGTCATTCGTTTTTCTTCCAGTCACTTTGCTGTGTATACCCTTGATGCCATGGTTGAGTCATAAATCAACACTCTGCAAGGTGCGTGTATGTACTGTATATGTCTGCGCAGTGAGCATGTGCACATGCATAAATGTTTGCGGATCTGAGTAAGAGAGACCACGGTTGGGTATTACCACATATCAGTGTGCCTGTCTTCTCGTCGCGGGTGTCTGAATGTTTCATCTAATCATTAAACACTGACAGGCTTCACAGAGTAGCGCCACTGATCCCCGTCAGAGGAATACAGGGCCTGACTTCATTAGCCCTGTTAGTACTAAGCTGCTTTGCCCTCACTCACGCCTGGCTTAACCTGCACAGTGATAAATGCTTTGAGGAGAAGGAAAGATAGGCAGAGGGGTGAAACAAATGGAAAGCAGGGACAAAAGCATTTAAAGAGAGAGGCAAAGGTTCCAAAGTCAGGTACAGAGGATGAGGAAGTGAGAGATGGGAGGGGAATGGGAGGGCACAGAGCGTGTGAACCTGGAGTTTTCAGAGGCATGGGAGAGGATAAAGCTCAAAGTGGTGTTTGAACTGAAAGGGATTTACAAATGCAAAAAAACAAACAAAAAAAAAACGAGCAAAACAATCAATTAACTTGTGTTGCAATTAATCAATTACTACGCTGGCACATTGACAGCCAAAGTGCTTAACTGAGATTCCAGCGTGAGGCTCCAGTGTGCTGAAGAATTAGCATTGACCTCTGTGCACACATATGCATCCCCACTCATGCACAAGCTAATTCATGCTTGCACATACGCCTCCAAGCGCATAAAGATATGCACACACATCTTTGTTCCCAGCATATTTCTCCAGTATATTCATCCGGTTTCCCTCCTACCAGGAGCCCCCTTTCCTCTCAACACTCAGTCTTTTTCTCCTGCCAGCAGAGGTTTTTGGCCGGCTTAAGTACGCCCACAGGCCCCTGAGGGACAGCCCATGACGGATGGCACTGCGTGTGACTCCGATTCGATTCAGCCCATTTGATAAATTTATTGCTGGCATTTTGAAAATGAAATTAGAGGGATGTCTCCTAGAGACTGTTTTTCCAACACAGGTGCCATAAATACACTTCATTTGGCAGAGGAGAGGGAGGAGGAGTGTAAGGGGTGGAGAGGTGCTGGATAAAGGATGTCATGGTAGGGGGGCAGATAGTGGGGATGTTCCACAGAAGTAGAGAACTAAAGAATAAGGTCACATTATAATGAGGTCCTATATTAATCACGATATTGGTGAGGAACAACAGTAAAGGTTATTCAACCACAGGCTGAATACTTCCCAGACCTAAATACTATGTGCTGCCCTTCAATCTAATACATGTACTGTGGCATTGTACTGCTTGAACAGATGTGAGACCCACATCTCACATGTTGAATATTAACATAATTGAGACTGTGGGGAGTTGACATTGCCAATGCACACAAGTGTCCTGCTTTCTCCGTCTTTCAAACACACACACATGCACAGTTGTTTTCCAGTCTTTTCAGAGATATGCACACACACACACACACATGCTTTATGTATACTATCTCAGCCTCAAGGCCACATGGCTCTTCAGTACCGATGGCACTGTCACTGCTGCATAGCCATCTATAACTCATAGCATATGAATGAATATGGTGGGCTATTTTTCTCCATAGCATCCTTGGTGTGTGGGGCCCAGAGACAGTGAATGTTTTTGTTGACGCTTCTGACTAAACGGTTTTGAATTGGACATATCAGATGGGTAAGGAAAGAAAGACATACAAACACAAAAAGTCTGACACAGACATGGACACACACAGGCTAACAAAAGTGAGCATTCATTCACTGTCAGGGTTACGTGGCCTTACTTATCTCTCTCTCATTCAGAAACGATGCGATGCGAGTGTGGCTGTACAGGGATGATGTACACCACAGCAGCCTCTGCTCCCCTTCAACATTCATCAGACAGTGAGGCTCAGGCAACCCACATCACTTACCTTTATAGGCCCATTTGACAACATCGTACACTGCGTAGTCATCACATAGACTTCACAAACCTGTGTGTGTGTGTGTGTGTGTGTGTGTGTGTGTGTGTGTGTGTGTGTGTGTGTGTGGGTTGGTGAGGGCACCCTAAGTGTACTCGTCGTGCAGATGCACTCTATCTTGTAGTGTATCTACAAGCAACTTCAATAGATCTGAAGCTTGAGGTGAAAAAATGTCACCATGTTCCCAGAGACACACTCCTGCTGTTAGGGTTTTTCATATATACATGTTGTGCACATTATATCAGATCCAGGTGACATTGAAAATGTTTTCACCTGCGTTCTGTTCTGCTCCTCTAAGAGCTTGTACAAAACAACACCTAAGTTCTTATAAGCACAGCAGGGAATCAAAGAAAAGTTTCAACAAAATCAGCGGGGAGTTCTCCTGACTGATTGTCTGCTCTTGCTTTTGCAATCACAAAGCGTGACACGCCCTCTGCCATTACTGTATCTCCACTATGAAGAGTAGAGGGGCTGGTACTACTCGGCGCATACACCTGCAGGCTGCCACAGCAAAACCCCCGGAGCTGTTTAGACAGTTTGACTGTGTGGCCCCATCATCTAACAAAATCAAAACAGCCTACAGGTACATCCCTACAAACATCTCCCCCCTCCCACATCTCCTGTTTCTCCCTGAAGACCCACTATGCAAAACAATCACCTTCCCCAACCTCACATTAACATACACATGAAAGTGTGGAGGAGTCGGAACAGAACTGTGATTAGTCTTAACATGAGACTTACAGAAAGCAGTGCATAAACACAGACTGTGGGCTGTCGATCATTGTGGGATAGCGGGATAATTTAGTCTAGGTGTCAGTGGGTGTGAGTGATTGACTTTGTAATCAAACAGATTGTTCTGTAACAGAAACACTGGATGACTCAATTTCAAATCAACATCAACAACACCATGAAATGTTTTTCATCTCATTAGCAAAAATTGAGAACGCACACAGACAACAAAAAGAGAGCAACGCACACACACACACACACACACACACACACGTGTCACCCATTTGAAAATGCATGTAGATCCACAGGTGACTGATGGAGTGCTGTCTTACCTTTTTGTGATGACACTGTGGTATCTGTAGATAAAAGAAAGAAGACACACAGAGGAATGTGTTAGGAGCTGACAGACTGGCGTATACCAGACACATAAAATGCAGGAGTTGTCAGCCAGGGCAGTGATTTGCTGGCAGGGAAACGAGCCACCCAAGAGGATAAACAGATAAAGGGGCGGGGGGTTGTATACAGCCGGGGGGGGGGTCCCCTCATCTCAGACCTGTGAAGAACATCCACTTCACCAAACTCATGCACGCTTAGCCTGTGCCTGAATATGCAAACACACTTAGGGACATATACAGTGAGATTGCTAAGTCATATACCTAAATACACACAGCAGTTTTTTTTCCACAAGGAGAGACCAGGTGGAAGCAGAGAGAGGAAAAAAAACAAAAAACATCTGAGCAAACACATCGAAGAGAGCCCTCAAGTAGATAGATGAGAGTCTCCAGACCCCAGGAAACCCTTGATCTCTTACACAATTTACCCTGAGTGCGCTTTCTAATAAGTAAAAATAATGCCTTTGAAGTGCAGCAAGACAGAGCAAATCAAATCCTTTCAGTAAGCATTTTAGGTTCTTACTCAGAGCCCACTAGAGACACTCCCGGCCCACAAGGCGTGGATCAAAACATAGGCTGCTTGCAGGGAAGGATGTATCTCGACGATGAACATTTACAAAAAAACCCAAAAACAAAACAATAACTGAAGGAGGTGTGTTTGTTAAGGAGAAAAATACAGTAAATTTAGCTTATTGTTCTCATAAAATATTTACCAAGACAGTGTTTGTAAGCTCCCAAGGTTTCATTTTTATTTAATAGACTTGTCAAACTTGCAGGGACGATTTTTTCTTTTTTTCTTTTTTCTAACTTTGTACTTTCAGCAGCTCAAATCCTAGAACATTTCTCCACTGGCCATTTGCCCAAAAAGCCCAAATGGCCACAGACATGGGAGGGGAATAATTGAATCCGGGTGGATTTGTGGTGTGCTGGGCTGAGGAAGTGATAATCCAAAACTCTGCCTAATTGCCAGAGTAAAGATGGCGCCCATTGTGGGGGTGGCGTCGGCGTTTATCAAGGCAGTGTGGCGTGGGATTGGACTGAGCATTAGGGCTTTACACACTTTTGTTTTGTGAGGTGTTACAGTGGATTTGAGCAAATATTGTCCCTCTGGTTATTACATGGTCTGATTGTCTGCTATGCGACTGTCTATAAGCTCTGCATGTCTACCCTAATCTGAGAGGAGGCTTCAAATAATTAGTTAGTGAAGCACTCTCAGCCCAGCGCAGTCAGCCTTATCACTAAAAGAAAATCCTTGGTCCATTTCCTTCACACCCCAAAGGCTTACAAACTCTCAACACTGTTCACAGCTTCAGGGTAGCCGCATAGATGATAAAATATAACTCAACGTGTCACAATCACTGGCTCACATCCTACTACTCCAAAATCAAAATTATTTTGTAACGTTATTTCAAAACCCATTGAATTTATCAATGTAGCTGAAAACCTTGAGTCTTACAAGTCTGGCCGACTAAGACAGCTACAGTGAATGGTAACTGATGGGCATAAGACAGGCATTTTGATGTACGTGCTCTTATAGCTGGATTTTGCATCAGTTTAACAGAAATTGAGTAAAACACAACACAGCAGAGCCACTGTACTAAGAGCTTGTAAAGGCCAGACAAAACACAACATACCTGTGATTGAATTTTAATATAACAAGACATAGTCTAAATTATGGATTAATTAATTACCCAACGCACAGTTACCTGCAGTAAACAGCAGGGTGCTTCACCGTGTGTCACTTTCTCTCTGTGCACGCTGATATAATATATTATGTAGGGAAGAAATTTGAAGAAAACGTGTTAACATGCTCTCTATTAACACTGTTTTAATCAAGATACAGTACTGTAGATCATGCACACACACACACACACACACACACACACACACACACACACACACACACACACACACACCAGCTTAGTGATAATAAATAATATTAAAGAAAACACTTTGTAGACCTTGCTGGTTCAAAGCATCAGCACCGCATAACTCTGCTGTTTAGGGAGGTGAAGAAAACCTCCGCCATTGATTAGCACATTTCTTCCCAGCTATCAGAGGCTTATATGGATTTGGAGACTAATTTGCAGTGAATATGTGACTGGTGTTTTGATGTGCCAATGCACCCACAGCAATATTCCTGTGGGGTTGAGTACTATGTAAAGTAGACCTTATGTCAATAAAGGTTTCCCACTGTGAAGTATGCATGCACGCCTGGTAAAGTTAAGACTGCCCAAAAGCATGCCCAAGGTCATTAAAAGTTACATTTTGAGGACACATTTGCAAAATAAACACCTCAAACTGTTTTGCTGTACCTTTTGTAAATGTAGCCTCTCACTTTCAACATCACACACACACACACACCACAAGGATGAAAGAAAGAGGTGGATGGAGAGAACGGCTGACACAAAGAGAATTCATTATTCTTTTACAGTTGGCAAATGTGTCCCTTCTTATCAGCAGACTTTAATGTAATATGATGTCTATAGTTTGAAAAGGAAAACAAGCCTAGAGGCAAAAATAGACCAAACCACATTTTAGAGATAATAGCTTATCAGAAATGCCTAAAGGATATTCACATTGACGTTTAGAACATTCATTAATCATTAAAATTACATCTATTTCCTCAAAGACCGCTTTTTTGATACAATACATAGAAATCCAATAAACAGAGCAGAAGTAAATCATCACGACATGGAAATCTGCCAACTTAAAATTGAACTCTATGACAGCTTACATGGGCTGTATTCCCACTGAAGCAGATAGGGAGGTTTCGCTGCTCGAATTAGTGAACACTCTAAGCCTGGTCTCCAATGCCACTGACTGACATCCACAGAAAATGGGTTTACACCAAACGTCTAGAACTGAAGAAGGATCATAAATAAAAAGAATCATTAATGGTGCTCACACAGCCGGCAGTTACGACTAATTCCACCATTCTGTGATGTTGGTTGTTGCCACATGTTAACTGAGAGATAACGGAGTTCAACACTGCCCCTGCAGCGTACGTCAACTGGAGACCAGTTTATGCTGGCACACTAACTGTGCTAGCTAATCAGACAGGTGACTGAAATAAACAGTTTCTTGACACATACGAATAAATCCAGCTTCAGTTGGTTCAAACCTTGTTTATAAATATATTTGTTTACTGTGTTATATAATTCTGGGTACTCTGACACAAGTAAAATGAGCTCCTCCATTGTTTCCCCCCGGTGTGGTCCTTGTGGTTGCTATGGACACGCTAAGTAGCAGGCTAGAAAATTTCAACAAAGCGCCAACTATCTGTTTTCTGCTTGCCATTTCAGACTGCATCAACGCTTTTGTATCATCATCTCATGTCCCTCTACCGCAGCAGTCTGCTTTGTCTACAGTCATCTTAAAGAAAAAACTATTCTGTATCAAGCAGAATGTGCATTTTTTCACTCTAATGCACTCTCATGATAAATAACACAAAAACTGCCAAACTGTGCAAAAAGTGCAATGTTGTAAAAGTTGCCAAACATTTTGCACCGTAGATGATTGTCAGCATCAGTTTGTTGACAGCACTTTTTTTGCAGTTTGGCATATTTTGAGCCATCTGTCACATGTGAGCGTCAGAATATAGAACATTATATGCAAGGCATGCTTCAACTTGATTGAGAATGTTTCCTCTCTTTTGTGACCAATGAGCTTGTTCTGTTTTTACCCTTACTGCATGTCTAAATGAAGAATTGACACACCTGCACAAGACTAGATTGAAGCCATAAACACAGAGTGATGGATTTAACTTTAGTTAATTATGAGATTGAGAACTATCATCAGCAGTCATGAGAGCACCTTCAAAAGTAGCCTCTGCTTCCCTGTGTCTTTTCTAACTCACATTCTCAAGCGGCATATACTTTGTCACACAGTGTGACCACTGATGTGAGGACAGCTGGATAATCTGGACACCTAAGTGCTGTAGAGCAGCTGTTTCTAAGGGGTCGACAGTGTTGTTAAAACTATAAGATCCCTACAATTGTCTGTTTGGGAGTCAAGTGGAAACTGTTAACTTTCAGATTACTGCTTTGCATTTCTAAAGGTTGCACAGACTTCAGAAGTCCTCAGATGCTCTTAAATACAAGACAATGTGAATATTGAAAAGCTAGATTAATAGTGTGCATTAAAAATCCCACTAAAACCACAGTTTTAGAGATATTATTCATTAAAATCATTCACTGATATCCTGTAATGCAGATGGTCCATTAGAGGTGATGAATAGCCAGGCCTACAGGTGAGATTGTAGATACATGCTGGCTCTCTGCTACTGCTAATGTATGCCGAGCATATGTGGGTGTTAAGGAATCACCCCCTGATCCCTAACATGCACTACACAACCCAGACTGATTGAATTAGACGGCTATTGGAAACCTGTCTTCTATTGACCTCTTAAAGTTGTGGCCTTCCAGCACTCCGCTGTGGGAATAGTTTTAATTACAGCCAGAAATTGGGTTCGATTTTGTCCCCATCATGAAGTGAAGGATCCTTACAGCTAATCATCGCTTTATCAAGACAAATCATCACCGGAAGGTGCTGCACATGTGCGCAATGAATATAGCATTACTACGTGTACCTATGTGTGCACGCACGTGTGGCTGCATGTGAAGAATATAGTGTGCAGACTGCAGTGGTAACAAATGATGCCATGTTCAGATGACTAACCACTATTGATATATCATCTCTATAATGTAATTAGGATGAATTCCAACACTGTAGCTGTTTGTCTCTTAATCACACTCATTGGTGGACAGTGACAGCCCATCAGTTGAAGTTATGAACTAAAGATGTGATGGATGGTGACACCAGTCAGTTGTGACCACTGACCTGGTTGTTAATGACTCTAGGAGGACTAAGTGATGGCATAGCTCATCTCCGATGAGCTAAATAAATCATATGAAATAATATATGATATAGACAGAATACATCAGTTTTCTGCTTAAACTCCCTAAACCAAACATTGTTACTGTACTGGTGATAACGTGATTGGATTAAACAGGAAGATGTCACTTTTAACAAACTTCTAAAGTTTCGTGTGTTTGATCATTGATGGAAGAAAGGATTTCAACATTAAGCTAGTACGATTTAAACATCTAGATCAGTCTAAAACTTCAATTCAAACATATAAACCACATGCAATTGCATTATTTTGTAGTGAACAGGTTGCAATTCAAGATTTTGTGCACCTACATGAGTATTCATATCATGCGTTTCCCTGTGGTATGCAAAACACTTACATACCATGATTCATTAAAGTAATGTTTTAAAAGCATGTGCTCATTCCACGGAAGAAAACAAGAACACAATCCTAGGTTTTAATTAGCTGAGTGTAGCGCATGCTCATCTGCTACATACTGCACAGGGAGCATAGGGAGTGCTGCCTTCTTGCTCATTATGTACTAATGAGTTGTCTATTAATGAAAATGGAAAGCATTTATTTTGTGAGCACAAAGGGTTCAGCTGGATTAATTACTGCACTACAGCAACAAAATGAAAACAGAAAGTGCAGCATCACTCTTGTGTGGCACATTACCCATTAACCAACTGTTATCAAGGCCTGGCGAATGGTGCTGCACGACACACAGTAGGAACAGAAACTGTTTGCGTACGCCATTAAAACTTTATGTGAACTGCACTTTTGACACCTACATACTTTGCGTGGTGCATACATGCTTGTTCTCCTACACTGATAAAAAGAAAGAAAAAAAACATCTTGTCACTGTAACATTTTGCTCGATCATAATTGGCATTTCACCACTGGAAAGATTTTCCTTGCTAAAAAGAAAATGATTCCACGGTAATTGCATTTTTGTTTGTTGGCCTCTATATATGTCAATAACAACAACAACAACAACAAAAAGGATTATGAAAAAAATCTAATATTTCGATTAAAAAGAATATTCAACACTGTCATCACAAACAGTTTTTTTGGGGGGCAGTGGTGAAAAAAAAAAAAAAAAACAGGACCCAAGGGACGGGGGAGGAATGACTGAGCAGAGCCATGTCTCTTCCTAAATTACTATAGCAACAAACGTGGCATCCCAGTGATGATAATATAGTTTTATTGTGCTGTATTTCTTTTCAAATGGTGATCAGAATCATGCTAATAGCCTAGTTAATAGCTTGATCCCCCATTGGGCTCTCCTTGGAGAGGTCAGGGGCATAGGGAGCTCTGTGGGCTCTGGCAGCCTCAGCAGATGGTTCTTGATCAGATATTAGAGTCTGGGCAGCGAGGTCGTCTGGCCATGAGAATTCTGCCCAGCCTGGGGGATAACAAACCCGTCTGAACCTCCAGCTCTGGTTCCAACGCCAGACGAATAGCTCTGTGTCCCGTCCAGACTGCAGGGACACTGGAGCGGTGACAGACTGCTGTCCTTAAGCTTTGTGACAATCTGGGCAGACCAAACTCGGAAACATGATTTCTGCTGTAGTTCATTTTCCTCCAGGAATTTGTTTCACCCTATTTGGGCTCTACATGATTTGATGACAAATGGTTATGTAATTGTTACCATTGTCTCTTGTAAAAATAATCACAATGATCACCAAAATCCTACTTAGTTGGATTTGTAGAAGAGCTATCCTTTCATTTCCATCAACCAGTACTCCTATTGTAGCAACGTCTGGAGGAAAGATGAATCACTAAATAACAGGAATGCATTTTAAATATCGTGATTTGAAGCATCACTTAAATGATTTGAGACAGACTAACAAGGATGATCAAGTCTTTGTGATTCAAACTGAATAATATGAGAATGAAATAAAATAACAATCCCACTTAGATGCCTCTGAATCTTCTACTGGCATTCCTATCTTTCATTTTTTTTTCCTCATCTTTCTGTCTCTTCCTCCTCCTCCACCCACAGACCCACAGAGAAAGTGGGGTGAATAAACACGACAATCTGAGCTTTATTTATCTTGTCCCCTGCGACAGTGGCAGTCTAAAATGGCAGGGCTTCGGATATGACCTTCAGTTAGAGTGGTTCTCCATCAGTCATCACTGCCACCCACAGATCAGACAGTGGATGAGAAGTAGTGGCACCCTCCGTCCTCCTTCCCATCTACTCTCACTTTTAAACCTCCCCCACAGCTGTCCACGAGAGATTTCTCCTGTTTTGTTACTTTCCTGTCCTCCATTTTTATTTTCTTTCTCTCCTTATCCTACCCTTGACCCATCTTTGTTTGGCACGTTTTTTCTTCATGGCTTTCTCTTCATCACCTTCTCCCATTGTTACCCTCTACACAAGATACAAAGTTGACAGGTACTGTAGCTCACTGAATGTCCAGCATAAGTGCTGGATTCTTAAAAACTATGAACTCAGAACTTGTTATGCATATTCTACACTATACTGCAGACAATACGTCTTGTAGAGGGAAAATGAAAGGGGAGACAGAGGGGGAAGTAGATCATTACAAGAATAAAAGGAAACACTATTGTCCTCACTTGTCAGCCCATAACATCAGGGCCACTAACCTAGTGTTTGATTATCTCACACTACAAAACACTAACTTATCATTTTCCATGATTTGTGTTGTTGGACCCTCTTTATCTCAGTGAATCAGCCATGATGAGCCGCTAAGCTTTGGTTAGTCTGATTACTGTATTCAAAAAGACACAATAGCTAAGAGTGCCCATTATACATAATGTAGGTATAAAACCTCCATGCTAATACTTTTGAATTGACTCAACAGGCTAAACCCTCATCCTGTCGACAGCTTTCATAAATCTAACAGCCCGTCTTCCATCAAAGATATTGTTTGTGTGAAGAAAAAAAAACAGTGATGAAGAGTGTCCACTCTACTTAATAACAGATATTTTGCCGGTGACACTCTCATAAAACACTTCTTAATATCCTGAAGGAAATAAAATATTGACATGTGTTTCATAATGTGTACAAACAGAAACTGACAGGAAGCTTCAATATAAACACAAAGACAGGCAGCAACAGCTAAATGTTTTCATTTACTTTCGTTATTGTACCAAATGAGTGATAGCCGAGAGAAGGTTAACTTCTTCTTGATTTGATTATGATCAGGAATCTATCAAGGTCTTTTTGTTTCAATCTTTTTCTAACAAAGACCAGAGGCATCATTTTATTTGGATCAAAGACAAAGCTATAGCTATAGATTCTTCTAAATTAGTTAGCCATACTGGAGTGAAAGGATGAAAAAGGAGACGGAGGTATGGAGTCAGATTAAGACGACTGAACTATCTGGAGGTTCAACAGCTGTAGCACATCATTTCAGTATCTTGTAATATCCAATGCAATAGTCTCTGTCTGAAGCATACGTACCACAAAATAGCTTTATGTTTGGTGAACTGTTGCATTTTTTTTTTATAATTGCTTATTGCTTACTATTTCATATACACACAGACACACACAAATATTCATAACAAATGTTCTTATTTTCACCCTAGGTGCACTTATCTATAAAACCTTAATAATAAAGACTGGAAGCATGAGACAAATAATTACATAGGCCCCAGGCTATACTGTGCATCTTCAATCTATTCATTCAGTCACACACACACACACACACACACACACAATGTTTAGCTGTAGCTGACATTATGAGCTTATCCTTTGTGTGAAACATTTTGGAATTAAATATAATGTGAAACATGAATAGTGTCTCATTCTTGTTATTGTGAACGTGGCACAAAGCTAAATAAACTGTGCGTCAGTGAGCTGGACAGTAAAGGTCAATTCTTTTAGTGTGACTGCCAGGATAATGGGAAGTAAAAACATATGTAAACATTTCCTGAAAACAAATTCACTCAAGTGAAATGGACAATGAAGAAATTATGTTAAAAAAAAAACAAAACAGCAGAATGCGTCATTGCAAATTGGGGTAAGTACTAATATATAATGTTGTGCACTTCTGCTTCAGCTAATCTCTTTTCTCTCTGTAGCAATCCAGCATTTCCCCTCGCCTAAAATGCTACCCACATACAGAAACCTATAAAGCTCTGTGCAAGTTGTCCGTACACTCAAGGTCTTTCCACTGTAAAGGTCAACATATTTTAATATATATATGTATGTACAAATATTTATTCATTTATCTATCTATTTTTTTTGTCTGGCCTATGCAGCAGGTGAATCAAATCCTGTGGAAATGTGTGCGTCAAACTACACCTACATGTGTGTGACAAGACTGAGTCATGCCTGCTGGAGCTGCATGTGCTTCACAACCCACTGGATGCAGTTCATGTCCAATTAAGTGGAGTGGAAAAAAATCAAGACTTGTTACTTGTGAATGTTTTTATTTTATTTAATAAATGAATAACATTCAAGTCAAAGGTACTTGTGTTGCTGTCAAAAGTGTGGTGGGCTGATGTGAAATCATGCAGATCGGAGCTTCTAATACTTCTAATTGGTTTTAATGAATACTGTATTGAACAGCACAACTTTCTACATAAAGCCATCATTGAAGCATTCATAGGGATGACCACTATTAATAAACTCTTTGATTGTAAGTACCAGTGAAAGTCTATTAGTGTGAAGCCCAGTGAGGCATTTCCACAATCTGTTGCCTATCAAAACATATATACACGTCCAAAGCGTGGTTAATACTTTTAGCCTGCATTGTGACATAGGTTCTACAAACCACTTGTGGATGCACTGCAGCACAACATGAAAAGACAGCCACACAATAGCCTCAGGGCTGGAGAAAGAGCGTCGGTGGCTGCTACCTGAATGTCTAATTCAGAACTGAGGACAGCGCGCCGGGCTTGAGGATGACGAGGAGGCTGAAGGAAGATATGATCCACTCCGAGTGCTGCAGCCTGTTGACTGCAGATTTAGTCTTCTCTGTCAAGGTAGTAGCTTCTGTTGTAGGAATTTACTTACTGTTCCACGCAGGATTTAACATGATAATGGTCACTGCAGCAACATTATATAGATATGTCAAATATTATAATACGAATGGTCTTTTTGGATGTGTTCCTCATATAAATAGACGGGTAGATAAGCACTCCGTGAATAAACGGCAGCTGCTCTATGTGTGGTAACCATGGAAATGGCAGATATGAGTGAGGACAGTTTAATAAATAACATTAAGTTAGTTGACTATGGTGATAACTCTGATCACAGGTCGATTTGTTGACACAAAGTTCGATGCCAACCACAGACTTTTTTTGTTGATAGCTAAAGTTAGCTAAATTAGCATAATCATATAGGCAACAGTTATATAGTTTAGGAAACTGACAAACTTCCAGGATCAGATCTTATCCCTGGTGGACAGTGACAGACAGCGGCACGTTCTACACAATTCAACTCCAGCTGCAAGTGGGCACGTGCACAATATGAGCTTGAGAAGGTTTGAAGCATTACGAGTAAGTTACAAGTTACAATGTGTGAAGAATCTAAAAAAATGACTTGGCTGTACCAGGGAGTATTGACACCTGCATTGGAAAAATACAAAATATTTGCTGAGCCCCAACAAAGTGTACACCCACAAAGAGTTGGCATTTTTCAGTTTTTTTGGAACCAGAAGTCGCCATATGGATTGGAGAGTGTGGGTGAACTGTACACTGTAAACTGTACACTATGTTTCTGAAAACATTTGAGGCGAGAAATAGGCAATGCAGTAACAGTTTCTTCTCTAAAAGGAACCATCATTTACATAATGGCGCATGAAAGAAGACTTGAAACTGGAAATTAAAACCATAAAGTCACAAGACAGAATTGCTTTCTGAGGTGAAAAGTAGGGTCTGTTTGCCATTAGGTTTGGGAATAAACTTATTTCTGGAGTTTGTCAAAAATAGTTAATAGATAAACTTATAGCTGCCACATATATGTTTTATTGTCTGTACTGGGTATTTTAGGCACCAATATTCTCATTCTTTCGGGATGAATGAAGTTCTAGCTTATCTCATTTTCAGGTTGTAGCTTGCACTGTGTAGTTGTGTCATTTAGGTAAATATGTTGGAGATTAGAAGGACTCAGATTGGATTTAAGGACATCCTTTTTGGAAAGTAATCATGTTTATATTGTTTACAGTGTAAATATCACAAAACATACCAAAAAAAATAATTACTGAGACTTTCTTCCTCTGGTATCTCTCTCTGGTACCTCTCTGGCATCATGTTTTGTTTGCTTTTGTTTTGTTTTCTTGGAGTTGCATGCCAGATCTGGACCCTGTGTAACACCCTGATGCAGAAGAATAAATCTGGCTTTAGACTTGGACACACCTGAGGCACATCATCTTAGCAGTGAAGCCTTAAATCGCTCAGCGTGTGTATAGAATGGTTAGTCAGTTGGAAAGAAAGAGCCAAGAACAGCTCAACAAGAACAGATCAAGTGAATGAGTCCTGTTGAAGCTCTGATGAAACATCTGGGATCTTGGTCCGGTGAACCTCCTAGTGTTTTTTTTTTTCTTCTTCTTTTTTTGGCTCTGGCAATCAAATATTTCTCTCTGTCCATCCCCACTAAGCTACAAAACCAGTTTGCAAGGTTGAAGAGGGTAAAACTATCCTACCATAGCTGTTCTATGCTCTATGCACTCTCTCTTTGCTGTCCTCTGCAGGGAGAACTCTAGCACTCCCATGGTGACAAAAAAATGAGGGAGAAGGATTAGACTGAGATGGCTAACACCGATAAAACACTTTAAGGACAACAAAAAGACAGGAAGTTAAGACAAGCAAGACATATTTGTTCAGTGGAATGAAAAGTAAGATAAATACAGTGTTGAAGATGAAGGGAGTAAAGTGGGGTGAATGTGGTGATGCAGGGCCAGCTGTGGGATCAGCACACTCTGTCACACTGTCGCACCCTCAAGCCACCACTGTCAATCACACACACACACACGATAAAGAATTGTATGAAAAAACAAAAATACATTTATACCTTTCAAGGTTTTTCAGATTTCTCTTTTCATGCGCATTTAAAAGGACGGCAGCACTGTATATATGGAAGGATAACATTTTTCTGAATCTAAGTAAAAGGGAGAAATGAAGATATACTGTATGATTAATGTGCAAGTGTCATTGATAAAAGCTTTTTTCGTTCATCAATTACTGAAGGACAGAATGCTACAGAGGGTACAGCGTAGGAGAACAGTGAGAACATGAACTGTGTCTTTCAGAATGATCTCTGGTTGTCAGAGTGATAAAATTAGTCCTTGTTTCAATTACTCCCAACTCCTTTTCACAGTTTATTGCATTGAACTTTAGTCAGTATCTGATAATCCAAGTTCTTTTTTCGGTCTGGAGCTGTGCACAAAGAAACGGTAGATTGAACTAATTTTAGTATGACAGACTTCAGACAGAGGCAGCTCAAGACTGAATAGAAGTTGAAGTATAAACATATAAACAGATTGAAATATTTCAGACCTTTAGAATCTACTATTGCAATTAACTCTACATACAAACGTTCATAGTTGAGTTATATTCAGGAAAGGTTGCTGCATTTCTTCATAAATAAATCACATAAGCTGTAAAGAAATTCTAATGGAGCTTTGGTACATTTAGGTTTTCATCCCCTTAAGTACAATTAATACATTTCTACTGACAAACAACAGTGACACCTGCACACTTCATAAAACAATATGCATGGCACCAATGCCAAAACACACTTGAAAAATCTGCCCCCATGGAGTCTTCTGGAAACTCATTTTATTCACAGCATTAAACCTGTTATCACATGCACATATTAAACCATGCCAGCTTGTCCAGAAGTACAGAGGCAAAGCTTTTAAGCAAATGGCAGTTGTGTAAACTAAAATGGCAATGTTGAAAGTCAATTCAATAATAGCTGAAAGCCATTACAACGTTGTCATTAACAAGGTTGCTGGAAATGCAATTAGCCCCCTCACACTGCTCACGGCAACAAGCAGGGAGACATTTCAATAATAAAACAACACAGAAAAATGACAGAGGGGTCTGAAAGAACGAGGCTCTCCCTGAAAATACAAAAAGACGAGATAATAGTGAGACAGAACAAATCCAAAGTGCAAATCGTCTATTGTGATACGACAGAGGAGAGAGCGAACTACAATAGTCGTCAGGTACTCAGGTGTGGTGCTAAATCCCCTTGCCCCCAAACCTCAACAAAGAAGTACAGCAAGCTCTTTGATTGGCCCCACCAACAAAACACCATTCACAGCCTGGGCTGTAAACACACTGGGTTGTTTAACCCAAGACAAATAAAAGAAAATGAAGCACCTAAAGGCTCACAAGTCCAATTAACATATGAGAAAGCAAGGCAACACAGTCAGGTTACTAATATCAATCGACTCTCACAGAGGCCCAACCTGCTGCCACGTAAATATGGTTAGGCATTAAATGGCCCCTTTCTTGCTCAAAGTTTAGATGCTGTGCGACTGCATTTGTTGAGATGTTATTGAAGGAGGATGAGGTCGCAGCTAAATGAATGATAGGCATCACTGTCACACAGCAGACTTCCAGCAGGTCTCCTTGGAGATAAGAACCAGCTGTCTATCCCCAATACACTGTTGTCAAGGTCACCACTCTGCTTATTATGGAAAAGCCACCACTCCTCAAAACTAATTATGGACCCCAAGCTCGTGTTGTAACGTAATACATTTTCTTTTTGCGGCATCAAAATATCTTGTTGACCCCCCACCCCAAAAAAATAAAAAATAGCTCTGTTTAACAACAATGAGTGGGATCTCGTGGGTGCAGTTTAACACTTTTACATAATTCAGCACCATTTACACTGTTTCTTTTTAAATTTGTCAAGGGAATTCTGTATGTACACAACTTCCCACACTGTCACAGTTTCTTTGTCAGTAAACATAGTGAAGCTATCTGAAATGGCGCCATTTATAAGGAGCACTTGTGGTGTATTGTATTTGTGTTGTTCTTGTATGAAGAGGAGAAGGGGGGGGGGTGCAGTTGGCTGCCATTGATATCCCAGCGCAGCACTACGGCAGCAGACGGGAGGGTAATGAGGAGGCAAATATGATTAAAACCATCTCCTCAGGCTGCCTTGGACCTGCCATTAAACCAGCGGACACTCCTCATGCTTAATCCATCACACTGCTTAGCTCCCACTGAGACCAAGGAGAGAGACGACTGTTTGTTACAACACCCTCAAACCTCCCATCTCTCCTCTCTAAAACATAACTAACACTCCAGGAGGCTCACTCTTTATTAAAGATCTGCCACTGAAGTCCCTGGGCAGGGGTCTGGTGGTACGGTGGTTGGTGGTTAGTGACAATCCATGTGGGAAAATAAAAGCCTGTCTGAAACAACATTACAAGGCCAAGCCTACCTGCTATAGATCTGATGCCTAAAAATCCAAAATATAGCCCGCAAAGTAAAATACTAGATCCAAGACTTGATTTTGTGATGATGGCGGGTCTGTGTAACGTACAGTCATTGGCATCTACAAGTACAGACTTTCAGTGGAGGCAAAAAACATAAGCTCAAATTCTATTTCGGAAATAAAGCAAGGAACACTTGCCCAATGATACAGATTCTCTGCCAAGACACCTAAGTGTGCAAAACAAAGTGTGCCAGAGACAATAATTTACACACAAAATTAGCATTAGATAGCAAAGCAAGATCATCTCATCAGTTCCGGCATAGACCACATCTGCTGCCAACGCGGGAACATCAGCATACTGTATTACTTCAATCGATTTACCTGTCTGTCTGCTAAAAACATTTAAACAAAGCTGATGATCTATTACTCTGTAAGAAATGTACAATGGACTATTTTGGCTGATAGAGATAATGCTGATGTAGATAATCCCATCTACTCTTGTCCAGAGCCTATTTTAATGCATCTTCTGCACCAGCAGCTCCTGCAGGCAGATACTGAAACACCCCCATACAATCCCCTCAAGACACAAGAATCATGGAGAATCCACAGGCAGCTCACTGTTGAGGAGAACATGTTGGATTGTTGTGCAAAAGGCTGTAGGATAATTATCAGTGGGAAGCATAGCCTGTGGAGAGATAAAGCATCTTGTGCCCTAGGCCCTTTAAATGAGCCCCGCGGACCAGCTGAAAGATGTTGATGCCTCTCTTTGTTGAGGAAACGGGAGGCAGTTCCATTAAACGTAAGGTAGGGACTTCAGGTTTGCACAATTTTAGTGGAACGCTAGGTGTTATAGTGCTGCATGACTATAGCTGCAAATGGAAGCTGTTGTAACAGATAAAGCCAGGCGTGTCTAAAGAAAGCGGATGTATATGATACAAGTTGAACAGATCAGCAGTCTTTCAGCATCAATAAGAGGTGCACTGAGAATTTCTTTATGTATTTTTTTTGTGAATGGTGAGTCCTGCTGGTGGATTCACAGAATGAGGACACAGAATGAGTGCATTTGTAGCTGCACAAGCTGCACAGTGCGTAACAATCCCAAAGCAATTCTGAATACTGCAAATGGTCTAAATAGAAGAACAGCACAGATCTTTATGTTGTTTCCTGGGCTGAAAGATATGCTAGATAAAGTTCAGGGTCAATGCACTAATACAAATACACAAGATATAAATGCTGCAAAGACGACATTAATGTAAGAGACTTGTTGTCATGACCTTTATATTATACCACTAATAATTAAAAGGTCACCAGATAGATATACAATATTTTTATATACTGGATATAACATATTCGGCTATCAATGCTCCTTCTGTCTGCAAAGCATGGAAACAGTGTTTAATGTGTTGATTCATCTTTTTTCCTTGCTCAAAAGGTGAATGAACGTTGAAACTCTTGCCTCCTCACATCAATCTGTAATCCGATTTGTTGTCTGTCCTGTCTGCTTAAACCTGTGACCTTATCCTTTTGCCCAAAAAAATTTAAAAAAATAAATAAATCAGTATCTTGATTTAAACCACTGATTTCCTTGCGTCTTTATTTGAACCAACATGTTCAAATCCCTGTGAGAGATATTTAAACTGTGATGGGAGATAAGAACCAGCTGTCTCTCCCCAGCACATAACAATAGAACAGAACAATAGCCTTGTTCTAAGAGCGTCTCTAATTAATTGAGTGTGATGCTGACTCAGTAGCACCCAGAGAAAACACATTCCTGGACAGCTCATAAATTACATCAGAAAATACAAGAGTAGGGATATACTATGTCCATTGATAATACTCAGTGGGTCCCAGAAATTAAAACTCTGAGTCTACTCCTATGAGAGCTCAGTTCAGACGCATGCATGCCATGTCCACAAAGAAGATGAGGAAGAAGAACTCATCAGCATTGCTGGCGTATAACATGTTAACACACTCAACAGTAGTTAACAATACTGCATTCACTTGAAGCACACAAGGGACAGTCATTATGGCATTAACATACTGCCCACCCATTATACAGTAGTTACTGTACATAGAGCACAATTAAGTTTTACACCTTACAACCTTTAATGTCAAACGGATAAAGCACGTACAAGCAACTGGCAAACCTGACCTTAAAAAGTATTACACTCATAATTTTAATATATAATGACTGAGATTTTATAAGATATCAAAAAACATTTAGACTTTTTAATGCATTAAGCATTTCAATGAGGCAAAATGTTCTCCTTGATTTATTTTCTCAGCTTTTCAAGCTGATGGTTAATAGATATAAAATTTAAATTAACATCACTGGATCCTTCCACAAACCCAAATATTTTTTTTAAACAACTAAATGCTGGGAAGTTAATCATGTCAGAGCCAACTTTACCAACCAGAATAAGATTTTGGATAATTTGACTGTTGTGTATTTTGCTTTTCCATTCAATATTATCCCTCCCTCACAAAGATTCATTTGGCTGTCCCACAGGAATAAACCTTATCTGTAGTTAGATAAAAAGCCAACCATCCAGTGTGGGAGCGGGGGATCTCCGCTAAGGCATTTTCTGTCATTGTCATTGCTTATGAAAAATATTGCAATTATGGAGCAGCACAGTACAGTCTGTCAGCTGATAGTAGAAGGTGCCAAGACCAACAGTCCCATTACCAGCATTTGCCTTACATTAAAGAATTAAGGAAGATGGCGGGGGCCGATGGAGAAGATTGACCGCTCTGTTTACATAGCCACAGGAAATGGGATTTTTTTTTTAACACAAAGTGGAAAGTTCTCTGATCCGAGATTGGATTTCATGTGTCTTGTTCTATGTTTGATCGGGGGAGTTGAGGAGGATGGAAGATTGTTTTACAGCTCCTTCTGGAACCAGAGCCATATGTTTGATCTGGTCCTGATATCCTTCATTCATGTGAGGGGTTCATAATTCAATTTCTACTGCCTAATGATGACAAGCCAAGGATGTCACCTATGTCAAAGTTGATTCCTTTGCCAACACTGGGCCAAGTATGAAAATATTTAGTGGGTTGAGCATGTGTGTTGCATTAGGGCCCTCCCACGGGCAAGTCAGTTTAGCTGGGACAAAGAGAGAGATGAGAGCCAGATTAGTACAAGACCTTAATTTTTTATGACACCCAAGGATGCTTTCATCTCCTCTGCTCTGACTCCCACAAAATATAAACACTCACACACAGAAGCATATGTGCTCGTACAAACACACACACACACACACACACACACACACACACACACACACACACACACACACTTCAGCTGCCAGTTACAATTTAATCATTTCAGTCAAGCATCGCATTGCTTGTCCAACCAAGCATATCTCTCCATCTCTTTTTCTATTTCTTTTCTTCACTTGGAAGAAATTTCAATTTTATGTGTGTGCTCACCACTACTCTGTCTACTTTGGGGCAGCACTGTCTCTACTTCCTGATTCTGTTTCCATAGTGACTGCGACAGAACATTTCCTCTGCAGTGATGGATTCTCAACTAACGTAGCATCCATGATGACACGCACATCAACTCTGCTGACAGCAGTGATAACTTTTTCCTCCTGAGCCTCAAACTCTCTCTCCCTACCGCCATTTTCTCATTTCACACATCCATTCATTTACATGTAAACATTTCAGGCACTGATGGATATGCATCTGTTATACTGAACTGCAGTGCATGTCAGCCAGTGGTAAAATATCTAGTTACAGGCAAGAGTATAATCATCCAGCTTTCTGGCGTGCCATCAGAACTGCAGGTGACAGGAAAATAAGAGTCTACTCATGAGTCAAAAAATGCAACATGCACAGCAATAAATAATTCTAATCCGTAGCTTTTGCAAGGGAAGCAATAAATCCCAAGACTGATTTTTCTCATACACCTGTTCTGTTGAAATAGATTTAAATCTCAATGCAGTGAATGTTACAGTATGAGATTTACTGACATTTACATGCAGCACCCTTCTACACCTACACCAACAGACCCCTGGATGACCTATATACTATTTGTTGCCAGCCTAATGAATTTGCCATTATTAATTCTTGAAAGTGAGAACAGGTACAGCACAACTGCATGCTGCAGGGTGCTAATGGGAAGACTTCACTCTACTTCCCAGTGCCTGTTTCTTTTGAAGTGGTAATGGGCTTAAGGTGCGTGTAATTTCCTGCCGATAGCGGATGTGGCAGAGGGCCACACCTGGGCGCACAGGATAAGGAAGTGGGACTCGGGGCTCTCCCAGGGGCAATGCTCACCGTCCCTGCTATCGTGTGGATGATAAAGGAGCAGGTGTGGCACTGAAGTAGGATACTGATAATACCAGCAGAAGGGGTGTCCTTTAAACCATGACAAGATGAACTTTCCTGAACACTGAAGCTAGGATATGTTGAGTTAACAGTCGCTGGGTTGATTAGAGCAACTGGTGAGTTGAATGAGGGAGTAAACGGGAATCTTACACAACATCCTGGAGAGGTGAAATTTAAAAGCATGTTGTATATAGCAAACTCATATTTTTCGATGCATGGAGCATGGAAATGATACCACAGATTGTGTGCATTGCAGACTAAACCGGTGGTTTATAATCGCTCCTGCCAACAAATCGCATTTAAGGGAGACATGACGAAGCATTGCCCTGACAGTTGGACACACCAAATTATAGATTATTCAGAAATCTTTCAATGTAAGGTATAGCAGCATGCAACAGAGTGGCTGAGTACCGAGGCACTCCAGATATTCCAGTATGCTCTACAGAGTGTGCAGTGAAAGTTTAGGGGTATGTAGGTGGCTAGGAGGATGGATGGCAGCCTCTGTGTCCTCTAAAGTCTCCTGGTGTAGGCCAGAGCTGAGTTCACCTTCATCTATCAGCAGCATCGCTGTGACCACTATAACTCATCTTCACCTACACAACAAGATATGGAGGGTGAATGTGGAGGTGGAGGGAGGATGGAAAGTGGAAAAAATAGAGGCAGACATAGTAAAGAAGGGGACCACTGATACCCTCGATTGTTTTTGCATGAAACAGGTGCACACATTTTACCCACTGTGTCTCATAGAGACATGAGGGAAAACAGACATAGCTAATACAGGCACAGACACACAAATGTTAACATTAAGCACATGCACAGAAAGACAGTGTGTGTCAGAGGCTGGCTCTATTGGATTACCTAAGGACACAGTCTGTCTTTATTGCAGAGGTCCTTGTCGATTAAAATTGCTGATAAATTGATTATGCCTCAAGGCCACCTGCTGGGCGCCGTCTGGCAACAATCAGGCTCAATAGCAAATCAATGTTACATAAACCAGTTATCATAGCCCATACTGACCTTATCAGAGTTTATGGAGATAAAGATCAGAGCTCAGAATATGGCCAACCAAAAAACCAGACAGGGTTAATCATGTCCGACCTGTCCCTTTGTATAAATGTCTAAATAAACAACTAAAGGAACCCAAAGCCAGAATGATATTTAACCATTTCATCAAATAGAGGTTTGGTTCTTTTGACGGGGGAACAGACAGGACAATATTGTGTTAATACGTGTGTGTGTGTGTGTGTCCGAGCAGGTGTTCCCCATCTCCTGAGGAGTGTTCTACATACAGTCACCTTGGGCTGTGTCTGTCCTGGTACTGAACACAGAGCACTGGGACAACCTCACAGGCTAACTGGGGGATTCCTGCTCATGCTCAATGACCAGAATGCAGAAAGAAGTAGTGTGACAAACATATGGAGAAAGAGGGAGAGAGAGAGAAAGAAGAACAGCTAGTAAAAGAGACACGGGAAGTAAAAAAAAATAAATAAATAAAAAAAGGGAGAATGATGGAGAAGATGGATGAATTATAGGGAAAGACAAAGGGTTGATACACAGCGAGAGCAAGGACAAACACACCCAACACCTTACCCTACAGGTTGCCAGACAGGAGTAAGGGATGTTGTATCTTAAAAAAGACTGGCTACCTGCCAATACTTTGATGTAATATGGCATGTTTGTTCTTATGTCTAATGGAGAGCATGGTAGCAGTACTATATCATCAAACTGTAGAGGTAAAAAAAAAATGAAGGGAACAGAAAAAAAGAATAAGGAGGGCAGAGTGGACAGACAGTGGGATTGAAGGGTCTCTGTCCCTGTCTCCAACTTTCACCCTCCTCAGCAGATACTGTCAGATGAGAGCAGGGAGCAGAGCTATGACTGAAAGTGGTTAGTGGAGCAGAAAGAAGAACAGAGGAAGTGAGGAGAGCGAGCAAGAGAGAGAAAGGATGCACTGCAAAAAATGTTCACCTTAACGACTCATTTAGTTTCACACACATTTTTAAATGTGTCGTAAATCCTTTTTTAATTAAGAGGAGCGAAGCTTTCCTGCCAAATGGGCTGTGATATTTCCACCTGTTTTCAACGCGGTTTCAGTAGATTTTCGGATTTGTTTTCCTTAAAAAACAAGTGTAAATATCCCGAGGCAAATATAAAAATCTAAAAAAAGTAAAAAATCCCAAAATGGAAGGGGGTTTATTAACACCGATAAAATTATCTTTTTGATCATCTGCTCACATAGAGAGAAAAAAAATCTAAATTAAATGTATTTTTTTGCAGTGTGGAATGAGTGCCCTCAGAGAGGGAGGGAAGAGAGAGAGAGGGAGTGATAGATTGGGACAAGTGGGGCTAAAGGAACCAGAAGAAAAGAGCAAAGCACAGAGGAGCAGAGGGGAATTGGTGGGGAGGAAAACGGGGTCCATTTTCATGCAGTGTGGGGATTAGGGGCATGACACCAATCCAAACAAAGCTAAAGACTAGAAAAGGGAGTTAATGGAGCACAGACAGAAAGGCGAGTATATACACACGCACACACACACATCTGGCACTTGGAGTTGAACATAGTTGCTTTGGGTCACGACAATGAGGAAAAAAAGTGGAAAAAGGAGGAGGAAGGTTGAAAGACAGGACTGAATGTGAAAGAAAATAGAAAATCTGAGATCAATTAGACATTTTAGGATGCAGTATTGTACAGAGAGGCTGGTTAAGGGGCAAACATGTCACCACTAGTGGTATGTCTCCTTATGAATGCATCACCTTATGTCTTCAGCATGTGAGTCTGTCTTTGAAGCTGCGATGATGAGTGATGAAACGATAAGGTTGCCCTTTGAGACATCCTCTCTCAGAGAGAAACGTGTATCTGAAGATGCAGAGATACAGCAGTCGTCCAAAGAGAGAGCGGAGATATGTGTGCGGCGATAACGGGTGTACAGAAAAGATCGCCCCCTTATCGTTTAGGGAAGGTTGAGAGATGAGAGCCTGTGTCTCTGCTCCGTATCTGTGAAGACTGACACACCTGTCCAGCAACATCCTCTCTATTCTTGATCTTTCACTTCCATGCACCTCTGCAGTGTTCTTTGCTGCCTGTACAAGAAAAGATCTGCCGTATAACCCTTTAGTGTGTTTGTATGTTCTATTTCTGCAACATTTTAATCTCTCCATTTCTACATAATCTAGTGCACCTCAGAAAAAAACTTCACTCTCCACACTGAAATGACAGCTATAAAAGCAATGTCTTTTGCCTTGGGCGGAATTTAATGCCACATACCATATGAGCCACTAGTAAATGCCTGAGTTGTGCCATCTAGCAGAAACACCTTCTCCCTCTTCACTGGAATGCAGTACAAGAAAACATGCTTTTTGTTATTCCATTCCCATTTCCATTAAAACTGACATTTCATCTAAACTGAACCCTCCAGGGGAAACTAAGAGCAAGGGAGGAGATGAAGCAATAAGTCTGTGTGTGGGTCTGTGTGTGTCCATGTAGATTTGTGTGTCTGTGTTCTTGTATGCATGCCACTGTGTGTTTAGTCTGTATCTGGGCTAGATGGGAGAAGATGATGACCTGAATGTGTATGTAGGCAAATGTTTTGGTGTGTGTATGTGTGTATGTCTGTGTGATATAATGTTTTTAAGAGGCATCATGAGCCAGAGTCTAAGCGCATGTAAGAGCCTGCGTGCGTGCCCTTGGGCCTCACAACCCATCCTGTTCTTCCTCTGGATCAAGAGAAATGTCATTATTTGTAGCCATCAGCGAGAAATCAATGCAATTATGTTTTGAGTCTCCATTCTGCTCTTGCCCTCCAGAGCTTGCCTCTTTTAACCCTTGATAGTGTGATCTCCTTTGATAGAAAATTAATTATTCTGTTTGTGGAGACTCGTGAGCTTGTTCTGCTATTGTCCACAGTGGTGGAGACTCGGGAACTGACACTGAGATAGTATTGGTGTAGGACAAAGGCTTTTGTGCCTCTATTCCTCCAAGGGGGAGTGAGTGACAGGGGTGGAAATGCAACAAATATACACTCGGCCTCATACTCAGACATGCACATATACATTCAGACACACTACTGCAGAACTGTGGAACTAGATGAGGATGAGCTCAGTGGCATCTAATGCAACAAGACAGACTTCTGTTAGCTTCGAGCAAACAAAGCTCAATCTGAAGTTAATCCTCAAAAACACCCTGGAGTTTGTTGGGGCCACTGTGTAGAAACGTGATAGAGACATGCCTCTTCTATATACCTCAGGATGGGATCAGCGGAAGCTAATTTTAAAATAATGAAAAGATTCAAATAGAGCTCACAGGACTTCAGTTTGTTTTGCAGCGGAGTGGGAAGAATATAGATATACAGACAAGCAATACTGAGAGGGAGATATTGATGTGGACATTCTGGCCCACTCAAACAGTAATTAATCATGAAAATTAATAATGAAAACATAACAATGGACTAGTTGTGCATATCAATCATCGCTAAAGTTATATCATATGTCCTTGTCTCCTTGTCCCACCCATAATATAATTTGTGGATTCATACAGAGGAGCATTAACCGCATTGCATTCAAAACATATTGAAACACTTAATGTATAATGACACAGCCTATCGTTGCTTTTGCTAACCAAAAAAAAAAAAGAAATCCCAATTCGATTCAGGCTACAGTACAATGTTTTGGATTTTCTGTCTGTTGTTGAATTGAACATGCTCTGAGGAGAAATGTAAACTGAAATGGGTTTTTGCTTGTCTAACTGTAAACTGTGAAAACTGAGGTGACACACTGAGTACAATATTGCAGCTGTACCATTTGACAGAAACCCCAGACAGAAGATGGAAGCAGATAAAAGTACCAATCAATAAACGAGGAAACTGTGGCAAACCTTATTTGGAGTGGCAGCGAGACTATCTTTGTCACTGCCTGTCATGGTGCAACCAGTCATGCCAATCAGACTGTTTTACTTTCAAGAGAATGAAGATGTACTTTGGCAATGGTCAGTTTATTCTGCTACCACTGAATACTGTGTTTGCAAATAAAAAAGAAAGCCAGGAGCACCGTGAACTCCTCCCGTACCTCTAGATGCCCATCAATAATAGATTTCATGAAAACTGAATGTGGTGTGTAAAATCTGGACACTTCCCAAAAGCATTTTATCCTGATAGATTTTTTTTGCAGCAGTATGCAATAATCTTGATTGGAAAAAAACTGATGCAGTGCACAGTTCAAAACAACAAAGTACACCAGCCAGATGAAGCCAAAACAAAATACAAATAAGTGGGCAATGCATCAATATAGCTCAAGACAAGAATCTTTTAATAATAATTTCCATTAATGATGCAGATTAATGATGCAGATACAAACAACCTCTGAAGTAGTATATATATTTATAACCCAGGTGTTGATTCTTAGAATGTAAACTGGGCATGTACATCATACGATTTCAGGACTTTCACCATTCTTAACTTATTAATTAACAAGAACTTGTGTCAAAGTGAGGGTCCTAAGTTAGAGAGTTATTTGGCATTAATTCATACCAAATGCAGCCCAATGAGATTATCACCAAATCTTTTGTCAGCAAAGAAACAAGAAAAGAAAGCAAAGGTATGTCAGTATCGTGACTACATCACCCAACATGGTCCCAAGGCCTCACAGGAACCACAACATATAGTTTGTGGTAAACAGATCTTTGACTTTCACAAACAGAGTCCAGATGGGGTGCATCTTCTCCTCATCTGTCAAGGGACTGCCTCTTGACATGAAGTCAATCTGTGTCTCCAAACTGGAGTCTTGACACAGTGAAGATAAGCACCCTTACAATTGGCATGTCTCTTTATGAAAGCCAACCTGTTTAGCAAGTCGACAGGATCTTGTTCCTTCCAAGGGCAACACATTCATTGTTGATTTCACAACACTATACCTGCATCAACAAATGGAAACTAAATAATGACACAGATAAATGAACATATTAAATACTTAGTGTGCCAGTGCCAGAAATGGCTTGACCTGTTGCACTACTTTTAATAAGAAGTGTCTCCCATTCAGAAACATGTGTCTGTCAATAATGTTATGTGACATTCTTGGTAGGAACAGATCTCATCTACAGTAACTGGGAATTAGACAGTAAGTGGCAACAAGAACGAGACACTACTACTAAATCATGCCGACCAGCAGCATTTCAAAAAAGGCGAGCTCATGTCACATTATCAGTTGCTGTGGATGTTGACGTAATGTTAGCCTTCAGTCAGCTATCTTTTGTGTTTGCTATCAGGATTAATGTCAGCACTCAACCATCTCAATCTTTCTCTGAATGTGCACTAAATAAATACCACTATGTTATCTGCTGTTTTAGTTTCTCCTCTCAATCTAAATCCAGACAATGAACAGTACTTTAGTGAACAAGTGAGCTTCTGAATGATTTGCTGCTCTGCCGTGAAGAAAGCCGGTAGCTGGGGTAATGCTAGGTGAGCAGAAGCGACAGAGACAGAGTAGTTCTATTCAAACAGGCAGAGTTTGGAAATGATAAGTGGATTTACTGAGGAGAAGCGGCCTGTTGCATTATGGCAGAGCAGAGTGATATGGATGCGATGTGTTTGAACAAGAGTGCCTTTTCAGCTAGACATGCAATGATGGCAATTTTCTTGGCCGACTCAGATTTCTGATCTTTTAAATGACTAACCTGCCGATTCCAATTTCTTTCTTTAACTATAATTGACTGCGTATACAAAAACACTTTTGTAACTTTTAATGGAAAATTGAATTCAAATGTATGTTTGTAATAAAACATTGACTTAAACAATATTTTGATTGAAGGGTTGCAGGAATTTCTCTCACTCAAACAAAAAAGTGTTTCAGGTTAGGCTACTGGATAGTTTTTTTTTTATAGAAAATAAAATAAAATGAATAAAAGTTCCAGCTTTGTTTTATTAAGCAGCTGATCAGTGCATATGAGAATGAAAATAATACATGTAACGACACAACAAAGGTAGGTAGTTTTACACTTCACTCGAGAAAATGTTGACTGTTTGTTGTCACTTGTCTATAAGTGCAAATATTCCCTCCTGAATGTTTTGCAGTGAACTCCAGTTGGTTCCCAAGAGCCTCTATTCTTGAGCAACAGGTGGGGTGAAGCCAGAACAGCTGGACAACCAGTGGTGGGTGACGTCTAAGCCAAGCTCTTGATTCTTCCAGCTATTGCTACTGAGATTCTTCTGAGAAGAAGTATGACAAAACAGCTGGGCACCAAGTAGCTGTTGTTTGTCTTTGTGTTTAAGGGCAATCATATCAAACCACACTGCATTGACTCTCATAGTGGGTAGGGTCATGACATGACAGCTTATTGTAGCAACAGCTCTTGTGGGATATTCACTATACGGGTTGCTCAATTAAGACTGTGAAACAGAGTCGATGCTTTGTCTTTCGACAGCAGTGACACACAACTGCAGGCTGTTGGGCAGTGTTGCTAACCGATGCTTCTTATAGGAATATATTCCTTGACAACTAGCAAAAATGTCTCCACATACAGACCATGGAGATCTCATCTAGAAGGTCATTCTACCACCACGTCTTTGTAAATTACACTCTGTCAGAAAAGTCAGGTTAAGTATCACAGAGGATGGAGGTGTGAGCTGCACATTGGCTCAGTTTAAGAGGAGGGACTCTGACTGAACACAGATGAGGTGCTGTACCTGTCAACAGCAATGAGTAGAGTATATTTGTACCTCTATATTTGACATCTCTTGCTATGACATGTTAACATTCATGTTGGAACCAACAGAGTAGCTTGTTTTGCTCAACATTCACAAGAATAATGTTCAAAATCATGTGTCTCGCTGTATAAGTAAGAGCAATACTTCTCCCACGTCTGACATATCTGAAACATCTCCATTAAGCTGTTTCCACAGACAGCAATATTAGACGACGCTACTACTTTTTCTGTGTTCACATCTCACTCAGATACTGTTGTACATTCAGTCTCTGGGTGGAAGTTCTTATCCACAGACTACACAGTGAAAGCTCTCTTCAAATTCAGCTGGAGGAAGAAACTGGGTAAAGGTACATAAAGATCCCGAGGCTAAGTGATAAAAGTAGACACTCACAGTGTGAAATATAATCCAAAAAAACTTAGCCAACTGAAAAAAAAGAGGATGAAAAATGAATTAATTGCTCAAAGAAATAATAAAAAATATACAAATACTTGTGAGCTACCTCTTCTAAAATGTGAGAATGAAGTTGAATTTATGGACATTTTTTGATTAACAGGGTAGTCCATAAGTTTGATGTTTTAAGTTGTTTGTGGACTACAACACAACAAGGTTACAGGTGGTGTTTCCAGTTGGTTGTTTGTTTCACTAAAGGCCAGGGAGAGCTATCTCATTTATTTATGTGTATACAGATGCTTCATTATTCATAACCACATGCTACCTTATAAAATCAAAATGAGAGAACACTACAGAAGCTTGTAGGTGTGCAGTACTACAGTGCACTTGCAGGTGCAATGACATATATAGATGTTGATCCTGAGATAAAGTCAGACAGCTTTAGATAGCAGAAGTGTTACACAGTGCAGGGCAGCTAGCTTAGCAATGGTTGAGTTTATTGAATGGAGCAGAGCACCTTGCCAATGTGGTCCTTTCAGCATAATAACTATTGATTTATTTTTTTAAGATCCTGCTAACACAGTTTCCTTCTACAGCAGACTCTTCTGTCCCTGTCACTTATGTTTCAGCGTCTTGACATTTGGCTGTTTGGTGGAATCCATTGTACAGTGACTGCTTTGAATCCAAGCTCAGCACATGCTCCGTTTTCCTTGAAGGGGGAAAAAACCAAAACAATCTATTTCTCAAGCCTACACTGGGTGAGTGAGTGATACTGAAAAGATATATTTTTGGTGGAGTATAACTTTACTTATTGGCACATGTCCAGTTGTGGTATTCATTCATTTAAAACATCTATAATTGATATTTTTATAATAACAATGTATCAAAAGATACGTTTGATGTGTGAAGGCTCTCTTGTAGTGATGAACAGACAATTATCACCCAAATCTGCAGCACACAGCTATATAGCAAGTTCAATTTGATTGTTCAGCTGTGAGACCTGTAACTTCATTAACTGGGTTGACTTTCACTGCTTTCATAACATTGTTTTTGGCTGCAGCAGTCAACAGCAAAAAACCCACTTTACACTACTTGCTCACCTCCAAACGGCTGACACCACTTGCTGGTGAACATAATGGAGCGTTGGACAGAAACAAAGAGAGTCCAAATGAACGATAATGTATGTCACATGCTGGAATGTGTAAATAAGTGACTGTTTGCTAACAAATTCGCCACGGTGATGAGGTGTCAGTGTTTTATTCACAAGTTGTCTGCCAAATAGCCACAGAAAGCAGTTATTGTGCTTGTCCTAACTAACCTAACCCAAAATATCCACAGGTCTCACTTGAAATAGTTTTGGCACTTTTCTAATATGTCCAGTACAGTCTGTATTATAATCTGCATTATGTTTGAACTGCAAACACAATGCACCGATGGGAGTTAGAGACTTGAGACATAGTTCTCACCTTTGCAACAAGGATGAAGTCTTCATTGACTTTGCATCCACATTGGGATAGATCTTATTTTTATATTAATTATATAATGTTAAAGGTTCTTTAAGACATACAGTATGTCCTATAGTAGATTTTGTGGACATTCTAATTTCACTTTAATCTCTCATCAAATCTGTTCTACTCATACATAAACATTCTTATACGCCTGCCACTGTTATTTAATGATATAAAAATATACACAAGTACGGTTGTGAATGTTGTCATTACGTCTGCACTATAAATGGTGTATCATTATTTTTCATTAAAAAAAGTAAGATTGTTACTGATAATCACATTTCCAACAATTAACATCCACCAGACATTTATCCCATCATCATACCATTAAATGAGTTCTAGTGCTTCATTATGAAGTAATAGCTAAGATTCACATTGCTTATCACACAAAACAAAACAGAGGAAGGGCGGTGATGGAGAAGTGAGACTGAAAAACTGCAGACTGACAAAGAACAGGGTGTACAAGAGGAGAGTGAAAGGACTCTGTATACTGCTGAGTGTGAGTGGCAGTCAGAGTTCAGGTCGTTCAGTGAACCCTTAATGGAGGGTAAATTAGTGGACTGAGGGGTCAGCTAATTAAGGGTGACTCAGACTAGCATAATTCTACCCCAATAATTCAACCTCTTTAGTAAATTATTCATTAAAAACCTTCATGCAGCTACCCCCCACTAGTGAGAGCGTAGCAACACACATAGAACTGCACTTGCACATGTACACACATACACCCATACTAGTGCTGGAAAGTAGCCAGATCTTACTGGGTGGAGTCACTGTGAGTTCAAGGGTATTACCACCTAAAAAAAGAATTAAAAAAAAGACTCATATAGAGTGTAGTGCCTATCATGTGTGTACCTTTGGTCTGTAACCTCGTCTTTTCCTTTAGTCTAATTCCTAAAGGCAAAATTAATTATTTGACCTTTCCTCTTAAAATAAAAAAAAATAAAACATGTTATCTACAGAAACAAAGGTATCTCCATGGAAGGAATAATACATAATAAACAACATTTCAAAAATAACATTTGTTGAGACTATTAGGTTGTGATTTTTTTTTTTTATGTATTTTGAAAAGGTAGCCATTGCTTTACTTTGAAAACATGTATCTATTATTTGAGTATGTATTCCATATATATATATATATATATATATATATATATCATTCATAATCCGTCCAGTATAATGTGAAAACTTACAATAAATATTGTTGAAATAAACTCAGCTGTCCTTTCTTTAACTTGACAGTCAGTCATGCAGACGTTGGAATAACCACTACGCTACGGAATGCATTGTGTGCTTTTATCTGTTTCAAGGCAAGATGGAGCGTGTTGAAAAAGTAAATCAGTTTCATGATATGATAATGCCATGGTTAAGGTTTAGGTAGATTTAGGAACAGTCACGTTGGTACTTTAAAGCTAGAAAACATCTTAATACTTTGTTAAGTTTAAGTGACCTCTATCAACATTGTTACAATAAAAGGTCGGAACAATCGTGGTCAAAACATTCTTGGTTTACTCAACAAACTTACTAATTCGACTGTATCTCATGTTTAGTACTTAGTACTGTTTTGGCTCCAGATGCAGTTCATAAACTTTAAAGCATTTTTTATTATGTGTGATTATGTTCTCTCTGAATGCTGCCTAATTTTATTAGTGAAACTTACTGGGGGTGTTACACAACCAGAAACTGCACATTATTCAGAAGAGGAAACAGCCAAAACCAACCTCTGTTCATCGCTGAGTTTTTACTCCCAGATCACTGTATAAGTGTGTTCCAACACATTTCCAGCCCTGACACTAACAAACACACATGATGGTGATGAGTCTAAAACTGTTCTTACATCACAACAACCTCAGCACAACATCTGGTACTGTAGATTCAAAAGTGTTGAAAAGAATCATGAACTAGAGAAAACTACTTAAAATTCTACCCTCATTACACCTCAAACATTATATTAACAGCATCAGATTCTGTAGCTTCACTTTTATTTGACAGCGCTGGCAAAGCGGGGCTCCCACATCGCCACTCGCATTCGCTCTCCCTCTTTCTCATTTTCCCCCAACATGTTGCCTCAGATAAGTAATGTAATCTTGGAAAAGGTTACGTCTCTAAAACAGGGTAATCATATTAAAAGCTAATGGATACATAAAATCAAGAGCTCATAGGTGATGATTAATCAACTGTTGAAATGCACTGGGTTTAAATCAGTTTAGACTGAATTATTCCCCAACCAGCCACTGTTCTTCTCCTCTGGGCAATTTAGTGAGAAAATACAATTATGGCCTATGAGTTACAGCTCACTGGTTCATCTCACCTCTGTGTGTTCCACTAGTGTGCCGAATCAGGCCTGTATGACTCAGTATGGGTTTACCACAGCCCTGGCTCAGTGCTGACATGATTAAAAAGAAAAATGTATATATTTATCAAACCCTGTGATGGAACCTTTGAAGCAATGCGTGTACATTAAAGTGTAGTGAATGAGTGATTAAACACAATTTATTTCATGTCATTTTTCTAACCAGGCCTTTCATGTCCATATCTTGTCACTCAGGTTAAGACAGTCCCTGCTGAATGGGAGACTTGAAACTATACTTTTGGAGGCATGATAAAGGAAGCTAGCTGGGTCCTTTTTTATGGTGCTCTGGGCTCGCCTTTTTTTAGCATGTGCTGCATAGTTTGAGGGCTGGAGGGGTTCCTCTGTCCTAATCTGACTTGAACAAAGTCTCCCAACATAAAGCCACACATTTCATCCTTAGTTTCCCATTACCCACTCGCCAGAGATGTGTTCCTCTGGGCTTTACTGCAGAGTGGGTCAACATGTAGAGTTTTGCCCCAGGACAAGCTATATATATATATATTAGGGCTGTCAATCGATTAAAAAAAATTAACTAATTAATCGCAAAAAATTCTGTAATTAATCGTGATTAATCGCGATTAATCTATCAATAAATGTATCAATAAATTAAATGCATTTTTCTGAGACTGAAGCTTATAATGAATATTTATTTATGTAAAATGATCAAATTAATGTAGAATAAACTCAGATAAAGTATATTTAAATTCATTCATGTTATTGGCTTAAGGTGCACATATGCACAGTGCAAACAGAAAAAAGCCAGAATGAGGAAATATACTGACGAGTGCCACACTCCTGTAGTGTAGACTGGGTGTTTTGCTTTGAGGTGATATGTTAAAGTCGTGTTACTTCTGTGGAATTTAAATTCGGCTTTGCAAACTGTGCAAATTGCCTTGTTTTTGTCCAACGAGCCGTCGGGCAACTTTTTAAAATGAAATGTTCCTCCTAAAAGTCCGTCCTTATCCATCTTTACACCACAGACTCTCCTTTAGTTAGGATAGATCATAGACATATATACAGACTCTCCTTTAGTTAGGATAGATCATAGACATATATACACAGACTCTCCTTTAGTTAGGATAGATCATAGACATATATGCACAGACGCCTCACTGAGCAGGTTGGTCCGTTGCTGCGATACGTTAACGTGTCCGCCATATTGGATGTGGCAGATCTGCCCGTAAACTAAAACAAGCAAGGCCGGTTTTAGCTGTGGGCAATGTGGGCGACCGCCCAGGGCGCAGTCTCCATGAGGGCTTTAAGTTAATGCCTCTTATACACCCATTCACACACACACACACACTAATATATCTGGGAAACAAAGCTCTACTTTGCCACATCCAAAATGGCGGCCGCCACCGGAAGTAAACAAAACCGCGTTAATTGCGTTAATTTTTTTTAACGCGTTAATTCTTTAAAATTAATCGACAAAAAAAAAAAAAAAATAAATAAATAAATATATATATATATATGTGTGTGTGTGTGTGTGTGTGTGTGTATGTGTATGTGTGTGTGCATATAGTATAAAGAAATACAACAAAATTACAGGGCTGAAAGTATGTATGTATATACATTGAGTAACCCAAGGAGAAGAGGCATTTCTACATAAATCCTTTAACTATAAATCCTCACAACAGCCTTACACTGGCTGACCATTGCAAATGTCTACATCAGTACTACAGTGGCCATTACAGATTTTGTGTCTGAAGTGTTGTAAATCCAAATTAAACTTGTAATAAATTAAGACTTGAGCGCTAAAACAGTCAATCTTTTCATCAACAGCAGTTTTTGAGCTGTTCTTGAGTGAGACACTGCCTGCATTTTTAGTCACAAAACCGCAATCAAATCATTAAAATAGCAAATATAAAAGACATATATGCGAATGAAATCTTTAAAGAAAGTTCTGTCTTTTAACTGGCTAGTTGGACACAACCTACTCGATCAAGGGTGTCAAACAATCATTTTTCAGAAAAAAAGCACTGCTTTTCTGGATTTATTACTGGACAAAGAAAGAAGTAAAATACTATAGTTATGTTGAGTGCCAGAATGTCTTTGTAGATTCACAGTGATGTAAATTGTAGCACACATGTAGACTGATGTTGATGAGGCTGTTGATCATCTCTTTTATAAATTAATGGGAATTATTTGTGAATGTTGTAAGAATACTTCTACACTAAAATAAAATAAAATAAAATAAAATAAAATAAAATAAAATAAACAATTAACATTTGGAGGTGCTGTTATTTATAGGTCATTATGCAGTGGTTTTACTGGTCTAACCCACTTGAGATCAAGTTGGGCTGCATGTGGTTCTTGAATTAAATTGAGTTTGACACTCCTGTTCTACATAATAGGTCATGTTCTACTCTCTTAAATAGAAACTCAGTCTTCAATCCAATGGTCTAAGGATAGGGGGTGTTGAATGCTGTACAGGCTGTAAAGCTGCTTGAGGCAAAGTGGTGATATTAACAATATAAATAAAATTGACTTGACTTGAGTAATCTGCACTTTGATCCAGATATGCATCAAAATACAAACAACTTTTTTTTTGGAATACCTTCTGGTTATATTGGCTTTTACATAAATGAGCAGTACAAAATAAGCACAGCCTCTATGCAGGGGCCATTTAAATGTCTCATGTTGCTGAAGCCGCATCAGATTGTGCAGGATCACTTGGAAGTCATATGACATCTATAGTAGCTTCTATATTTGTCATCCAACTGTGTTATTAAATTGATACAGATAGGATCATTATTCATGTGTGGTATTTTATGGACAGTAATTAAGTAACTGGGAAGGCTGCTGCTTTGTATACAGTATGTATTAAAAAGCTAGTTTGTATTTTTACTCAGGTATTACTAACTTGCTCTTGAAAGCGAGGATGGCTCTAACATTTTCCAGGAGCAGGGCACTGAGATGATTTGTTAAAGAATTAATGAAAGCTAGACAGACTGTCTGGCATTCATACACTGTACAGAGTATCACAAACCTTAAAAACCAAAAAAAAAAAAAAAAACTTTAAGGTAGCACCTCTCCGTTCCCTCACCATATTTATTTGCTCATCTGTCTCTGGCAAACTCTTTTCATCATGCCCAAAACTACAGGATGCGTCACGCCTGTTCTCGTCTGCTCAAGAACGAATAGAGCAGTGAATAGGCCAGGGCTGGACTCCTGTAGTATGATTATGTGTACGTCTGTGTGCATATGACTGTGTGTGTAAATCACACTTGCTGTTTATTGGTTGGTACTTGTCTATAAATGTGTTTCTGGGAGAGTGTGTGCTCGAGTGTGTACTCATTCTGTCATTCTGGTTCCCGTTCTCTCAGATGCCCACTGAGAGAAGCAAATCCACTCAGAGAAACAAATAGTCCCCCTGTTGTGAGCGTGAAGTGGCCATAAAGAGAAAAAGGGCCGAGTGAGAAACAAAGGAGAGAGAAAAAGACAGAGAAGGTGTGAGTTAGGCCAGGTACAATGTGTACTCGTCCTCACTCTCTTCCTTCATCAATCTCTCCTTGCTTTTCTAGTCTACACCTGAACAGTCACTTCTTTTTGCCTTTACCTCTTGGCCTCATTTGCATGCCTTTTCATGGGAAAACATCCCCACGTTTGACAGTTGAAATGAATTTCAGTATCGCTGAATATACTTGTGACAGTGAATTCAACAGCAGTTTGCTGAGGAAGGATCTTGCTTTGGAATCCATTTATCCTTGAGAAAACCTTATAACTCAGCTCCAGCTTGCTTTGAAACACAGATAATAGCACGCAATGTTGAGTTAGGGGGTTTCTGCTTTGGCTTACAGTTTAGCCCTGCTGCTGTTATTACTGTGGTCAGTCCCTTTGTACTTGGATCCATATTCAAATATTGGGGATTTATGGGTATTGATGTTTTTAACCTCATTCTGCTGACATGTTAGAATTCAAAATAGCATTCCTGGGTAATGGCAAAGCAGTGATGCAGAGGCATATTTTATGGATACTGTTTGAATGTCAAACTGAGAAAACCACTAGCACAGCACAAGAGACAAAAGCATAGATGGGAAGCGAGGGGGAGAGGCACGAGTAAAACACTGAGAAAGGGAGGCGGTGAGGGGGGAAAAAAAGACAGAGAAAGACAAAAACAAAGAAAGAAATGAAGCTCGAGCAGTTTAAGGAAGCACTGCTGTGTCTGAGCTTCATAGGCATGTATAAGCTTGATTCATGCAAATCAATGAGGTTGTCAGCGTCTAAGACATGGCTACAATGGTCCTTTTATGCTGGCTAAAGCTCAGCACTCTTCTTGATTGCTACAGGGCAATAATTATTGAACATATCCGGCAAATACGGCACGTCTCTGGTTACAGAAACTGTCAACTCCCGCTTTTAAATGACAGTGGCTCGATAATACTGGAATATCAAATAAAAAAGACCTAGCTTTGCCTCATCTCGCACATGTGCACACACACTCCCTTCCCTCTCATTGACTCTTATTTTGAATTCTATTCTGTCAGCTCTCTGAGCATGGCTAAACACCAGCAAATGAATTCAGTAGGTGATGATGTGTGTCGGGTACTGCATGTAATAATGCATATTAAAATTCCATAATTGGAGTCTAATTAGAGAGGTAATAAAGTCTACTCAAAACTCGAATGCAGAAGCAGAAGTCTAACTTTTCTCCAATGAGGTGCTTGAAGGTAGAAGAATAAGGTGCTTTGACTATGCTGCCATGGTGACAACAGCTCACCTTAGATCAAATTTTACTTTGGATGTTACTGTGCTAGAGGTGAGCGCTCAGTTTTGAGAAGACTTTGTTCTGCTTCCAGAAAGGAGAGCGTAGCCGTCAACAGACCTTGCAATAACTGATGTAGAATGACCCAAGGTAACCGCGATCTGTCTACCTGCCATCACATCAGAGTATTGTGACTATACAGACTAAACTACAGAATAAACTAAACATTCATGACAGATGTATTTTATTTAAATGTGTCATAATCAGTCATAAAAGCCGGGGATGATCACAGGCCATCCGGCTGCTCCTGATAAAGTGTTTTCTTTTCTTCTTTAAATGCATCATTAGCACTAGACATAGCAGTAACACCGCGCACACAGGAGCCACATCCTTATGAAAAGATACATTTTTCCATCCTAAACAAATGTGAAACTAATGGAGTGACGCTCGCAGTGTTTCGGACGTGCACGGACTGTACACCTCATATACTACTCAGCTCAGTTTCATCCTGTCAGCAGTAAAACGCTAACACCTTCTGCACCATGTCCCAGATTTAGACAATTTGCATAAACTGCCATCTTAAATTATTCACAGCTGCTGTCTTGGCTTTTCTGACTAATTATATTTTGAGCTCCTTTGCTTTCTTTCTACCATTTAGACAAACCCAACACAATACACCACAACTGATGTACATGCATGTGATGTGCATGCAGGTACAGAACCACAATGACCATCAATGGTCACCTGTCTTGATCTGACTGATTGGTTGGTTTGATATTATCTATTAGCTTTTTTACAGGTCCTCGCTTAGTTACCTAACATTTAGTGGATAACAGGTCTAAGACTGAGCTTTATGATTGATTCAACTGATTTAATCTATCTACTTTGCATTGTACTGGCATGTTTTTGTTGAAGGGCAATTACAAATATGAGATTTTGGCATGAAGGCATTAAGAACCAGCAAAAACACTCCTTTGAGTGAACTTTCCTTCAATATTTTTGGAAGGCCTCAGTCAAACCTTGAAAGCTGGCAACCTTTTGTTACAGTATCTTTGACAAAAAAGGTACATCACTTTTTAGGAGTTACAGTTTAGTATGCCAGACATCACTAGAAATGTTTCTAAAATTCAATTAGTTAGTTTATAATAGCAGCATTCATTTGCAGGTTTTATCTCCCATACAGCCTTACCTCTTTTTTTTCCCTTCTACCTAAAGCTCACTAGCAGACAACCTGCACTTTCTCTTCTGTAAATAATTCCAGCACCGAGTCTTAATTAAGAATAGTGCATCTAAAATAACTCTGTGCTCATTTACCTCTTCAGTATTCGTAAACAGCTTACTTAACTGAAAACATGCGGCGATGCAAAAGTTTGTGACTCTAAAGGTAATTTGCAGTAAGTAAGTAAATCAACCCTGGAGTTTGAGTGAACACAAACACAGACACACAAACTATACACACAGGTGCCTTTGCATTATCCACACATGCATTGTACTTTGATCAATCAAACCATGCTACTATAGCTGATAGTCGTCCGCAATTGTATTCTATCTAGACCTAAAGCTTTTCCTCTCAACTCACTGATTTTTCCATTATCAACTAATCTGAGTTCAGTAGTTGAACTCAACAGAACTTGACAATTGCTTAATTACTATTAGGTCCTCCTCATCCCTCGAAGCAAATACTGATTTATACTTTCAAAGCATTAAATATCTCGTTCTTCCTTCCTGCCAATTTTCTTACCTCTTTCCTGTCCCCGTCCCTTGTGTGTTTGTGTGTATGTATACATTTTTATATTGTATTCCATAATGTGAATATAGTGATGCGTCAGCGACAAATGTACCGCTGAAGGGCATTAGTCATCATCTCCTGAAAGCCACATATAAATGCTGCCAAGAAGATAATCACACTGTTGTTTCAGAGGCTGCAACCACACGTATAACGCACACACTTAATCACACATAATAGACATATGGTGGCACATAGGCCTGTTTCTGAACCACCGGAAAGCCTTTTAGTCCAAGTTGAGTTCCTTCAATAAAATAACAGAAAAACAGAAAAATTGTTCACATAGCAGCTCTTAAAATTTCTCCACTTACTACATATTTTGACTTTCATCGCGGCTTTATCTTTATACTTACATACTGACACAATATTACATATTGAGGTCATTCTATTTTGAAATCTCTCACTCAACTGAACACTCACAAATGCATACCAAGAATTTGATCTTCTCAATGGACTCTTTCTGAGCACAGACTACATGAAAAAAAATTGGAGAAGATACGGCTTGTAGAAACGAAAATGAAATGAAAATGCTGATGTTTATTCTTGCACACAGAACAAGCCCCATCCTCTCTCTTCATTTTCCTATTTCCTCAATCTGTCTCTCTCCAGTCATTGTTACCTAGGGAGCTGTTTTGCTGAATAACTATTTACACATTAACATATTCTATTGCCTGCTTACCTGCTTTGTTATGCAGGAGCCAAGCACTGGCATTAAATATTAAACTTAAGTGCCAAGGAGAGACGATATGTCACCTTTCTAACTGTAGATATGGCTGAATTTCTTTTTTGCATGGGCAGTATTTTATGCATCTCCAGTGTATATAAATATTAGAGCGGAATAAAGGGCAGTTAGAAGAGGTGTGAGTGAAAGCAGAGCGTTAAATCACCTTCATAAATCATACTGTTTACCATTGATGACATATCTCATTCATCAGTCTGAAACCATCAGTTGATGCAAAATATGTCTGGGCCTGATGATGAAGCTGCTGATGTCTGAGGCAACAATAACCTTGTGTGACTGAGTATGAGTGAGTGTGTAATGTGTTTGGACAGAGCTGTGGTCCCTGGTGGTTACAGTTGGTAGGTAGGCTACATTTTTCCAAACTGTAACTTTGTTTGGAACAAATTGTATGTTTCTGACACTGATGTGATACCAAATAATAAAACACTTTTCTTTATAAGGCCTTTCTGGAGCTGAAAAACCTGTACACAATTTATTGATTTTGCAGGATTACTCAGTTTTTTTCTTTTAACTGATGTTTTTGCAAAGGTTTGTGTGACTGAAGTCTGACCAGCAGACTTTTCTATAACGGAAGGAATCTGTGGACACGCTGTCACTTTGTCAGCTGCAGCGAAGGTTATACTGTAAACATCCTTTCACTCTACAGTATGTGCGAGAGCCGTTTTGCAGCCCCTCTGTTGTCCTTGTGTCACAACATTTGTGAGAAATATGCTGGATTTATGTCTGCCTGCATTTTTTCAAAGGCTCAGGACATCTGCTGTGACTGTACTGGCAGCAGACGGATGGGTAGTGTAGCACGTAATGACAAACATTCATGCCTTCTGTAAAGTCACATGATCATAATACTTGATATTAATACTCAGTTTGTCTGACATAGGTTCCTGAGTTACTCTCACTGACCCACAGTTCTATGACTATTATTGGTTTCCTCACTCATGACTAAATGACAGCTTGGCATGACAGCTGATGTTACATGTTGTCATTGTTCACTTTGACTGTTGGCCAGAGCCAAACCCTTGAGACTCCTGGTTATCCCTTGTGGACACACAGAGATGTCTGTAAATGAAATAGAGAGGGAATTCTGGTTACATACGAAACATGACAGCAGAAAATCACATTGTCAGTGTCAGAAAAGAGGGAATTGGAAACTACTAAGAATGACAAAGCCCACAATTACACACACACACACATTACACACACACACACACACACACACACACACACACAACACACACACACACACACACACACACACACACACACACACACACACACACACACACACAATTATCCAATTATCATATATCTTCATACATCAAAAAGGCTAATAATAATAATATTAATAATATACACATACAACTTTAGGGGGCCCAATATCAGCCCTTGTGGGACTCCACATTTCCGTTCCACATTTTTCTGAATCCATCAGATTCAGTTTAAGATTCTGTTTAAATAACTACTCAATCACTTGAGAACTACACCTTCCATGCCAAATACCTGTAGTTTAGTAATTGGATTAATAAATCGTATACAAGATTTTTTTGGATTATTATTAATAAATAACCCTTGTGTATTTGCTTTTCCATTTAGGTCTAGTAATGTTAAAGATCTGTTTATTCTAAATCACTACTAATACGTACATTTTTTTTTTCTTTTCTGAAAAGTTTTCTCCTTATTAAATGAAACAATTCTTCAATGATATGACAACTGAGAATGTGAGGACACAGGCCTAATTAGTACACTCTTGTTTATCTCCATTTTCATATTTGGGATGACTAGTTTTACACTATTTTTGAGTAAGAGATTTTATAATATGACTCTCTCCAGTCCAATATACATATGCTTCATACTTTAATACAATAATTTGCCACACAATACAAATTTTCATCATTAACAAAACGATGAGGAAAATACAGGACAGGAATTTATTTTTTAATTACACTATTGAGAACTCGTGGAGCCTTAATGCTATTTTCATTTTCCTTTAGTACTCTTAGCTTATACTGTAAGAACTTATTTTTATATGACTTAGTTATATTTCATGAAATTACTTTTTTGCACCCCCTTATCGGAGGCTAAATACATTTTCTACCACACAGCTTTATAGGAATTGTCCTATAATGCCATGTGGGTGTGTATATTTCCATGTGCTGCCTGACTCCAAGTTTGGTGTCTTAACTAGAATCTCCATGTTCATCCTGAACTCCTGTAGTCCATCTGCTGCGGCTTGAGGGATAACGAACATCTTTCTTTTCCAATCCTTCCTAAATATTTTCAGTCTGGCAGGGAAAAGAATGTGTGTCTTGACTGGTTATCTGTCAAGAAGCTATTTCCATATTTTCTTGTACTTTGTGCATTAAAAAAAAAAAACATGGTTGTGAAATGTTTCAAAATAAATCAATCAATCACTCACCTGAACTTTTCTCTTTGCCCAAGCAGTATGAAGCACTCTTTCTTTTATGTACTGCTTTACAAACTAGAATCAACCTGGAATATTTTATGTCACCTTCTTGATGTGCGATATACATGTTAAGTGCACCTCTTATTTTTATTTAGCGTATCAGTCTCTCCACAAATTCTGTCATATCATGACTGACACAATTTTCAGGCACAGGGCAAACTTTCAACATCATCACATTTTACTTCCCGACTTCCCGACTCTGCTGCTGATGAGCTTGTACCATAGGCTTACTGATCGATTGAGTCAATCCATGATCTTTTATTTCTGCAATCCTTGATTCTGCTGCATTCTTTCAGGTTTTTTTCTGTCTAGCTCTTTGTGTAGTTAATTTACTTCCTACTTGAAAGTTCACACATTTACTGAAGTTTCCATTCAGCATTCTCTGATCTCTTTCAACATTTCAGCAGTTGCCAACACGCCTTCCATATTTTCAGCAGGTTGATTGTTTACTTTCAGTTGATTGTTAAAGCAAAGCTCCCTTTATTTAGGAGAATTTATTGCCACACGACATTCCTTCTTTTTTTCCCATCACTCAAGTTTCTCTTCATTAAGTTGCAACGCTTTACTTTAGTAGCACTTCAGTGATGCATGATGTAACACATGCCAAAATAAATCATGTCAACTGCATGCTTTGGCTTTATAATGTATCAGTTCTACTATAAATAGGAGTGTCAGTTATAGTTGACTTTCATCACCAAAATGTTGATGCTGATTTCTACAGTGATCATACCATGCTGTGTTGCCTCATGCAAAAGATGGGAGATAATTTAAAGAGCGAGAGGAGGGAAATGAAAATAAAACGAACATTGTAATACCCCTAGTTTCCTAGCTAATGACTATGCTGAATGTGGTTACTCCAGGGAGTCTTTCTAACCTTTAGTCCTTGCTAAATAATAGCTCTAACATCAGCTAGTTCCAACTCTGTAATCTAAATATAATTGGAGCGGGAGCACCACTTCCTTAGCAGGGAATATGGGTCTTTATAGCTAGTATCTTCAAATTAAACCCTGCATATCTGATCAGCATCGCCTCAAATGCTCATGAGGCTGTGATAGTATCTGTGGGATCTTGTCACTTCAGTCCGTCTATGAAGAGACACAGGCATTTTACGTTCGCCTGCACTATTATGCATCTCACTGAGCAGGATTATAGGTGCAGCTGGCACTTAGAAATGCATCCTGCTACCATTTTTTTGTGTGTGTTCGGCTCTCGCATTGCATCTTCATTAGAGAGTTTATCTACCTGCTATATGTGTATTCAGATATGTGCAATCATTATTTGTTGTTAATGGAAAAACAACAGTTTTTTTCCAACTACTTCCAGATAAAAGCATTGACAAATATTGATTATTATTGATATTGAAAATTATCGGAATACAACAGCCTGACATTTCAGCATCCAAAGTAAAAGTCATACAAAAGAGTCATACTGCCATGGCCGTAAGCATGTAAAGCATTTGGTGGATTGTTGGCACTTTAGATAAAGGTGATGGGTGAATACCAGTCAGTAAATGCACGCTGATGCTAAGTATTGCTCCTACAGATGAAACAGCCTTCGAAATCATAACAGTGAGGCTGCTGCTGCCATTTCATGAAGAGCTCCTCTGTTGTTTGCTGTGATAAAAACAAACACGTGCAAAAAACAAAACAAAACACAGATTGTACGCAGACATAGGGCAACACAACAAGGTGTTACTTTTGACACATTTATAACAGGATATATAAAGAAAGGAAATGGATGTTTTGTATTGAGGCAGCTGTTAATTACTGCTTACACATTGTCTGTATGTATTTTCACAAACTACATCCATCTGTCATTTTATCGTTTCAGCTAACGATGCAAATGGATATGCAGCCTGTCAAAACAAGCCACAACAAGGCCATGGAATCAGCTTTACTCAGCTCATCATGTACCTAACCACCTAGGCTACAATTTCCCTCAACCAGTTCTCTCCTCAGTCCAGAATCAATGGCTGTCTTGACTTTACACTCCTGTTAGCATTGACATTTGTTGGCCCTTACTTGCTTTGCCATTTTCTCTGGGGAGCTCACTAACACAGGAGACAGAAGGGATGAGGGAAGCAGAAGAAGAAGAAGAGAGGGATAGCCAAGTAGGATGGAAGATGAGGCTATTCATTTTAAATAAATAAACCATTTTATTCTTACCTGGTTTTGTGGAAGTCAGAACGGTGCAGGAAAGACATGTAGAGAGGAGAGAAGAAAGAGTTTATGTTAGGAAAACGTTTAAGTACAGAAAAACACATTAAACATATCGACATATGTCATTGTGTTATAGCTTTAGTTATAAATATAGGTATGACTCAGTTTTGTTAGATTTCTTCCTTTTCTCTGCTGAAAGTTGCAATGGCAGCTGAACGTTGGCAACATCAATACTGCAAGAGATCAAGCCCTGTGTTTAAAGTTTTCTATCTTCTCTGTTGTTATTCTCTCTCTCTCTCTCTCTCTCTCTCTCTCACACACACACACACACACACACACACACACACACACACATATATATACCGGGAATGGTGTCACACCTTTCAAATATTCTTCAACAGATAACACTCCACAGAGGCTCTCCTCCAACAAAATATCTCCATGTCCCCCGGCACAAAGAGCCATGCACCAAAACAGCATAAGATACTGGTGTGAATAATTTATAATCTGTGATTGTAAAACTCCAGCATAGTGTATGTATTGTTACTTTCTATCATGACAGATTTTTGGGTTGCCCCATTAGCTGGCAGTGGACAGATTGTGATTTACATTGTGCAGCCATGCAGCACTATTCTCAAGCCTGGACAGAGGGCTAATGGAGGCACACACGCAGCTTTTATTAGCTGTGAAATCCAATGGCATCAAATATTAAACACTTCATTATGGAGCACTGCTTGTCTTGTTCCACAGAACAGCCACTTAAACCTACAACAGCCAGGAGAAAATAAAGAGAAAAGGAATATGCGATGACAGCAGTAATTACTGGAAATCTATTTCATAAGATGTGTTTGTCATGGGAAATTGCAGTGTGTGTGAGCTTGTGTATGTATATGTACTATATGTGTGTACAGTATGTGTGCACGTGCTCATGCCAATTTGTGTGCTTGTACACATCGTCGTGTCAACCTGCAACAAGGATAATGTTGTTTGTTAATAATTAATCCATATATATCAAAACATCAGTAGTTTTCTCAATGGACAGAGTGGAGAGTGTGTTTAATAAAATGAAATGTTCCCATTACATCTGACATTATAGCCTGTTGAAGCCTGACTTAGCAGCGTATGCCAAACACAGTGCAGTGTTGGTGAGGGGTGACCAAACCAAGAGAGGACAGAGAGCGAGCGAGATTGGAGAAGGCAAAGAGAAAGAAAGAAAAGGAAAAGAGTGGACAGATAGAATGGATGATACAGGGGATTGGAGTAGAACCAGACAAGCAGTCGTCAGGTCACATGATTGACAGCTTCACCGATGACCTCTGAATGATTTATCCGTGGACATGCTTCTGTCTATCAGAGCATCAGAGGCCATTTATATCAGGGTAAGCGGTGAGTGAGGACAGATCGGAGCCTTGGCTCATCTGTCATGACTTGAAAGTTGAACCTCAGGAAGGCAGGACAAAAGTGTTCCCTCTCTACCAAAGCCTTCCTGTGGTCTAGTTTGCAGACCTTCCTCCAAAAAACAGTTACTCAGAGTTAAAGGTGTCCCATTATTTTATTAGTTCTTCAAGAAATGATCAAACCGTAGGACCTGCAGTGTAGGACCTTAATCAATTGTAATCTGGACCACCTTGACCATTGTATCACAGCCTGAGGAGGTGTATTTGACTTTAAAAATCACAGGCGCCCACTCTGACTCCCAAGTGTGATTGATATTCATAGAGGTTTCTTTGTAGCAGCTCTTATTTGTCTGCTACAGCAGGGGTTAAAGCCCGCTATTGAAAAAAGGCTACAAAGAAGCACAAAGAGTTTTAACTCAGAGGGAGCTGCTGTGCAATTACCGTGGTTGTTTTATTCATTAATGTACTTTATTTTATTGAAAATTATTTTACTTCAGTAAGTGCTTTGGCCTTCAGGCCCAGCAAACTGCGGCAGCTGTGCCAAGATTGAGATCACAACCCCAGCAGTTCTGGAGTAGATCGCTGAAAGCCCGCTTTTCTGTAAATGTGCAAAAGAAGAAAAGTGAGAAACATAGCACAGAGTGATTGTTGTGCCGACATCTGTTAATGCCAGTCTTAGCTCTGAGAGAGAACACACTAACAGTTATGCTCATACATTTTTATCAACCAAATTCAGTGCTAACGGACCATTAAAACAGTAATAGGATAACAGCAATTAAGCCCTGGGCCATGAGGGAGATGGAACCACTAGAGATAAAAGTGATGCGAGGAGAAAGAGGTAGATCTGAGGGGGAAAAAAGAACGAGACAGACAAATAAATGTACAAAAAATAGAGTTATAAAGTCTAAATCAGAATGTTACGTTGTCCTTAGGAGCCTGAGTTTTAACTCATCCTGCAGAGAAGGTGGGAGATTCAGGGAAATGAATGACAGGGATAAGCAGAAGCAGAAAGTGTTTAGGATTCAATTAGCCTTGCCTCTCCTCGTTAGACCGGGCCAGGGCTGACAGCAGGAGGGGAATGCAGGGAGGCCGACGAGGACATACATCTTCTCTTCACTGTGGCAGGTAACATGTCCGCTAACATGTCGCAGAATTATCGGGTGGGAAACTGTAGACATCTACAGAGGCTTGTTTACAACTCACTGATTAAATTACTCTCTGACAAAATGAATGCACCTTAATATAAGTGCTAACAGATCTGAAACATACAGTATCATATCAACCAGAGCAGTCACACAGAAGTTATCTCAACAACTTCTGTCAAGTAATGGTATCATCAAACCAGAATGTCAAAAGTTTTTTCTCCAACAGAATCTTAAGGCTACATTCGTTGGATTAGAAATATGTGATAATTCCCATGATGCTCTACTAGGTGGTGAGGGAAGTACCATGATGGACACTCCTGTGGATGGAACTTTACCACAAATCCTGCATCCACCAACTTCTGGACCTCTGCATTATAGAGAGCTCCCTCAGACAGGTCTCGGGCTATAACAGGTCTCAACCTTTTTTGGACTCACATTGGGGCACATCTTTGGAGCAAGTGAACTGCATAGCGCTGTGCTCCATTCACCTCAACACAAACAGTGTTGATCTCCAGCATGTGAATGGCTGCGGAGGTGAAATTTTTATCATCTGAGTTTGGTTAAAATGTCACTGAAATGATAAAATGATAAAAACAGCTTAATCTTTGATGCCACAGGTTGGATACTGTGTGTGTGACCATTTTGCAGTTCATGGTACCATGAACCATGGACAATAAAACCTGACCTGCAGAGGTAGTGGATTATGATGGTGTACCTCAATGAATAATTTGGACAGAGCCAATAATGAAGTCATAAACAGGATCTATCTCCTGCCCTCTGATCAGTTAGGAGCAAGCAGAAATGGGAACCATTGATTTTCTCCATGGCCCTGGATGTTCTGTGGATCTTGTCTGCAGACTGCCAACTATGTGCATCAATACAGACGTGCTTTGCTTAGCCAATGACACCCTTCAAAAGACGTAAGGGGGAGGAGGGAGCCTGTTTGTGTCCAGGGGTCATCTTATAAATTTACTTGCCCTGGTTTCAATGAGAAACTATGTTTTTGAGAAAAGCGAGAAACACTGACAGAGATAACATGTCCAAAAGCCAGTGGGAGACTTAAAAGAGAACATTTTTATCTGTGTATCTGTAGAACCAGCAATCAAGATGTTGTCCTCGCGTACTTAGCAGGATAAACAAAAACACTTTTTAATAGTGGCCAGATTCTCAAAACCTACTTCAGATCTCATCCCATGACCAATAATGTAATTGACTCTATAATCCATAGTCTCTCTATACAAATGTGTTATTGTCACCGATGATTTGTAGTTCTCTTAGGTCTCATATTGTAGAAACTTTTATATTAAAGTAGAACAAGGTTCTATAAAAATACCATACAATACTGAACCAAAATGTAGTATCAAAATGCTAAAATGCACAATCCACAAAAAAATACTGACAGCCCATATTCAGAAACGCAAGCAGAAGAGAAGTTCATTACTCTAAGTTTTGTATCGTGATAATTGTAAACATAATTTTAATCTGAAACACTTTATTAGAGTTATACAGCACATGAGAATGTATCTACAGTAAATTAAGTTAAATACTACTGTTATTTAAAGGCAATTAAAAATAAATCCATAAATTTGCATTTGAGACGTATGAATTATATTTTATATTATTGAGACAGACTTTTCTTTGACAATATTGTTTTATTAATAATGTGTATAGCTGAAGTGTGCTGAAGTGTGTGTGTGTGTGTGTGTGTGTGTGTGTGTGTGTGTGTGTGTGTGTGTGTGGCTTTAGTGTCTCCAGCTGTGCCAATGAGAGACTGGACATCTTCCATTAGATCTCTAATAAAGCTCAACCAGGTAAGAGCGTGCTGCCTAATCAACCCTCTCCGTACACACATCACCACACTGTTTATGTTTTCAATTAGGCTTCTCACTCACCTACTGCTTTGTGCGTGCGTTTGTGTGTGTCTGAACCAATCACTTACAGGTTGCGGTGCACAGTACTCAGCGGGTAATCATGGGACTGTCAGTGACATGCCATCAATGATGGGCATCCAATATTAATATTTATGATATACTGAATCAGCCCCACACTGAGCACTGTGACAGCAATCACCCCAGTTTTTTAATATCCCCATCCAGATCAATTCTGATTAGCATTTCAAGCGCTTGGTGGAGCCACACAGTCTAGTGAACTTCTCCTTGTTCTCAGAGACAGAGAGAGCGAGGCAGGAGAGCAAAACACAGCTGACACCAAGTTAAATCTGAAATGAAATGTTTGCAATACAACAACCAAAGTGGAGAGAAGCTGATGGATTGTTCTTGGATAAAAAAAGAGGAGACAGCGGTGGGATTTTAAATATAAATAAAGAACTCCACTAAACAATGAAGAATTATTCAGCCATAAAAACAGTCACATGGTGAGTCACAGGAGGTGCAGGAGACCCAGATGTAAAACCATGACAAAAGTACCTGGGTAGGAATTTCCATGTCTTTATTGTTGATATGGGATGTGACATTTTCTGGCATTAGAGGGAGGCTTTGGAGGCTCCTGTGAGCTCCATCTCTTCTCTACCACTGTGGTAGTGCCATTTTATAAACCTTTGTGTGGACTGAGCTTCTTTTGTTTTCTCCAGAAGACAAACCAATCTGCTTATCTCGAAATCCAGAGGGAGCGAAGGCGTTTGTTTCTGCAGATCGAAATAATACGCAGGAGAGGATAGTAACCTTCCGAACAGCTGAATGGGTGGGAGGAGGCGGATTGTGTGTCAAAGTGTGTGTGTGTGCGAGTCCCTGCATCTGTGTTATCGAGTGTGTCTATGTGTAAGAGAAAGCCTCTGCTGGCCTTGAGGCGCCCCCACAGATGTTTATTTGTAGTGACAGCAAGGTTTGTTCTCTCTGTGTTCCTATTTATCACACTGAGCTGATTGTATGGCTGTGGCCAGATCCCGCAGAGAGGACACAATCACCGCCACAACAGATATGCATGAGTAAGCAATACAGCTCTATGAATTTACAGACATAATCTATCAGCGTGGATCAGCAGTCCTCACTGAGAAAAGTGAATATAAGCAAACAGTCCCCCCCCCCCCTTTTTTTTTTACAATGTTTTATTTATGAGGGATATACAGTACTGAAAGGTTTGAGGTAGATCTTTAAAGATCATAGACTTCCTTGTTCTCCAAGTGCGGAAAAGTCACCTGGAAACAAATAAATGATAGACACTAGCCTGGCATTCTGGAAGAAAGGAATGGGGAAGAACAGGCAGGAAGGAGTGGGTAGCAGCGACTCCTTTGGGGAATAAAATGCTCTTTGCGGCTTTAGTGAAAATAATGACTCACCAAATGGAGCACTTTAAGGAAATTCACACTCCACTCTCTTGGCACTCTTCCTTTTCCATTCTCTCTCTTTTCTGCTTCCCTCCCGCTCCTCGCTTCACTGTTACATTGTCTTTTTGCCTCCCATGAGGAATATCACAAGGCTTCCATAAAGCATACAGTGGCACTTTCATCACTTCCATTCTAGTGTCTCCTATCACATACACACACATGCATGCTCCTCCATATACACACATACAGGTAGGTGGCATACACCTGCAAATCCCCAGTGTGAATCTTGACCTTTTCACATAAGTCATGTTTCCCATAAATATCTTCTTTTGTGTGCTTGCTTTTCAAGGTGTCTATATGTGTGCTTGTCTCTGTCTATATCTTGTGTGTGTGTGTGTGTGTGTCTCCATATCCCTGTGTTCCACTGCAGAGTTGACCTTTCCATCCCTGCTTTGTCCCAGATTAGAACTGACACCGCCCTCTGCTACAGACCAAACTGATACACATACTGACACCAACTCACACAGAGTCAAACCCAGACACACACACACACATACAGGGTAAAAAAACATGCATGCAAACACATTTAGGCAGGTGAAAAATTTCATCTTCAAAATGTCATCTGGTAAGAACGTCCTTTAAAGCTTGATTAAAAACACTTTTTGACATTTTCAACGCCTCCTAAAAGGAGGTTGGATAATTTTCTAAAATCACAGAAAAGTATGTAGTCTTTCAAGTTCTTGCAACAAGATTTACGAGTTTTAAACAGCCAAACTAGTGGCTCTGTGAGGCTTTACTTTGAGTTAAATGCTCATATCAGCATGCAAGTAAAAATCAGATGATCACCAAAGTAATTAGGATTCATCCACTGGGTACCATGCATATTTGTAAATATTAAAACCAAACATATCACCCTATAGGAAAGGTCAGGCATCGCCAGTGATCCTCATCATCAGTGGACCATGAATGTCTTTCAAAATGGCGATCCATTCAATACTTGTGGAGATATTCTGGTATCGCCAAAAGTGGTGAAGCAACCAACAGACAGACAAACAGACCAACACCACTACTGCTAAAATTGTGGAAATCACAATGTGGAAATACAAAATATTCAGTGAGCATAACAGTGTGAGGTATGCAGTCACTTTTGTTTCTGTTTGTCTACTGGTGCAGAGTGTAATGAAAACACACAATCAAAGCTCAGAGAATACATGATAATAATAAAAGCTACACTTGCAATTCAGGCTATTCTATGGCACCAAAAGTTACTACAGAGTTACCTGAGTCAACTGGACTTCATCACCCATGAGAATGAAGATCTATGTGCCACTGGTGATAGACGTGGCCCCGTCTCAATGAGAAAGAGACCAGAGAATAAAGCTTAGACTGAGCTGAGCAACACTCCATTTCACTGATCGCTGAACAGCCTCTCAGCCTCTGCCGCGGGGGAAAATCTCACTTACCTGGCCTGAATGTGTGTTTCTGCCTGAGTGTGTACGTTCATGCAAGTCATCCATCTATCCCCATCCATCTCTGGCTGAGTGCGTGATATTGTTTTCTATCTTCTCATCCGTGTGCGTGAATCTACGCACATATGCACGTATGTGTGTATGTGGGAGGGGTGAATTCGACGGGCTGTGCTTGTGCTCCTCTCCATGGCAACCGTTATCGGGTGACTAGCTGCTTGGACGACGGGTTTTCAGCCTGGTCATTTAACCTGAGCACTGACCCTCATCGCTCACTGCTCCAGTGAGGGGGGGGACAACGAATTCAAAACCTCTGGATCGCACAGGGTTCATGGCACAACACGGCCTGCGTGACCGTCACGTAGATGTGTGTGTGTGTTTGTGTATTGTTGATTTTTGTTTTTTATGCACATGCATTTGGTAAAATGGTGCACAGACAGAGAGTAATGATGAAGAGGTAATTCAGAGAGAATTCCGCTTGCACAAACACACCTGTGTCCCTTTCATCTCAGACAGATGAGCCGGTCATTTTACTGCTGACCTTGTCTACACCCTTCAAAAAGGTCTGTGTTTTTCCAGGGTCCGTTTGCATAAAGTTTCTATGGTGACAACACAAGGATAAAATATAAAAGTAGTTTAATACCCAGTATATTGTATACAGTGCTATGAAAGTGTATCCAGAATATCCATCAATTTTCTATGTTCAATTGTTTCTTTTATAGCCAAGTTGATACAGGATTGTTGGTATCGATGTTGAAGAATTTAAAGGATTGTGGCCTCTTGGAGGTCAAACTATAATGTGGAGACAATGTTTCTAAATGATCTCAAAAATATATAATGGCATTTTGGTAATGCAATTTATTGCTATTCTAACCTTTCTATGTGGAGTCTGAATGTTCCACATGTCTGTGTGGGTTCTTCCCGGGTACTCCAGCTTCCTGACAGCCGTGCAGGTTAGTTGGTGATTCTAAATTGCCCGTAGGTGTGAATGTGAGCATGAATGGTTGTTTGCCTCTATGTGTCAGCCTTGTGATAAACTGGCAACCTTTCCAGGATGTAACCCACATCTCGCTCAATGTCAACTTGGATAGGCTCCAGCCCGCCGTGACCTTGATAAGGGTAAGCGGTTATGGAAAATGGATGGATGGTTATCGGACAGGCCCATTTACTGGTTTAGACGTCTACATCCCAGCATGCATTGTGTAAAATGCAAGGAAACTCCACAGAAAGATTAACAGTCTATCAAAGATACAAACACGTTCACAGTAACAGTTACTTTGCTTACACTGAATCTCTTTCCTCTATAAAAGCGAGAAACTCATGCAGCCACAGGGGAAAGATAAAAGAAAATCTCACACATAAAAAGACCTGGGGTCTCATGTACGAATACTTGCGTGGATTTCCTACTGAAACTTGGCGTACGCCAGAACCCGGAAACTGTCGTACGCACAAAAATATTCAGATGTATCAAAGTGTGCGTTCGCATGGATCCAAGCACGTTTCTTTTGTACATCCCAATCAACGTGGAATTGAGCGCACGTGCAACTCCTCCCTGTCCACGCCTCCATTTACATATGCAAATCTATTTAAATAGGACCCGGACGTGAGATTCACCTCTTTGCCCGATCAGAAAGAAGATGGAAAGAGGAAAGAAAATGAATTTAACAGAGTCTGAGCTAAAGATTCTAGTGAATGAAGTGGAGATTCTGTTTGGTTCCCTGTCAACAGGGATAAATATGACCAAAAAAAGACGTGAGTGGGAGCGTGTGTGTGAGGCTGTAAATGCCGTGGGATCCGAGCAGCGCACACACAGGTGTGGACAGGTGTGGCGCTGCGGCTGACATTTTACGCCCGCTTTTACTGACAAGAATACTGAACACAGGGAGACAATCAGGGGCTTGTTAGAAAGCTTTGCAGCTCTAATTTCACCAGCAGAAAATAAAGAAAACCAAAAACATGATATTTGAATGCCACATTCCCAAATATGCATTGGCACACTGGCACGGCTTCTGGGTAAGTAAAGAGTTTATTAGTTTAATTGTTTCGTATGTAATCCAGCGTTACATACGGGACAATTAAACGAATAGAAGCCACCCATCGCGCACTGTGCCAGCCTCCAGCCTGTTCCCAACCATGCTGTTAGTCATAATGAATGAGTCGTGCGTTGAACCAGGCCACCTTGCCACGATGTTAGTTAGCTGCATTCGCGCATCACATATGATTTGAACATTGATGGAATGAAAATGTTTCCTACTAACATAAACAAATTCATCCTGTGATGGCGCTTTGATAGCAATGTGTGTGCAGTCAATAGCTCCGATTACATTAGGGAAACCGGGTCTCACTGCAAACTGCGCTTTAATGTCGGCCTGTTCAACAGCATTGTACGGGAATCTGATGTACCAGGATGACATTCGGATGATTCCGTCCCACACAGCTGGCATGGCTCGGCTCAGGGTTGACTGGCACACTCCTGACCGATCGGCCAGCTCCCGCTGGAATGCCCCTGTTGCCAGGAACCCCAGCGTAGTCAGGCAGCTGGCCCGCTGGCCCCCGTTGCGTTCTAGGGCCGGCCGCAGCTCTGCGCACAACTCCAGTAACACTGGCCTTGGTAACCCAAATCGTCTTATGACCCAATTATCATTGTTTGCAAGTAAATCCTTGCGTTCCTTAAATCGCTCATGGCGGATTGCACCATTTGCAAGGCCCTCTAACAACGCTAACGCTGCCATTGTTAATACCATTTTCTTCATCACATCAAATTGTTCATAAGTGTGTCTCTGATGTGCACATCACTCTGATGACTACTTGTTTTCACATTATTAACAGTTTCCCAGCGTCACCTCTAAGTGTCGCCAAAGGAACAATAGCTGTAGAAACGTGCGTACGACAGCTATGAAATTGGCGTGGGGCACGCACATTTCTACGATTGTTTCACGTTTGATACATCTGAACGTGAGCGTGGGAAAGGACGTACGCCCCTTTTTTGTGCGTACGCATGCTTTGTACATGAGGCCCCTGGGCAGGACCACCTTGTTGTAAAATGACATCATATTTGAATATCTGAATACTAGAGTCCCAAATGCTATCCTAAGCACACACAGGCTCAAACAAACATTGTGACACACAAATATTTCACACTTATGCACAAAAAAAAAAAAAAAAATCGCAGATGGCATTGGTTTATCATAAAGCCATTCCCTTCAGAAAAGACAGAGCTACTGTACAGCCAGAGGAGGAAATGAATAGGAGCAGTGAATATGTATGAAAACGAGACAACAGCAAGGATCACAATAGATGGAGAGAGTGTTAGTAAAAGGATAGAGAAAGACCAGGGGACCTTGTAGTGTGAGAGAGTTAGCCTGGGAGGAGTTAACATTTCATGAAATCTTATTGTCACTATGACAGCAGATGCTTGAATAAACTGGGCTTTAAATTGTGAATATCTTTAGAAAAATCCATATGGGGGGAAATATTAAAACAGCTGCCTCTGGTGCAATGGGGACAGGAGACAGAGGGGATGAAAAAGTGACAAACAATTCATATCTGTCTTAAGAAGAGGTTAGGAACTGATACTGAATAAATCCAAAAGGCCAGATGGTTCACTGAACAGTGATCTGAGAACAGTAGGGACTTAAGCTCACTCTTATTTTACCATTGCTGTGTGCAAGCTTTGCCTCTGTTTCTTATTTTGGGATCAAAAGCATGACATCACTTCAACTTAAATCCCCCTGACAATACATTGAGTTCAGCTAATGACTGTTTAGTATCACCGTGTCAGGGCACCATGAAGACAGAAAGCAAAGATTACGAAACGAAAGGAAGCAAGAAAACGGCGTGACTGATGAGGATCTCTTATAAACATGCTTATTCATTCATTTGCAAGTGCCGGGAAAAACTTCCTTTGGGAAAGAGGGGTCAAACACATTAGCTCCCTGCATTGAGCGAGTGCAGTGCTTTCAGAGAACTGCTAGTGCTAGTCTGTCAGGGATGCGTCACCTCTGCCTCAAAACTCTAGGGAGCATGCTGTGAAAAAACCTCTTACATAACTTCACCTTTATTAAAAGATGAATGTATAAAAATAACACATACTGTACAAGGTAAACAAAGGAGAAAATAATAATAAAAGCTTGTAAAATACAATAGTGTATTCCACAGGGAGGTAAAAGTGTTTTTTAATTAGCGCTGTGTAATCACATGTGGCACATTTAGAGTTAATAAACTTTTCATATTACTTTTATGTTTCATGCATTTTTCAGAAATCCCTATAGCCCTATATCAAAGGCCTGGAGGTCTTACTAATCAGAGCCCAGCTTTTTATGAACACATCAATATTAATACAAAAACAGAAGTGTGGATTAACACAACTTTAATGCCTGCTGATACAAGTGATTTTGTGGCCTGGCATAATTAATGTAAAGGACTGCAGTTTATATTGCATGTTAACATTCCCCTTGGGTATGTGTATAAGTCACAGAGTCAATGTCCCGGGGCTAGTAACATGGTGTAATTAAGTCTAAAGATTTGGACAGACACACACACATGTCAAATAAAACTTTAGATTAAACTTTGATGTATCTTAACTAGAGGCAAGAGTCTCCTCACGCATTTACAAATGGCAAATAACAACTAAAACTGGTGTACACGTGAGGGTTACAAGCTTCAAAATGATCTCAGACACAGACAGACCTGAATGTTACCCGAGTAACTGAAGCTGAACTACTCGCTGTCTGACCACAAGAAGCACTTTGTGATGTGATTTTATTACGCATGAGAAACACCTGAGATTAAGTAAGTGACACTCAACCTATAAAACACAAACCTCAATATGATCTAGTGTTACTAGTCAGTAGACTTTGAGTTACGATAATGCTGAGAGATATTGTAGAATGATTTGATTAATTCAAAGTTTTGTTTTTGTGCAATGTGTAAGAAGCTGTCTTGAGTCAACATCTCCACATATCTATCCATCTCAGTTTGTGTTTGTTACTGAGGCACTCTCTGGTTTCAAAAGCCACAGGAGTCACCTGTACAGTGTTCTACTTTCTGTTCAGCCTATCCCTGCAGATTAGCTATTGCTAGTTAGGCAGCTGTCTGGATATATGAGACCTCAAAATCAGAAGATGAATTAGTTGACTTACTGACACGGGACAACCATATATAACCTGTATTTGTTTAGAATATGCATATGACAAGTGGCATCATACTAATTCAATTAAATATGTTTCAAGGATGAAACAAGAGATGCTACTTTTGCTAAAAAAGAAAATTTGACAAGAGGCGAAGAGGTTCCTTCATAAAAAAGCAGATTATGGAGTTATAACCGACCAGTGCAATGTGTGTAGAGGTTGTCTGGTTATACTGTAGAAGCCTGGAGTAGTTTTCAGGTGATTTTATCAAGGTAAACACAGTAACACTTTTCAGAGGCTGCAGATTTATCAACATATCAGTCCTCCTGTGTTCAGATGCTACAGAGATTTCATGCACTGAAGAAGGAGCTTTTTATACAGGATAAAGCAGCTGTTAATAACTGATTCTGACCCACATTCATTCATACATCAATGAAGATTGATTTACTGACTCCAACCACATTAAATATCATGGTGTGCCCTATGCATTGTGTTTGAAAATACAGTTAGAGTATTACCATGTCAGCATGTTCCTTTTATCTGTGGTTTATTTTCTATGTTCTTTAAATTAATTTGCATTCTGGATAGTCTTTTATTATGTGAATGTATGTCTCTTTCTGTTTGTTTATTTTTCTTTTGCTGAGATTTAGGTCTTTTTTAAGAAAAGTGACGGCAAGCTAATGTAGAAATTAATGAATCACTGAGTGTCATTTTCAATAACCATAACAACACAAATAACTGATATGAAAATCCCTAAAGAAAATATACAAGTTTTGTCATAAGGTTGTTGAAAATGCATACATGTTAAATTGCAAAAAATTGTACCATTACTATCTATTTGTACCGGGGAAGAACCCCCATATATGCTGGGCTATAATTGTGCACCAGCATGTTGGCTTGCATTATGCCACTTAGTGTATTATGACAGTCTTGGTGGTGGTGTATGTCTTTTTATTATTCTTGCTAAAAAGTCTTGCAAATGACATCCTAAAAATATTATGTGTGAATCATGCTTTAGTCTTCCTGTATTTCTGACTTAAATCCCAAATCGTGCCTAACCCTGAAAAAAACCCTGAGATGTTTCTGTGTGTTTTTTTTGTTTTTTTTGCCATAGCCCTAAGCCAAAGTGTCACTGAACACTCCCAGGGTAAATTAATAATTCTTACAATTCTTCCTACTTTTCCAACACCCCCTATTGCACTGCCAGTCAAAACTGCCCACAGCCAGCCAGGCACTTGAATCAAGAGGAATCATTGCGTGAAATGCACACTCCAGTGCCATGCCTCAGCACCGAGGCCCACAGCAGAAAACTGTGTCACTGGTGAAAACCTTTTCTTTACCATGGCCAAGTGAGAAGAGGTCCCCTGAGTAAATATAGTTCCCATTTATTCCTGTACATCTTATTCAAATGTGTCATTATGCCCAATGGGAAACTGTAGCCTGCTGCTGGTGGGAAGTACATAAATTCACAGACTAGATTGGATATTGCTTTTCAGAATGGCTCTCTGGAGTGGTGTGGAGGATTGATTAGAATTGCACTGATGTTTCTTCTTCTTTCTTTTCAGTTAAATGTGCGTCTGTGTGTCATGTGTGACAATGTGAGTGCATTTATGTGTGTGTGTGTGTGTGGGCAAGGGCTGAGGTGTGTGGCAAGAAGGGGGCACACACCATTAGACAAATTCAGAATAATTAATATTTTCATCACAGCCTCCGTGAGCTCCTTAAAAACCTCACAGCTTCAGATTAGGTCACGGTGCTAAACTTCATGTCACTTCCCATTTCCTGTGTAACAGGTCTGCGGGCAAAGTTATCACAAGGCCTCTAGAGCTCAAATGGACTCGTATAATCAGCTGGCGAAAATGATTTTGGAAATTGCCTTTTATTATTAGAAACACTCCATTACATCCTGGTATAAATACATTAACTGCACTGTATCAAAGGTGCTAATGTTTCCCCATCCTCCTCCTCCTCCTCTGGTTGGTGTCCTCCCGCCCCAACTCCAAACTGCTCCCTCCTTCTCGCCAGACTCTCCAAAAAATAGCGTGCGTGCAAAATTTATCGGATAGGTTGGTGGCTAAATGAAAAGGTATTAAATTAAACAAATTAATTCTGCTCTTTGACTGGCTCACAGCCTCTGTGCCTGTCACTGCTGCTTAGTATGATGCTAGGAGGGGGAATGAGGATGAGAGAGGCCTGTGGTGGAGAAGCCAAGGCTGGACGTCAACTGTCAAGCCTGGACACGACACTCAGGAGGCCTAAGGGATACCAGCAGGAAAATAGATAAGGAAGGAGAAAAGCTAGAAAGAAAATCGTAAAGATGAGAGACAGAGGGCTGAAGACAAAGAGAGGGACAAAGGAAAAAGAAAAAGCATGGCTCGAGGTAACTGAAAAACACGAGGGAGAAGGAATGGCGGGGATGGCAGTGGTAGTAGGGGGGCACCTTTTATAGTGTTGAAGCACTTGAAATTTATTGCAAATAACTGCTCCTGATGCTCTGCCGTTTCAATTTCACACAACACAATTCCACAGCTCGGGAGCAAATGTGTCCCTGTCAGCATCACTTAGTGCTTCCGCTGCTCTCTGCCTCACACCTCTGCCCCTCCCTTTGCCTTCTCCTCCTTCACCTCCACTCCTTCATCTCCCTCATTCACTCTCTCTCTCTTTTCCAACCACTCTCACCTTATCCCTCCCATCTCTTTTTAATGTTCTTTTTAAATGGTTAGGCCACTGCAGACAGACAGAGATAAAGCGGGGTGGGAAATGGACAGTGAATGGGCAAAGAGAAAGACAATGGACAATAGAAAAATGGCACAACAAAAGACATATGAGACAGGAAGATGGTAGAGACATAATGGTAATGGATGTGCAAAAACCTTTACTTAAAAGAAACTATTTTGTTACCAATTTTATTGTCAGAAGTGATAAAGAAAAGAGACCAAAATGGAAGGACTGGTGGTGGTGGTGGGAGGGGGTACATCTTGATTGTGCCAGCCAATATTCAAACCAGTGTAGCACAAATGAGATTTGCAGCAACCAGAGGAAGCCTATTAAAGCTGTGGTAATAAAAGACACACTGTTCATTAGTGGGCTGATACCAAACTGTCCTTTTTTCAAGGTTCTGACACCAGACTGTCCCCTTCCTATACCCTCACCACAGTGGACGAGGCAGGTTGGAGGGTTGGAGAGATAAAGGGATAGGGTGAGAAGAATATTATTCATTTGGGCCATGTTGTGAATAATTTATCCCTAGGATGAGGAAAAGCGCTGGATCCATAATGAGGCGGAGGCCAGTGTTTAGAAGACTTTCATCTTCTACAGTCTAAAGACCCCTTATCCTGGCATTAAAATCATGAAATAAAAGCTTTAGTGTAACTTTAATTGTCTATATACTGTATCTCCATATGTGCATGCACACACACTGACAGAGACTACACAGCATGACTACTGTAAGCATTGAGGATGAGAATCAGCAGTGTTACACGTGGTACACCACAGCTGGATTAGCACTGTATGCTTCAACAGCGGCATCATGAGCGCTGACAGCAGCATCTGAGTGGCAGGAAGAATCAGTCAGGGAATCAGCCTGAGAGACGAGTACTGAGGCAGAGAGAGAAGCAGCAAAGACAAGGAAGAGTGGAGAAGAGAGAACAAGCAAAAGAGAGAGCTCCTCTCAGTCTGCAGTGGTTTGATAAGAGTTATTATTTCATTATCTCTCCCTGGGCCTAGTCCTGAGCTGGCATACACATGCATACACACGCACACACATATATACATATACATATATATACAGATGCACATACACACACACAGAGAAAAGATAGAGAGAGGGGGAGAAGTGGAAAAGAAGAGAATACAGATTAAGGACATTTTAATGAGTGGGATAAGAAAAACAGGCCACAGAGCACTTATTACGAGTTAGCACTGAAACTGCAAGGGAAACAGTTCTTCCACCTTTTACTACTAGCCCATTTATTTGAGTGTGTTACATCAGTCACACACACATAGCCACTGCACAACATGTGTCTGCAGTCCTAGCAGGGAGGTAGATGCATCTGCCTGCATGGCATACAAGTAGCATTTTCTGCTTGCCCAAGCAATCTCTCCTAAACTACTCAGAATTTGGTCCTGGGCCAAGGTAAAATTTTTGTGACGACATTTGTTTTATGTCCCTTTAATGTGGACACGGTGGACTGATGTTGTCACAATCCTCAAATTCTGAACAACATGCAATAAGATACAAAGCAATTTCACTCTATTTTTTAATCTTTGCAAAAGATGTTACAGCAGTTCATTACCCATCACAGTCAGCATTGTAAGCAAAATACATTTTTCACTTCTGTCATCAGCTTAGTCGACCAGTTCAGGAAGACCTGGATGCAATTCAAAGTGTGGTGGGCTGTTTGATGTTAGTAGCATATCCTCAGTTGGATGTTTGTCCCCATTAGAGATTTATTTGTCCCGCTGTCTGGCATAGAGCCAAGATGAAGCTGCAGGCTTCTTTTCTTAAAGCTCCAAACCACCATCGCTCTCAAGCTTGGTATGCACACCATATACACTTCCATAAAACATATTGCAATTTAAGTATCATACCCACATTTAATCCCACAGTATAAAATTTCATCTTAAAGATGTTTTAGAATCCTGTAGTTGAAGTCCATAGCGATTCCAGGCTGTGGAATATAAACATAACTGAAGATAATCTTTGGATTTATTTTTCTTAAATGTCAGGTGGGGTCAAAAAAGGGACATGTCAAGATCATGTCAGTCACCTGCAGATGACAGACCAGTGACAGGCAAGGACCACACTCCTGACATGTTCGGGGCATGGCAAAACAAAGCTGTGACAACAGATGTGGATTCACTGATGCATATTAGGAATATGCATCAGTGACAGGTACACAAGTGTAGTGCAACACAAGACATGCACGCTGAGTTGCACAAACAAATACACACACAAGGCTGGCACTACCAACAGTGGAAATCTTAAATGCAAATGCCCGTAGCTCTCTCTTTACTGGACCAGACTTGTCATACAGCTGACAAACACACAGTGAAAACATCTCCTGTTTCCCCCTCCATGTGCATTCTTTCTCTCTAGTTCTCCACTTCCTACACTGCCTTCTTCCACTTACAGCAAGATGCGAGTAGGAAGGAATCGAAGAAGCGCACATTTTCTGAAATGAGACATGCTTTCCACTCAGCTTCCTTGGAAACTGTCAGTGACTGATGACGGTGCACAGCTGGATCAGCTGTCAGGGAGTTTGTATTTGCAGATAGCTGTGATGTACTGTAGAAACAGTGAAAGTGTAACGTTAGCACTATTATTTTGTTCAGTCGAGACCTCATCCCCCCCCCCCATGAAAAGAGAAAAACGGAACAAGAAGTTGACCATGAGGGTGTGAAAATTGTTGTCATGGATCTAGTCACTCACAACTACACTTTAAAAATGATTTTAAGTAGCTGATGAATCAGAGGACAAATTACATGCAAAGAAAGGCCGCTGCTTATCGAGCTCCACTTGCTACAGGCATATGTTACCTCATGACCGCTGCGCTCCTCCAATGAGCGACGCCTGGCTCTGCCACCTGTTTGCTCAAGGCAATCCAAACTTTTTTCATTTGTTTCGTTGGTGGAACGCACTACCGGTTCCTACCAGAGCAGGGGCGTCCCTCTCTACCTTTAAAAACCTCCTGAAGACCCAGCTCTTCAGAGATTACCTTGTCTCCTAGCACTGCCTACAACTGGACATGAGAAAGCTACCCCTTTAAGACTTATCATAGCACTTATTGTTGCACTAACGCTTTCTTATCACACTGTACCTTGATCGTTCCCTTCTTTGTAAGTCGCTTTGGATAAAAGCGTCTGCTAAATGACTAAATGTAAATATAGAAATAGAGATATAGTAGTTAGTTCAGTAAAGTTGACACTGTTGGCCGTATTTGGTTAATCCCATTCAATCAGTTGCTGTAAGGACGGAGAGACTGTCCACTTCCTTATACAATGCTCTTGTATTTTACTGCTCAAGCTTTCTCTGGAAAGCTTCCTTGCTTCTTGCTCCTTGGAGGAATTAATATTGGCATATCCTTAATGTTTCATGGACCTGATTAATTTCTGACTCACACAAAGATAGCAGATATAAAGCAATCACAGATGATCTGTTGTCAGCTAAATAAGCTCACTTCCTTCTTAAGTGGTGAGCACACATTAATAGAGTGGAACAGGGGTAAAGAAGCACGTGGGCAGTGTGGAGGCTGAACTCTTCACTAAACAACTGTGCTTAAAAGACAAGGTGGATGCGTTGTCATACCACACACCTGGGTGGACTTGAGTGCAAAAAGTTTGCTGGCACTTATGAAGACAGGCATGTTTAAATAACAGGAAAAGAGCACAGTTGAAAGCAGGCTGTGCAAGTGATGCAGTAATAGCTTTGACATTTTTGCAACGCCATTTTTATGTAGCACTACAAAGTGCCAGGTACAAAGAGGTGAGAAGCTGAGAAGAGAGAGGAGGACACTTTAAATGTTCTCCCTTGTATAAAAAGTGCAGGGTAATTATAATGAAAATCTTCAAAAAATGAGGAGTTGCTCTTTTTAATTCAGCATGCACTTTACAGTTCTTTCTCTCTAGTGACCCACCTCTCTCTCTGTGTCCCAGGGGCAGGTGGAGCTCGGGGGAGAAAGGAGGGGTGTGGGGTGCTGGTGGTGCTTGGCAGGAACCATGCGGCCATGCTCAGCCCTTCATACTTCATTAGTGTCTCCTGTTTGCTCCTTACCACTTTTTTTTCCTCCGTCCCCTCCCATTCCACAGCCATCCCGACCTCATTTATCGCCACAGTCTTGTGGGGAATTAGCTCTCCCCAAGGGATGTCCAACAAAGGTAAAGTGTGAACGTGTGTGCTTACAGCAAGCACCTAAACGATACAGCAGTGCTGCAGAGTGTTGAAGCCCATACATTTGGTGCACCAAAGCCCCCCCTTGATCATGCCTTATGTCCTGTATCTCGCTGTGGCTCAGAGGTATAAAAGGCACGATGCCAGCAACTCCTCACTTAACCACTCCAGCCAAGCACTCATCCTCACAATGATGTTGAAGCCATTGTTCCCAAACTTTGTGTTTGACCTGCTGTGCAGAATAAAGCCAAATATTTTAAACCATGTACACACAATAAAGCCCAACCTACTACCTAGCCTTTTACTCCTAAATATCGGCCACAGAAATCCAGTATCGGTAAGGCTCTAACACACAAATGAACACAGACATGTACACATCGAAATAGGAACATGAGCATATATGTGCAAAAGCACCTGCAAAATTCCTCTTCCAGCGTTGATTCTCCAAACTGCTACTGCCCTGATAAAAAGCAGCAGGTGTGCTCACATTCACACCTATATATAAACCGGGAAAAAAATGAGTGGTTTATCTATTGCAGCCTCTGTGACCCTTTTAGCACTCTTCAGCTCCCTCTTTCACTTGCAGTACCTTAGTTTCTCATTCTTTCCCTCCAACAACCTCATTGCTCACTCCAGTTTCATAGAAAGCTTTTCACTAACCATCCTCTGTGTGTGTGTGTGTGTGTGTGTGTATCAAAAACACAGCTGGATTAGTGGCACTCAGAGAATGTGAGTATGAGTACCACAGCTGATACAGTGGCAGATGGTTTTGGGGTCACTACATTACCTTGGTAATGGAAATGCATGGCAAAAATGTAAGAGAATGAAATACAAATAAATCATGTGTAAGGTTGAAGAAATTCTGTGCCTTTTAATACAGAAAAATAAACTACATTTTCTTTATAAATTGCAGGTAGCCTTGACCTGCTGATATTTCTATTGCTCACTTAATTTTCTCGATAAAGATTTTTTTAGGGTAAATCTAAAAGGAAATACATTTCCACAAGGAGCATTATGTATCTATGTATGTGTGGAAATCACATTTACACCAGCAAATTGGGTAGAAATTCACCTGCTATCTCACACTGATTGGATCCAATGTAACGGTTTTCTTGACCTAACTGAGCTTGAAAAGGCTGATAATTGAATCAATTCACCTACCGTTCTCTCGACACAGGAGACAAAGGGAAGCATTTTCTCACAAAGACAGAAAATGCATGGCGTTCCCACAGTTGAAGTATTTGTTTCAGACATGTCACACGACCTTCTATAAGTCCTAAACATAGCTAAAGCCACATCTCATGGTACTGAAATGTGAAAACTTTCAATGGTTTATACCCACAACTTTCCCAGCACTTCTAACCACAGAAAGAGGCAAAAGACTAACATTTAAAGAGCAGAAAATAATCCCACCACTTGTCCCTGTGCTCCGGGAGAAAGTGGTCATGTTGGCCTCTCAATCACATCCACATGGCGCAAAACATTTCCCATGATCCCTCCAGGAATACTGAACACCCACAAAGTAATTACAATGGGGTGAAAGGCATGGTCAAAAAACAAACGTTTACTTGCCATGTTAGCTGACTGTCACCAGGGATCCATTAGGCTGGCTGGGACTATGAAATGTTAAGAATTTATTCAATACATCAGGTTGCTTTTAACAGCTAGTACCTACACCGTGGGACCCAAGCCAAGGCCTTGTCACTGAGATAGATCTGTGATTACTGTATAAAGCAGACCAAGGAGGCTTTGCCCACGAGAAACAAAAGCAGACACAGAGGGAAGATCAAGGATCAAAGCAATAATGGAGAGGGGAGAGAGAGTCGAGAGGGAGGGACAAACGCGAAGCCGAACAGATTGAAAGTGTCAGCGCCCCACTTTACAGCAGATGGGGATTTCACGATGCACAGCTCTCCTCTCGTTCTCTATTTACTATTCTCCCACTTAGGCTTAGCGAGAAGCAACTCTTTAGTGAGACTGTCATGGCTCTTGTCTAAATACATTCATATTGTGCTGCACAAACAAGTGCAGCACAATCCAGTGCGGTGATATGAATTCGTCAGCAGCAATGTATGGTTACTTGCGTGAGAATAAATAACAGCAAACACACGGGCGCAAAATATTCTCTTCAGGCAAAAGACACTAGAGGCATTACAGTGTAATTGGCTTGATACGCACACACAAACACACATCCTGCTGTCTCCATCCTCAAGGACTGTTGTGGGTTCAGCAGTAGAGCACCCAGCTTGGTAATGAGGGAGAAAACTAATATTTGGAGTGCATTAATATTCTTGATCTGAGGTGGCGCTGAGGCTAAGCACACCAGCCTACGCTTGTTTGTGAAATATGGTGGTGTTTGTGTATTGGAGGCACAGTGGCGGCCAGGCGGAGAGCATCACTCAGCCATACGCTGGGCAGCTGAACCCTGTAGATCCGCTCGTACGCACTCAGAAGCAATCCATCCTCAACCCTCCATTACTCGTACTGTATGTGCGCAGATGCATGTAGCGCTGCACAGGCAGGCATAACCAGATGCTCAGTGACAGCGTAGGAAACGGAAACTAAACCAATTTACATGTTTGCTTATTCTCTCTTTCTTTTTGACAATGATGAATTGAACACTCACTGTCAAACTATAAAACCACTAAAGGCTTTCTTCAAAAACATTAAATAACTTACTTTTATTTGTAAGAAAAAAATCCATAAACTGGCAATTCTTGCTGACATTTAGAAAAAGCGAAAAAATCTGGAAAGATTTCTGGTACAAAAATCTGCCTGAAAATGAGACCATATTTTATTACTTCTTTCAGAGAAATATCTGCAGTGAAAACATTTTGTAGATGCACACTTTGATTTTTTGTAATTATTGAACTTTGAAGAACTCAAATCTGCAGCATCGTCAAGTGTTTTTTACCTTCACTTTATTTTATCTGAAGCATGCCTTGTGCCATCCTCACCATGAAAGGAGTTTTTTTTCTTTCTTTTTTTCAGTGAGGAATGTCATCTTGCAACAGGGGATGGAACAACCAAGTGAGTGAAAATGATTTTAAAAAGTAATAAATAATAAAAAAAAAAATAAAAATAAAAATGTTTAAAACACCTGTCAAACTCCACTGGAGCACCAGGTGTCAAAGTCTGTGTCAAGTCAGATTAAATATGTGTTCTGAGTTTGTCAGACCAAAGAAAAAGTGTTATTAACCACCCAGCCAAATTCGAATGATTAAAAATATCGACAAGTTCATGAAATTAGGTGTCAAACTCGGGTACAAATGAGCAGTATTCTCAGCTCCAGGACTGTAGGGGCGTGACCGCTGAATGTGCTATCATTCACGTGTTTTCAGCAACTATTTTCAAACATGTATTTTGAGAGAAATCTCAGAATTGCCTTTACACAAACTTTAAACTACAAGTCGAATTTTAGCATATAACATGATCATCAAACATGTATGCATTAATATTTTACCATAGTGCTCGCTTTTTACCATAGTATACGTGACTATGACTCATGGTTACCACTCATATACCTTCCCAACACAATAAATCACAATAATATATGAGACTTTGCATTTCATGGCTCGTTTGTATGTTTTTTAAACAACAGAGGGGATTTATGAGCTCTCAAGTGCAGCAGTTTCCCTGCTGTGACAGCCAACATGGCATCAGAGGTGCTGGTAGTCTGTAGGGAATTTGGCCTGAGGTCACTTGAAAGAATCCACAAGGATACATGGGGTGTCACTTCTATTTATTCCTGGCTCCAACAGTCTGCTTTACAGACTTATGGTAAATCTGCTGAGTAGGGAACAGGAAGGAAAAAGAAAGGGAGGGATAGAGTATTTGAAATGTTGAGCCACAGCTATTACACCTTTGACGGGAGAGCAAATGTGCATGATTCAATTGTGACACAATATCTAATGATGCAACACAATTTCTAATGATGCCCTCTCGTTTAGCGGGAGCCTGCGGATGACCTGCTCATCCCATTGTCTCCTTGTCTCAATCACTGGTGTGTCACTAAAGCCAGTGCCAGGTCACGCACACACACATTTGTCTTGTGCCCGTGCCAAAGCAAAGGTGACAGAGATGACACCATAACAAGGATGACTCACCCTTTCAAGCTGGGCATAAAAACATCAGCCATTTGAATTTGTCAGCTCTATGTTAATTTGTTTTGACTGGTGAAATAAAAATTAAAAAAAAAAAAATCCTGGAAAAAGCATACAGTAATTGCCTCCCTTTGTTTTGTTTTGTTTTTTCTTTGTCCCTGCTGTAGGACATTCAGATCCTAGTGGACAGTGTGTGTCTCTATTAATAACTGTTATTTCAGCCCTCTTACCTTACTGGACTGCCTGATTAAAAATGAAATGAAAACTCTAATGAAGCTGATATCTCTCTAGTCACCAAAATTTCCCCAGCGTGCTAAGAGACCAAATGTGGCCCAGTCCCTAACCTCCTTTACCCCCCCTCCACATACACACACACACACACACACACACACACACTCCCATGCCAGAGAGTCCAATACCTCACTATCTCAGCCTCCTGGCAACCGCAGCTTTTATACAGATTGTATCTCCGGCGTGGCAGTGTCAGGCTGCATCAAGGTCTGGTATAGGCATTAGCACATGTGGCTAACCAGTGAGGCTGCAGATTGAATTATGATTCTGCCTCATGTGGGCAGAATGAGCAGAAACACATGTGCCGCTGTCGCTCATTTAATGAGCACATTAAGCACATCAGCACACTCACCATAAAGCGTCTGCACAGACATCTGCATGTTGTTGGAATAAATAGAATCCTCTTACTGGGTGCGAGTAAAACCAGTACATTAATTCATTCTCTTTTTTTCCCGCAAAAATATGTGTTTAAGGTCAAGATCTGGAAAATAACAGGAATAGATAGTTATTTAGGAGTTAAGTGATTGAAGTGATTGTCCATTTTTGGGTGTTAAAGCAACGTTCTTGCCGCAGGGAGCTTTATGCTCTAGGTATGATCTCCTGTGAGAAGTATGCAACACTTTACAGTCAGCAAGTCAGACACGACCAACTATTTAACTTATTTATTATATTTTAGGAAGATTTTTTTTCCAGTTTTCCCTTTGGTTTCCTCTGGCTAATTCGCCTCAGCTTTGATTTACAGAGTTTCTTGATGGACAGTAAAGTAAACTGCTGTGAAGTACAACTGCTGTTAGCTAATACTAGCTTAGTTTGTTATCAGACTGCCTGTACTGTGAGCTCAGAGCAAAATGAGGTTGTCAGGCCTGACGCAGGTATGAATGCAACCAGAACCAGAACTGGACAAGCGGGCAGTGTAAATGGGCTTAGCAGCCGCTTTGGACATTAGAGATGTAGATGACGTTGATTCGTTGAGGAAGCTGAGAATAAGTTTTGAGTGAGAAGCCATGTGATAAGAGTCAATCCAGGACTGACTTTTAGTCGTTATGGTAGTAAGTAATATAATCTGGCTGCTATATCTTGTGTTGTTGTGCTTGCTTGATGTTTGGCTGTTAGCAAAGTTGTTAGTTGTTATTAGTTTTTGATTTATCAGTAATTATAACAAATACACATGTGCAATTGTCACACAATTTGAAATCACAAAAATACCAACTACTATGAGATGTTGCTTTAAAAGGCAAGACCAAAAGACATACCTTGAAGAAGACACAACTAAAACACTATTTATCTCACTGACCTTTGCACAGCAGACTAAGATGGACTAATATATGAAGTAGGTGTATCAATATCCAACCACCAGAACGGGATTAGCAGTATTATCAGTAGTCAAACAAATGTATAATACTGCAAACTGAACTTCCTGTAATGTCTAACATGGAAAAAGCAAAATGCTACACACCAACAACAGAGACAAATGGCAAAGAGACCGGTTAGCACAACAACATGTTAGCTAGAAAGCTTCAGTTGGCCCAAATCAATAGTTATTCACTCCCTCCAACTGACTGGAGACAAAAAGGAGAAAGAGAGCGAGAGAAGGAGTATGTGTGAGTGAAAGAGAGATGCTGAGTAACAAGGCAATCAATTTCAGTTGTAAAAAAATAACCAATGCTGTCCAATGCTGCAAGGAAATGAGAAAATATCTGAACTAAAAAGCAACTAATAAATGTCAAACCATGTGTTCTTTTATAATCACTCCATCCATCTTGCTCTATATACTGCATACTGTATGGTACGGGTGAGCAGCCTTGTGGAAACCAATCGGGTAAAACCTAGTCTCTGAACCTGGGTGATGCTGCCCAGTGATAGGCTGCTTTACAAACAAAATGCCAGTGTTATTCTCAAGAGTAAAGTGTGGGAGGATGAATGAGGAAGAGACGTCCTCTAAAGGTGTGTATGAATATGGGTGTGTTTCCATGTGAACGTATGTGTGTGATTCTATCTATCAGTCAGTGTGCTCAAAAACCTGTGTGAAAAAGTGTGTTGGAGAGGTGAAGAGTTGTATAAGTGAGGGACGGTATTGGCAAGCCTGGACTGAGGGAGACTGAGATGGTGAGGGCAAGGAGATAAGAGAGCCACAGCAAACAGCAAGTCAGACCAAGTAATGGAAAAAGGAGGGGTTGAAGAGAGAGAGGCACGGGGTGGGCATGAATACTGGGGAAAAGCAAGCTGTCTAGCCTTGACATACAGTCTACCGGTCGTGAACCAGTGTTGCTCTGTCGTGCTTGGCAGTAAAGGCTCAGACAGAGACAGCATGGACAGACATTAGAGGTCACATCCCCTCCCCTACAGCACCAATCCTGTAATTGAATCTAAATTAAAGTCAGTGCTCAAATAATCCATCCCACAGATCATTGCTGAGTATGTAACATCCAAAGCCCGAGCTCTGTCCTGTGCAGTACATTAAAACCCTTCATTACCATGAATAAATCGCCTAACAAGATATGAAGTGCCACTCCACATTGGATTCTCCGCTGTACAAGGAGAGCCCAATGTATCCTGGGAAATAGAGGGAGAGGGAGAAAGGGATGGGGGGTAGTCCAATCACTGTCAGTGAATATGAATTATACATGAGTTGCACTTTTAACACTGTCTGCTCACTCCCCCGCTTTGTCACTATTAAATATTCACACCAACATCTTTGTAGGCCATTGTTAATTACTCATCACAACAACAAAAGGTCTCAACCGGAAATTGCCAATGCCAACCTCCATTAGTATATGTATGAAGCTTACAGATAGCACTATTAGATCAGACGGGTGGCGGCAAGTCTTCCTTTTTCCTTGCCAGAGATATGTACATTTGTACACACCGTGTACAACCATGGGCATATTTACTAAACAATTCCTAGTTCATTTGTATTCGAAAAAGTATCACTCTGTTAAACTGGCAAAGGTAGGCATGGTTTTTAAGGTGTTTTTAAGCACACATTCCTGGTCGACTCAGAATACAGACCTGAGTAATGGTGAGCATATTGCTAAACCGGTGTTTGGCATGTGTGGACTTATTTTTGGCAGGCAAACATACAAAAATTGTTTTGAAGATCAAGACTAAAGGATTGAGAAGTTTTTGAGATGCTGCAAGGTCAAAAGGCATCGTGTTATCACTGGACTTCGCCAAAGTTAGAAAACAGGAAAAAAGCAGAAAGGCTAAAATTGAGTGCTTGGATTATCTCACTACAGCAGATACTTTCATGTTCCATTGTTTTAAGATTTCCGCTTCAGGAAATTCTGTTGCTAACCAAATACTATAGAATTGAGTCACCTATGAAAAACAACATCAGGTAAGATGTGGAATTTCTTTGCAATTCTGCAAATGTAATTTACATATACACAGCTGTCATTAATATAGACAGCTTTATACTCCCATTTGTTCTGATTACATTACTTATAATCAAAAACTAACAACAACTAACAACTTTGCTAACAGCCAAACCTCAATCAAGTACAACAACACAAGATATAGCACCCAGATAATATTACCAGTCCAACAGCAAAAAGCCCAGCTCGGCATCTGTCTTGCAACCTTTTATATCACTTGCCAATGACTAAAAGCTAGGCCGAGATTTACTCTTGTATGGCGACCCTCTGTTTGCGCTTTCCTTTCTTTTCTTAGCTTCCTAAGGATTTAATGTTGCTAACGTTTTCTGGTTACCAACTGTTGATATAACTATGGTTGTGACACAAAGCACGTCCCCAGTCACTCACTACAGTATGTCTGGTAAAGCTAGTGTAAATAAACAGCTGAACTAACTTTAGCATTGGATTTAACTTTTACAATACTATTTCCATGCATGTTCACAATCAGATTTCAAATTTTACATCAACCTTCCTCAAACTGATATATCTACATATCTCAAACTTGCATTTGCATTAAGCGTATACATATTTAGGTAGAGTTAGATAATACACCTTTACATGTACTGTACACATACTGTAAACATGAACATAAACATGCATAGATCTTCAATATCCACACCCACCTATTGACATAGCCAAAATCCTACTGTGATTTCCTTTAGCCCATCCAGCAACATCAGATGGGAGACACAGAATAACACCAGTGTACTGACAAACACACTTTGAAAAACATTGTTTTGCACCAAGGGAGAGAACAAAGTGAGCAGGCAAAAGGAGTTTAGCCCCCAGAAGCAAAAATTTTCACACTTTAATCCTGAGTTAAACGCCAACACACAGGAACCTTGAGCTGTGTGGCTTTACTCTACTGGCTTGGCTAACAAGGCTGCAGGGACATGCTGGAAAGTCACAATGCAGAAAGTGCAGAAATGCTTCTTTAAAATACAATCTGTATTTTTTTCCGCACATGTAAATTTGGATTTGCACATATGTAGGATCATGTTTAATTGTGCCCTGGCCTGGTTACATTTCTCCAGTCATCCGCTGACCAGAGTGAAGGAATGTGTGTGTATGGGTGTGTGTGTTGAGGGTGGTGGCAGTGGAAGAGAGAGGTGGGAGGGGGTGGATAGATGGTGTAAACACGCCAGCCTACATGGATTGGGCTAATATCCAGTTTGTTCCCTCTCGCCTCAGCTCCACGGTGGCTGCAACGCAATTTCTTCCAATTGACCTCCCTGCCACCGCCACAATCACTCTCCAATGGAGACACAACGGCCCCAGAATACGGAGCAGCCAGCAGCGCAGGCCTGATGCTGGAGAAGCCAGCACTGAAAGGAGGTGGGGATTGAACCAACAACGCGGCGGAAATGAGATGAATTAGAGAGCGGGAAGGAGGAGGCACATTGAGGTGAAAGAGTAAATTTATTCTGTGGTGTAGTGGCAGTGACAAAGCACAAACACTTAGAGATCAACTAAGGAGGAAATTAGAAGCATTACAGCCAGCACTGGTTGTTTCCGTGTTTTCTTTCTGCCTGACTTTTAGTTGTTTCTGTCAGAATGGCATTAATGAAACTGTAGAACTATAAGGAAACTAATAAAAAAACATGTAAAAGGCTGACATCAGCTGAATACTTGTAGGTGAATAATTCGAACATTACGACAATTATAGGAGAGCTGGAATGTGTCAGTATACAAATGTCTATAAGTAACATTGCAATAATACAAACATGAGGGAATTGCCCAAAGGCTAGGAACTAGATTTATGAGAGCAATAGCCCAGCCAAAGGCTAAAAGGCTTTATAACGGCAAAGGATTTCCAATAAAAGTGAGGTTGGAGCCCTCTAAGAGCAGCACTCTCGAGTAATAGGATTAGTAGAAGTCAAGAGCACGGCCATCTTAACTCTTTATGTTACAGAAATCGCTGAGAAGCATCTCTGCCACAGCCAATACAGCTGTGCTGATGGTGCAAGAAAAAATCCTGAACATGCTTCATGACGCATGGCCCTGGCCCTTTGAACTAAAAACACACACGCGCACGTTTTGTCTGCCATGCCAATGAAGAACAGCAAACATCCATACAGCGTGATTTGTAACACTTTTCTGGATCATGTCCATGTGCAGACAGGAGGAGACCTAGGAAGAATTGATGGACTTGAGTTTAAGATGTAAAGGGATGGTTGAAAATGAGTAATATGCGGAGTAATGAATTGATGGCTCCTGGGTTATCTCTCATTCTTATTCCATTCAACACAATCTGCTGACTGCACCATGTTTCCCCAAGCTCCTCTCCCCACCCCTCCCACCTCGCCCATGGCAACTCTCTGGTAACCGTCCTTCTCATTTCTTTAAATGTTAAATGAAATTAGCGCAGTGCATCAGTGAGTACATTTTTCCCCACTGAAAATCACTTGGTAATCTGCTGTGCACATGAAAGGAAGGCGTCAGGGCACCTGAAGGTCGGGCCACATCTCTGGTTATCGCTCACCATACGCTTTCCTTTTTTCAAACACAGGAGTCAAATCATTGATTCTTTTTTGTCCACCTCCCTCTCCAGTATCCCGCCCTGCAGACTTATTCCTCTGTTCTCTATCTCCGTTTCTCTCCCTCTGTGCTGCTCGGCTGAATTTGTAAGAGGCAGTGAGTTTGGCTCTCCATTGAACTTAGTGAGCCAGCAGATGAGCAATGCATCCTCACTGTGCCAGTGTTTATGTGAATGTGTGTGTAAGCATGTTGGCATGTGCACACACGCGTCTGCATGTGCACATGGGGCACGCTGCTGTTCCCCTCTTTTTCCTGTGAATGCAGCCCGCTTCTTTTCCCACAATACCAAGTAGGTTCATTTCTGTACCCTTCCCATACTCCCTAATGGCTTGATGGGTCTTCTAGTTCCCAGATCTGGCTGTCTTAATCACCACACCACAGAGTCCCTGTGTACCAGTGCAAAAAGAGCACCCCCTTAGCTTTCTGGGAGCATTCACAATGCTGACGGCTCTTTGCTTCTTTCCCCTACAGAGACAAACTCTGCTGCGGAAGTGGTAACCACCGCTGGGAATTGAACTGCAGGAGGAAAGAGCAATGAGTGGTGGAATTGTGCAGAGATTTAATTCACCTCTGAGGAGTTGGCAGCTGAATGTATATAAATGCACTATACGGAGAGGAATGAGGGGAGAAAGGCAGCTGCTGCATGGGGGATCATCATAGCTATCTCAAAGTTAAGGAGTAGAGACGTAATGCAAGATAATTCAATATACTACCACCACGGTATAAATGTAGAGCCGCAAAGCTTAACTTGCACGTCATTGCTGTTTGTTTGCTGCTGCTGCTGTGGGGGTCATAAAGAGACGATTTCTTGTGACAGGAAGAGATAGGCAGATGAAAATAAAACCGTCCAATTTTTTCTTTGTTTGAGATATATAGATTCAAAACAAATACGATGCTAGACACATATCATCTGTTGTATAATCTCCAAACGTAGGGGCAGAGTCCTCTCAGTGGAAGAACAGAAACCAAAAGGTTAATATATATTGACATATTTAAAATAAATGAAATCAGCCTATAGAGCAAATATTAATTTGGCCTTTGTGGCTTAGTCAACCAAAGAGAATAAATCTTTCTACTGTTGATCGTCATCTTGACATTTAGATTTGTTATTAGCTTTTGTTTCAGTGAAAGTCTTTGCATGTCTGACTGATAATATCTATTAACAAAAAAGTTCAAGATGTTGTAATCATTAATTTAGAATGACTTTTGTTTTCCAGCGCAGTGTTGACACTCAGTCAGGGGTGGGGGTGTGTGGCTCTCTGTCTGTCTGCCCAGTCAGTCTGCCATGTGATGCCCAGACAGTGCTCACAGCCAACAGGCTAAGTCTACCCTGACCACCTACTGTCCTCACATCCCTATTGGCTTTCCCCCCACTCCTCGTGAGGCTTACGGCTACAGAGTTTGGTTTCATCCACATCATGCAGACAGCTAGCCACTGTCCCAAGCTATGGGCTCCAGAGTGTCAGATCTGGGGCATGCTATGACACTCGGGGCTGGCTTTCATTCCAGCCTCACACACTGACACTTTGTTCACTGTCACACTCCACCAGGACGTGCTAAGCAAACAAAACTAAGACTGTTCAGTCACTGCTCACCCAATGTGCAAAAAGACACATATATGTAGGCACAAATATATACATGCAGATATGCACACGCATACACAAACACACAAACGTGCACGCACATACATACACATACTGTAAACTGCTCAGCTGTAAGAATACAGTGTCAGCTATTGCACAGACGGAGAGGGAGACAAAAAGATAGAGACAGGAAAGAGAGAAAATAAGCTCAGATAAAGAATTGAATATGTAGGAGAGGATTCATGAGGAAGGCAGCATGAAAGATGCATGGCGACATAGAGGAATATAAAGACAGAGAATAGAGTGAGAGCTCAGAAACAGAGACAGAGCGACAGACAAGGGGAAAAGAACAAAGGAGAAGATGGACAAAAAAGCAGAGCGTCAGTCTTTGCATTTGGCATTCTTCTCGCTGTCCTGACTGCGTCTGGTCCGGCTACTCAACTGTGCCTTGAGCCTTGCTAGCTATTCAAAAGCCTCTCACATAGCCTTTCGCACTGGGCTTCTTCCACTTCCTCCCACTTCATTTTACTCTCTCTATCTCTCTGTCTCGTAACCTCCTGCTGCCACCTCAGCTCCTCTGTGTGCAGTTGTCCAACACAGGGGCACAGGGGAAAGTTTCTGCATGTGCAAGTGCTTTTATTTCTCCCTCCATGCTCTTTTTCCTCACCTGTTCACCTTGTGTACTTTTGTAAAAGTTAGGCTACAAGGACGGACAGATTTGAATATAAAGCAATGAATGCAAAAATGTCTAATAACACAGACTTTACTAAATGCTAGCCATACATAAACATACAGTGTTACTGTCCACCCATTACCTCTCAATCCCCCTATAACCCCATCCAACATCCAACAACATCTAATGAAGTACGGAAAGAACACTCCTTCGTTATAAAAGGCATGGGGTGAGTTTAATTAAACAATGCTAATGAGCAACTAATTAAAAGCTTTCCGATCAAACCAAGCCAGTAATTACCTGGAGCAGAGATGGATAATGAGCACGCTACAATCACTGGCAGACAGGAAAACCCATGGAGACCTGAGTAGATCAATTCCCTTAGTATTAATGGCCGCTCTCTTTTCTCTGTCTTCCTTCCTCCTATGTCTAAACCTCTGCTCCAACTTTTTCAATATGTCAGAGCATAGAGAGGATGAGTAAGGGCTGACATGGAGCCTAGAAAGGAGCTCTTGAGGAAATTCTGTAGCTGGAGTGTTGACAGAAACATCAAACATGCTTCTTATGCCAACGTCACTCACTCACAGTCTCTCACCCATACTTCCTCTGTCTATTGATTCTAATCTCCTTGTCTTCTTCTCCAGTGGGTTTCACTTGTCTTACACTTTCTCTCTGAATGGCAATTAGCTGTGTGTAGGGAACCTCTCTAGACTGATTCTCCACAGTGACGCAATGGTCTTCACTTCTTGGTCACACTGACATGTACGTGTCTGGGACTGGCTTCCCTTTGCAGGAAAATCCTTGACTTGGCTGACAGGGTCACTGCCACAGAGACTGGAGGAGTCACACCATCTAAACCACTCTGATGCCATGGGATGTAACAATGGCATACCTCAGGTATCCAACTCGAGTAGGAATGGCAGCTGAGAGTAGGGAGGGATGAAAGACTGGGAATGATATAAGTATGAAATTGTACTGAGAGACAAAGACGCCCAACGGCCTGTTAGATTAGACAGGAAGACAGGAGATGGAGAGAAAAAGAAGAAAGGAACAAGATGGGAAGACAAAGGAGCGATCAAAATGTGGTTGGACACAGGAATATGATGAATGGCCAGAAAGAATACGGTAGGACATGGGGGATATGCAGAGATAGATCCAGCGTCGGGGAAGAAAGAGAGACAAATAGATGGATAGATAGCAATGCCCTTGCGGCATTTTTCTTCCTTTTGATCCTCTCCTCGCAAACTAAAAAGATTATCAGTTTCTCAGAAACGCCTCAGTCAACAAGGAACAGTCAGCATCATCTGTTTCTTCTTGTCTCTTTTTTCTCTCAGGCAACTCAAAAGAAGACTGTGTGTTGTTGTAAATCTCTATACAGCTAATATTTGGGGACAATGGCGTATTATAATATATATTTGTTGTCCTTTATACTAAGACAGCTACCGTTTCATCATATTATTTACTGTGATAAAGAAATATGAAAGGTATTCTTGATGAAAAAATTGTCTCTCTCCTGCATATCAAATGAAAGTTTACACTCTCGTATTCTTGTACTTAGTAATTTAATACTTCTGAAGCAACAAATATTACTGCTATCCGTGATGTATTTCATGCAATTAGCCATGATCTATGCACTGCAGCACAGTACACACACACAAATACACATACAGGGCTTTTGAAATTTATTGCGCCATCCTCCTTGCACTTCTCACCCTAGATGTGTCAACCATTTAACCGGGTGGGCAGATCAAAACAGCACCTGCTGTGGGCTATGACCACAGCTCAGCCAATATCACACACTTATTCTATTTTAGCTGAAATATTAACTGAGGCCAAGGAATAAAAAAGTAAGCAAGGTCAATGAAAGGTCTTCTTTCTTCTTATTTTTAAAAGTTGTATTAAAAGTTTATTATTGACCAAGCCAACAATTTATTATTTCAGGGCTCCAGACTTAGGTTTTCGCTGGCAGCACTGGTGCTCTGACTTTCTCAGTTGGTCGCATTAGCACATGAAGTGGTCATACAGCATGGAAATAATCAATGACCTTGCAGGCTGATGAATAGATGAATAGATCAGTGTATCAATAGTACCGATGTTTGTATGCAGTCAACAAATACCTGTCAAATCAAATTAAAAAAACAATATTTCAACAATCTTGAAGGAAACACTTTTGCAACTTGTTGACCAATGAATGTGTTCAATCACTTTGGGCTCTCTGTGCCTTTAGTTTGGATTTTAGTGGGCATGTTTGCTCAAAAGATGCTCTGTGCTTTGTTTTGTTGTAGTTAGTGGAATATTTGAGACATACGTGGGAAGAATGTATGTGCAAGAGTCTGTCCATTAATCATTAAAAGCTCTGTTTTTACTATTTACTCCCCTCCTTTTAAAGAACACCATGGGAAATTCTGACTGATTTATTTCTCTGACCACTAATTCTGTGCCATTAAGGTTAGAAAAGCTGCACAGGCTGAAGTACGAATGCTTATCCTCTACAGAGCAGTGTTTCTCCCAGATTGAGCTACTCAAAGGCGGCCACGTAAAACTTTAACTCGCATTTTAACTCTCATAAAATGGTCACAATATGGAGCTCTGATGATGATCAATTAATGCGATGTTTGATAATATCATAGGAGATTTTCATAATTTTCTCTATTGTTCAAGTGGCATGCAAATTAGCCAGCTGATACTGGTGCCTTTTGTAGCTTGATGAGTCTTGCTGATGAAGCCCAAATGATGAAATCATATGAGGCATATGAAACTGCACAGCCTCTCAATGCTATACTAACTGAATGGACGCAAGCGTCCATCTAAGTGAGAATGATGACTATTTCTATATTTTATTTTGTTGAGAGTTTAATATTATGTTCCGGGTGTTATAGCATCTCTGATGCAATGACCTCCTGATAGAGGGAAAATGTCGAATTGTTGGAGCTCTACGCCTGCAGCTGATACAACTACATCCCAATCTCATACCAGCAGGGGAATGTGTAAAGGGTCAAGGTCACTTTCAGCCTTCCATTTTGAATGTCACGCACTAAAAATGCAAGAAACTTGTCAGTGGATTTTGTCAAACCACTGCACACAAATCTAAGCCAGTCGGTTTGCATGAGCAGCAGGTACAAAGTATAGTAATAACACAGTATAGGACAGATTCTGATGAGGTCTTGAGGTTGATGAACTTCAACAAAGCCACATTCTTTATGGACAGGCATGTAAATGGACAATGGATTAGCGTCAGTCCATGTTAATACTAAGCAAGAATGTGAGAATACAAATTGGATTCCCTATTTTCAACTGCCTGCATCAGTTTTCAACAGTGATATTCTTGCAAATGTCTAAGTTAGAGCTTTAAAGTGAAAAGGGCAAATTATCTATTTTAAGCTTGTTAGTGGGTCACAGAATACACTCTCATTCAAACACACTCAACAGAAATTTGAATTAAACACAGACGCTTCACTGTGTCCTTCCCCAAAAAACCTCCCTCAAAATAGATTCATAAACAAGGTAGGTACAGTTTCACAAACAATCTCACAAAAAGCTGTGACAGATGTTTACTTGAGCTGCTGTGTGGGCGGTTATTTTTATTTTTTGTATTGTTTTTAATGAAACAAAGAGAATAAAGCTACACCTTTCGAAGAATACTTTATATACTGTACAGGTATGCACCTACATAAAAGGTGAATAATAATGTAATTAATGTATAAATACATTTATACTGTACAAATTGACAAATAGAAAGCATTGGAATATAAGTATCACAATACCACTTGTTTCCTCACCATTCCGAGGAATCATTATATATCACCTCATCATTTTACTTTCTTCTATCATTCTCTAATCATAATGGCAAATACATTATAGTTCATTATTTGTAATAGGGTCTTATGTAGATTCAGTGCACGTGTGTTTGATATATATTAGTTAACTGGATTGGTGCTTGCAGCTGTACTGGGTTTCCAGTGTGGGTCTGAAGCTTCAGCCTCTGCAGGACAAAGCAGCAGACTCTGGCAGACAGCCACCACAGATCACACTACATGTATCTACCTCCTCTCTCGACTACTCTCATCTCCTGTCCACACTTTTCCACTTTTCGCCTCTTCTGTGAGGAAGGGGGTAGAGAGAGACAGATAAGGCTGCTTCCTCAGAAATTACCTATCACAGCTTGGCAATGTGTTCAGCACTGCTGTCTGAGAAATGCTGAATTTGTCAATCTGGTTCAACTGAAAGGAGTATATGAGCTCAATTTTAGCTGTCGTTTTAAATGAGTCAAGTACTGTAGGTGTATGGATATCAGTGTGCATGCTGCATAGCTAAAACAGGAAACAAATCATGCTCTGCAGCCTTTATTCACATTTTTTTTATACCGAGATTAACCCAGAGCGAAGACCTTCACAACCTACAATCAGAGGACATTCATCACCAGCAGCAAAGCAGACCAGATTTGTATCGAGGTAAGATTGCTCTCTGGGGCTGTACAGTATAGTGGTCTCCCTCAGCTACACACTACAGTGGATATATAAACTGCTACAGTAGCTCTCTGAAGTGGGGCTATGAGAGGCCATCATAAATTATAATAAACAGCATGGCAAGACCCAGTACACTGTTATTACCAAATCTGCAGTTATAAAGCACAGAAGAAAATGTGTGTAATGTGTATTTATTACTTACAAACTGCTGGGGGTATGCTTATTCATTATCTCATTGGAAGAGAGGTGCATTTCTGTAGGAGTTGCGGAGGATGTATCCTAGTCATCTGCAGACCCTCCATTTGAATCATAAAATACCACCACCACTACCAGCAAGCACTTCTCCTTTAACCTCAAGTACAGATGATAAACAGATCCACATCCATCCAATATCTTTTTCACATGAACCTTGGGCCTTTAGGGGCCTCTTGTTCACAAAGGCAATTTCCATGATGTTCAGAGGCTGTAGTCTCTCTCCTTTTCAGCATAGCCCATACTTCCGTTAACTAAGTGTTCATAATAAATGTCTGTCTGCTCTGCTTTGTCTCTGTATGCCTGGGAGAGATGTAGCACTGCTATGTTGCGCTGATGTTTCATGCTTTATCTGGGACACATCTCATAGTAACGTGCCACAGTCTAACTGGATCACAGATGAAGTGCTATGATCAGAACAGATGGTTCTAGATTCACTTGCTACCACTCAGACTTCTTGGAAAGGCCTGAAATAGACTCGAAAAGTCAAATACGCTATACGTTATAGTTATAGTCGAAATGAAAAGTCATTTAAGGTAGCATATATTCAAAGATTATTTAAGTCTTCTTAGAACGTAGATGTTTAAAGCACAAGGTTTGGGCTTACTGTGTCCTCTTAATTGGACAATATTTTCCAGAGTTGTGACAAAAAGAAGAAGAAAAGCAAGTGCTATAACAGAAATAAGCCACTGGATAACTCTGTAGAGTGTGTGCTTTGAGAGAGAACATGGTGTTCTTTCCATATATATTTCCATACCATAATCAGATCTAAAATCTGCATCACTGGCTTGAACACTCAACTATCAGAAATCGTACCTCACACATCATGTACCAGTGAGATTTCTGAGGCTAATTATCTCTGTTCACACCCGTCTGGTCTTTAGCGAGTTCAGGCCAGTAGGAGGCATTCACTAATTCTCTTCATCATACTCATTACTGATGAAAACCGTCACATGGATCAACAAGACTGTCTGGGAGTTTAGTTTGTAACCTCCCGTCTAACTCAAACAGGACATGAAAACTTAGATGAGCTGCAGGGGTGAACAGACTGGACAGAACGATGTAACATCTGCTACTACAGGACTGATTGTGACATCTGGGAAAAGGGCCGTGCTGTACACGTTGCCCCTCTCCAATCAGGAAGACATTCCTCTCATCACACGAGTGAAATGCAATTCTCCATTATTACCCGCCAGCATCCTAAATGTCAGGCCTAATTTGTAAATGATATGCTACTCCTAATTACGCTGATATTTCCAAGAGCAAAACAAACCTCTCTCGTTCACTTGCTGTCTCTCCCCCCTTTCTACCTCCCTCTCTCTCTCTGGAAAATCTTTCCTTTTTTCCTTTCTTCTTTTTATATTCACAATTTTACTGCCTTTTTTTGGGGAAGAAGAGAAATCCAATTTATGCAGAGAACACTTAAATCTAACATCTAAAAACTCTTCTCTAACAGGTGTCCTTTCACATCCTGGGGCACTGATTTCCTGAAGGTTAAAACGCCAATAAGAGTCATCAAATCAAATCCTTAGACAGGAAAACTGTTGGAAGTGAAAAAGTAAAACACACCACTCTCTAAAAGAATCCAAGGTAGTAAAACTTCAGCTTCTCTAATGGAGCTGACAAATGCTCATTTGTACTGTACAAAACAGCAGCAGCAAGGGAAAGTGTGCAGTCCTCCCTCCATGCAACTTTTCCACAGTGTGGATAAGTATAAAATTCAAAAAGTACTTCCAAAATGTTGTTTTTTATTGCACTTTCAAGTTTTTCCACTGTAATAGGAGTACTATACAGTACAGTATCTATTACCCTACAGTGTCTATATGTCTCTGGCAGAGAAGTATTTAAGTGCCGGGTGATAATAAAGCATTCTGGGGACGTGCATTGGTGATATATGAGATTACCATAGGGGTTAAGACAGCCTTTGAGCTATGTCAAATGAGTCTTCTGGCTCCAATAGGCAGCATTGGCCCTGAGGGTCAAAGAATAGGTCACGCTAAGACATCTCATGGGAGATGAAGGATCGTCCCAACATCTTAACCCACTGGGTATTACTATCATCATTAGAGATGTTTTTCACAACATAGCCTTGGGATAGAATAAATGAGCCTTTAGACAGAATAAATGACTGGGCTGAAAAAGGCCTTGCTTTACCACTGTAAGGGCAGAACTCCATGAGTCCCCGGCCTCCATTAGAGGAGGCCGTGTGATTCTCTTTTGTGGCCTCCCCACGGCCCTCTCTCAGCGTGAGATGAGTTGTCTTCAGTCTTCAACTGCAGCCACCAGAGAGACATACAGACAGCCATACTGACTTCTGCTACTACAATTCAGACGTGGAGACTGAATGAAAAAGTTGGCTCATCTGAAAGACGCTGTGTCTAGAGAGGGAACGCACTAAGGCTCCAGACGGTCTGGAAAAGGAGCGTCCTGATCTGAGAACCCCTGACAAAGAGGCAGCAAGCGCAGGGCAGACTCAGGCATCCCATTAGCCTTTGAGTCTAAATGTCAGTGTCTCCACTGGCCTAGTTCAGCAGGCCATTCCCCTTTCCTCTCCCTGAGGCCCACGGTGCAAAAATACAAACAGAATCAGGAAAAATGTCATGTGAGACAATAACAATGAAGTACAATATTTGTCTCATTTAAGCCTTGTGCTGATCATTAGTCATATTTGAGAAACACTGGTTGTTTGCAAATAAATAATAGACTAAATGAATCACAACAAATTGATGACACAAGAAAAAGAGGCTTTTTAGAACTGAAGCATTAATCTTATCTATAACCTGGTCACCTGGTTAAACAAGCACAGTTGGTGATGAGCAGGAAGCTTTAGACAGATTTACATCACACAGACTGTGTAACTTTCTCTGTTTGTGTCTAGTGCGTGAGTGCATATGCTAGTGTGGGTGTGTTTTTTTTTTTGTGTATGTTCACTAAGTTCATCCTGGCTGCTGCAGCCTGGGGCCCTGCCCTGATAGTGGCCCTTAATGCCTGAGTGCTTTGTGTGACATTTCCTGGTAAAGGCCATTGCAAACAAAAGCATCTCCACAAGGAGCAACAACACAAATTCTCCTACCTTCCTCGGCGAAATGATAACCTCGTCCTAATCTCATCCTTACAGATCTCTTTTTATAGCACAAGAAAACATATTCGTCTGTCTGCCAATTTTCCAAAACTGGAGTTGACTTGAGATTCTCAGTCTCCTATTACTTTTCCTGTAAGTTCTATTCTCAGTACTATTAACTGGTGAAAAGGCTGTCTAGGCGTTGTGCATACTTGAGGTTAAATAGACCGCTTAAAGGGGAAAAATCTTTTTACTTAAACCTCTGCAAAGCAAGCTATTTAAGATAGATGCCACAGTTGGTCTATTAAGGAGCCATAACGATGGAAACAAATGGACACTGAGGAGGACAGTTTGTGAGCCAACACACAACTGCAGCCCAATTTATACACTCTAAACATGGCAACAGAAGCTAACTGGTGCCAAAAGACTCGCACAGCACGCAACTGGCATGCAAAACACTTGCTCTCTTACTCTCTCTGTCTCTGCACTAATTGCATGCGTGCTGTTTTAGCAGGCATATGTATACTCTAGCCAATTTGTTGGACAATAGAATCGCATTAGCGACATCTGCATTGTGCTCCCTTTCCCAATCCATACCCTGCTCCCTCTCACTGTAACACTCTCTCTTTCCATCATTACTAGTAGCACACATTGTGTACACTATTGGTTTAAATTTGAACGCCCCAATTATCTTTTGTTTTGTATTTATTACCTTAAATGCTTTCATCTTCTTCTCTCTTTCTCTCCCGCACACATATAATACAGAATCTGCTAATAAAAGCAAAGGTAGGAGAAATTAATGACTAGTGCGTGCTGGCTTGTGTTTCTCCCATGGTAATATACAGTATATTGCTCGCTGGATTTCTATTCACATTCAAAAAGGGCAAAAACAGTTGGAGCCAACTTCCATCCTCGAGCTCAGAGGCCATCCATCGCGTTCCATCTTATCTCATCCTAACCCAAACAGCAATTAGCTAACCCAAGCCGCCACGGCCTAAATCACATCCAGCATCTCTGGCCTTGGTTCACCATCCCATTACACACATTCCATGCAACTAACCTCCTTTTTATGACAAACACCCTGATCCCCTCTCCCTCTACTTTTACACTCAAGCGAGGGTGCCTGGGTTTGAGGCTAACCTATTCGCCATCAGATGTGCTCTGCAGTGCAGTGAGAAGGTTAAACATTATCATAGGCAGTATGGTTTTCAGAACGACTGGCAATCTCCCATTAAAGACACCGATGTGGCCACAGTGGTTTTAGCTTTCGCATAGTTAATGGTAACATTTCCTCTTCATTTCAGCAGCTCTGGGGCATGGTTACTGTACACACAGCTAAAGGGAGAGTATTGCTTTCTAGCTGTTTGGATATTAGATTAAGTTGCTGTTCACAACTTTAAATAGGCTGCATGACTCAAATTAAATACAGAAATACATACATGGAAACTAAATAACAACACTCTTAAGCTCAATTACCCCTGGTAGAGCTCAATGGGATGTGGAGACAACATCCACACACACACACACACACGCACACACACACACACAGAGAGAGAGAGAGAGAGAGAGAGAGAGAGAGAGAGACAAAGGACAAACTGAGACACATCGTGACTGATAAAAAAAACACAGGAAGCTGGTTTAGCAGTGGCTACGATGTCGCCAGGGAATTCACACAATTGTTGACTTCCATGTAGAGAGAGACAATGAGTTCAGCTTCATTGACTTCTACAGAGGCAGTGAAGCACAGTAATTACCATGGCCCAGACAGAGGAGGCGCTACTACCACAAACACTCAGCACTGTAGAGGCACAAATATACACACACACAAATAGGCTGGCACACGTGTTAACCTTAACTGCATTTTTAACTAATGCACACAGGCAAGGGAAAGATACAGTAACCATTTAGAGATTATTCTTCAGCCCAAGGAGCAGGAAAAGCGTCTAAGTAGTTACAATTGCAAGTGATAGAGGCGGATAAACAATATCACAGGGGAGGGTATGTGCTACAGAATAGGAACACATAGGCCAAAAAGTATGAGAAAATGAGGAATGAGAATCCCCAAACAATCTAATCTGTCCTTGAGTGCCCTCCTACTGCAGCATTGTTCTGTCAGAGCCAGATAAGTTGGGAGGCGCTGCAGTGAGTGAACAGAGGAGAGGAGAGAAAAGAGAAAATCAATGATAAGAGTCTCCACTTGCCACAGTAAAGGACTGGGGTGGGTAGGTGTGGGGGGGGGGTTGCAGGCTTTGGAGGGTGGAGTTGGGGCAAGGTTGGAGGGAATAGGGAGAGGTGTGAGCTGGGTGTCCGGCTTGTGTTGATCCTGGTGTTAGTATGAGCATGTTTAATCTCTGCAACAACCGTGAACAATTCAGAATATCAAATGTCACTACATGTTGTTAACACAACCTAATTCCAGGGCAAGTTTTATTTTGTGGCTGAGTAATAAGTGACAAAGAGAAAGGGAGTCCATTCCTCCACGTCCAAGATAAGCAAATCCCCATTCCCCTGATGATGACATGAGAATACTTTATGCTTAATGTGCAGACGTCCCATCAGATAGGTGTAATATATACAACCTCTTTGTCTTCCACCTCAGGTCACCCAACCAGGCCCTGCTTAATTCATTAAATTAAATGCTATCTTAAGTGGCTGAACTGATGGACTTCCATTATTCAAAAAGTTTCAGAGCAAGTCCTCCAATACAATTACCTCTGAGCACTGCTATCTAAATTAAAGTTAAATATTTAGAAAATCTCCCTAAAGCTGCTGAAGGGATAGGGATAGATGTTTTATATTTTCATTTCCAAGATAAATCTGACTGCAAACAGATGAAGAAGAAAATTACTTGCTGTGAGTCTGTTCTGAATTTCCTGAGCACCGTGGGGTTCTCTGTCCAAACATTCAGTGGTTAGAAAAGAAAGCATGCTTGTACATGTTCATATCTAAAAGCTGACACACATAGACATCAGGAGAAGATAGTGGAGAGAATATGTAGTTGATCCAAGTATTTAGATGCAAACGAGGACTGGACTAGGAACAGTCAGAAAAGCCGCACTTACACTGGCCCAACCGGTTGGTAGCCAACTCTGTTACTGGGGAGGGTCTAAACCCTTTAGACATGGAGGGCAGAGGAAAAAAGATTCTGGCAAAACTCTCGGAGATCACACATCAATTCAATCCATCAATAATGCTAATTACATCCAGTTGTGAATAGCGTGAGTCCACAAATTTTGCTTTCCTCATTGTGGCCCAGGCTCAGGCATTGGCATGGCTTAGCAGTGCTGTCAATGTGTGAATGAAAATTACTCTTCTACACACTGGCAATAAAGTCTGACTTTTTGTGAGCTATAGATAGAGTGCTCCCCCTCACAGAAACATCAACATGAATACTTCCTAGACCTGACTGGACACATGCTCAACTTGCTGGTTCATCAATTGGTCTTAAAAACGAGACAGACAGCAACAACAAGGTGGGGGAGGTCAACGCTTAGTTACAAGCTGATGTTGTCATCATCTAAACCAGAGATCCCCAACCACCAGGCCACAGAAAAAGGAAAAAGTCCCAATGAGGAAACAGAAGAAGTGCCTTCGACTTCGATATGCGACCCATTTGTGAACAGACCAGGTGAATCGAGCCTGTCCGTGCAAGAAGATGGTCAGCTGCTGGAGATTGCAAATGAGAGTGCCCTTAAAGATACTTTTCAGACAACAACTCTGTCGGTGTTCTGGTTTAAGATCAAAGCAGAATTTCCAGAGATGGCCAAAAAAGCATTGAATGCCTTCCTTCCATTGCCAACATCCTATCTTTGTGAAGCGGGATTTTCTGCAGTGACAGTGACCAAAAGCAAATTATGGAGTAGGATGGACATAAGTAACACACTTCGGGTGCCGTTGTCTCCCATTACCCCCAGATGGGACTGGCTCATAGGAGGGAAACAAGCTCAGGGCTCCCACTAATTCAGTGGGATGGTGAGTTGTATTTTTACGCACTTTGGTTTTAGTTGTATTTTATTGGTCAAAGCATTGAAAAGCGTATGGCAAGCAGACGCCAAAGTATTAAGATATATATTTTTTTTTACTTTTTTTTTCTATTTTCAATAAATGCATTTTTTTAAAGTTGTTTCTATACCGGTCCATGAAAATATTGTTTTACACGAAACAGGTCCGTGGCGCAAAAAAGGTTGGGGACCGCTGATCTAAACCATCCAACCAGCTTGCTTATTGGCCTGGCTGCAGCTCTCGGGATGTTCCAATTATGAGTAAGTGTTTTCCAGAAGTAATTTCTCATCTTTAAAAAACGCACAGAAAAAGTCTAAATCTAGACTGGTAAAGGAAGGTGAGCTAAACGCCATTGCTCCACAACTCTGATAATTTACAGTGTGTTGTACAAGTGAATTAGCTTTCCAGACCAACATGTCAGTTTAAGAGTCATGGCTTTCCATCTTTCCTTTCTCATCATGTTCTGACATAGTTGTTTTTGCTAGTGTGCAAAAACACTCTCATTTTAACTATTGATTTAACTATTGATTTAATCTATATATCTTAACCAGTCTACTTTAAACACATTCACACCCACCCACACAAAGCTACATATGCTGTTAAGTGGAAGGGTTTTTTTTTTGTTTTTTGGCATAGATTAGTGCTTCAGCTGTGAGGAAAGGACAGCCCAATTTGTCAAGAGAGTGCATGGAGCTAATCACATCAAAGGAACTGCTACCCAGGCTAATATCAGCCCACAAGCAGGACGCCTGATTCATTAGTCTGCATCTGCAGGACAAATCACTTCAATGCTGACATAGAAAAGCAACACACACGCAAGTAAGATCATGCCTAGTAAAACTAGCAATGGGCTACTGACGGGAGATAAACAATGCTGAAAATATCTGATTTGATGGATTAGATGAGACTTTGTGAATTTTGTCCTTGCAGTGGCTCGCACCGTAAATCTCTACATGGTAAAGTGGTGCTGCACTGCACGCAGCACCAATCATGTGTTTGCAAATATGCGTGTGCTTCAAAGAAACATGTCTTTTTCCTCTACGGCACAGTTCCATTTAGAGCGCCTTAGCTTCTTCTTTGCTTGAGTGGAAAATATGGATCAAACGGATGAAAGATGTTTGCACCTTTCAAGGAGCGGGGATATATGAAGAATATTCTCCCATCTTAGCTATAACAGAGGAGAGTTGTGCCCTTCAGTGCAGTATCATTTGTCTCTATTTTCTCTGTCCAGTGGGTATCATATCCGACTCAGCATTTCCACACACCCTCCTCTGAGAAGGCAAGCCCTCCTCCTGGGAATTTCTGACCAAAGAAGATATTACAGTTAAGGTAGACGACCACAGCTAATCAAACTTCTGGAACAAAAGATTGCCAGTGGCTGAGTAAAAAAAAAACAAAGCACTAAGATCCTTATTTACTTAACAGAGTCATTATACTGCAGCATGTCAACCATAAGTACTTTATAGTCAAAGCTTGTGCCAGCCAGCAAGAAGCCATTGAGAAGTATTTTAATTATAGTAATTTAAACAACTCACTTCTTTACCAGCCTGTCAACTCAATGATGGTCTTGATTTAAAGAAAATGCCAACTATATTTTTACTGTGGCTGAAATTAGTGTGTGTACTGTGTTTACATTGTACATAAGGTTGCAATGGGAATGAAATATAAAGCTACAGTATATAAAGCCCCTTTGACAGACAGAAAATTCAAGCTCATACATGTTGCCTGTCATATGGCTGAGATGGTGTTATTACGCACAGCTTCTGTTCCGTAAATCCTTTTTATCATAGATACAGACAATGTTGTTGTTGTTGTTGTTGCGAGGTGCTGTAACAAGTCTTTTATCACCGTGTCTTTATTCTGCTTTTCAATTTCCTTTTCTTCTGCTCATCTCATTTGGTAGAGAAAAAGCAGTCTCAAGTTCAATCTTTACCAACCAGCACCTCCAATTTTATACACGGGTGTGCTTGCACCATTTGCACACACTGTGACGTGTAAAGAAACAAACAAAGAACACAACCAAACCAAACCTATTTTCTTAAAACACAACAGGAACTGTCAAATTGCTGTCACTAAACTTTGTAATTTACCAAACTATGAATAATTTGTGCATAAATTAAGTGAGTGGATAATGAGAAATGCCACGCTTCTGTGATGAGAGGAAATGGAACACAGCAGTGGCCAATCAACTCATGAAGATTGGAAATAGAATCAACAGCCTCACCTGACATAAGAAACATGCAGGGATGAAAAACCTGAAGGGAGAGTCAATAAGCTTTCATGGCTCTGGTGTCTGACCAGCTGTAAATGAAAGGGGCATGGGCTTCTGTGTGGGCATGGGGAGATGTGCCGCTAAAGATAAGATGTACCTCTAGCTAGGGTGGGGGGGTTCTGTTTCTCTGTTCTCTCCTGCGCTTTGAAGCTCTAATGCCTCTGATCTGTCATCTATCTCTTGCCTCCCATGCTGTCCACTGCACGCTTGCCCACGAGTAGGACGATGTGACAGCACTGCAGCCAATGCACAGTGGGAAAGGTGGCCTGTCTTTTGGAAAAGGCAGATTATGCTAATGTAAATTCATTAAAGAACTTGGTTATGATGTGACAGTGAAATATTAGCTCGCTGCTGTGCAAGGCTTGTCATTTTGTCCAGATTACCCGTGCAGAGGCGTCTGAAGCGTATGCATTTATAAACAACAGAAATCAAATGTTTAACAGCAGGGTGTGCTGGCTGCTTTTTTTTTCCTGCTTTTTCATTTAACACTACAAATAGACTGCCAACTACTTTATCATGAGAAAGACATTGGTCACAAGCTGAAGAATCTGAGAGTTCAGTAGATTCAGATTTTGTTTGGTAGTCCATTAGCACTTGTTCTGAAATGCACCCAATGAAGACTCCCAGTCAATATCAGAATCTTGTTTTGCTCCCATGCCCTCTCTGTCTTCTCCCCCACAGCCTGGGGGTGTCTGCCTGGGAGGCACGTCAGCATGTATCTCCCTACGGTCTGTCTCTCTGCCACCATGGCAAATCAATTCTTAATAAACCATCTGAAGGCTTCCTCTGCGATACCTTTCATTTCCCCTCCTCAAAGCCGCAGGGCAAATTAGCCTGCCAAGAGGATGAGAGGGAGCAAGCGGCAGAAGAAAGCAAGAAAGAGGGGGATGAAAAAAAAACGACCCAACACCTACAATTAAATTAACAAATCACTGTTCTTAATTAATCGGGGAATTACAAGCAGAACTGTGGGTTTGAAACGTGACTGACATGGCTAGCCCTCCCTGCATCTGCTTTTGTTAGTGCTGCTGGGGTGGGGAAGCAGAGAGAGGTAAAGAAGGAGAGGAAAGGCAGATGAAAGCTTAATAAAAACTCTCCGCAGAGCACCCTGAGCTGAATAGCGAGGCTGTTACCTCAACTCCTCCTCCCATCCTTTCGTTGGTTTTCTCTTCCTCCCACTCTCTTATATCCCCGTCAATTCTCCCTTATAGTTACTCTCCCCTCCTACTCCAACTATTTCTATCCCTTGCCCATTACCCCTTATCCACTCCCTTTCCTCTTCTCCCTCTCTACCTTTAGCTGGTGCTGAAACCTATGTTTGCTAATGAGGTGTGATTGACAGCTGGATTACACCATCGCTTTGTAATCCTTTCATTTCTGTGTTTAGGATAATCACCCACCAACCCCACCTCCAAGATCAGGGCATTGCCTCCTTCCTTTAGGGACAATCGGACAGTCAACAATGTAAGTGCATGCTTGTGTGTGCGCACAAATAGAAGCCCGTGCATGTGAAATATTTAATTGTGTGTGACTAACCCTTCCCAAAGCCTAAGCAATAAAACATTCATTATCTCCACTGTACACCGAGGCCAGCAATATGTCAGTCAAGACCACCAACACTCCGCTCCATAGTTCAGAAACCAGTGAACGGTACAGAGTGAAACCATCTTTCTGTCCCTCTAAGTCCTAGCTTAGAGCAGAGAAAGTAGCCCATCTGCCTGCTTACCAGCCTGTCTGCAGCTCATCACCCCTTTCTACACCGGAGAAGAGCAAACACTGTATTCTCTTCTTTTGAATGTGGCTTCTCCTCTAGCCCTCCTCCTCCTCCTTCCCTCCCCTTCCCTTCTTTACCCCGCTCGCTCACAGGAACTTGTTCCCTCGGCGGCCACAGGATTCACTTTGTTTTTGATCATTCTCAGATTCAGAGCTCGACAACTTATCTGCTTCTCTACATTCTCCCAGGCCCAGAGGAGAAAAAGCGGGGCCTTTTATTACCCTCACTCTTTGCCTCTTCCTCTGATGTGCTGAAAAAGACAATAGACAGATAGAGAAAGGGAGAAGAAAGGGATTCTGGCCAGTGTGCTTTTAAAACTGTGTTGGTCCCAAGGCTTTTAACAACTGGCTCTCTAGCTTACATGTAGTTATGGTCTGACCAATGGTATTACAAGGCCTTTTTATCTTTACAGACAGAGAAATGCTGCAATGTCACATACCAATCTTCAGCATTTAACACCTAGCTCACAGTTGTATAGAATATTAGCAAAAGCACAAGTATAGTTCTCCACAACAGTCATCAACTTTAGAATAAGTCATGGTCTTTTTCGCTTTACAGACAGCGAAATGCTGCAGTGTCACATACCAGTCTTCAGCATTTAGTGCCTGGCACACAGCTCTATAGAATATAAGCAAAAGCATAATTATAGTTCTTTGCAGCAGTCATCAACTTCAGGTAACTTCAAGTATGTAGCTTTCATGGTAAAATGAACAACAGGTGAATATTCTACAGGTCTCTTCAGAAGAAGGAAGTCCTAGTGCTGTACGAGTCACACTGTAAAAAATCTATATACTGCTAATTATGTTTAACACAAAATATTTTTCTTGTTTTACAGAGTTACATAGTACTATATAATTATAGTATGGTATATAGCCCTTAATTTAGAGGTCTTCATAAGTCGCGCATTTATTTGTTGCTCAGTTAAGCAAAATGTCAGTGAGTAAATCTGCAAGTTATTACCACTCCATGACAACCGTTGCTATGATGATCCATCTATGATATTTGTTATATTATATTATACATTTTATTGTGAAAGAGGTACACCAATGAGGTTCACTCTTAAAATGAGTGATTTCTACATCTCCTGCTGCCCTGCATGACCCAAAAAGACCCCAACAATATGCACTGACTTATAGACAGTTATTTGATCAGCAAAACAGATTAAAGAGAGAATACAAACAGTAACAGTAATCTTCAGAGATACATCTTTTTCACTGTAAGCCTGTTTATAAAATTCTGATTTGTTCAGTGTAATTCTACGACATCAGCCTCCACTTTAATCAGAATCACCCAACTGCTGCATCATTCATTCATTCATTCGTTGATTTCTGGCAATGTACCAGCATGCTTCAAAATACTACATACATATGAAAATATATGGATGCCCACATGGATGCACGCCCTGACAGATTTGCACAAAGAGACATGGTGTATTCTGACCTCCTGAACAGTTGCTAATTTCTATACTGCCTGACACCCATGACTACCAACACAGTGGTAATTAGACAATAAACATATGTCACATTTGTCATATAAACCAATGTCATATTCATCAAATATTTTTACTATCATCAGACAAGTTCAATTTGGTAATTCAAAAAAAAGCTATTATTTTTAATGTCTACACTCTACACTTAATTGGCCCTGCATCCATGACAAAGATGTCCTTGAGCAACAATTTAACATTTGACCACAACCTCAAAGAGTCTAACTAGCCACTAAACTCTTCCCCGAGCCACAGGGAGATGTAAAGACCCCCCTTTTTGGAAAAACAACAAAGCCCATCAAAAAAAGTCACTGTCTATCTGGACACCAATCATTAGATATCTGCTCCTCTGAAAGCGCCTTTGTTAGCACATATTAGATTTTAGCTTGTTGAATAAAGTAGGCCCAAACACCCTGGGACTCATCATTGTCTTCTGATTAATTAACACGACTGGCACTCTGTTTGTCGACCCGCGACTCTCCCATCCTTTTCTCCCTCTGTCCCCTGTGTTCTTGCATGGCTTCCTTGTTCAGAGGCGATGATTCAACTGTGTGCTGAACTTAAGAACTTAATGGGGAACATTCACAGGGAGTTCAGGACACAATTAGTGATTACCATGTCTCAGCCATGTCTTCTGAGGGCTTCCATCCTTCGTTTCATCCTCCCTTAACAAAGACAGGGGATCTTCAAGCAAAAGGAATAGCATATGAGGCTGTAATGCTCTTGGATTTGTCCTGCCCACATTCTCAGAGAGATTGTACGCTTGGTTGATTAGAAAAGTGGGAGAAATGGACAGAAGTCTCTTTAATTAACAATAATGATCTGATTTCAGTTGTGGAAAGTAGGCAGGGTGCAGAGATAATTGAGGGCCGGGTTAGAGGTGAGAACACTGAACCATTTGTTATCTCTTCTTTTATATGACTGTATGAGGATTTTTTTATAACAATGGGTGTAAATGAGCTTTTAGTCCACTTCCCTTTAATTATGTTTTTTTATGTTTTTCAATTGTGTTTTCCTCAAAAATGGCGTATTAAGAAGAATTATTCAAATTGAGCTCATGCATTTTTAATTTTCTGAATTCTTAAACAGAAATAAAAATTGAAAATTTAAATAGAAAGACAAAAAGAAAAAAATAAACAACAACCACAAAATGGTGTCAGCCGTGTCTCTTCCATTACCACTGACTCTCTTTATTACAGCACACCAACAAAATATAGAGTGATGCTGCCATGATAGCTATTGGTTGCCTTCACAGTGGCTTAATTTCTAACATAATCAATTAAGCTGTAATTAAAATGCTGCCATACACAAACAGAGGCAGTGGAAGAGTTAGGAGTGAGTGGGCAGGAAGAGGACACCGCAGTGTTTGGGCCCAAGCCAAAGCTATACTGGAGTCGTGGGCGGCCTGGGAGGGGAATCTGGATCCCATTTATTTCAGAGTGCCATAATGGGTTTTTGTGTTTCTTTGTGTATGCGTGTGAAAATTAATGTGAAATAACAGCAAGGAGCACAGTATATGATAATGTGCTGGCTGCTTTAGGGCGCAGAGACTTATCTTATACTTCCTCTCCAACCATCTTGAGAGGAAAGTGTCTCTCTCCTCCAACTACTCTGTCTATTTCTCCCTCCCTCTGACAGTAGCCTAGCTGAAGGACATGGTCAGTGTGACTCTTAAGTAAAGAGAAAACGGCCTTGTAGGCTTATCGTTATCCTGCTGGTGTAATCCCCATCCACCACATCCCAGCAAAAGAACAGCCCTGGGAGCGCCTTGCATCGTTCTTGCTTCTCATGACAAACTATTTTACGAAAGACAGCAGGGACACCTTACAACAGCCACTGTGGAGTCTTAATCTGACACCACCAACAAAAAAAGTGCACTAACCTCAGACAAAATGTGCATGACTGTATGTGTATGTGTATGTGTGTGTGTGTGTATATGAGAGAGAAAGCGAGAGGGCTAGTAGTGTCCCCTTGTCATCTTACAGCCTTCACAGCCCATGCAGACCATCTGTGCATTAAAGAGCTGGAGTCCAAGCAAAGTATTTAAACGGGTTTAATGTCTTCAGGAGGGCCATAACCTTGGTCCTGTAGGACCCCAGAAAGCCCATCATACCAAGGCAGGAGGCCTCTTAATGTACCAAGCAGATGACAAGGATGCAGAGTTCACACACACCGCTGAGTAACTCAATCTGCAGGAAGTCTCCCACATTTGTTCATCCACTCTCTTCTTCCCTCCCTCCCTCCCTGTCTCCTTTGTCCCTGCTCTCAAAACAAAGGGAGAAGATGTCAAAAATCTCATTAAAAAATAATGGCCTCCACCTGCTTTCTTTCTTTTCTTATTCTCTCCTGCTTGCCTTTCTAATGACCAGCTTGGAAAAACCTGGAGGATACCCGCTATGCACAGAGTGCCGTACAGCTCCCTCAGTGCACGCAGCACACTGAACCACAGAACGCACACATGAAAACGCGTTACTGCTTCTACTGCATGACTTCGCAAACCTTCCCAAACAGTATCAATCAAAAGAACTCCTGCAGGTGTAAGGCCTGCCCCCCTCCGCGTATCTCATAAACTACTCATGTCTAGAACATGAAAAAAAAAAAAGCTGCACCATGTGGCTAAATCATCTATATCAGACTCTCAGGAAAATCCTCACGCAATTTTTTAAAACTATTGAACACATACATCAAGTCTGAGGTTACATGTTAAATACATATACGTCAGCTGCCTATTTGTAACAGCTCCCTGAGGTCAGATTAGCCTTTGGCCCGTAGAGCATAAACCAGCACCCTCAGTATGTCTGTAGTATCTTAACCGCTTCACAAGACACCCAACAAATGTCAGTCCAGTGCGTTTCTGTAATTAATAACCATAGAAAATGTACGTGTCTGTGTTTGTCTCAGTGACTGAATATCCTCACAAAAATTAGTCATAAACCATGTAATATTTCAAACAGATGGCGGAGAGAGAATAAGGATTTGTGTTCTTATTTTGCATTATAACAAGAGATTAGATGGTTGTACGGGAGGGGGTTGCAGAAACAAAACATGAATGATTCAGAAGGCCGAAAAGAAAGAATCAGAGAGAGATAGGACTTCGCAAAAGATTATAATAAAGTAAGACAGCATGATTCAAAACTAATAATGAGAGAAAACAATAAGCATGATTTAGACAGAAACAGAAAGAAACAAAGGAGGCTATATTCCAACAATGTCTAATCTCCATGAGGAAGCCTGTCTGCTATCGACCCAGATAACACTGCAGGCTGTGTATCATGAGATTTGGGGCAAAAGGTAAACAGGAAATCAAAACAATCTAATTCTGTTTGAGGTTGAAGGGAAAGAGAAAATTGATGTATTGTCCATTCCCATGTAGCGTGTGCAAAGAAATGACACTGTTTATTCAGGAACACTTCACTCTTTCGAAGCAGACTTTTGTCCCCACATCCCCACCCCTCTGAACCACTGAAGAGTGAGAGTCAGCTCTGATTTTGTACAGAAGCGAAGGTAATTCTTGGTGTATTATTAATATCTGAGGCAGAGGATTCTGTAAGGTTATTTGATATTGAGCCATATTTCCTATGAAAATACTTATGTGCATTAAACTGGGGTTGAAATTGATACTCACTGTATATCAACTGCTGCGCTATGAGTTGCGAAAATGATGTTTAGAATACAAAGCCTAAAGCGAAGTAACAGCCTGGCTATTGGATTTTGAGAAATTCCTCACAGGAAAGCTTCACCAACCGAGGCAAGTGAGAATCATCACCCCAGGCCTTCTGAATGCCCGCTGGAGATTTTTGGAAATATTATCCTGGAGAAAAATTACACCTCAGAACAATTTGTTTTATTCAGAATGCAAAGCTTTCTCATCACTTTCTCCTGCCAGAATATGCTATGAAAATTATAGAAACAAGGCGGCAGTGAAGGGAAAGAGAAGGGATCTGGGTCAGAAGGCACAGATTTAAAAGCCATCAACTGCATGGTGAATTTCTACTGAATAGCATAAAGATACTGCAATAGACTCTAAGTGTGTGTGTGTGCACAAGAGGGTTAGGGAGTGTGTATGTGTGTCTGTAAGGGTGAGACAGAGAAAGGGAGAGTGCTTACAGTGCATCAGAAAATGCATTTATGAATACAATTGCAATCCAGAGCCTGGCCAGAAGGGTTAAGGACAGATTATGGTCACCATAACAGAGACATTTATGCCATTCATTCTGACTGATGAGTTACCAGAGGGATCAAATTTTCAAAATAGAGCCAAGCATCAGTGGAGCTTTTAAAAACAAAGTGATGACTGCAGAAGAAATCTTCAGTTTCCTTTTGAGCAGCAGCACAGTGGTAGTCAGCATCGCTATAGCCCAGGTACTGATTCACCAAATCCCCCATACTCTCTCTCTCTCTCTCTCTCTCTCTCTCTCTCTCTCTCTCTCTCTCACACACACACACACACACACACACACACACACACACACACACACACACACACACACTTAGACAAATACAACCACAGTCACACATACAGAAAGTGAGGGCAGCCCAAAACCACCAGCAACCCAAACAAAGTCCAAGGTCAGCAGAGTGGGCTCACTGAGCTGAAACCACCAACCCTGGCTTTCATTACCAGGAACAGAATCAACAGAGGAATACAGGGACACATGGGATGAGGTTACGTTAGCTGGCTCTGTTTATCTGAGTCAGTCTGGCCAGGGCCCAACTCATACTCTCTCGTCTGTGGGATACAAAATACTCCAAACATCGAGACAGCATCTATTGTGGAACCAAATATCAAACCTTCAAATTATTTTAACAACCGAGTACTTTTCTACACCGCTGAAACGGACTCTAACTAAATAGAATTTTTGCTACACATATTTTACAGCAGAGGAGTGGTGTGTGTGTGTGTGTGTGTGTGTGTGTGTGTATGAGTCATTCATCATTCAGCGAGTAACGTTAACCAGGCCTGGCAGAGCTTTATATCTAATGGTGCCCAGTGTGTGAGAGGGGTAAAGAGGGTGTCACAGTTCTAATGAAAACCAGTCATAAAAGACAGCAGGCGTCCTCAACACTGACTGTGTCATGCATACAGTACATGTACATACACACACACACGCACACATACAAACCTCTAACCCCTTTAAAACCCATTATCTCACATTCAAAATGCCTGCTGTTCCTCCGATGTTCATGTCCATGCTCATTTAAAACAGTATGATCAATTCAAATGCTCTAAGATATGAAACTCAAATTTTAAAATAACCATTAAACGTCCACCTTACAATCTACGAGCGCAAACTAAGCAGTGTCCTATTTTAATATGTGTTCCAGCCATTAACTTTGGTAACCGGCGGGGTTTTCCAAATAAAGACAGCGAATCAATTCATTCAGCAGGAACAAAGCCGGCTGTAAAAATTTATACTTCGAAATCTTCATCTGACAGTGTTTATCAATGAAAACGTCTTAGTTGGCCAGAACACCCAGCATTTTTAGGAAGTAATCTAATTGCTACTCATTAAAAGGAGATTAATCAAAAACAAAGTCGTGGAAAGCTGAAAATGACTCATGAGAAGACCTAAAATAAAAAATGACTAAATAAAAGTAAAGCACTGAGGGAATTATGAAAAAGTAAGAATGCAATAACAAAATAAAATGTATTTTATACACCACAGACAATATATCAAAGACAGTACCATAGAAATTGCAATTGAAATTGCGATTTAGCCTTGACTTTGCTCTCATATTTGCTGTTTCACTAACTGCACAAGTCTGTTACATTTTAGGCAATTTGGTACAACAACAATGTGAAATGTAACACTCCCCTCCTCCCTGCTGACCTCCTGTCTAGACCCAGGCATCCTCCCCATCACGGCCAAGGTCCTAGTTCTGTCCTTCCCATTATTCCCTCGGTGGCTAACATGAATATATATATATATATATAGTATGTTTGTGTATGTGTGTGTGTTAGTGGGTGTGTGCATGAGTGGGTGTCATTACTCCTGCCCCCATCTGACGGTTTTGGGTTAAACAATGTTATTATTAAAGCCTTTCCAGAGTAGCTTCCTGCCTCCCTCCAGTGACACCCTTACCAACTATAAATCAACTGCCTGAGCCCTGTAAATCACACACGATATGTGTGTTTGTGTGTGTGTGTGTGTGTGTGTGTGTGTGTGTGTGTGCGTGTTCCTGACCACTGCAGCTGTGCTCTCAGACGTACATGACGACACTGCAGCTGTGAGTGTGTGACAGCAAAGACGAGCACGTTATAAGCAAGATCCTTTCCACCAACACAGAGGAAACAAATGATGAATGTTAAATTACAGCATATGCTTTGAATGTGATTGAAGGGACTACTGTGAATAAATTACAATCCGTTTGTTTTATGAGTGGAGTCTGTTTATTTGGTCTGATAACACAGGATTGTTTGAAGCTGACTTTTGTGCAGCTTACGTTAGAAAAAAACAAATAAGTGTGCAGTAAAATCACACTAAAGCACCCTTTTGTTGGTGGTAAATTGGATTCCTAAAACTAAAAACAACCCTGTTAGACCACCAAAGATTAGTTTCTGTCTGAAAGAAGAAACTGAGGCAATTTCATCTCCCCAAGACCAAACCAGATAAATAATGCTCTCTGAAATAAATGGCTCCTGTGCGGCCGTGATGGCTCATTCTGTGATTGTTTGTGATTGTGTTGACACCCCCTGCTGGGCTGAAGACATCACTACCACACGGAGAGCAAGCTCACCACCAGCGACAATGTCCCATATCCAATCCCACTTCTAGCCAGGCTGCAGCACACTGAAGTTAATGAAACACTAAAATCAACCCGATACCTTCCTCCAGACTTATATCACTACAGCAAGGGACAAACAAAGATACAGACACAAGAGAGAAAACAACCAACAAATAATATAGTGAACCTTATTGTACTGTACATCCTTAGTCTAAAACTGCATGCGTGTGTCGGTGTGCACGCATACACTCAAGAGAGAGAGTCTAGACAGCTGTATCCCCGCCAGGTCTCTCCCTGCTAAGGAGAGTGAGAAATATATACTGTGCAGCTGCCGAAGACACAGTCGACCCACAAAAGAGCTATTGTGCGCCCACAGCAAAACAATACAGCTTAGCTGAGCTATGAGAAAAAACCATTGGGATCAATAGAGAATTGCAATTAGCCCACATTGGCAGGAGCAGTGCCAGATTAGACACAGGATGTCGATTCCATTTCCTGCACTATCGGGCCCTCAAACTTGGTTGGCTCACTGTGTAATTGGAGCAACACACATAAATACAACGGTAAGATAGTGCAGTGTGAAGGTGACTGTACAAGTGATGAAGACAGTGATATAATAACGCTGAAGTCAAAAAGCAAAGCTTAATTCTAGCACACAAAGAGCGACAGTCAAGCATGTTTTATATCTGCAGACATGAAAAGTGTGAAAAACGTGTTTGTGTGGTGCTTTGTCCTTAGTTACCAACAATTCACAGAATTTAAACTTTTACCTTTTCTTTTGCATCAATTTTCCAGATGTGTAAGTGCTACATCAATAATCTGAAAATGACATACATGACCTGGCATTGAAAGAAAACCCATCACCACACACATTTCTTTTCAGTGTCCTTAAGGCAGAGAGGGTGCTCGCTAACCCACACTGTAAATCTTCTTGACATGAAAAGAACTGACTAACCAATTAAAGATCCTACCTTTAAGTATGCCCTGGCTTTGCAGTACATCCCTTGAAATCAGCACAGAGTAGAAGCTTTGTGAGAAGCCAGCTCGGCAGGGACCTTTGGAAGCATGCTCCCCATTATTCCTCTGGAACGAAGAGAATACAGTGTAAGACATAGATAAACATGGATTCCATTGATTTCTTGCTTCTCTTTGGCTGTGAGCCTCATAGAAAAAGCAGCATATAGTAAAGCAGTTTGCAGAAATATATTCAACAAGTGCATCAAGTATATGCTCCTGGGTAGGCACATTGCTGATTAAATATTGTTTAATCTCTGTCTGACTGTATCTGAAAAAAATGTGCTGTGTAACCTGCTCCGTGAAAAAAACATCACATGATGAAATGGACCATTTTTAAGTATTGTGCTCAGGGTTAAGTGAGGGGGGGGGGGGAGAGAAAACTGCATGAATGCAGCAGAATTTTCTCACTGACTGTGCAGAGGTCCAGAGAATTAAGGAGGAACTGAGCAGTGTGTGTGTGTGTGTGTGTGTGTGTGTGTGTGTGTGTGTGTGTGTGTGTGTGTGTGTGTCAACTACTACTCAAACGCTCTGGAGAAAACTTTGCAGAAACATTTAGTGCTCATTGCTGGTTCAATCTAACCATCCGACCCACTACAAGTTAAATGTGCCCGTGCGCGCACGCACGCACGCACGCACACACACACACACACACACACACACACACACACACTCACACCAGTGCCAAAGCTGACTGGAGTCTGAATGAAAAGGAGGCATTACGCACGCCTCTTGGCAGGGAATAATGCAGGAGTAAAGAAAGAAAACATAAATCTTTGTATAATTTTCCTACATTTTCTAAACGTGAACAACGAGTTCAGTCACAAAAGAGACAGAGAGAAAGATTCAGGAGAGCTCGCTGCGCCGTTCAGAGTACCACAGGCGCCGACTTAATTCAGCCTTTATTGATTAAATGACGAGAAAAGGTTGAACGGCACCTTACAACTATAACTAAAGTTTAACTTAATGTGGGATTTTGATTTTTTGTTCAGGGAAGCACTGCTGGAAGAAGCGAGGCGACTACATTAGTTTGATAAAGAATAAAAGTACAATCCTTGGAGATTAAATTGTGCAGTCGTTTTAACTTGTGTTGCAGCCCGGTGCTGAAGGAGGATCGGAGCGGGCAATATTGGATCGTTAACTCTTACTTTCGTCTTTATTTGTTTTCCTCTTAAACAGTAAAATTCATTAGGGAACCAATTAGCGTACTTGTAGTGAAATAACGACCGGCGCTGCGCTGCAGCAGCACCGGCAGCGGCACCACACTGGACTGACACTGGACTCCATCCGACTACATGACTTTACTCAAGCTTATGTGCCATTGCTTCCACACATTAAAATGCTCACAACTCTTCTACACAGAACAAGCTGTACTTAGATAAAGGAGAGAGAAACCTCACCCAGAATGTGTCAAGAAGAAGGGCTGCTGTCAGGACCAGAGCGAAGTCAGTTCTCATCGTGGCGAGCAAGCGAGCCAGGGCTGCCTGGACGAGGAACCAGAAAGAGGGTCGATTCGTAATTCTTCTCCAGTAATTGTGTAATTCCGCCTGTCTTGGTCAGAGTGTTCGTTACGTCCCTCCTTGCGCCTCCGTGAGTGGTGCTGCAGCTCTGCCCCGAGTTTCTCTGAGCTCTCTCATCTGCAGGTGAGCGCTCCGCTCAGCACCAAGGCGCAGCCAGCGTCACTCTCCAACCCCTCCTCTCACCCGGTGCAGGAAAACTCCACACACGCACTTAAAGAAACACTCGTTGGAGCTTTGGATCAAACAACCACACCTCTGACGTCTTTCCCGAGAGCCCCAATATTTTAATCCATCTACTACGGCGACCTGAAATGCTGCGTAGTTTTACGGTGGCAACCGAAAGGGTCGGTAAACCATGAATCGAGTCTCTGTGCACGAATGTATGGCAAACTCATTAAGTACGGGCCAGGGAACTTCCACCGCTGCTCTACAAGCATGTAGTTTCAACATCTGATATGCACATTATTAGATTCAGACAGTTAACTCATCTAGCAGACGTGTGCAGCATTGAAAAGTTTCCATTATTATGATTTAAAAATCATTCAAGTTTAAATTTAGACAAGTTACAGAGCAGAGTAGCCACCCCTCAGGTGTGCAGTAGGTATATCAAATTACTTACAGGTGATCACGACTGAAAAGCGTGCAATAAACTCCCACCCACCACTCCTCTGTGCTCAGTCTTGATCACACTAAAAGAATTACATTTATAGGTTGTTCAGTCTGTCCCTGCATGATAATGTCATAAGATGAAATATCATTAGTGTATTTTTCTGCTAGGGCGGATTTGTTCTCTGTGATATTCAGACTTTAAGAATACACAGTCTGTCAGGTTTGGTTTAATTTAGGAATCCTTTTGACAAAGGGGGTGTTGGTGGGTGAAATTTAAAGACTTTATATGAATACAAAACCAGATTTGAAAGTTGACCCTGTTTCGGTGGGAGCTTCTGTTGATAGGCCATGATTTCCATTTTTATGACATTTATTAACCGAGTCATGGAATGTTCTACAGCCGTTTTCTGTTTTGTAGATATGCAATTAATGGTGTTGGACTTTGATTATCACACAGGCTTGCTTCACTGAACTCACTGAATACTCAGCCTACATTTTTCAACAAATCTAATACTGTCTGTCTCTGAGACTGAGATTGTAAAAGAGGGATTTCATCAAAAGAAAAGCTGAACAAAGGTTAGTTCAAAAGGTTTTCAACGTGAAGCCAAATGTCACACAAAAATGGAACTTCACTCACATTGAAGAGCACTTCCTTTACCAAAAAGAGATGTCTTTTGACTAAAAAAGGTCAACCGGGCCATGTCCAAGCACTACCTTACATCTGTGTGCATGCATTTGAACACTACCTCTACTATTAGCACTTCCTGTGCCTCAACAGTGTCTCATGGCTACATAAAACCTTCCCCTATACAAAAAGCAGAACAATATCAATGTTAGCCCGTCTGTCTGGCCTTTTGGGCTACTAATGACCTTTATATTCTGCTGTCTGTGATTGGCAGACTGGTCTCCATATCTGCTTAGTGAGCCAATGGGCTCTAATCCTATCAGAAAAAAATATGACTCTGCATTAGTGGGCGGCTGCTCAGCCAATTTTCTCTGTGTGACATCAAGCCATTTTACCACCTCTCTCATCCCAGTCCCTCGGATGAACACTCCCATCCACAGTCCTTTTTTATTTTTGATGGGCTCTGTGGCATGGTTATGATTTTTGTCCTGTTAAATGCTATGATTGGCAGGTCTCTCTCTGATTCTGTCACTCTGGGTGGTGTGTGTAGCCCAGAGTAAGTTTCAGTATGTCTTTCACCAGTCAGAAAATTTATACTGGATCATTCTGCAAAATCCTAAATTACATTATTTATTCAACCGATTTATTACTGTAATTTGACAACTTCAGTGTGGTTAGCTAAGTTTCAGCAAATAAAACTAGGTTAAGGCTTAAAAAAGTTTGTGGTAATGGCAAATGGTAATGTAGTCATGGTTTAAAATATGCTCTTTTTTTCATAGGTGTGGGTATATTGGCATTGAGGTGTGACTTGGACTGAAGTCTTTTTTTAAAAGACTTGACAGAGAATAAATTACCTGAGAAGTTCAAGACTCACGACTTAACTTGTGAGACGATAACGAATAACTTGCCTCTGTTCATTTTATGTTTTCAGTTTAACCCTCTGTGTCTGAGAAATCACTATTTCTATCACCATTAAAATAGATATATAAAATATTAAAAATGTTCAACTTTGTCAATGTTGACATTACAAGTGTCTGTTTAATGTTACACAGTGCAAGGACACACTGGTAATGGCATTGTCATGACTGGATGACAAACCTGTCAGTCAAGCAACTCGCAATGCTACCTAATGGTCTATGGATCAGATCAGATCATCATCGCACCTCTGTCAGGCTAAATTAAGAACATTATATTACATTTATTTAACTGAATGTCAAAAAAATAATATAATAATCACTCATACTTTTTGGGGTGGTGTTGGGGTTGCTTGATTGACCTGACTGGCCCAAGAAAACTTACATGACTTTGATGTTTGCTGAGCTGAGCCATGAGCAACTGAAACTATTCAAGACATGCTGGCACAGTGAGTCGTTTACACGGGATAACAGGTAAAAGGTTCTGTTTGTCTAAATGATGTGTTAGAGATGTGCTGGTTCACACGGACCAAAGTACAGCTCGTCACATGCACCCACCAGCTCACGGTGGTTGTTTCTGCTTGTATTACTGTATACCCCTCTGCATTTTTTAGAACAAATCTACTGAAATAGAAGGATTTCACTGCTACCTGAAACTCTTCTAACTCTTTGACGAATACGTTGCATTCTCTGCCTGACAATAAAACCCTCCTGTTGGTTTACCATTGAGGAGCAGAAACAGCAAGAAGATTTTTGTTCCTCCAGCTAAATGTTCCAAACAAAGGGCAGACACATTTCTATAGAATTAGAGAATCAATTGTCAGGGTTCATTCTGAATGTCGTCAGTTCAGCAGTGTATTCAGGCAGCTACTGACTCAAACTGTTAAGTTCAGTTCAGGCATATATACAAGCACTTTTTACAAGGTTAATAGCTCAGCAGCCACCTATTGGCAACGGAGTTATCACTTAGCGGTCTTTTAGTAAGCTTTTAACCATGCAGTAAATACTGTTAATCACAGTCGAGCTGACAACGGTGCTTTCAGTTACCAGCGAGAGCAGCTTTGCTGCTAAAAGCTACTGATTCATTCAGTGACAAGAGTGAGTCAAAGATTTCTTCGTATGTGTTCTGAGCGCTTCTGTAATGAATGTTGTCAATGGGTATAAACTGAGTGCTGCAGAACTGCTCATATGAATATAATTCCTCAGGACACTGGGCTGTGTTAGACTAGGACAGTCTTTAATATTTCAGCCAGAAGTCTTCAGTGAAACAGTGCTTTTCAGCTTGGTATAAAGTCAGTCTTTGTATTACCTATACTACAATTTCACATTGTAATATTAGATATTTGGTAATTGTGTTGGTTTTACAGATTTTAGCATCACTTTAAGGGTGGTTCTCAAGTTCTTGGACCAAGTGTTGTTTTGTTTTAATATACTGTATGCACCCAGGACTGAAAGTAACTGAGTTGATTAGCCCTTTAAGCCAATTTGTCTAAATAAATAAATAAATGTACTTAAAAACATCCTATGATGTATTTTAAACCAAACACAGTAACTATTTGCTTTTGTATTATCTTTTTTATTTTTAGTCTCTTTTTAATATAGTTAAGCAGATAGCTTTAAAGACCACTGGAAATACAGATACTGACAGATACCCAAATAAAATTATTTCCCTTATCAAACAATTGTTTTCATATGAAAAGCTACCATTTCTCACTAGCATCAATTACTGTCTGAAGACTGTATTTTTTAATTATTTTTTGTTTTGTTTTTTTATCTTACATGGAAGTTCGGATGTTTCATTTTTACATTTTCTAGTAAGTACTAAATAGAGAAAGAAAAATTGGACTGGACACAATTTTTGTTCAGTCCAGTCATGCAGTACATTGTTGTTGGGTTTTTTTTTTTTTTTTCAAACAGGCCAACAGTACAATCTTTGATTGATGATTTCACAGTTCTGTTCTTCAGAATACTAACATGAACTTGTTAAACTTGCTTTGAAATGTCTGAGGCACTTCAGTATCCCTTTGTGGCATCCTTGAAGAAAGAACACCAGAAGAACAGTTGGTAGGCTGCTGAAGGGGAAAAGTTCATAATGTTACTGTTTAAACATGAGTTTTGAGTCAGTTTGGACAGTTCACTCCATGGCCCGAAACACATGAAATAAAAATAAACTAAAAGTCAGATTAGTAGACAGCAAAATATGATTGGATGTATAGGATTGTAAACGCTATGCATTATAATTACTGATAATTACTAGTGACTTTAATCCTGTAGGAGGTAGACAAAATAAAGAGATATCAACTTAATTGGGTAAATGACGTTTAGGCATTGGTAAAGCATTGTTCATAAATAAGCTCTGTGATGTAACATATTGCTGACAGAATGTTAACCATACTTGTACAGTAGGAGCAAAGGTTAAATAGCCCCCGCCCATTGGAAAGGAAAATACTATTCTACTTATAGTCAAGCTGTATTTTTGTTCACTCTTCCCTACAATTCACAGAGGTGATTATGCACTGCATTCTGACACCACGCCATGACGCGACCGAGCTAATCAACCACCAACATTAGCATGGTCATAGATGCCTGTGCAATGGCACAAGTGGAGCAAACATATGTGCATAATTCAATGACAGGGAGAAATGTTTTTGCTACTCTAGTTTTCCCTTTAAAAATCAGCTGCAGTTATCCAGTCCAAAACAAGCGGAAACCTCCGTGGCTGTGAAGTGAAGCCAATGCAGTGAAGTGGCAAAAACTGCAGTTCCTCTAACGTCCACTTGAGGCTGGCTACAGATTGAGTCAATCTTCATAAGACCCCATGTTAAAATGTCCAAATTCCTGGTACAAAAAAGGTTTTGGTCTCACCATGACAACTGTACTGAGTCTGATATTGTGGGAAATGACAATATACCCTCCACATACAGTTTTATCTACTAGAAGATAAGGAGACTGTGTTCAGAGATAGTCACTTTTTCTTTTGTTTCTTTGATGGATCGAATGTATGCTACAATCAATTTTGTATTTGGACTGCGTTAAACGCCGTCTCATTTACCAGACATTGAGTGTGTGACTAATGTGTTATTGATTAAGTTGTTACTAGCTACTAGAGCACAAAATTGTTTACAAGTTCTTCATAGATCTAACCTTACTTATGTTCTCAGAGTGCACCAATGGATGCATTTGACTTTAAAAAGAAAAAAGATTTCTTCAGGCAAACCCTGCAGCGTCCACGTTAGTCTTCTAAAATCCTAAGCTGAACCAAAGAGTTCCTTTAAGTGCAACATGGCTATTAATATTTAACATGAGCCCCCATTCATTTTAAAATTTTGGATGTAGTGAAGGCTAAACACACTGCAGGTGGTGCAGAAATTTGTTTTAAATCTAATGACCCCCAGACACCCTGCCAATTTTATATCTCCAATATTGTTCTATTTTAAACATAACCAGGCATGCATGAGCGTGCTAACATTTATGTTAAAGCACAGCTTCTAAGAAATACTGTTCATTGTTTCATTACAAGAACACGTCATAATGGGCGGGGCCGACCTGAAGTCAACAGGTGAGAGGTTTTCAGGTGTAATCATTGATGACACCTCACATCCTTTATAGGACACCAGAAAAAAGATGTGGCGTGGAATGCCATTGCAGGAGTCAAAGAGACTACAGCCGGAAATATTGTGCGATTATGCATGTATTCACAAGATCTCATGCGTTCTCGCGACGCTCTGTGGCCAGTGGAGACGCACCTGAGTGCATCACAAACGGATCATGTGAGTTGGCGGACGGTGGAGTACGCAGTTGTTCCGGAGTGGAGCCATTCTGCATGCTGTACATTGTAGAGGTTACTCATCAGCTCCTCTCTTGTGTCTGTTGTTATTCGTCGTTTATCCTTATGACAGATTCAGAGTGTTGTGCAGTCCAGAATACCTGACGCACCTGAGTGTAGCAGGTTAATCACAGGTGCAACTATTTAACTCCAAGCAAGCCCATAGCCAGTCATTAGCACTTGCTAGCTACTCTTGATTTCAGCTTTGTAAAACAGGTTTTCACATCTTCTAGATGGAGTCTGTATTTATGAGTTTATGTCTCATCTGCGAAGGGTGAGACATACATGAATATATGTACCCCTGAAGACATAACGACCTCCCTATATAAAGTTCTTGTTGCTACAGTTTTCACATAACCTCACTAATGTAAGCAGGAGTTATTCACATTAATAACTTCATAATATAAACATAATGCTAATATGATGTAATGATTTTTTACATTAAAAAAACTGTATTTATTAAATACATATAAAAAAGTATCCTGTATTGAGTAAATATATTAAAGAATGAGGCACAAACAAAGTAGGGAATATTTATTGAATTTGTGTATATTGTGCTGTGTTGTTAGTGTGTGTGTGCAGGTCCTGTATTACCCTCAGCAGGGAATGAGTGGAGACCAGGCCTGCAAATGAAACATTTAGTTAGTTTGCTAGCCTGAAGAATGCTCCTTATGGTAATGCGTAGCTAAAGGTATTTGATAAAAATGTGATGTGACTGTGCAGTATTATGAATGAAATGTGTGTGCATATGGACAAGTCATTCACCTGTTGTCTTCTCTCCAGGGTGTTCAGGTGAAAAGAGTCCTGAGGTTAACTGAGCAGTATTTAAAGGTTCCGGGCCGAACCATGAACTGATTGGAGCAGGGGGGAGTGCACCTTAATCAGTTCTTGAGAGTTGCATAGATTTTTTGGTAATGTTTAGCACAGTTTAATTGATAATATAGTAGAGTGTAAACCGAATAAAAATTAAATGGTTGGCCGAATACTGAAACCGAAACCAAATATGAAATGCGGTTGTTAAATTTTTCACAATTTTTTTACTATTGCATAAATATCCTAGAATAAATTTGTAGGCATGTTTTTTCAAAGAAAGTAAATGTTTATTTAATATCCTTCAAATATTCCAGTAGAATTTCCAGTTAGTATAATTATTATTTCATTTATACTGTTAGAAAGCCCATGTTGTTTTAATCACTGTTAATTTGTTCTTGAAAGAAATACTATTTAGTTTTATTATATTTCTGGTGAATTTCCTTTTTTCCCATGTCCAAACTGCACTTTTGGGCCATTTTCGGCCATAAATTTTCGGTGCATCCCTAATTTTAAGGTCTTTTGGTGGCTCTTGATTGGTAGCAGCAGCAGGGTATTTAAGGCTGCCAGTTGCACCATATGCGGCTGCTGCTGGTAGGATCGCTTATGCGTCCAGTTCACAGTATGTGTTATAAGTTTGTATGTTTAATGTGTCAATGTCAGTGGCATAAACACCTGGTTGGTTTACACACAACCTCTGCCTCAAGCCTCCTGCCTTGCATATCCAGCCGCTACATGGCCATCTTAACAATGTCCATAAAAACACTGTTCAACTAATCATGTGTTTGAATATCAAACTAAGATAATCCTCAACAATGCAATAGACAATGCTGTTTACCAATATATGAGAGTGGTGCTCTTGATGTATTTTAGTGTCCCACAAAGCAAATCGAGGTGCTACTCAACTCGGTGGAAAAATTGACTTAATTCCAAATGGTGTTGAGACAGCACCAGTTTATTGACAATGACAGTAGAGAGAAGAGACGGGAGAGGAAAGGCAGGAGAAAGAAATGGAATGATATGATGCAACAAAGGGCCCAAACTGGACTTGAACCTGTGCTATTGCGATGACAACTCAGCCTCATTTACTGTAGGTAGTATGGAATGGAGACACAGCATTATTTGTTTTGGATAGGCTTTTGTAAACACTGCAAAAAAAGCCAGGTTTACAAATACTGTCTATACAGTCTGTACTATAATGTCTTAAAATAAAGTTTTTTGCTGCAGTTTTTAAAATTTACAGAGATGCCAGTGATGTTTAAGCGACAATTTGTAGCTTTTATACCATAAAATAACATATTACTGTACATAACATAATCATTTTGATTCTACACTGACATATAAATAGGTGAATGGTGTTACTTTGTACTGTAGGTACTATAGGTGAATGGTGTTACTTGAGTGTGATCACCTGCAAGACGTTTGTAAAGCTTCATAGCATTAAGTCACACACCAGACAAATATTTCACTTATTTTGGTGAAACTGATGTCCTCCAGCTGATTACAAAAGTTTCTTTATGGACAAGTAAACTCCTGCAAACTATAGCCACTGTTAGTTAGGGCTGTCCAGACTGTGAGCTGAGAGCACCGGGGGAGTTAATGTTTGTACCACAGGCGTTTTGGGCCAGTAGGAAGAGGAGGTTTTGAGAGTAAATCTGGACTGACTTTTAGTTGTTGGCGAGAGCTTCATAAAATAAAACGCTGAGAGACAGATGCTGAGATAGGATTGTTGCTGTTGGACTAGTGAGTAATATTAGTTGACTGCTATGTCTTGTGTTGTTGCACTTGCTTGATAATTAGCTGTTTAGCAGAGCTACTGACTCACTAGTTGTTGATCATAAGTAATCTAATCACAACAAATACATGTGTACAGCTGTAAATATTTACCACACTGGTATTACATTCTGAAAATGAGGGTGCTAAATTACAAAAATAGTTATTTCTACGCAGTTCAAAGACTCAAAATGGTCACTGTTAAGGCTTCTTATGGTCCATCAGCCAAACAACATTATACAGTAGTGTTGAAATGAAATGCTGAAAATTGTGCTGAAGAGCGGAAAGTTTTAAACAAAGAGAAAATTTTATAACAGTTCAACCACAGGTGAAAGGGAATACTTTCACGCTTTGGTTATCTTTGAATCATTTAGGGTGCCTAGCGGCAATCCTGCTCCAAAATCTGGACTCTATTCAACAGTGATGACAGGAATATATTTGTCAGCTCATATTTCACATCTGTTTGTTACTGAATTAATCCTAATTAATCTTAAAGATATCACACAAACCAATTTGTATTTAAGAATTATAATTTATCTGACTGATCGCACACACAAAACACAGATTTCAAAACAGCTCTTGAATAGCTTTTTTTTTTTTTAAAGCAAAAACTGCCCAACACAAACACATGGACTGCAGTTATCAAAATCTGTCAGCGTGTTAGAGGAGGAAGGAGCAATGGGAGCCCTTATTTCCTTAAAAAAACAGCATCTATCTGCCACTGTACTGTGTACAGTGTGCTTCATTATGTCATCTCACATTACTGTATTCAAAATACTCAAATAAACTCAAGCCCAGGGAGTAGTAAACAGCCAGACAGCCTGGGTCTAATGGCAGTAAAAGAAAGTAGGGGAGACAGGCGGCAATGCTCTAAGTTGTCTGTAAGCATATTCTAAGGGGCCCCGTCATCATGCTCTTCTGATAATGATGCTTTCATTACCCATTGGGATGCCAGGCATGTCCCATACACTAAAATCATTAGGGATCTCTCTGTGTCTCTGTGTCTCTCTGTTTCTATCACTCTCTCGCTCTCTACTATCCTTCTTTCTCTCCCTGCCTCACTCTCTCAGTGAACTGATTTGGTCGTAGCTTGGATTTCATGTTTGCATTTCTGTCTCCACTTCTATTTAGAGTAAAAGTGCAAAGGGTAAAAAGTAAACCCACTGAGTGTGTCTTTATGAAAAAAATTTAATTATTCTTTATATGCCGCCATGACCTTCCCCCCGTTTCTGAATAGTCACTCATACAGATTTTCTTGTCACCCACTGACTAGCTTGTAAGAAAATACGACTGCTATGTTTTTGGAAAATTGGATTTTTTACGAAGGGACAAGGATATGATCCCATTCATTCCTTCTGGATTATGCGCTCGCTGGGGTTTCCTCGTCCTGGCCCCAGTATCCTGTGGTATTGCCGATGGTTGACTCAGAAGGCAAGGCCCTCAAAGCTTGATGATGGATTCAAAACCCAATGACAGCTCTGGAACAATGACCCAGGCAGGGATCAGGGAAATTCTGGGCTTGGAGCAACACAAAATACTATTGTTTGATTTCCCATCTTTGATGGAGTCACAGTGGAAAAAGGGGGGGGGGGGGACTGAATATCCCCAGTGGCATAACGGTGGCGTGAAGCCTTATGATATTCAGACATCACAAAGCCAGCTGCAAAGTGGTCAGCTGAACAATGTGGAGCAGCGGGTCCCATGGCCTGTGAAATACACATGGCAAGTGAATAAAAATGGTCTGGGGAATGTGGCATTGTGCCATTCAAATATATCACTATTTTAAATTAGGCTGTGGTATGTCTGAGAGCCTTACTTCCCAACTTTTTTTTTTAAATAATTTAATGTGTGTGGTATGTGGAATTGTAAATTCAAACTACATATTTCTGACAATATCCTTTGAAACCCCTGCACTGCACTATACCCACTTGCATCAGAATGAAGGGGTGAGACATGAAATCTGATATGAATGGTATTTTATTATCTTCCATAGTTTAGCATTAGCTTTCATGTGCAGCTGTCAATCACATTCCTACCTCTAGTAGACCCAGACTGTGAAAAATCACAGTCAAAAATCAAATTATTACTCTCTTTCATTAGAAAAAGCTCTATCATATATTGTTGCTTTTGTGGACACATGGAAACATGTACAGGTGCTTTCATGTGCAGCGGGTATGATGCATGTGCTATCGCCTATGAACGGACAAAAATGTGAGAGGAGAGGTGCTAAAATGATTCCTAGGCAGGGAGAATTTTCAGCAGCTATGGGAGGCACTCAGTGGAGATGCCCCTAAGGCTGATAGGACGCTTTGATCAGAGATGGAGGGACACGCCTGTTAAAAATCAGCAGCCACCCGTTCTCCCTCTATCTCTTTGTATTCCTCTCTCTCACTATCCCTCTTTCTCCCTCTCCATTGCTCTGTCTATCCCTTCTCTTTATATCCCTTCCTCTCTCATTTGCCCTACCTTCTCTCTACATCTCCTGTCTGCTCTCCTCTGTCTCACGCTCTCATGCAAACATATACATACCAAAAGAGTCAGAGCAGCCGTCTTGTTTTCCACCGTGTTCCAGCTCATTCCAGCTCTCCAGGTGGTTCCTTAGTCATGCCCAGAGGAGCTAGTAACACCGGACAGATGGCCCATAGCGCTCTCTGACACCCATCATACCCATCAGACTGGCAGCATTAATAAGCACACAGCACACACAAAGGCGCATCACTTTCTGCAATATGCATACACTAATAATTCATACAAATATAATCCTGGTACAATAAAGGAACAGAGGCAAACACTGTTTGCACCAAGATCTCTATCCTGTTCAACATGATATTTCAATCGCTTTGATTTCACTGCAGCACATGTAGTGTATTTCTGAAAACACTTTCCCAGTGATTTGGTTTAGTGGTTCACTTTATGTCTTTTCCAGAGTTGGTGCAGTGTGGGGATTCTCTGACACTGAGCAACAGTAGTGAGTAAATTATTCCATTCAATTATCTGAGCATTTGCTCAATATAAATACCATCTGGGTGCTTGAAATAGATTAGTTTAAGGCCATACTAAATTATTAAACTATTCCCAGTGAACGAGTCCCCATTCCCCTTTAAATGAGGCAGACTTCGGGGTTCATATCAAGCCTCTGGTCGCATGATGCACTTAAATCGTCTCTGCCTGGAACACTGCGACATGATTCCCAACAGGAACATGAAAACGGGGTCCGCCACCATTTGACCCTCACTTTCTTTCCATTGCCCAAACAATTTCCCGACTAACAGGCCTGGCCTAACAGGCATGAGGGTAGAAATAGAGGAAAGTATGCTCGGGCTAACTCTAACTCAGGATGAGATATTAGCTCTCTGATTTCGGTCTATTACTCTAGACCGTAATGTATTTGGCAGGGAGAGTTCCTCACCACATTAGTTCATACTTCAACATGACCTCAATCACTCTCTTTCTCTCGCATACATGGATTCAGCTCTGTCAGACAACAGACCTACAGCATAGTATTTCTCATTTATTTGGCGCACTCCCCCTGGATGTCCAAACCAAAAAATGTGAACATATGGCTGCACTGCAATGTGCAGACACTACTACTATCCTCTAAACCACCATAGCTCAGTGCTTAAGGGGCTTGGATGCCTCGACAGTGCACACACCAACACACATGGAGTACACTTGACATTCCAAAATCTTTCAGCTTTGTGTTAGAAAGGGTTTTAACCATCTTATGACCTGTAAAACATCAATAAAACGTCCTTGCCAGGGACTTTTTTTAACCATTTCACCAGACAGTTAAATTAATATGAGACTTCATACTAGAGGGCAGAGAGAGAATTCAGCGTCTCAAAGGAAACACTCAAAGACAGAATTCAAAAGACGCCTAAAAGGAAAAAGACTTTGAAAGAAATTAATATGATAACACTGAAGATTTTTTTGTACAAATGATGCACTTCTACTGAACAATACAAATATGAAGTGCTTTTTAACTTTCCTCCACATGTGGGGACACAATCTTAGATCTCAATTGATGGAATGAGCATGAAAGACTTTAATTGCAGATTGGTATGCATTATCACTGTATAAAAACACAATCAGATTACCTTCCTGTGTCTGTGTCATTATTCTGTTTCTACGAAACTGACACAGTTATCCTCATCAGATTCTTGCCTCCATTCTTTTGTCAATCCAAGATTTTACGAATTGCTTGTACTTAGATATAGGATTTCAACCAGATACTAAGACTTACACTGACTTACCTTGACTTGATGAAATGTGTGTTTGTACTCTGTAGGGGTTTTGATTAATCAATATGAACCTGGCTTTGTGCTTTGTACTTTGGTAAAAGCAAACCTTTTCTTTACTGCACACAAATGAGATCTTGGTGATAAGTGTTTCCCCAGTGTGGCTTGGAATAGTGGCTGGGGCTTAGATCAAGATATTGTATCAAGACTTGCTGTATGCTGTGGGGTGCTTTTTTCAGAGATGGAATCTCACAGGAGAAGGCACTTAATCTTTTCGAATCAATTATGTGCAACTGCTGAATTTAGTCAGTAGCCACGATAGTTTGTTGTACGTGCTTTCAACAAGGACAGATGCATAAACAAATAGCATCACTCAATCAAAGCCCTTTTTTTCAAGCTGCAAACACAAGATCCAAATGGTTTGCTGGTACCTTGAACCGGCATTCAGCTGCTTTATTCTACACGTGGCTGTGCAAGCATCTTGCACAGTGTTTCTTTTGCAGATCATGGGGCTCAGGTGTCCCCAAGCAAGGTCTCTTCACAATAAGATCCTTCATTCATCTCTTCCACCTATCATAGAAACAAAACACAAATATAAAGCACTGTTACCAGCATTTTGGAAAGGATTGCTGTGACACTCCATCAAACAGCACATCATCAGAACACACTTTGGAAAAAAAAAAAAACTTCCTCTATCTTGCAGCCGATCATGAGAGCCATTTTTCAAAGACCAAGTATAATGGAAATTATGAAAAGGCAATTTCACCCTTGGGTAGAATTAGGGCGACCGAGTGCAATGCTGGCATTCTGCTTTATAACGCTGGGTTGTAAACACTGAGACACAGGCCTGCAAGTTGTTGACACATCTTCTCGGTGCATGGTAATGTTAGCCATAGCACCAAAGAGTCTACAGTTCGGAGAACAGAATAAGGAGCAGTTCTAAAACTTGAAACTTTTTTTGTTTGTGAGATGACAGTAGCATTAAGTTCAATTTGTCCTCCACTCTTTATCTACACTACTTTTAAATAATTTTGTTTGTGTTCTGCTATTTCACCCAAGCACTGAAGAAAAGCCATTGCATCTGATGTTTTGAAAGGATATCTTGACTCAGCTCAGTCACGGCTGGAAATATGTGCAACACAAAGTTATAATTTGGCACTTGCACAACGTTATTGTCTCTGTTTTGATGAGCAGAAACACAGGCACCATAGAAATAGTGCCCAGTGTTGTTTGCCAGAATTCAATCTTTGTATATTGTCTTTGCAGAAATGTTTTCAACTCAGAAACTGTCATTTCTAAAGCAACTTTATTTATATCCATAAGTCTGTACCATCCTGAGAATATGTGACTTTTTTATACTAGTATGAAATTGTCAAAACGCAACATCACAAGTAATTTTTTACAAAATAAGTTAGAAGACTGAAACATCACAGATTCAGCGAGCACAATTACACAGCACAACTTAACAAACTCCATAGTGAATAAATAAATGAATGCATGCCAGCTACAGAACTGGCTGAATTATTTTTTTCTACACTGGTACTGTGTATTATGTAGCTGATGCTGATGTACATTTAAGAAACTTTAAAAAGATTTTAAACTTTAAAAAGATCTTGATGGGCATCTTGGAGTAAAAATTGGAGAATGGGTGGCTTCAGATGGGCTTGTGTTTAAAATGTTCAAGTGAAGATGTTGTCTGAATAACCTGTTATTGTTGTAATTAAAAGCAGTTTGGCTTTGATTGATTGATGTCCTATAGGTCTCTGCTCCAAGCATTGTCAAATGTCCTATATGAAGGAAAAAAAGTTGTGATTTGATGATAATATCATCAAATAAGCCAAGGTCTAACGAAGGCCCAAGCCACACTGGATTCAATATTCTATAATATCAATATTTTAGATAATAGCTTGAAAAATGCATGCTGTATGCTGAATTTCACTGGCTGATTGAAACTTGGGCAGTAATATCACAGCATGTGTCTAATTTCATTTGCCCAGCTCTCCAACTCTGACTTAACGTGCTTCAACTTACTGCTTTTATCCTCGAATCTCCTGCTGAGGCTGTTGGATTTGTTTATCAGCTGAGCCATCAAAGTCTTGGTGGTAGTGAGACCGGTGTAGCATTTATGTCAATCCCTGTTCCACAGTAGGAATATACAGTAGCACTATTAGAGAGGTGTTTTACAGAGAAATCTCTCCAAACGGAACCTTCTAAAAGCTTATTTATGCTACTAACTGTGCTCATGAGTCATTTAATAGATATTTGTGTTGGCCTTCAGCTGAAGAGTGACAGGAATGTGGGGAGAGAAAGGTAGGGAATGACATGAGGTTGGATTCAAACCCTGGACCGCTGCTGAGCCTTCGTACATGGGGCGGGTGATACCAACTGAGCTCATTATTTAGTCCAGCTGCATGCCTTTAAACCACAGCATGCACAGCAAATTCATGATACAACATTCACTCAAAGTACATTTTAGGATGTGCTAATAACTATTTTTTATTTATTTTTTAAATTTTTTACTTTCTTAGTTTTTAAGGTAGTCATTCCTTTGCAATCAAGGGGTATTATGGTCAGTAAATGGACCTAATTAAATAAGAAATATATATATATAAATATATATAATTACCTGGCAGGCATTTGATAAATTGCTTCCACTACACAAGATGTAGTAATGCACAAAAATGTGTCGGAGATATGTCACAATCTGGAAATCTTATTTTCACTCGGGAAAACTTGGATTCCATTTTTTTTTTCCCAGTATGGTTGCCATCTTCAGGTGTGCTGTCTTGTCTTTAACCTTTGGTTGAGAACACACACAAGTTCACCTCAGCAACGGTTGGATTTGATATATATCCTACATAAGCTCTGCGTGCTCATATCCGTATGCGTACATGCATGTTGGAATGTATTTACACATATTGCAGATCCATTCTATGAATTATGCATATGGTTGCGCAGTTTTTGAGCACTGCCAGTGCTGCTGCACTTTACTAGATAGCTAAGTGAACTGCACCTGGCTGGTTTTTCTATCAACTCTGTCTTCTATGTTTGCACCTGAATATGACTATTGATTTACATTAAAATAATAGCAGAGATTTGTTGTGCTACAGGGTGCAATACACAATATTAATACATAAACTTGGCTGAGTTATTGTGTTTACATAGGAAAAAAGGTTTACTATCTGTTCCCCTGAGCTCATTTCTACCTTGTTCTAATCACGATTATACATTAAACATTTCCAGTTATGTAAATGGTTAATCAGCACTTAAGCTAATTAATTCAGTATTTAGCAAATGCTAGTATGTATGTAAACATACTTGTGTTCCAACAACATGCTGGTAATATTAATAGGAACTACAGGCTTAAAACACTCAAGGGTTACAGGAAAGAAAATCAACTCTTCTTCATTGATATGCAAAAATGTACGGCAAAAACTTCTAAAATCTGAACAGATCCTTCACACTAATAGAGTTGTGTGAAAATGGGGTGCATAGTTTTTGAGTTACTGTGCTTATAACAATATGTCTCTACACACAGAGACACAAATCGAGATGACACTATGATGTATTTTGTGGGGGAGACATAAAATGTATTTATGGCAACTCTAAAAAATCTCTCATGCTCACCGGAAACTTAGCTCAGTTTTGTTGTCACTGACTTTTGTAGTGTGAAAGCAGACAGGCCAGATGTGCATAAGGTCAAAACTATGTCTCTTTGTTGTGCTTGTGGTGTGATTAACCTGTCTGGCACCTGTAACTCTTGCTGAACTCAGGTCAGTGACACTGTTGGCACAGATTGTTAACCCAGCTGGTTTCTGTGACTCCGGCTACTTAATGCCTGAACTCAGATCGGTTAGACTTATTAGTGCATGGCAGCCCACCTGGGAAGTTGAACTTAGGTCAGTTGGACAGTTAATAGAAGACTAAGACCCATTTCCCTCTGCGTACTGTCATGTAGCCCTGACAGTTGGTTTGACCCCATACAGTGAGCTTTATGTGTAGACACCCCTTCTGAGTGTTTAATGCACACAGTACTTCCTGAGACCAGGAGACAGGCTGTACTCTTGTTGAACCTGCACTGCAATGTACACACACACAGTGTAGAGAGTTGTGAAAAGAGAGATCACTACTTGCAAGGTGAATTAATTCAGGAACTGTAAAAACTATATGAGCTTCTGTGTGTTTTTAAGTGCAAACATTGGCACTTTATGAGCAGTGTCTGTATATAAATTACATACGTATATACATACATTCACAATACAATCGCTCTGCAGAAGAATTCACTCTCTACTCTGGAGTTCACCCTAACTTGTTTTAATAAGAAGGGCATGAATGTAAGTAGCATATCAAATATAGAACTGGTATTTGCTTATTGCTTTTTAATATGTTGTTACCTCATGCATAAAACATGAGTCACCCATAGAATAATGGTCCTTCATAATGATGTCTTTATGTATTCATGCATATTGTACTACATTAAAGCAGTAAGCTACAAGGACACATAGTGTTACAGATAAGAAATATTAAACTCATAGATACTGTGGCATCTTCTGGCAGTTGTTGTGCGACATTATAGTGAAGACTAGTTTAACAGATCATGTCTTATGAAAGCAAGCCTTTTACTGACTCACATTATATATGATTTCGATTCTTTTTATTTTGCACTTGAATACCCAGCACACCATTGTACTAATATTTTCTAAAAGCACTGGATGTGAAAGGGTTGCTTCTGATCCCAACGAAAATCTCCAACAAACTCTTTTCAGCTCATTCTTTTGCATCACTACTCTATATAGCTGAAAGATACCAACATTACCGTAACTAGCACAAAATGGTGCAGAGCTGGTGAAAGCAAGAGGCTGTTGAACAAAGAGGAGTGCACCAAAGCATTTTTTTTTTCCTTTTTTGTGCACCAAGCCTTAAAGCCACCAGATTGATGCATATGTTGTATGTTGGGGCGTTGTATGTTTCAGTATCACCTCTAATTACTGCATAAAAAATATTATTTATTTACTGCAGTGGGTTTAGAGGATACATCAGAAAACAAGACACAAATACATCTAAGGATGCCATGTGGTCGGGCTGGTAGTTTGTATGCAGATGTTACCGGCGCCAAACCTAGGGGAAATCTGGGCCGGCAGCAATGGTTACACAGGCTAGGGAGCACTGCGTAGTCAATATACATACATACAGACGCTGTGGATCAATAAGAGAGAGGACCGAAATTAGCGTCTTGCTCATGCCTGAACTTGTTTATTTTTAGCTGCGCATGAACCAAGCTAGGTAGCTAGGGTCTCCCTTGTGAATCCACAATGCTAGAGCACCACCTACTGGCATAAAAGTGTAATGCCTTTATGTAAAACTGAATGAAAGAACTTAAATGTCAGTGTGTAAAATGTCAGAATACATGTTAGTGTAGTTCAAAATTATCACAAAATAGGGGGGGTGCCTGTTTACATAAAAAACTAAATACAGAGCGTTTTTCAACCTACTACACTCTCCCCTGCTTCAAGAGATGTCTCCGGACATCTAGAACCAAACTAACACAAGTATTGCATAGCCGTCGAGTATCAAAACAATGTCAATGTACAGTCAATTTGTGTGTATAGATGTAGTCTTTCCTTTCAAGTCAAGTCACTGTGTACGTCATCACTAGCATGTCCACATTGCCTGTGTGGGATAGTAACAAGTTTCAGAGACAGGAGGGAAAAATGAGGGCATGGGGCATGGACTGAAGGGTAGGGGAGCATGAGACACGGGGTAAGGGCTATAGGCAAACATCAAATTTGCTCCGGGCCTCCAAGACTGATATGAAGGTTGTCCAAGGTGGTCATATGTGAGCATTTCTCGAGGTTTCAGTGCTCGGGTTGACTTCCTCACTGACTGCACTTCTTCCTTTGAAGGTTCTGTTATAGGCTCACCATTGTCTACCTGCTCTTGTGGACCTGTCTCCTCCACACGGTCATCTGCTGCCAATTCTCCTGATATTTCTTCAGCTGGTGTTACAGCAGCTGGTACCAGTCTTTGCACTGAATCTGGGGCTGCAACTGGGTCAGGTTCATGAGGTTGCTGACTTTGAACTGTCTCTGTCACATTTGTCATTGGCTGGAACTCTGGAGCTACAGCACTGAGTTCACTCTGCAGGTTAGACTGAGGGATTGAGGGTCTGACTCTCCTCCTGTCATACACTGGTATGTTCCGGAGACAATAGGTATACTCCTCTTCATCAGAGTGTTCAGACTCCTGCTCCAATGTCTCACTGTTGTTTCTGTGGTTGTCTCTCTGTTTTCGTCTTTTCCTCTGTGCACACTGATTCTGCTCGTCTGGTTCCAATGGCAAATCATTAACAGGTAGTAGGAGATTGCGATGCAGGACACGAAGGGTTCGATCTCCTGTCTCTGGCTGAACTCTGTACACAGGTCCATCTCCCATCTTTTCAACAACACGATGGATTCTCCTCTCCCAGTAAGCCCGAAGTTTGCCTGGCCCGCCTCTCTCTGACAGGTTTCTGACAAGCACCCTATCTCCAGGCTGCAGCACAATTCCTTTAGCGTGCTGATCATAATATTTCTTCCCCTTAGCTGAGCGTTTTTCGCTGTTCTCTGAAGCAATCTTGTAAGCCTCCTGCATGCGAGAAGCCCATTTCTGTGCATACTCTTGTCTGGACTGTGGCTCTTCTTCAGGTTTCAAATCAAAGAGCAGATCTACAGGCAAACGTGGGGCTCTCCCGTATAGGAGAAAAAATGGTGAGTAACCTGTTCCCTCGTGTCTCGTGCAGTTGTACGCGTGGACGATGTGGGGTAGGTGTTCCTTCCACTCTGTTTTTTTCTCCTCCTGCAGGGTGCGGAGCATCTGTAGAAGTGTCCTGTTCAGGCGTTCCACAGGATTCCCCTGTGGGTGGTAGGGAGTGGTTCGATAGTGGGCAATCCCTGCCAGTCGCTGGAGTCTCTGGAAAAGGCTGTTCTCGAACTCCCGGCCCTGATCATGATGGAGCTTTCCAGGGTACCCGAAGCGTGGAATGAAGTCATAAAAGATCTTCTCAGCTGCAGTACGGCCTGACTTGTTCTTGGTTGCGTACGCCTGAGCAAAACGAGTAAAGTGATCAACCAGAACTAAAATGTATTCATAACCACCCTTACTCTGCTCAAGATGGAGATAGTCAACAGACAGGAGCTCAAAAGGAGCACTGGTTGTGATTGAACTCATGGGAGCTCTTTCAGGAATGTGAGGCCGCTTCTGCTTAACACACTGGCACTGGCGGATAACATAGTCTTCAATGTCGCGCTGCATAAAAGGCCAATAAAACCGTTCTCGTGCCAAATAGATGACTTTGTCGGTGCCAACGTGCCCCATATCATCATGTAGGTGTCTTAACACAGTCGCCTTCAGCTTACTGGGAAGAACCAACTGTTTTTGCTGTCCTGTTTGCCTGTACAATATTCCCTTGTCAAGCTTGAGTCTGTTCCATTCATGTATTAGTCTGCGTGTTTCTCGTCCCATTTGTCTCTTCCCTTTATCCCGAGGATTCCACCCTGTTTTCCTTAGGTTGATCACTTCACAGATGGATGCATCTTCTTTCTGAGCAGCCCTAACACATTCTGGAGTGATAACTGGAATGCCTTCAGGAGCTGTGTCATCTACATTTGACTGCAAGTGTAACGTGGCCACCCATGGCACGTCACTGTCCCTCACGGCTTTGTCCCCTTGCCAGATGGCAGAGACCACATCAGGAGGCATTGTCTCTGTGTACTCTTTTTGATGGTCATCCAGATGCACGGGGTGTCGTGACAGGGTGTCAGCATCAGCATTTGTTTCCCTGTTGTTGATAGAGTACTGCCCCCAGACCTTCATTTGAGGCGTCGGTGTGAAGGACAAAGGGCAAGTTATAGTCTGGATAGGCCAGGATGGGTGGACTGCTTAGCATGTCAACAAGGTGCGACACTACAGCACTGTGCTCTGATGTCCACTGGACAGGTGTTCTGGATGCAAGCTGTCCACTCTTTGTGCTCTTTGACTTAGGCTTGTTTGATCTTACTAGGGTGGCTTTCTGGCTAGACTCACTAGGACTCTCGATTAGCTTAAACAGTGGCCTAGCTATCCTAGAAAAGTCCTGTATGAAGGTCCTGTAATAGCCTAGAAACCCTAGGAGAGCTCTGACTTCTCCCACATTCTTTGGCTCTCTATCCTTCAAGTGCTGAACTGCCTCAAGGTCTTTAGGGTCTATCTGGACACCTTCACTAGTCACTAGACGCCCTAAATATCTGACTTGACTCTTGAACAATTCACATTTCTTTGGACGTAGTTTAATACCATGCTCTCGCAGGCGGCCAAAGCACCCGTCTCAGGTCTTCAACATGTTCAGGAAAAGTCTTGGAAAAGCAGAGTACATCACCAAATAGGAGAACAGCACTCATCCCTTAGACCGTCAAGGACTCCCTCCATGCACCGCTGAAAAGCAGCTGGGGCGTTGGTAAGGCCAAACGGAAGACGGATCCACTCATAAAGTCCCCACGGCGTGCTGAAGGCAGTCAGATGTCTGGAGCTCTCATCCACAAAACCCTGGTGGTATGCACTGCCTTGGTCGAGTATTGAGAACATGAGTACCCCCAGACTGTCCAAGAGAATCCTGGATGCGTGGGAGAGGTGACGGTCGGGGATGGTTTTTTTGTTCAAACCCCGAAAGTCAACACACACGCAAGCCTTGTCCTTTTTCTAACACAGACCACTGGAGATGAGTAGGATGAGTTGGACTTTCTGATCCAGCCATGGTCGAGCAGGTTTTGGACGTATTCCTTTACCTCTTTGTACAGGGGCTTAGGAACTGAGTTGTAGGACGTTTGGACAGGTAGTCATCCCTTAGATGGATTTTAGTTGCAAACTGGGGATGCAACCAATGGAGATCATCTTGGGCGAAGACATCCGACTCCTCATACAACATTTCTCTAACAACCTTTTGTTCATGTTCCTCCAGGTGTGACACATCAACAGGTGGATGCCATTTCTGTTTTGTTTTGTGTTGCTCACTCATTTCTCTCGGCTTGTCTGTCCTGACTTGAGCTGACGAGGTGTTAATGGCTCTGAGCCACCGGGAAAACAGTTAACTGGTTTGATTTCAGTAACTTCCTCCAGTGTTCCTAAAACTGTTCTCTTTGTGAGATAGATGTCATGTTAGTGGTGTTTTGAACAGGGATCTTAACAATTTTGGTGGACCCCTGGGAACATCAACTAAGGGGGAAACAATTCCAAACCCTCAGGACAGTTACTCACTAGGTTGGGTTGAAACAGCAGCACCACCCCTGGCCATTCCCTGACTCTGCACCTCACCTCACAAATCTGTCCAGCAGGAATAATTACACCTCTCTTCCCTGTCCTCACACTGCACTCTGGGACTGTCTCATCTGGGGTCAGAACCTGGAAAGCAGAAACTAGGGCTTCCACTGCACTGTCACTGATACTTAAGGCTTCTTTAAGCAAAGCAGAAATATCAGCATCATCTCTCTGTTCTTTGATTATCTCAACAATGACATTACTGCCCAAAAGAGGACAGTTAAGACAGTTCTGGCTGAT